>NW_027362940.1:2735000-3335000 GCF_046119375.1 Phyllobates terribilis | reverse complement strand
TTCAGGAAGAAACTGAGTATTATCTGATAGAATTGCAGGGGTGCCAATACTTTTGGCCACCACTGTAATAAGTGAGCTGTCATTTATTCATAAGACGTTCTATTCTTCAGAGCTGAGACTGTAAAATAAAAAGTGAAGAATAAAATATCTGATGACTGTTCTTTCACTGTGAGTAAGAAACAGATAATAAAATTAAAGGAAAAATAACTGAGGGGAGAACCCTGCAGGTTTATTGTCCTTCTATAGCTGTATGGTGGCAGGATGGTGACACTGCTGGAGTCCTGGTGAGGATCTGCATGATATTCATTTCTGTTGACTTTTTATTGCCAACATATTCTGCAGTGATGTACATATAGTCCCTGCCCACAATGCGGTACACATGAGGGACAATTTCATATTAAGCCAAGTAACCTATGATGTCAAGGTCTCATATTTACAAGGTGCTTATTGGCAATCTGAGCCGGCGAATGGCTCTGTGTCCGTATATTCGCTATATACTGCCCGCAATGTCTTGTAGAAAGCTCACAGTGACTAAAATGTATAAATAGTTCTCTTTGGAGAATTTAATTAGATCCATTCATACCTTACCTTATAATGAGGACTTAAAGGGCTTTTATAACTAGGTAAAACAAGCTTAACGGGACTGTCCAGGACTTATATATTAATGACCGATTTTAGGATAAGTCATCAACAGGGTGGGACTGGGCTGGCGGGGTACCCTTCTGCAGAGGAGAGGGGGAGAAGAGAATGAAAAAATAAAAAAACCTGCGGTTTTAAGGGGCACGGGCCCTTTAAAAGCGCAGGCACAGTGTATGCAGGGACGCGCGCACGCGGCGTTCATTACCTGAACCGCCGCGACACACGTCCCAGTGAAGCAGCTGAAGCTGCGCGTCTCCCTTCCCCGGCCGGCGTATGACGTCACCGGAGAAGGAGGACACCGCACGGGAGAGCAGGAAGGTAAGAGGTGTCTGTGTGTGTGTCTGTGTGTATATGAGTGGATGCAGAATGGGATGGGCCCCTGGCTGGACACACAAGGGGGGGCCCGGCTAGACACACAAGGGGGGACCCTGGCTGGACACACAAGGGGGGGCCCGGATGGACACAAGGGGGGCCTTGCTGGACACACAAGGGGGAGCCCTGGCTGGACACACAAGGGGGAGCCCTGGCTGGACACACAAGGGGAAGCCCTGGCTGGACACACAAGGGGGAGCCCTGACTGGACACACAAGGGGGAGCCCTGACTGGACACACAAGAGGGAACCCTGGCTGGACACACAAGGGGGAGCCCTGGCTGGACACACAAGGGGGAGCCCTGGCTGGACACACAAGGGGGAGCCCTGACTGGACACACAAGGGGGAGCCCTGGCTGGACACACAAGGGGGGAGCTGGATGGACACACAAGGGGGAACCCTGGCTGGACCCACAAGGGGGAGCCCTGGCTGGACACACAAGGGGAAGCCCTGACTGGACACACAAGAGGGAACCCTGGCTGGACACACAAGGGGGAACCCTGGCTGGACACACAAGGGGGAACACTGGCTGGACACACAAGGGTGAGAGCCTGGCTGGACACACAAAGGGGAACCCTGGCTGGACACACAAGGGGGGGAGCCTGGCTGGACACATAAGGGGGAGCCTGGCTGGACACATGGGAAAGGGTGGGCAGGATGGCTATATGGTGGGGCAGGCTGGACACATGGAGGCCAGGATGGATATGTGAGGGGGATGGATATATGGGGGGGCCAGATATATGGGGGGCGGGGCAGGCTGGACACATGATGGCCAGGATGGATATGTGGGGGGCAGGCTGGACACATGGGGGGCTAGGATAGATATGTGGAGGGGCAGGCTCGATACACGTGGGCTAGGATAAATATATGAAGGGGCCACGCTGGACATATGGGGGCCAGTATGGATATATGGGGGGGTGTCAGGATGGATATATGCAGGGGGGAAGGGCAGGATGGATATATGAGGGGGCAGGCTGGACACATGGAGGCCAGGATGGATATATGGGGGGCAGGCTGGAAACATGGAGGCCAGGATGGATATATTTTGGGGGGCAGGCTGGACACATGGAGGCCAGGAAGGATATGTAGGGGGGGCATGCTGGACACATGGAGGCCAGGATGGATATATGGGGGGCAGGCTTGACACATGGGGCTTTAGGACAGATATATGGGAGGGGGCAGGCTGGACACATGGAGGCCAGGACAGATATATGGGGGGGCAGGCTGGAAACATGGAGGCCAGGATGGATATATGGGGGGGCAGGCTGGACACATGGAGGCCAGGATGGATATATGGGGGGAACAGGAGGGCCACATGGGGGACTAGGATGGGTATATGGGAGGGGGCAGGCTCGATACACGTGGGCTAGGATAAATATATGGAGGGGTCACACTGGACATATGGGGGCCAGAAGGGATACATGGGGGGTGTCAGGATGGATATATGCAGGGAAGGGGGGGCCAGGATGGATATATGGGGGTGCCAGGCTGAACAAGGGACTTAATTACTGTTTGGGGCCAGATTGAGGAACATACTTTATTAGTTTATGGTGGCCAGTGAGGAACATTATTATTTTAGAGTCCAATTAGAGACATTATTACTTCTGTAATATAATTTACTTTTTAGGAAATTGTTTTCCATGGGATAGGACAAAAGCGGGCTCCTGTTACTGTGCAGGGCGGCACTATATCGCTTTTTTTCTTCAACTGGTGTAGTGTAGAAGTCGGGGGGTGGAGTGGGAATATTCCCTAGAAGAGATCAGTTATTGATAACTGTGTGTTATTTTCTGCAGAGATGATTCCTGGCTGGAAGAAGTGATGGCCGTCTGTGCCAGATGAAGAAGAAAAGCGAAGATGAAGGACTTCACCTAGAGACGTCACTGGTGAGTCAGTGTATTACATGTGACTCGCCCCCTGGGCCGTGGGGCACTCGGATCCGGGCAATAGGGAGACGATGGGGGTAGTAGTGGCGACCCGGTTCCGTGGCTCAGGGTGGTCAGGCCAATGGTAGTCTGCTATGTTCTGCTGATAATGTCCGACTACGCCACCCGTGGATTGCGGTTATTAGGAACCGCCGCTGCATGCAGACCGCTGGGGCTGATGAGGTGTGCAGCTAGGGTAGTGTGACTCTCCACGGGAAGAGTGCGGCCCCAGGGCAGTATAATGGATGTTGGGAGTGATGGTAGTGGTAGTCCCAGTGCTGATAGTGCTGGAGGAGGAAGGAGCACACAGACAACAGGTTGCAGTCCAGGGTCTTTACTAAACAGGTAAACTGACCCACAAACAGTCCCGGCTAGGAGGGGACCTGGATGTCTGAGAGCAATGGGGAAATTGGCCCTGGTCAGGGTGAGGGTGTAGGCCTACCGTGCTTTCTGCGCTCCTTCTGGCTATCTCCTCCTGATAGGGTAACAGCCCACGTTTCCGAGCTTTCCGTGTTTTCTCGCCTGTATGGCCTGCGACGTGGGTTCCTTTCTGCTCCCAGCCTTGTATGGCTTTACTGGTCCCTTCTGTTGTGGCAGGGCCTCCAGGCTTCTTAGGCCAAGGAATATACAGTCCCTTGCGGACTGGTTCTCTGCTGGGGGATGTGGAATCCTTCCAGCCTCAGACACCAAAGTCTGGTAGATTAAGTCTGTTATCTGCCAAGACAGGCTTGCTTCGCCTCTTGTCTCTGGCTTGTGGCTCTCCTCCTGCCACACTTCCTCTTAGGTGCAGTGCAACTGTCTGTCCCTGCTCTGCTGAGACACGTCTCAGTCCTGAGACAGGTCATCTGGGTTCTCTCTAACCCTGCCCCCAGCACCAGCTTTTATAGGGGCAGCCTGCTCCCCCTACTGGCCTGAGACAGGAGGCATTGCATGCTAATGTTCCCCTGACTAGAGAACCTCCCCCCTGCTCTCAGACACAGCTTTAATTACACTTGTGGCATCCAGGCCAGGGTGACACATTCCCCCCTAGTGAAATTTAGTACTCCGGGACTAAACAGTAAACAAAGACAATATGCATAACAATAAAACATTAATAGACAGACGACGCACAAATTGAGTTCTTAAGGTCACAGTGTGGCCTGTGACCGGGGTCCATATCACCAGCACAACGGGGAGCCTTAACCAGGTGGGGGTCTGTCCTACCCCAAGTCCTTCACAGTCTTAGTTCATTCCTGGGTTAGGCTCTGAACGCAGTCCATACAAGGTCCCGGTTATAAAAAGTCCATAACCTGTGAGTCCTTACGGTAGCTGCAAGAAACTGAAACAGAGTATTACCAAACATACATGTAACTTTGCAAACAATTCAACATTTGGCAACAGGGTTATTTACAATTTTAGTACACTCTATATTCTCCAGCGAGCGGGTATCTGTCCCTTTGTGCTCCTGGTTGACCTACGTAGCCCACTGTCTGGTGGTGGACTGACTTGGCTTTCCCCACTAGCGTTAGGGGTGCAGCTACCAGCTGGGTGTACAGGTAGGGCAGGCAGCTGTCTGCGGGTCCTTTGGCTTACCGCAGGCATGGCAGGCTCACTGTCAGCAGAGGGTTGACTCTCCTGGGCTGCTGGTACAGGCTCTTCTGCCTCTGGAACTGCTTGCTCCTCTTCACCTTCCGGCTCTGGTGTTGGTTGTTGCTGTGCCGGTTGCAGGAAATGCAGGACAGGTACCACTATGGCATCATTTATGCGAGTCCAGGACTGAGGAAACTCTCCGAGAACGGTGCTGATCATTTCTTCCTTGTCCTCTGCGGGTTCAAGGTCACTCTGATCCTCTTCTGCACTACGGAGTTGCTCGGGGCACCTTTTGAGATGGTCTCTGGAGACGACACTAGTGGTTTCTCCTCCGTCCTTGGTGATTACGCACACCTTTGGGTTGTCGTGGTCAGACTGCAGTACGGTGTAGGGTTCCCTTTCCCACTGGTCGTCCAACTTATGTAGCCTTCTTTTTCGCTTTAGGACTTGCTCACCAGGTTCTAGGGGACTAGCAGGGGCGTGTTGATTGAAGAGTCTTTCTTGCTTCTCTCTCACCTGGGCCAGGCTCTTCTCCACACTCTCCTGTACCTTCTTGTACTGCAGTTGCCTTTCCGTATCCCAGTCCGCATCCGGGGAGGTGTCCTCAGGTATTAGGACTCCCATCTCCAGGTCTACGGGCAGCTTTCCTGGTCTAGCTCGCATCAGGTAAGCCGGGGTGCAGTTTGTAGCATTCACCGGGATATTGTTGTATAGGTCTATCAGGTCCGGCAGTTTTTCTGGCCACAGGCTGCGTTCCTCCAGGGGCAACGTCTTCAGGAGATCAATGACTATATTGTTCATCTTCTCACACATCCCGTTGGTTTGGGGGTGGTAAGGCGTTGTACGAATCTTCTTACAGCCATAGAGGTTGCAGAACTCCTGGAAGATTTCAGCCTCGAACGCTGGACCCTGGTCTGTCAGGACCTGTTCCGGATACCCGTGTGGACGGCAGAAATATTGCTGGAAGGCTCTGGCCGCTGTTTGGGCTGTCAAGTCCTTTACCGGGACCACCACTAGAAAACGGGAATAGTGGTCCACGATTGTCAGGGCATAGATGTATCCTGACCGGCTGGGAGCCAATTTGACATGGTCCAGAGCTACCAGCTCAAGAGGCTGCGTGGTGATGATGGGCCTCAAGGGTGTCTTCTGGCTGGCACGGTCCTTCCTCCTTAGGTGACAAGGGCCACAGTCTCTGCACCATTTTTCTACAGCTCCTCTCATGCCGACCCAAAAGAATCTTCCTCTTAGTAGGAACTCCAGTTTCTTCCAACCGAAGTGTCCCGCTCTGTCATGGTAAGCCCCCAGGACCATAGCTGCATCCCTCCTTGGGACCACGACTTGCCAGGTCAGCTCGTGCGTCCGGTGGTTGACAATCCTTCTGCACAACTTGCCTTCGTAGAGGAACAGCTTGCTCTTCTCCTTCCATAGCTGCTTGGCTTCCTCTGGGGCATCTGGATCTAAGCGGGCGTCTTCCCGGGTCAGCAGATCTTTCACCAGGCGGACTGCAGGGTCACTATCTTGGGTCTCGGCCCAGCTGTGGTGAGGTAGGGGATTCATCATCACAGTTGTTAGATCCTCCTCCTTCACGCGGTGAGAGTGTTGAGCGGCTCCATACCGGTGAAACGCGGGGAGTTCTACCTCCTCCAGCTCTTCTGGGTCTTCGTCACCTTCAGGTAAGTGAGGAATCCTTGATAGGGCGTCCGCGTTGGAGTTGGTTTTGCCTGCCCGGTACTTGATCACGAAGTCATAGTTGGAGAGACGGGCCATCCACCGCTGTTCCAGGGCACCCAGTCTTGCATTGTCCAGGTGTGTCAACGGGTTGTTGTCCGTGTACACGGTGAACTTTGCGGAGGCCAGGTAATGCTTGAAGCGTTCCGTCACGGCCCACACCACCGCCAAGAATTCTAGCTTGAAGGAGCTGTAATTCTCCGGGTTCCTCTCGGTGGGCCTCAGCTTCCGGCTGGCGTATGCGATCACCCGTTCTCTGCCCTGTTGGTTTTGGGACAATACGGCTCCCAGTCCCACATTACTGGCATCTGTGTGGAGAATGAAAGGCTGGCCATAATCAGGGTAGGCCAGGATCTCATCCCCTGTGAGGGCCATCTTTAGCTGGCGGAAGGACTCCTCTTCCGGTTTATCCCACTTGAAGGGCGGCTTTTGCCTCCTGGACTTAGACTGTCCGATCAGGAGGTCCTGCATAGGAGCTGCCATCTTGGTGAACCCGGGGATGAATCTTCGGTAGTAGCCTACCAACCCGAGAAACTGTCTCACCTCTTTGATGTTCGAGGGGCTTGGCCAGCTCTTGATTGCCGTGACCTTGTCATGGTCGGGGGCCACTCCTTCCGCGCTTACCACGTGCCCTAGGTACTGGACCTTTGGTTTCAGCAGGTGACACTTCGATGGTTTCACCTTCAGGCCATAGCCTGCCAGGGCTTCGAACACCTCGGCCAGGTGCTTCAGATGGTCCTCGTAGGTCTTCGAATAGACGATCACGTCGTCCAGGTAAACGAGGACCGTCTCGAAGTTTCGGTGCCCTAGACAGCATTCCATCAGCCGCTGGAAGGTCCCTGGTGCGTTGCAGAGCCCGAAAGGCATGCAGTTGAATTCGCTCAGTCCCATCGGGGTGGTGAAGGCGGTCTTCTCCTTGTCAGCCTCTGCCACAGGAACCTGCCAGTACCCGCTAGTAAGGTCCAAAGTAGAAAAGAAGTTAGCTGATTTTAGTGCGGCTAAAGACTCCTCTATTCTAGGCAGCGGATATGCGTCTTTGTGAGTGATACGGTTGATTTGTCTATAGTCGACGCACATTCTCATGGTGCCGTCTTTCTTTTTGACCAGAACCAAGGGGGCTGCCCAGGGGCTACAGCTGTCTCTAATAACCCCAGCTTCTTTCATCTCTCTTAGCATGCCCCTTGCGTTCTGATAATGTGCAGGGGGTACAGGTCTGTGCCTCTCTTTTATCGGTGGGTGGCTCCCTGTGGGGATGTGGTGTTCTATCCCCTTTACTCTGCCGAAGTCTAGCGGGTGCTTACTAAAGACTCTCTCATACTCCTGTACCACCCGGTAGACTCCTTGTTTTTGGTGCAGGGGAGTGGAGTCAGCACCCACGTGGAGTTTCTGGCACCAGTCCTCCTTTTGTTTCTGGGAGCCATTACCCTCCGCCTGAGGAGATGGAGGCAAGGGTTCCACGGCCCTGATAGCTTTGTGTTCGACCACAAACAGCTTGGCGAGTGTAGCGTACCTGGGTAAGTGTACCTCCCTCTCCCCAATGTTGAGGATGCGGACGGGCACCCTCCCATGACGGACATCAACCACCCCCCGGGCTGTCAAAATGGTGGGCCTGCTGTCTGAGTACACGGGTTCTACCATGGCTTGGTAGTCTCTACCTCTCAACCCGATTGCAGTCCGACACCAGATCATCATTTCACTTTTGGGAGGCATGGAAATGGGGAATGGGTCACTCAGTCTTACGCTACCGATCTCACCACCAGACAGTTCTACCTGCTGCCGTCTCATCAGGGCCTTTATCTCCTTGTTGAGAACTCTCTGTTGGCTGGAACTAGCATTCACCGCCACCTGTTGTAAGATTACAATTACCTCTGAAAGACAATTTTCAATTACATTAGTACCCACAGTTATTTTAGGGTGACTTTCACGACGGTCAATGTCCACAATAATCACTCCCTGTGCCGGTAGTTCAACTTTACCAATCTTAATGGTCATCTCCTTGAACCCCATCTGCGGCACGGGTAAGCCATTACTGGCGATGATGCTCAAGTTACCGTCTGGATACCGTGTGATATCAGCATCAGTCCAATACTGCTTAAAAAGTACATAAGGGATAGTGGTTACTTGTGACCCAGTATCCAGCAAGGCGCTCATGGGGATACCGTCCAGCACCACGGGTAAAACCGGGCGTCCCCCAACGTACTTATTACGCCAATTGTAAGGGCCTGGTGATCTTATGCCTGGGGGTTGGCCCTCTGCCCCAGGTTGGACCCGTTTAAATTACAGTACCTGGAAATGTGTCCGGGCTGGTTGCATCGACGGCAAATGGGCTGTCCATCCTCTGCATAGCGGTCTGTGGGCCTCCCTCGGAACGACGGGATCCTCCTCTGTCGACGCCATGGGACATCCTCCGGACTTGAAGCCAGCTCGATGGGTCTTGACGGGTCCACTTGCAACGCCTGGACGGTCCTGGTCAACGCCGCGACGCTCCTGGTCAGCTCCTGGACTTGTTGGTGCAGATCTTTCGACGGGGCTTGGTTCAGGGCCTGTGCATCAGCCTCCACGGAGTCCATAGAGGAGGGCGCCGCCTCCTGGTGGTAAGTGATAGCAGGGCGCCGGGGGTTTATAGCGCCACTGGTTGCAGATTCACGGAGCACCCTTATGGCCCTGTCCTTAAATTGGGCAAAGGTCAGGTCGAGGTTCTGAAAGAACATGAGGCGCAGTTGGGCCCTGTGGGCGCTAGACAGCAGACCTTCTATGAATTGTTCTGTTAGCAGCTTATCCGTTTCCTGCACACTGCCAGGGTCAGTTTGTTGAATAGCCCTCAAGGCTTCCTGCAGATTTAGGGCATAGTCTCTGATGCTGTCCTGTGCCCGCTGCTTACATCCATAGAACCTCATTTTAATCTCAGCGGAGGTACGTGTGTCAAAGGTACCCCGCAGCCGGGCCAGAATACCCTTCACAGTCCTTTTCTCCTCAGTGGGCCATGATTTTACCTCCCGCTGGGCTGCGCCAGTTAACTGCCCTGTTAATATGCTGACCTTCTGTTCCTCTGTCAGGGGGTAAACGTGGAACAAACTGTATAGCCTTTCCTTGAAGTCAGTTAGGGCATGGGGCTCCCCTGAGTATTTGGGCAGCCAGGCCGCTCCAGGGATGTAGTGCAAGGAAAAGGGCATCACCGCTGCTGCAGTTGCGTTGGTGGTAGTGGGCGCCTCTGTGTCCGTCATCTTCCTCCCCCCCTAGTTACGCGTGGCCTACCTTCCGACGATCCTCTTCTGTAGGCCGCGGCTCCGCTGCTGCTGCTATGGACGAGGACCTGGCGTCGCGTCCTGATGACGTCAGCGTCGCTCTCTCTCCCTTCCAGGACCTTGCGCAGCGTCGGTGCGTGGGGCGGAGCTTCGGATCTCGCGCGGTTTTGACGTCCACGCCCCTCTTCTTCCCGCGCGGCGTCCTGAAGATGGCGTCCGATGGCGGGAAGCAGCTGCGGATGGCGGGAAGGCGGCAGAAGATGGCGGGAAACGGTCCAAGATGGCGTCCGATGGCGGGAATCGGCTCCGGATGGCGGGAAAAGACTCCGGACGGCGGGAAACTTTGCCACAGGTAAGTTACAAAAGTCTTTTTCAGGCACGCAGTACCCGGTGGTTGCGGGCAGGAAATCCTGCTGACTACGCCAAAGCTGACTCACCCCCTGGGCCGTGCGGCACTCGGATCCGGGCAATAGGGAGACGATGGGGGTAGTAGTGGCGACCCGGTTCCGTGGCTCAGGGTGGTCAGGCCAATGGTAGTCTGCTATGTTCTGCTGATAATGTCCGACTACGCCACCCATGGATTGCGGTTATTAGGAACCGCCGCTGCATGCAGACCGCTGGGGCTGATGAGGTGTGCAGCTAGGGTAGTGTGACTCTCCACGGGAAGAGTAGAGCCCCAGGGCAGTATAATGGATGTTGGGAGTGATGGTAGTGGGAGTCCCAGTGCTGATAGTGCTGGAGGAGCAAGGAGCACACAGACAACAGGTTGCAGTCTAGGGTCTTTACTAAACAGGTAAACTGACCCACAAACAGTCCCGGCTAGGAGGGGACCTGGATGTCTGAGAGCAACGGGGAAATTGGCCCTGGTCAGGGTGAGGGTGTAGGCCTACCGTGCTTTCTGCGCTCCTTCTGGCTATCTCCTCCTGATAGGGTAACAGCCCACGTTTCCGAGCTTTCCGTGTTTTCTCGCCTGTATGGCCTGCGACGTGGGTTCCTTTCTGCTCCCAGCCTTGTATGGCTTTACTGGTCCCTTCTGTTGTGGCAGGGCCTCCAGGCTTCTTAGGCCAAGGAATATACAGTCCCTTGCGGACTGGTTCTCTGCTGGGGGATGTGGAATCCTTCCAGCCTCAGACACCAAACTCTGGTAGATTAAGTCTGTTATCTGCCAAGACAGGCTCTCTTCGCCTCTTGTCTCTGGCTTGTGGCTCTCCTCCTGCCACACTTCCTC
The DNA here is from genome assembly GCF_046119375.1 of Phyllobates terribilis. Lineage (NCBI taxonomy): Eukaryota > Metazoa > Chordata > Amphibia > Anura > Dendrobatidae > Phyllobates > Phyllobates terribilis. The sequence goes on along the minus strand of NW_027362940.1, from coordinate 3,324,297 downwards.
TTAGGTGCAGTGCAACTGTCTGTCCCTGCTCTGCTGAGACACGTCTCAGTCCTGAGACAGGTCATCTGGGTTCTCTCTAACCCTGCCCTCAGCACCAGCTTTTATAGGGTCAGCCTGCTCCCCCTACTGGCCTGAGACAGGAGGCATTGCATGCTAATGTTCCCCTGACTAGAGAACCTCCCCCCTGCTCTCAGACACAGCTTTAATTACACTTGTGGCATCCAGGCCAGGGTGACACACATGTACACTTACACTACACACGTGGTCAAAACTGTTGGTACCCCTCGTTTAATGAAAGAAAAACCCACAATGGTCACAGAAATAACTTGAATCTGACAAAAGTAATAATAAATTAAAAATCTATGAAAATGAACAAATGAAAGTCAGACATTGCTTTTCTGCTTCCACAGAATAAAAAAAAATAAATAAACTGATGAAACAGGCCTGGACAGAAATGATGGTTCTTCTTAACTTTATATTTTGCTGAACAACTTTTTGACGCAATCACTGCAATCAAACGACTCCTGTAACTGTCAATGAGACTTCTGCACCTCTCCACAGGTATTTTGGCCACTCCTCATGAGCAAACTGCTCCAGTTGTCTCATGGTTGAAGGTTGCCTTTTCCAGACGGCATGTTTCAGCTCTTTCCAAAGATGCTCAATAGGATTTAGGTCAGGGCTCATAGAAGCCACTTCAGAATAGTCCAATGTTTTCCTCTTAGCCATTGTTGGGTGTTTTTAGCTGTGTGTTTTGGGTCATAATACTGTTGCAAGACCCATGACCTGCGACTGAGACCACGCTTTCTGACACTGGGCAGCACATTTCTCTCTAGAATCCCTTGATAGTCTTGAGATTTCATTGTACCCTGCACAGATTCAAGACACCCTGTGCCAGATGCGGCAGACCAGCCCCAAAACATAAAAGAGACTCCTCCATGTTTCACAGTAGGGACAGTGTTCTTATCTTGATATGCTTCATTTTTCCATCTGTGAACATAGATCTGATGTGCCTTGCCAAAAACTTCCATTTTTGTCTCATCTGTCCATAGGGCATTCTCCTAAAAGCTTTGTGACTTGTGAACATGTAGTTTGGCAAATTCCAGTCTGGCTTTTTTATGATTTTTTTTCAACAATGGTGTACTCCTTGGTCGTCTCCCATGAAGTCCACTTTAGATCAAACAACGACGGATGGTGCGATCTGACACTGATGTTCCTTGAGCTTGAAGTTCACCTTTAATCTCTTTAGAAGTTTTCCTGGGCTCTTTTGTTACCATTCATATTATTCGTCTCTTTGATTTGTTATCAATTTTCCTCCTGCGGCCACGTCCAGGGAGGTTGGCTACAGTCCCATGGATCTTAAATTTCTGAATAATATGTGCAACTGTAGTTACAGGAACATCAAGCTGCTTGGAGATGGTCTTATAACCTTTACCTTTAACATGCTTGTCTATAATTTTCTTTCTAATCTCCTGAGACAACTCTTTCCATTGCTTCCTTTGGTCCATGTTGAGTGTGGTACACACCATGTCACCAAACAGCACAGTGAGTATCTGTAGCCCTATATACAGGCCCACTGACTGATTACAAGATTGTCGACACCTGTGATGCTAATTAGTGGACACAACTTGATTTAACATGTCCCTTTTGTCACATTATTTTCAGGGGTACCATCATTTCTGTCCAGGCCTATTTCAAGAGTTTAATTTTTTTTTAAATTCTGTGGAAGCAGGGTTGAAAAGCAATGTCTGTCTTTCATTTGTTAATTTTCATCGATTTTTAATTTATTATTACTTTTGTCAGATTCAAGTTTTTTCTGTGACCATTGTGGGTTTTTCTTTTATTAAACAAGGGGTACCAACAATTTTGACCACGTGTGTATATAGTATATACAGAGCTCCTGTGTATGTCACTGGTGATCACTGTATTACCTATACACTATATACAGAGCTCCTGTCTATAATGTCACTGGTGATCACTGTGTTACCTGTACACTGACACTATATACAGAGCTCCTGTGTATAATGTTGCTGGTGGTAATAACAGTGTTGTTAGTATTGTGGTTTTGTATTCATGATCAGTATTGTAGTATTTGGTCACCTTGGGGTGGTAATATATGGTCTGGTCATAGTTTGGCCATATTTGTTCCTTGCATGTGGTATTATTCGGTCACTATGTAGTGGTAATATGTGATCTAGTCAAGGTGTGGCGATATTTGTCCCTTTTGTATGTGGTATTATTGGTGTTGATATGTAGCACCCTGAGGATTCGGCTGCTACAGGGGTATTGCACCTCAACCCAGAGGTGTGATATTCCACTCCCGGGTAAGGATGGAGTGTGGAACTGAGCTCAGTAGGCTGCATGCACTACATACATCCCATTTCCGGGGGACAGATCGATGGTACTCCCACTAGATAAATGTGCAGGTACGACAGTGTCTGTCCCTGGCTGGAGTGGGAGGGGGGTGGAACATCCCAGTAGTGTAGGGGCAGATAGGGGGAGCAGTCTGGGTAAAGCTAGGAGCTCATTGGGTGCTGGTCACCTGAGCTCACACATAGAGGGAGTATATAAGGTGGGTACCATCTTAGATCAGGGTCAGTCAGTCTTTTGTAGAGGTTTGGTCAGACAGTCAACAGCCAGTCTTTGTAGAGAAGAAGAGAGCAGAGAGACTCAGCCAGCTCCAAGGTCCAGAGTGAGAGAGAGGAGAAGTGAAGGACCCAGAGGGGGAGAAGAAGGAACCCCAAGAGCCCAAATACAAGCAGAAGGGTGAAGGGTTGGCACAAGGGTACCGGATCCCAAGCTGGTGGAGGCCACTAATCCTCAGCCAGAGACCGGAGGTCGTGGGCAGGATCTGCCACGACCCCCCCACTAAATCCACTGCGAAGGCACACCGAGTATAGGGTCAGGGAACCCAGAGACAAGGGTTTAACCACCAAGAGGCCCGAGGGAGCCGGACATAAGTGGATCCCTGGTGGGGAAGGCCAGAGAAAAGGCACGTCAGAAAGGGAGCTCAGGACCACGCTCCAGAATTACTTGGGGGTTGGCCGAGTCCAGGACCTGGTGGACGCAGCACGGCTCGGGTGGTCACTCAAGGCCAGAGTGACCAATACAACAGCAGTAAGTAAAAACCCTGAACTGCACAGCCCGACTCTGCGTCTTATTACCATCCTCCCTGCACCTCCACAACCACCATCCTCTACACCTGACCCCCTGAGGCTATACCCCTCCCGTTGGGGGTTATACTACCAGAGCTGCACACACACCACCGGCCTCAGCGGACCCTTGTGCAGCGGCGGCCCTTTGACCGCAAATCAACGGGTGGCGTAGTCGACACAAAGAACATTTATAACATCTGTAAAGACTGCCACACTCTGAGCTTGACACCCTGGGCACGGACCGGGTCACCGCCACTCGGAGACTACAACCCCCATCTGATCCGGCTCCGGGTATTCCCCCTAAGAACATGGCCCAGGGGGCGCGTCAGATATAGTGGACTGTGTTGTGTATGGCGGTCATTTTATTCTCGCTGATCTTAACTAGGAAAAGATTTTTTTCCATTAGGCCACAGCCCCACCATCAGTATTTGGTCAGTATTTTTCTCAGGAGTGGCTGCCGAAACCAGGAATGGTTGATTAATGCAGAATTGGTGACTTGTTTCTATTATACCTTTTCTCTGATTGTTCATCACCTGTTTTGGCTCCCACTCCTGAGAAAAAATACTGACTGGACACTGACCAAATACTGATAGTAGGGCCGTGGCCTTAGCGATTAAATACTTGGACCAGAGCGGCAGAGATGCACTTACAGGGGTTCTCCGGTGAAAACAAGTAATCACCTCTCCACAGGATCATTGATAATATTGATTGGTGGGGGTCTGACTGCTTGCACACACCGGCAGAATGTGGAGCTTTTCTCCCCATTAGACTGGAGCGGCATGTGAGATGCGACCACTGATCCATTCATTCTCTCAGTGGCTGTGAGCGCTGCTCTTTTTTGCAAGTCTCTAAGAGAATGAATAGAGCGGCGGTCAGACGTCCCACCTGCCGCAGCATTTTAAAATAGGGATAAGTGTTCTGTCAGGGATAAAACTTCCCCATTCTTCCGATAGGTGCGTTTTCCAATGTTCGGACACAAATGCTCAATAAGTGATCACCTATCCTGTAGAGCCCATGGATCGTTGATAACTTGTTTTAACTAGTGTTGAGCGAGTATGTTCTGTCCGAGTATGCTCGGGCCGAGCGCCGAGTATTTACAGCTGCTCGGTGATATGGTTGAATCGCTCCCGTGTGCATGATTTGCAACTGTTTGACAGCTTTAACCCCTTAACGACATGTCACGTATTAGTACGCGCATGTCGTTATCCTCCGGTTCAGTGAGGGCTCCGGCGCTGAGCCCGCACTGAACCAAGCACATGTCAGCTGATTATTACAGCTGACATGTGCCCGCAACAGGCGCGGGTGGAATCGCGATCCACCAGCGGCTGTTAACATATTAAATGCCGCTGTCAATCTCCGACAGCGGCATTTAATGCGCGCTTCCTGGAAGCGCGTCACTTACCCCGCCCATCGGCGACCCCGTCACATGATCGCGGGTCGGCGATGTGTGGTCATGACAACCCTGGGTCTACAGCAGACACCAGTGGTTGTAATGATCCTGTCGCTATGAGCGCCATCTAGTGGTCGGCGCTCATAGGACAGGACCATGTCTGCTGCATACAGGGGAACTGCTGGTCCCCTGTATGTAGCAGAGGCGATCGGACAGTTGCTGCTTCAAGTCTCCTATGGAGACTACAGAAGCAAGCAAAAAGTGAAAAAAAAAAGTTTTAAAAAATATGAAAAAAAATAAAAAAATGTAAAAGTTTAATTCACCCCCTAAAATCATAAAATAAACCCCACATACACATATTTGGTATTTCTATCAATATAAAAATAGAATTAATGCGATCGGTAAATGGCGTAATGAGAAAAAAATTCTAAACGCCAGAATTACGTTTTTTGGTCACCGTAAAATTGCAATAAAATGCAATAACGGGCGATCAAAACATCGGATCTACCCCAAAATAGCATCTATAAAAACTTCAACTCATTTCACAAAAAATAAGCCCTCACCCTGCCCCAGATCCCGAAAAATGGAGACGCTACGGGTCTCGGAAAATGGCACCATTTTTTTTTTTTTTACCAAACTTTGGAATTTTTTTTCATCACTTAAATAAAAAAGAACCTATACATGTTTGGTGTCTACGAACTCGTAATGACCTGGAGAATAATAATGGCAGGTCAGTTTTAGCATTCAGTGAACGTGGTAAAAAAAATAAAAAAAAACCTCAGTGGTATTGCACTTTTTTTGCAATTTCACGGCGCTTGGAATTTTTTTCCCGTTTTCCCGTACACGGCATGGTAAAACTAGTAATGGCGTTAAAAAGTACAACTCGTCCCGCAAAAAATAAGCCCTAACATGGCCATATTGACTAAAAAATAAAAACGCTATGGCTCTGGGAACAAGTGGAGCAAAAAGCGAAAATGCAAAAACGGAAAATGCTCCGCGGCTTAAGGGGTTAATACATGTGAGGAATGTCTATTTCTTACACATTCCTCACATGTATTAAAACCGTCAAACAGTCGCAAATCATGCACACGGGAGCGATTCAACCATATCACCGAGGAGCTATAAATACTCGGAGCTCGGCCCGAACATACTCGCCGAAAGGGTTAACAGAACATACTCGCTCAACACTAGTTTTAACCAAAGAAGCCCTTTAATGCAAACATGTCCATCCCAGTTAGAGTGTCGCCCAGTAGATGTGCAGGAGCCGCCAGTCAATGCTCCACTATAACAGGGAGAGCGGATAACAGATATTTGCATCTTGCTGTAGGTGGGCCCCTAGAGTTAATTTCCCCTGTGGGCCCCAGACACCGCAGTCCGACCCTGGTCATCAATATCAGATCAGTGAGGTTCCAACACACGGCCCCCTCACCAATAAGACAGCAGCTGGAAATACTCAGCGTAGAGACCAAACAGCACAGCGCTGTACACTGTGTAGTGGCCGATCTTGGTACTGCAGCTCCTATTGAAATGATTGTGATCTGAGCTGTAGTACCTGAAACCAGCCATTGCACAGTGTGCGGAGCTGTGCTATTCCAGCTCTTAACACTGTGTACATCATCTTGCAGAAGTAGCTGATGTCTGGGGATTTCAGGTGTCAGACCCCCACTAATCACTGTATGAGTTCTGCTCTACTCCTTTATTAAAGGGGTGGTCTTGTGTTCCTCTCATCAGAAGCTGAAGATTTACAGTTCTGGCCGGTGGCTTGGCTGAGCCGCTTGTCTGAATTGTGCCCTCTTGCATTCTGCGGGCAGAGGCGGCTTTGCCTCTGCAGAATGGGACAGGCACAGGGGCGCTGAAGTCCACCAGTCTGCAAGTGAGCGCTTCTTGCCAAGGAGACCGGCCACTTCTCAGGTGGTCAGTAACCATAGCAATGAGCTGTACACTGCAGAATTAAAAATCTTTTCCTTCTTGAGAACAGAGAAGATTTTGAATAAGAAGGAAATTGCAAAGTTTCTTGTTTTTACAAGCTCTTTGCAATCTTAGCCTTTTAATACATTCATTTTATTTAGTTATATATTTATTTTACTCTCTTATATAGCGCCGTTAGATTTTGTAGCACCTTACAGACATTATCATCACTGTCCCCATTGGGGCTCACAATATGAATTCCCTATCAGTATGTCTTTGGAGTGTGGGAGGAAACCGGAGAACCCGGAGGAAACCCACACAAACACGGGGAGAACATACAAACTCCTTGCAGATGTTGTCCTTGCTATTATATGAACCCAGCCCCACAGCGTTAATCATTGACCCACCATGTTGCCCACATTCCTCGGCTTTTTTAAGATTTTCTGCAATGAATAAGAACACTGAAGAAAATCTAGATTGATCAACATTTCCTATCACAAATGCAGTTGCTGTAAAACTTGTCCATAGTCCTGTTCCCAGCTGAAAATTGGATACAATTGTATCTTGTGTAGACAATGCTCTGTGAGCTAAATAGCCGGGATCCACTGCTACAAGGCAGGAAACAGACAGATTCTGCTGATGGGTTCTGCTCCCAGAGCATTATTCAGCCTGGACATCTCAGCTCAGAGCAAAACCAGCTATAAGGCTGTGTGCACACCTAGCAGATTTGATGCAGATTTACATGCGTTTTTTTTGCCAGAGAGAAGCGTTTTCACATGCGTTTTTTCAAGCACTTTTCCAAGCAATTTTGAGCATCACTTGGAAAAGTGCTTGACAAGTTGATCACACAATATAAATCCATGCAACCAACATGGATCTATAATGTGTGAACAACTTAGATGCTTTAAATGCAGCATCTATAGTAAAAAAAAGAAAACGTTAATAAATAAAAAAAAACAACGGTATATTCACCTCTCCGGCGGCCCCCGGTCTGCTCTCCGGTCTCCTCCGGTCTGCTCCCGGCCGCGTCTTCTCTCTTCAGCGTCCCGCAGTGTACGGTCAGGACCTGCGGTGACGTCATTTAGTCAGCTGATGGCCACGCGACCATCACCTGATGCCGACGTCAGCGGTCATGCGACCATCACCTGACTAAATGACGTCACCGCAGGTCCTGACAGTACAGACAGCAGACCGGAGGAGACCGGAGAGCAGACCGGGGGCCGCCGGAGAGGTGAATATACAGGTTTTGTTTGTTTTTAACTTTTTTATTTCTTTTTTTCACCGCGTGGTAGCCGGGATGAAGAGGAGTTGTAGTCTCGTCTTCCTCCCAGATACCACACGCATGGCGAATAAGCTTCAGCGTAATCGCAGTAGAAATGGTCATGCTGCGTTTTGCAAAGTAATGCGAATTCGGCGCGCAAATTAGCGCATCATGTGCACAGCACATCCGAATTCACATGGCTTTGCATGGCAGACTGTTTTACAAGCGTTTTCGCGGCCGTAAAAACGCAGCAAAAACGCTACAAAAACGCTACGTGGGCACATAGCCTAAGGCTGTGTGCCCACGACGCGTATTTTAAGCGTTTCCGCATGGCAAAAACGCTGCAGAAACGCTTAAAGACGCATGTTAGAAGGTCTGCCATGTTCCCCAATGATAGTCCGCATGTGCTGTGCACATGCTGCGGAAATTTCCGCTGCGGATTATCATTGCGGAAAAAAACGCAGCACTACCAATTATTTTGCGGAAGCGCAGCGTTTTCCTGGCCATTGACTTGCATTGGAACAAATGGATTCCGCTTCACTAGATAAGCACATGCGGAATACATGCGTTCAATGTGCGGATGGTACCCGCGTGTGGAGGATGGGAGACTCTCCTCCGGACCCGGGTACCATAGAACCTGTCAAAAAAAAGAATAAAATATAAAATAAATGTTATATTTACCTTCTGACGGCCCCCGCTGCGCTCGTCCTCCCATGTCGGCAGCTCGCGATGGACTGAAGGACCAGCGCTGACGTCATAGTCATGTGACGGCAGGTCCTTCAGTGTACCGCGATCTGCCGGCAGCCAGGACGGAGCGAAGCGAGACTGCGGGGGCCATCGGAAGGTAAGTATAGATTTATTTTTTTATTTTTAACCAGTCGTTGGGGTCACACTATATAAATCCATGCCGTTTTCATGGATTTCTATAGTGTGACCAAGTTGACAAGCACTTTCCAAGTGATGCTAAAATCGCTTGGAAAGCGCTTGACAACCCGCATGCGGAAATGCATGTGAAGAACGCTCCACTTCTGCATGTCCCTGGCAGGAAAAACGCATGTACAATCCGCATATACAATCCGCATGTACAATCCGCGTGTACAATCCGCATATACAATCCGCATGTACAATCCGCATGTACAATCCGCATGTACGATCCGCATGTACGATCCGCATGTACAATCCGCATGTACAATCCGCATATACAATCCGCATGTACAATCCGCGTGTACAATCCGCATATACAATCCGCATGTACAATCCGCATATACAATCCGCATGTACAATCCGCATATACAATCCGCATGTACAATCCGCATGTACAATCCGCATGTACAATCCGCGTGTACAATCCGCGTGTACAATCCGCATATACAATCCGCATGTACAATCCGCGTGTACAATCCGCATATACAATCCGCATGTACAATCCACATGTACAATCCGCATATACAATCCGCATGTACAATCCGCATATACAATCCGCATGTACAATCCGCGTGTACAATCCGCATATACAATCCGCATGTACAATCCGCGTGTACAATCCGCGTGTACAATCCGCATATACAATCCGCATGTACAATCCGCGTGTACAATCCGCATATACAATCCGCATATACAATCCGCATGTACAATCCGCGTGTACAATCCGCGTGTACAATCCGCATGTACAATCCGCGTGTACAATCCGCGTGTACAATCCGCGTGTACAATCCGTATGTACAATCCGCATGTACAATCCGCATGTACAATCCGCATGTACAATCCGCATGCGTTTTTTCTGCCAGCGAGATGCAGAAACGCTCAGGAAAAATCCGGAGCATTTCTGCATCGTGGGCACATAGCCTAAGTCTCTGCATTTGTCTGCTTACACATCAGTACATTTCTGAACACATTCAGCAAAAATTGCAGTACATTTGTTAAAATTGGGCATATAGCATACTATAGGTGCTTCTCACAAAATTAGAATATCATCAAAAAGTTAATTTATTTCAGTTCTTCAATACAAATAGTAAAACTCATATTATATAGAGTCATTACAGACAGAGTGATCTATTTCAAGTGTTTATTTCTGTTAATGTTATTATCTCAGTAAATTAGAATACTTTATAACACCAGCTTGAAAAATGTTTTTAAAATCTGAAATGTTATCCTACTGAAATGTATGTTCAGTAAATGCCCTCAATACTTGGTCGGGGCTCCTTTTGCATCAATTACTGCATCAATGCGGCAATGTGGCATGGAGGCGATCAGCCTGTGACACTGCTGAGGGGTTATGGAAGCCCAGGTGGCTTTGATAGAAGCCTTCAGCTCGTCTGCATTGTTGGGTCTGGTGTCTCTCATCTTTCTCTTGACAATACCCCATAGATTCTCTATAATAGATTCTCTATGGGGTTAAGGTCAGGTGAGTTTGCTGCCAATCAAGCACAGTGATACTGTTGTGTAAACCAGGTATTGGTACTTTTGGCAGTGTGGACAGGGGCCAAGTCCTGCTGGAAAATGACATTTCCATCTCCAAAAAGCTTGTGGGCAGAGGGAAGCATGAAGGGCTCTACAATGTCCTGGTAGACGGGTGCGCTGACTTTGGTCTTGATAAAACACAGTGGACCTACACCAGCAGATGACATGGCTCCCCAAACCATCACCGATTGTGGAAACTTCACACGAGACCTCAAGCAGCTTGGATTGTGGCCTCTCCACTCTTCCTCCAGACTCTGGGACCTTGATTTCCAAATTAAATGCAAAATTTACTTTCATCGGAAAACAACACCTTGGACCACTGAGCAACAGTCCAGGTGTTTTTCTCCTTGGCCCAGGTAAGATGCTTCTGGCGTTGTCTATTGGTGATGAGTGGCTCGACACAAGGAATGTGACACTTGTAGCCCATGTCCTGGATACGTCTGTGTGTGGTGGCTCTTGAAGCAATGACTCCAGCAGCAGTCCACTCCTTGTGAATCTTCCCCAAATGTTTGAATGGCCTTTCCTTAACAATCTTTTCAAGGCTGCGGTTATCCCGGTTGCTTGTGCACCTCTTCCTACCACACTTTTTCTTTCCACTCAACTTTCCATAAATATGCTTGGATACAGCACTCTGTTAACAGCCAGCTTCTTTAGCAATGACCTTTTGTGGTTTACACTCCTTGTGGAGTGTGTCAATGACTGCCTTCTGGACATCTGTCAAGTCATCAGTCTTCCCCATGATTGTGGAGCCTACTGAAACAGACAAAGGGACCTTTTTAAATGCGTAAGAAGCCTTTGCAGGTATTTTTTGTTAATTATTCTAATTTACTGAGATAATGACTTTGTGTTTTCATTGGCTGTAAGCCATCATTATCAACATTAACAGAAATAAACACTTGAAATAGATCACTCTGTAATGACTCTGTATAATATATGAGTTTCACTTTTTGGATTGAAGAACTGAAATAAATAAACTTTTTGACGATATTCTAATTTTGTGAGAAGCACCTGTATGTTTGATGCATCTCATTAGCTAAGCTCAACCTCTTCCTTGCTTCACCTCAATTTGAGCCATAAATTGTGATATTTCATTTTGGTGCATTTTATGACTCCTTTTTGTCACACTTTTCTCATAACTATTTTTTTTATAACTGAGGGAAAATAACAAAATCTTATTTGTTGTACTCAAGTTTTCACAGAAACATCTGCTAAAGTGTTGACTTATTTTTCTGAGTTAAACTCTTCCTTTTGGCCCTCTATATATTTGAGTTTGACAGCCCTGATGTAGATGGATGATGATGTGGCAAGAAGGGGCAGAGGGGCAGAGCCTCCTGGCTCTCAGCTTCGCTCTCCACTGCTCACAGGAGACAGCAGTTACTTCACAAATGTAACTGATAGAAAAGATGTCACGTAAGAGGGGGTCAGGGGAGCGATGTGCTGCAGGAAGAGGAGGATTAGGCAGGGAGCGCTGTGCTGCAGGAAGAGGAGGATTAGGCAGGGGAGTGATGTAATGCAGGAGGGGGAGGCTTAGGCAGGGAAGCGATGTGCTGCAGGAAGAGGTGGCTTATGCAGGGGAGTGATGTAATGCAATAGGAGAGGATTAGGCAGGGAGCAATGTGCTGCAGGAAGTGCAGGATTTGGCAGTGGGCGATGTGGTGCAAGAGGGGATTTGGCAGTGGGTGATGTGGTGCAGGAAGGGGGAGATTTAGAAAGGGCACAATGTGCTGCAAGGAGGGGAGGATTTGACGGGAGCAATGTGCCGCAAGAGGGGGAGGTTTAGACAGGGGAGTGATGTGCTGCAGGAGTGGGAGAATTAAGCGGTGAGAAACATGCTGCAGGACGGGGAGGGTTAGGCAGGGGAGCAATGTGCTGCAGGTGGAAGGAGAATCTGTGACTACAGCCCAGTGTTTAAGGTTTATTGGAGCCTGTCTTTTATATATTTTATTGTTTTTTTTTCTGACAAAACTGCATAACATCTGACATGAAGTCCGCTTAGCAGTCACAGTCCCTGTAGATTGTTACTGTCCAGGTTCACCGCTGTCTCTTTTTGTTTTTAGTGCCAATCTGACAGCAGTGAAGGTTCCGCTGATAATGGCGGTCGGGTTCCGAATAGAATGTTCATGTCTGTTCTCATTGTAGTAACATCACGGAATATGCTAATTTCTTCTGACCACACCCGATGACTGAATAAAGGCGCCTCACCCACTTGTCTATGTCATCACTTTGTGGTGTCACAATGATCTAAGGGGATAAAAAAACGCTCCTGGCAGCTTTACAGTCGTCCCTTCGTGTTAAAGGAGCAGGATGATAGAGCCGCACCATGCCAGCCAGAAGAAAAGAAAGTGGAGCCCTTCAAGATGATGAAGCAAGAAAGCAGACTGTGGAAGGCCATCCAGGACCAAGAGCATCATGAGGGCCTGGTAACGTATACTACACAACTGTTCTGTATATGCTCATGCCATGTAAACCTATGGTGGCCGATTCATCAAGGCTGGTGGATTTCTATACCAGCATTCATGAAGCGCCTATTGGAGGAACGTGCACCAAATTCATTAAAAAGACTAAACCTCTTAATGAACTTGACTCATCCTTAAAGGGGTTGTTCCCTTTCAATAAATGAATGTCCCTAGCTGCAGGTCATTTAATTAAAAAAAAGAGGTTCCACCATCTCAGAGCTGCAGCAGCTCAGTGCGCTCAGCTGGGCAGTCCGTCTGATTACATTTGTTGGCTGCGGCAGTATTGAGGTGATGTCAGTGCCATACACAATCCCAGGAATGGGTCAGGACAGCACAGTTTGATTCTTTATACCTGCAGCCAGGGTCATTCATTTATTGAAATATCCCCTTAAAGCTGACGTACTACACCTCAAGAAATGTACTCCAGTCAAAAGATGGAGTCAATTTCAGTCCTATTTTACACCACTTTTCCAGCCTAATTTGTAATAAGTTTTCAGGTAAAGCTAAGCCACAAGCGGTCCAGATAAGCTCTGTTCACTATTTAAGAAGTTAAAAGAGTGGGTGTAAAAAGGTCAGAGTATTTAAATGTAAGTTGTGCAGGAATTTACTGAGATTCAAACAGTTGTGCAACACATTTCCGGTGAAAACTGCTTGATGAAAAATGTTCCTTGAATAATATAACATTTCAGGTTAGTGGTAATAGATTTTATTATGGGACGTTGATCCAGGGAACTAGTCTGATTGCCATATGTGGAGTCGGGAAGGAATTTTTCCCCTAAAATGGGGCAATTAGCATCTGCCTCATGGGGTTTTTGCCTTCCTCTGGATCAACACATTAGCTTTTAGGTTGAACTTGATGGACTTGTGTCTTTCAACCTTAAAACTATGAAACTGTCCCTGTATTGAGGTTCAAAGGTGAAGCCCAGGGTTCATTTGGAACCATCAGAAATGGTGTGTTTTGCGCCCAGTCTGTCCAAGGAAGCCTGTTTGAGCCAACGGCCTCAGAAATATCCTAACATTTAAGAAAGTAGCAATAGTTAGGGTGGCTGAACCATTCTAGCCTTAAGTTTGCCCCTCCAGTCAGCATTTACTATGTAGATGCAATCAAGGCCATGTAATAAGTCTTTATCGCTGTACAGGGCTGTAAGAGTGAAGGCCAGAGTTCCTTTGGAACCTGTAGGATAGACTGGCTTTTGCCAAGTCTTTCCAAAGAAGCTTTTTTGAGCCATAGGCCTCAGACAGGTCCTAACAAGAAAGTGGCATTAGATAGGTTTTTCTTTAGTTAGGATTGATTCAACTACTCAAGCCTCAAGCGCACTCCTCCGGCCAGCAGCTACTCTGTAGATGCAACCCTGGGCCTATGGTAAGTATCTATCCCTGTACAGGGGTGCAATGGTAAAAACCTGGGTTCCCTTGGGATCTGCAGAATGGAGTAGCTTGCACCAAGTCTGTCCGAGGAAGTCTGTTTGAGCCAACAGCCTTAAACAGATCCCAGTATTTAGGAAAAAAAAAAAGCTTCAGTTAGAGTTGAATCAACCACTATAGCCTCAAGCTCGCTCCTCCGGCCAGCAGCTACTCTGTAGATGCAGCCCTGGGCCTATGGTAAGTATCTATCCATGTACAGGCGTGTAATGGTAAAGGCCAGGGTTCCCTTGGGATCTGCAGAATGGAGTAGCTTGCGCCAAGTCTGTCCGAGAAAGCCTTTTTGAGCTGATGGATTTAAACAAATTTCAACATTTAGGAAAAAAGCATTAATCTATTTCAGTTAGAGTTAATTCAATTACTCTAGCATAAAGATCCTAATTCACTTTGTCTAAAGGAAGTTAGTTGGCAAATTTTTATTGTGTGAGCAATGAGGTTATGGAACTCTCTACCACATGAACTTGAAATACTTAATTTTCTAAAAAAAATTCAAGGAGGGCATATGTGTGCCTTTCTTGAATAATATAAAATTGCAGGTTATCCGTACTAGATTTTGTTATGGGACGTTGATCCAGGGAACTAGTCTGATTGCCATATGTGGAGTCGGGAAGGAATTTTTCCTCTAATATGGGGCAATTAGCATCTGCCTCATGGGGTTTTTGCCTTCCTCTGGATCAACACATTAGCTTTTAGGTTGAACCTGATGGACTTGTGTCTTTCAACCTTAAAACTATGAAACTGTCCATGTATTGAGGTTCAAGGGTGAAGCCCAGGGTTCATTTGGAAACATCAGAAATGGTGTGTTTTGCGCCCAGTCTGTCCAAGGAAGCCTGTTTGAGCCAACGGCCTCAGAAATATCCTAACATTTAAGAAAGTAGCAATAGTTAGGGTTGGCTGAACCATTCTAGCCTTAAGTTTGCCCCTCCAGTCAGTATCTACTATGTAGATGCAATCAAGGCCCTGCAATAAGTCTTTATCGCTGTACAGAGCTGAAAGAGTGAAGGCCAGAGTTCCTTTGGAACCTGTAGGATAGACTGGCTTTTGCCAAGTCTTTCCAAAGAAGCTTTTTTGAGCCATAGGCCTCAGACAGGTCCTAACAAGAAAGTGGCATTAGATAGGTTTTTCTTTAGTTAGGATTGATTCAACTACTCAAGCCTCAAGCGCACTCCTCCGGCCAGCAGCTACTCTGTAGATGCAACCCTGGGCCTATGGTAAGTATCTATCCCTGTACAGGGGTGTAATGGTAAAAAATAGGGTTCCCTTGGGATCTGCAGAATGGAGTAGCTTGCGCCAAGTCTGTCCGAGGAAGTCTGTTTGAGCCAACAGCCTTAAACAGATCCCAGTATTTAGGAAAAAAAAGCTTTAGTTAGAGTTGAATCAACCACTATAGCCTCAAGCTCGCTCCTCCGGCCAGCAGCTACTCTGTAGATGCAGCCCTGGGTCTATGGTAAGTATCTATACCTGTACAGGGGTGTAATGGTAAAGGCCAGGGTTCCCTTGGGATCTGCAGAATGGAGTAGCTTGCGCCAAGTCTGTCCGAGAAAGCCTTTTTGAGCTGATGGATTTAAACAAATTTCAACATTTAGGAAAAAAGCATTAATCTATTTCAGTTAGAGTTAATTCAATTACTCTAGCATAAAGATCCTAATTCACTTTGTCTAAAGGAAGTTAGTTGGCAAATTTTTTTTGTGTGAGCAATGAGGTTATGAAACTCTCTACCACATGAAATTGAAATACTTAATTTTCTAAAAAAAATTCAAGGAGGGCATGTGTGTGCCTTTCTTGAATAATATAAAATTGCAGGTTATCCGTACTAGATTTTGTTATGGGACGTTGATCCAGAGAACTAGTCTGATTGCCATATGTGGAGTCGGGAAGGAATTTTTCCCCTAATATGGGGCAATTAGCATCTGCCTCATGGGGTTTTTGCCTTCCTCTGGATCAACACATTAGCTTTTAGGTTGAACTTGATGGACTTGTGTCTTTCAACCTTAAAACTATGAAACGGTCCCTGTATAGAGGTTCAAGGGTGAAGCCCAGGGTTCATTTGGAAACATCAGAAATGGTGTGTTTTGCGCCCAGTCTGTCCAAGGAAGCCTGTTTGAGGCAACGGCCTCAGAAATATCTTAACATTTAAGAAAGTAGCAATAGTTAGGGTTGGCTGAACCATTCTAGCCTTAAGTTTGCCCCTCCAGTCAGCATCTACTATGTAGATGCAATCAAGGCCCTGTAATAAGTCTTTATCGCTGTACAGGGCTGTAAGAGTGAAGGCCAGAGTTCCTTTGGAACCTGTAGGATAGACTGGCTTTTGCCAAGTCTTTCCAAAGAAGCTTTTTTGAGCCATAGGCCTCAGACAGGTCCTAACAAGAAAGTGGCATTAGATAGGTTTTTCTTTAGTTAGGATTGATTCAACTACTCAAGCCTCAAGCGCACTCCTCCGGCCAGCAGCTACTCTGTAGATGCAACCCTGGGCCTATGGTAAGTATCTATCCCTGTACAGGGGTGTAATGGTAAAAACCAGGGTTCCCTTGGGATCTGCAGAATGGAGTAGCTTGCGCCAAGTCTGTCTGAGGAAGTCTGTTTGAGCCAACAGCCTTAAACAGATCCCAGTATTTAGGAAAAAAAAGCTTTAGTTAGAGTTGAATCAACCACTATAGCCTCAAGCTCGCTCCTCCGGCCAGCAGCTACTCTGTAGATGCAGCCCTGGGCCTATGGTAAGTATCTATCCCTGTACAGGGGTGTAATGGTAAAGGCCAGGGTTCCCTTGGGATCTGCAGAATGGAGTAGCTTGCGCCAAGTCTGTCCGAGAAAGCCTTTTTGAGCTGATGGATTTAAACAAATTTCAACATTTAGGAAAAAAGCATTAATCTATTTCAGTTAGAGTTAATTCAATTACTCTAGCATAAAGATCCTAATTCACTTTGTCTAAAGGCAGTTAGTTGGCAAATTTTTATTGTGTGAGCAATGAGGTTATGAAACTCTCTACCACATGAAATTGAAATACTTAATTTTCTAAAAAAAATTCAAGGAGGGCATGTGTGTGCCTTTCTTAAATAATATAAAATTGCAGGTTATCCATACTAGATTTTGTTATGGGACGTTGATCCAGGGAACTAGTCTGATTGCCATATGTGGAGTCGGGAAGGAATTTTTCCCCTAATATGGGGCAATTAGCATCTGCCTCATGGGGTTTTTGCCTTCCTCTGGATCAACACATTAGCTTTTAGGTTGAACTTGACAGACTTGTGTCTTTCAACCTTAAAACTATGAAACGGTCCCTGTATAGAGGTTCAAGGGTGAAGCCCAGGGTTCATTTGGAAACATCAGAAATGGTGTGTTTTGCACCAAGTCTGTCCAAGGAAGCCTGTTTGAGCCAATGGCCTCAGAAATATCCTAACATTTAAGAAAGTAGCAATAGTTAGGGTTGGCTGAACCATTCTAACTTTAAGTTTGCCCCTCCAGTCAGCATCTACTATGTAGATGCCATCAAGGCCCTGTAATAAGTCTTTATCACTGTACAGGGCTGTAAGAGTGAAGGCCAGAGTTCCTTTGGAACCTGTAGGATAGACTGGCTTTTGCCAAGTCTTTCCAAAGAAGCTTTTTTGAGCCATAGGCCTCAGACAGGTCCTAACAAGAAAGTGTCATTAGATAGGTTTTTCTTTAGTTAGGATTGATTCAACTACTCAAGCCTCAAGCGCACTCCTCCGGCCAGCAGCTACTCTGTAGATGCAACCCTGGGCCTATGGTAAGTATCTATCCCTGTACAGGTGTGTAATGGTAAAAACCAGGGTTCCCTTGGGATCTGCAGAATGGAGTAGCTTGCGCCAAGTCTGTCCGAGGAAGTCTGTTTGAGCCAACAGCCTTAAACAGATCCCAGTATTTAGGAAAAAAAAGTTTTAGTTAGAGTTGAATCAACCACTATAGCCTCAAGCTCGCTCCTCCGGCTAGCAGCTACTCTGTAGATGCAGCCCTGGGCCTATGGTAAGTATCTATCCCTGTACAGGGGTATAATGGTAAAGGCCAGGGTTCCCTTGGGATCTGCAGAATGGAGTAGCTTGCGCCAAGTCTGTCCGAGAAAGCCTTTTTGAGCTGATGGATTTAAACAAATTTCAACATTTAGGAAAAAAGCATTAATCTATTTCAGTTAGAGTTAATTCAATTACTCTAGCATAAAGATCCTAATTCACTTTGTCTAAAGGAAGTTAGTTGGCAAATTTTTATTGTGTGAGCAATGAGGTTATGAAACTCTCTACCACATGAAATTGAAATACTTAATTTTCTAAAAAAATTCAAGGAGGGCATGTGTGTGCCTTTCTTGAATAATATAAAATTGCAGGTTATCCGTACTAGATTTTGTTATGGGACGTTGATCCAGGGAACTAGTCTGATTGCCATATGTGGAGTCGGGAAGGAATTTTTCCCCTAATATGGGGCAATTAGCATCTGCCTCATGGGGTTTTTGCCTTCCTCTGGATCAACACATTAGCTTTTAGGTTGAACTTGATGGACTTGTGTCTTTCAACCTTAAAACTATGAAACGGTCCCTGTATAGAGGTTCAAGGGTGAAGCCCAGGGTTCATTTGGAAACATCAGAAATGGTGTGTTTTGCGCCAAGTCTGTCCAAGGAAGCCTGTTTGAGCCAACGGCCTCAGAAATATCTTAACATTTAAGAAAGTAGCAATAGTTAGGGTTGGCTGAACCATTCTAACCTTAAGTTTGCCCCTCCAGTCAGCATCTACTATGTAGATGCAATCAAGGCCCTGTAATAAGTCTTTATCACTGTACAGGGATGTAAGAGTGAAGGTCAGAGTTCCTTTGGAACCTGTAGGATAGACTGGCTTTTGCCAAGTTTTTCCAAAGAAGCTTTTTTGAGCCATAGGCCTCAGACAGGTCCTAACAAGAAAGTGTCATTAGATAGGTTTTTCTTTAGTTAGGATTGACTCAACTACTCAAGCCTCAAGCGCACTCCTCCGGCCAGCAGCTACTCTGTAGATGCAACCCTGGGCCTATGGTAAGTATCTATCCCTGTACAGGGGTGTAATGGTAAAAACCAGGGTTCCCTTGGGATCTGCAGAATGGAGTAGCTTGCGCCAAGTCTGTCTGAGGAAGTCTGTTTGAGCCAACAGCCTTAAACAGATCCCAGTATTTAGGAAAAAAAAGCTTTAGTTAGAGTTGAATCAACCACTATAGCCTCAAGCTCGCTCCTCCGGCCAGCAGCTACTCTGTAGATGCAGCCCTGGGCCTATGGTAAGTATCTATCCCTGTACAGGGGTGTAATGGTAAAGGCCAGGGTTCCCTTGGGATCTGCAGAATGGAGTAGCTTGCGCCAAGTCTGTCCGAGAAAGCCTTTGTGAGCTGATGGATTTAAACAAATTTCAACAATTAGGAAAAAAGCATTAATCTATTTCAGTTAGAGTTAATTCAATTACTCTAGCATAAAGATCCTAATTCACTTTGTCTAAAGGAAGTTAGTTGGCAAATTTTTATTGTGTGAGCAATGAGGTTATGAAACTCTCTACCACATGAAATTGAAATACTTAATTTTCTAAAAAAAATTCAAGGAGGGCATGTGTGTGCCTTTCTTGAATAATATAAAATTGCAGGTTATCCGTACTAGATTTTGTTATGGGACGTTGATCCAGGGAACTAGTCTGATTGCCATATGTGGAGTCGGGAAGGAATTTTTCCCCTAATATGGGGCAATTAGCATCTGCCTCATGGGGTTTTTGCCTTCCTCTGGATCAACACATTAGCTTTTAGGTTGAACTTGATGGACTTGTGTCTTTCAACCTTAAAACTATGAAACGGTCCCTGTATAGAGGTTCAAGGGTGAAGCCCAGGGTTCATTTGGAAACATCAGAAATGGTGTGTTTTGTGCCCAGTCTGTCCAAGAAAGCCTGTTTGAGCCAACGGCCTCAGAAATATCTTAACATTTGAGAAAGTAGCAATAGTTAGGGTTGGCTGAACCATTCTAGCCTTAAGTTTGCCCCTCCAGTCAGCATCTACTATGTAGATGCAATCAAGGCCCTGTAATAAGTCTTTATCGCTGTACAGGGCTGTAAGAGTGAAGGCCAGAGTTCCTTTGCAACCTGTAGGATAGACTGGCTTTTGCCAAGTCTTTCCAAAGAAGCTTTTTTGAGCCATAGGCCTCAGACAGGTCCTAACAAGAAAGTGGCATTAGATAGGTTTTTCTTTAGTTAGGATTGATTCAACTACTCAAGCCTCAAGCGCACTCCTCCGGCCAGCAGCTACTCTGTAGATGCAACCCTGGGCCTATGGTAAGTATCTATCCCTGTACAGGGGTGTAATGGTAAAAACCAGGGTTCCCTTGGGATCTGCAGAATGGAGTAGCTTGCGCCAAGTCTGTCCGAGGAAGTCTGTTTGAGCCAACAGCCTTAAACAGATCCCAGTATTTAGGAAAAAAAAGCTTTAGTTAGAGTTGAATCAACCACTATAGCCTCAAGCTCGCTCCTCCGGCCAGCAGCTACTCTGTAGATGCAGCCCTGGACCTATGGTAAGTATCTATCCCTGTACAGGGGTGTAATGGTAAAGGCCAGGGTTCCCTTGGGATCTGCAGAATGGAGTAGCTTGCGCCAAGTCTGTCCGAGAAAGCCTTTGTGAGCTGATGGATTTAAACAAATTTCAACAATTAGGAAAAAAGCATTAATCTATTTCAGTTAGAGTTAATTCAATTACTCTAGCATAAAGATCCTAATTCACTTTGTCTAAAGGAAGTTAGTTGGCAAATTTTTATTGTGTGAGCAATGAGGTTATGAAACTCTCTACCACATGAAATTGAAATACTTAATTTTCTAAAAAAAATTCAAGGAGGGCATGTGTGTGCCTTTCTTGAATAATATAAAATTGCAGGTTATCCGTACTAGATTTTGTTATGGGACGTTGATCCAGGGAACTAGTCTGATTGCCATATGTGGAGTCGGGAAGGAATTTTTCCCCTAATATGGGGCAATTAGCATCTGCCTCATGGGGTTTTTGCCTTCCTCTGGATCAACACATTAGCTTTTAGGTTGAACTTGATGGACTTGTGTCTTTCAACCTTAAAACTATGAAACGGTCCCTGTATAGAGGTTCAAGGGTGAAGCCCAGGGTTCATTTGGAAACATCAGAAATGGTGTGTTTTGTGCCCAGTCTGTCCAAGGAAGCCTGTTTGAGCCAACGGCCTCAGAAATATCTTAACATTTGAGAAAGTAGCAATAGTTAGGGTTGGCTGAACCATTCTAGCCTTAAGTTTGCCCCTCCAGTCAGCATCTACTATGTAGATGCAATCAAGGCCCTGTAATAAGTCTTTATCGCTGTACAGGGCTGTAAGAGTGAAGGCCAGAGTTCCTTTGGTACCTGTAGGATAGACTGGCTTTTGCCAAGTCTTTCCAAAGAAGCTTTTTTGAGCCATAGGCCTCAGACAGGTCCTAACAAGAAAGTGGCATTAGATAGGTTTTTCTTTAGTTAGGATTGATTCAACTACTCAAGCCTCAAGCGCACTCCTCCGGCCAGCAGCTACTCTGTAGATGCAACCCTGGGCCTATGGTAAGTATCTATCCCTGTACAGGGGTGTAATGGTAAAAACCAGGGTTCCCTTGGGATCTGCAGAATGGAGTAGCTTGCGCCAAGTCTGTCCGAGGAAGTCTGTTTGAGCCAACAGCCTTAAACAGATCCCAGTATTTAGGAAAAAAAAGCTTTAGTTAGAGTTGAATCAACCACTATAGCCTCAAGCTCGCTCCTCCGGCCAGCAGCTACTCTGTAGATGCAGCCCTGGACCTATGGTAAGTATCTATCCCTGTACAGGGGTGTAATGGTAAAGGCCAGGGTTCCCTTGGGATCTGCAGAATGGAGTAGCTTGCGCCAAGTCTGTCCGAGAAAGCCTTTGTGAGCTGATGGATTTAAACAAATTTCAACATTTAGGAAAAAAGCATTAATCTATTTCAGTTAGAGTTAATTCAATTACTCTAGCATAAAGATCCTAATTCACTTTGTCTAAAGGAAGTTAGTTGGCAAATTTTTATTGTGTGAGCAATGAGGTTATGAAACTCTCTACCACATGAAATTGAAATACTTAATTTTCTAAAAAAAATTCAAGGAGGGCATGTGTGTGCCTTTCTTAAATAATATAAAATTGCAGGTTATCCGTACTAGATTTTGTTATGGGACGTTGATCCAGGGAACTAGTCTGATTGCCATATGTGGAGTCGGGAAGGAATTTTTCCCCTAATATGGGGCAATTAGCATCTGCCTCATGGGGTTTTTGCCTTCCTCTGGATCAACACATTAGCTTTTAGGTTGAACTTGACAGACTTGTGTCTTTCAACCTTAAAACTATGAAACGGTCCCTGTATAGAGGTTCGAGGGTGAAGCCCAGGGTTCATTTGGAAACATCAGAAATGGTGTGTTTTGCGCCAAGTCTGTCCAAGGAAGCCTGTTTGAGCCAATGGCCTCAGAAATATCCTAACATTTAAGAAAGTAGCAATAGTTAGGGTTGGCTGAACCATTCTAACTTTAAGTTCGCCCCTCCAGTCAGCATCTACTATGTAGATGCAATCAAGGCCCTGTAATAAGTCTTTATCGCTGTACAGGGCTGTAAGAGTGAAGGCCAGAGTTCCTTTGGAACCTGTAGGATAGACTGGCTTTTGCCAAGTCTTTCCAAAGAAGCTTTTTTGAGCCATAGGCCTCAGACAGGTCCTAACAAGAAAGTGGCATTAGATAGGTTTTTCTTTAGTTAGGATTGATTCAACTACTCAAGCCTCAAGCGCACTCCTCCGGCCAGCAGCTACTCTGTAGATGCAACCCTGGGCCTATGGTAAGTATCTATCCCTGTACAGGGGTGTAATGGTAAAAACCAGGGTTCCCTTGGGATCTGCAGAATGGAGTAGCTTGCGCCAAGTCTGTCCGAGGAAGTCTGTTTGAGCCAACAGCCTTAAACAGATCCCAGTATTTAGGAAAAAAAAGCTTTAGTTAGAGTTGAATCAACCACTATAGCCTCAAGCTCGCTCCTCCGGCCAGCAGCTACTCTGTAGATGCAGCCCTGGACCTATGGTAAGTATCTATCCCTGTACAGGGGTGTAATGGTAAAGGCCAGGGTTCCCTTGGGATCTGCAGAATGGAGTAGCTTGCGCCAAGTCTGTCCGAGAAAGCCTTTGTGAGCTGATGGATTTAAACAAATTTCAACATTTAGGAAAAAAGCATTAATCTATTTCAGTTAGAGTTAATTCAATTACTCTAGCATAAAGATCCTAATTCACTTTGTCTAAAGGAAGTTAGTTGGCAAATTTTTATTGTGTGAGCAATGAGGTTATGAAACTCTCTACCACATGAAATTGAAATACTTAATTTTCTAAAAAAAATTCAAGGAGGGCATGTGTGTGCCTTTCTTAAATAATATAAAATTGCAGGTTATCCGTACTAGATTTTGTTATGGGACGTTGATCCAGGGAACTAGTCTGATTGCCATATGTGGAGTCGGGAAGGAATTTTTCCCCTAATATGGGGCAATTAGCATCTGCCTCATGGGGTTTTTGCCTTCCTCTGGATCAACACATTAGCTTTTAGGTTGAACTTGACAGACTTGTGTCTTTCAACCTTAAAACTATGAAACGGTCCCTGTATAGAGGTTCGAGGGTGAAGCCCAGGGTTCATTTGGAAACATCAGAAATGGTGTGTTTTGCGCCAAGTCTGTCCAAGGAAGCCTGTTTGAGCCAATGGCCTCAGAAATATCCTAACATTTAAGAAAGTAGCAATAGTTAGGGTTGGCTGAACCATTCTAACTTTAAGTTCGCCCCTCCAGTCAGCATCTACTATGTAGATGCAATCAAGGCCCTGTAATAAGTCTTTATCGCTGTACAGGGCTGTAAGAGTGAAGGCCAGAGTTCCTTTGGAACCTGTAGGATAGACTGGCTTTTGCCAAGTCTTTCCAAAGAAGCTTTTTTGAGCCATAGGCCTCAGACAGGTCCTAACAAGAAAGTGGCATTAGATAGGTTTTTCTTTAGTTAGGATTGATTCAACTACTCAAGCCTCAAGCGCACTCCTCCGGCCAGCAGCTACTCTGTAGATGCAACCCTGGGCCTATGGTAAGTATCTATCCCTGTACAGGGGTGTAATGGTAAAAACCAGGGTTCCCTTGGGATCTGCAGAATGGAGTAGCTTGCGCCAAGTCTGTCCGAGGAAGTCTGTTTGAGCCAACAGCCTTAAACAGATCCCAGTATTTAGGAAAAAAAAGCTTTAGTTAGAGTTGAATCAACCACTATAGCCTCAAGCTCGCTCCTCCGGCCAGCAGCTACTCTGTAGATGCAGCCCTGGACCTATGGTAAGTATCTATCCCTGTACAGGGGTGTAATGGTAAAGGCCAGGGTTCCCTTGGGATCTGCAGAATGGAGTAGCTTGCGCCAAGTCTGTCCGAGAAAGCCTTTGTGAGCTGATGGATTTAAACAAATTTCAACATTTAGGAAAAAAGCATTAATCTATTTCAGTTAGAGTTAATTCAGTTACTCTAGCATAAAGATCCTAATTCACTTTGTCTAAAGGAAGTTAGTTGGCAAATTTTTATTGTGTGAGCAATGAGGTTATGAAACTCTCTACCACATGAAATTGAAATACTTAATTTTCTAAAAAAAATTCAAGGAGGGCATGTGTGTGCCTTTCTTAAATAATATAAAATTGCAGGTTATCCGTACTAGATTTTGTTATGGGACGTTGATCCAGGGAACTAGTCTGATTGCCATATGTGGAGTCGGGAAGGAATTTTTCCCCTAATATGGGGCAATTAGCATCTGCCTCATGGGGTTTTTGCCTTCCTCTGGATCAACACATTAGCTTTTAGGTTGAACTTGACAGACTTGTGTCTTTCAACCTTAAAACTATGAAACGGTCCCTGTATAGAGGTTCGAGGGTGAAGCCCAGGGTTCATTTGGAAACATCAGAAATGGTGTGTTTTGCGCCAAGTCTGTCCAAGGAAGCCTGTTTGAGCCAATGGCCTCAGAAATATCCTAACATTTAAGAAAGTAGCAATAGTTAGGGTTGGCTGAACCATTCTAACTTTAAGTTCGCCCCTCCAGTCAGCATCTACTATGTAGATGCAATCAAGGCCCTATAATAAGTCTTTATCACTGTACAGGGCTGTAAGAGTGAAGGCCAGAGTTCTTTTGGAACCTGTAGGATAGACTGGCTTTTGCCAAGTCTTTCCAAAGAAGCTTTTTTGAGCCATAGGCCTCAGACAGGTCCTAACAAGAAAGTGTCATTAGATAGGTTTTTCTTTAGTTAGGATTGATTCAACTACTCAAGCCTCAAGCGCACTCCTCCGGCCAGCAGCTACTCTGTAGATGCAACCCTGGGCCTATGGTAAGTATCTATCCCTGTACAGGTGTGTAATGGTAAAAACCAGGGTTCCCTTGGGATCTGCAGAATGGAGTAGCTTGCGCCAAGTCTGTCCGAGGAAGTCTGTTTGAGCCAACAGCCTTAAACAGATCCCAGTATTTAAGAAAAAAAAAGCTTTAGTTAGAGTTGAATCAACCACTATAGCCTCAAGCTCGCTCCTCCGGCCAGCAGCTACTCTGTAGATGCAGCCCTGGGCCTATGGTAAGTATCTATCCCTGTACAGGGGTGTAATGGTAAAGGCCAGGGTTCCCTTGGGATCTGCAGAATGGAGTAGCTTGCGCCAAGTCTGTCCGAGAAAGCCTTTTTGAGCTGATGGATTTAAACAAATTTCAACATTTAGGAAAAAAGCTTTAATCTATTTCAGTTAGAGTTAATTCAATTACTCTAGCATAAAGATCCTAATTCACTTTGTCTAAAGGAAGTTAGTTGGCAAATTTTTATTGTGTGAGCAATGAGGTTATGAAACTCTCTACCACATGAAATTGAAATACTTAATTTTCTAAAAAAAATTCAAGGAGGGCATGTGTGTGCCTTTCTTGAATAATATAAAATTGCAGGTGATCCGTACTAGATTTTGTTATGGGACGTTGATCCAGGGAACTAGTCTGATTGCCATATGTGGAGTCGGGAAGGAATTTTTCCCCTAATATGGGGCAATTAGCATCTGCCTCATGGGGTTTTTGCCTTCCTCTGGATCAACACATTAGCTTTTAGGTTGAACTTGATGGACTTGTGTCTTTCAACCTTAAAACTATGAAACGGTCCCTGTATAGAGGTTCAAGGGTGAAGCCCAGGGTTCATTTGGAAACATCAGAAATGGTGTGTTTTGCGCCAAGTCTGTCCAAGGAAGCCTGTTTGAGCCAACGGCCTCAGAAATATCCTAACATTTAAGAAAGTAGCAATAGTTAGGGTTGGCTGAACCATTCTAACCTTAAGTTTGCCCCTCCAGTCAGCATCTACTATGTAGATGCAATCAAGGCCCTGTAATAAGTCTTTATCACTGTACAGGGCTGTAAGAGTGAAGGTCAGAGTTCCTTTGGAACCTGTAGGATAGACTGGCTTTTGCCAAGTCTTTCCAAAGAAGCTTTTTTGAGCCATAGGCCTCAGACAGGTCCTAACAAGAAAGTGTCATTAGATAGGTTTTTCTTTAGTTAGGATTGATTCAACTACTCAAGCCTCAAGCGCACTCCTCCGGCCAGCAGCTACTCTGTAGATGCAACCCTGGGCCTATGGTAAGTATCTATCCCTGTACAGGTGTGTAATGGTAAAAACCAGGGTTCCCTTGGGATCTGCAGAATGGAGTAGCTTGCGCCAAGTCTGTCCGAGGAAGTCTGTTTGAGCCAACAGCCTTAAACAGATCCCAGTATTTAGGAAAAAAAAGCTTTAGTTAGAGTTGAATCAATCACTATAGCCTCAAGCTCGCTCCTCCGGCCAGCAGCTACTCTGTAGATGCAGCCCTGGGCCTATGGTAAGTATCTATCCCTGTACAGGGGTGTAATGGTAAAGGCCAGGGTTCCCTTGGGATCTGCAGAATGGAGTAGCTTGCGCCAAGTCTGTCCGAGAAAGCCTTTTTGAGCTGATGGATTTAAACAAATTTCAACATTTAGGAAAAAAGCATTAATCTATTTCAGTTAGAGTTAATTCAATTACTCTAGCATAAAGATCCTAATTCACTTTGTCTAAAGGAAGTTAGTTGGCAAATTTTTATTGTGTGAGCAATGAGGTTATGAAACTCTCTACCACATGAAATTGAAATACTTAATTTTCTAAAAAAAATTCAAGGAGGGCATGTGTGTGCCTTTCTTGAATAATATAAAATTGCAGGTTATCCGTACTAGATTTTATTATGGGACGTTGATCCAGGGAACTAGTCTGATTGCCATATGTGGAGTCGGGAAGGAATTTTTCCCCTAATATGGGGCAATTAGCATCTGCCTCATGGGGTTTTTGCCTTCCTCTGGATCAACACATTAGCTTTTAGGTTGAACTTGATGGACTTGTGTCTTTCAACCTTAAAACTATGAAACGGTCCCTGTATAGAGGTTCAAGGGTGAAGCCCAGGGTTCATTTGGAAACATCAGAAATGGTGTGTTTTGCGCCAAGTCTGTCCAAGGAAGCCTGTTTGAGCCAACGGCCTCAGAAATATCCTAACATTTAAGAAAGTAGCAATAGTTAGGGTTGGCTGAACCATTCTAACCTTAAGTTTGCCCCTCCAGTCAGCATCTACTATGTAGATGCAATCAAGGCCCTGTAATAAGTCTTTATCACTGTACAGGGCTGTAAGAGTGAAGGTCAGAGTTCCTTTGGAACCTGTAGGATAGACTGGCTTTTGCCAAGTGTTTCCAAAGTTGCTTTTTTGAGCCATAGGCCTCAGACAGGTCCTAACAAGAAAGTGTCATTAGATAGGTTTTTCTTTAGTTAGGATTGATTCAACTACTCAAGCCTCAAGCGCACTCCTCCGGCCAGCAGCTACTCTGTAGATACAACCCTGGGCCTATGGTAAGTATCTATCCCTGTACAGGTGTGTAATAGTAAAAACCAGGGTTCCCTTGGGATCTGCAGAATGGAGTAGCTTGCGCCAAGTCTGTCCGAGGAAGTCTGTTTGAGCCAACAGCCTTAAACAGATCCCAGTATTTAGGAAAAAAAAGCTTTAGTTAGAGTTGAATCAACCACTATAGCCTCAAGCTCGCTCCTCCGGCCAGCAGCTACTCTGTAGATGCAACCCTGGGCCTATGGTAAGTATCTATCCCTGTACAGGGGTGTAATGGTAAAGGCCAGGGTTCCCTTGGGATCTGCAGAATGGAGTAGCTTGCGCCAAGTCTGTCCGAGGAAGTCTTTTTGAGCCAATGGCCTTAGACAGAACCCATCATTTAGTAATAAAAAAGCTTTAGTTAGAGTTATAGCCTCAAGCTCGCTCCTCTGGCCAGCAGCTACTCTGTAGATGCAACCCTGAGCATGTGGTAAGTCTCCATTCCTGTAAAGGGGTGTAATGGTAAAGATCAGGGTTCTTTTTGACCTGCTTATGCCAAGTCTGTCAAAGGAAGCCTTTTTGAGCTGATGGCTCTAAACAGATCCTAATGTTTAGGAAAAAAGCTTATGTGTATTTCAGTTAGATTAAAAGTAAAGCCAACAAAAGAGAATTTAACTTTCCCCAAAAAATCAATTATTAATATAGCATTTACCTGCCCAGATCTCAGAACTAATGCACTATTAGGATGTAGCAATCCCATATAATTTTGTGTGCAGTTTTAATACTATGTAATCACCCCCCTCCATTAATTGGTAATATGTGAGTGGTTGTCGCATCAGTATTTTGCACCTGTATTGCTGTCATCGTTATTATATGGTATGATTAGTACTGAGACCTAGGCAGGTAAACACTGTTGCCCTTTTTTCCTGTGTTAATTCTTGAATTTTGGTGGGAATTTAAATTTGTCTTTGCTTTTAATGTTAGTGTAGGGACTCGCAAGTATGAGGACCCTTGACGCGGGTTGCGAGCTTGTGTATTTTGGCCAAAATATTTACTAATACCTCATATATATCATATATATTTTTTGCACGTTATTTTTATTCAGGGTGCAGCCAGACCCATCAATGTTGGCCTTGTAAACTAGGGTGTCTGTCTTCATGGGGTGTACTTAAAAAGTGCTGGGCAGCCCGCCTAATCTAATAGTTTGGGCTTCACTAATAGGCTGTAAGCCAGACATTGTGCACTACCTATGTGTGACCAGTGCCCTATACAAGGCTTATTTGTGTGCAGTTTTAATACTAAGCAATCACCCCCTCCATGAATTGGTAGGTTGTGAGTGGTTGTCTCATCAATATTTTGCACCTGTGTTGCTGACTTCTTCATTATATGGGTTTGCTGCATCCTTGTAATTATTGTTGCTGTATTTGCTGTGTTAATTCTTGAATTTTGGTGGGAACTTTAATTCCTTGTTTTTGTGACTTTGCTTTTAATGT
Organism: Phyllobates terribilis; assembly: GCF_046119375.1. NCBI lineage: Eukaryota > Metazoa > Chordata > Amphibia > Anura > Dendrobatidae > Phyllobates > Phyllobates terribilis. The sequence continues at coordinate 3,294,903 of NW_027362940.1, read as the reverse complement.
TAGTGTAGGGACTCGCAAGTATGAGGACCCTTGAGCAGGTTGCGAGCTTGTATATTTTGGCCAAAATATCGACCAATACCTCATATATATCATATATATTTTTTACATGCTATTTTTATTCAGGGTGCAGCCAAGCCCATCTACAGGTGCATCTCACAAAATTAGAATATCACCAGAAAAGTTAATTTATTTCAGTTCTTCAATACAAAACGTGAAACTCATATATTATATAGAGCCATTACACACAGAGTGATCTATTTCACGTGTTTATTTCTGTTAATATTGATGATTATGGCTTACAGCCAATGAAAACTCAAAAGTCATTATTTCAATTAATTAGAATACCTTATAACAACAGCTTGAAAAATGTTTTCAAAATCCAAAATGTTATCCTACTGAAATGTATGTTCAATAAATGCCCTCAATACTTGGTCGGGGATCCTTTTACATCAATTACTGCATCAATGCGGCAATGTGGCATGGAGGCGATCAGCCTGTGGCACTGCTGAGGGGTTATGGAAGCCCAGGTTGCTTTGATAGCAGCCTTCAGCTCGTCTGCATTGTTGGGTCTGGTGTCTCTCATTTTCCTCTTGACAATACCCCATAGATTCTTTATGGGGTTAAGGTCAGGTGAGTTTGCTGCCAATCAAGCACAGTGATACTGTTGTTTTAAACCAGGTATTAGTACTTTTGTCAGTGTGGACAGGGGCCAAGTCCTGCTGGAGAATGAAATTTCCATCTCCAAAAAGCTTGGCGTAGCTAAGGTTTTGTTTCAGGGGGCCGAAACTTCTGAGTGGGCCTCTAACCAGGTAACCCTGATTCCAACTATAGCGGCGCACCCAGATAGTTGATGTAGGAAAACCTCAGCAGATGACCGCGCTGTTACTAAAAATAATCTCTATACAAAGACCAGCACTGATGTTACCGCCATATGGTGACATATATTGATAGATGCCAGTCCTGCAGAACATATAAGAGATCACAGCTCAGTTATATATAGTACCTTACAGCTGACGTTCTTTCTGATTAAATTGTTCACTTTTCCCGTCTTTTCCATCTGGCCCAGACCGACACGACAACTTCTCCAGCCAGGGCTCAGAGTCTCAGGTATGCAGAGATCACAACAAAGACACATTTGACTCCTTACATTTCAGGCACTGACCACATCTATCCCCAACCTGCACAAACTTCTCATCCTGCTGATACCCCAATACTGAGCCTCTGCTGCAAAATGTGTCCCTATTACTGCACCTACTGTGTGCCCTCTAGATGGTAAAACAAACCTCTAAAATAAAGTAATGCCGTGTGCAAGTGTCCTAGAAAACAGTGCCCACATTGTGCCCCCTAGAAAGTAATAGTGCCCCTTCGACAGTCACGATAACCTGAGTTCCCCTATAACAATAAGTGCCCACCTAAGATTTAATAATGTCCTGAGTCTCCCCCCATGTAGAGCTCCGCTCTAACCAGTATGATGTTCTCCTATTCACGATATAATTCCCCCTCACTGTATAGTACCCCCACAAAGTATACTGACCCCTTAGTAGCCCCCAAGCTGATGGCTCCAACACTGTATGATGGCCTCCACACTATACAAAGACCCCACATTATCTCCCACACTGTATGATGGCCCCCACGCTGTTCAAAGAACCCACATTATCTCCCACACTGTATAAATAGCCTACATATAGTATAATGCACCAGATAGTCCTCAATATAGTATAATGCACTCCCCATAGTCCTTCGTATAGTATAATGCGCCCCTATAGGCAGAGTCTGTAGTAAAATGCTCCCCCCATTGACAGAGTCTGTAGTATAAAGCTCCCCCCCATAGGCAGAGTCTGTAGTATAATGCTCCCCCCCTCCTCATAGGCAGAGTCTGTGGTATAATGCCCCCCCATAGGCAGAGTCTGCAGTATAATGCCCCCCCCATAGGCAGAGTCTGTAGTATAATGCTCCCCCCTCCTCATAGGCAGAGTCTGTAGTATAATGCCCCCCCCCTCCTCATAGGCAGAATCTGTAGTATAATGCCCCCCCCATCTCATAGGCAGAGTCTGTAGTGTAATGTGCCCCCCCTCCTCATAGGCAGAGTCTGTGGTATAATGCCCCCCCCATCTCATAGGCAGCGTCTGTAGTATAATGCCCCACTTATAGGCAGAGTCTGTAGTAAAATGCACCCCCCATAGGCAGAGTCTGTAGTATAATGCTCCCCCTCTTATAGGCAGAGTCTGTAGTACAATGTCCCCCCCATAGGCAGAGTCTGTAGTATAATGCTCCCCCCCTCCTCATAGGCAGAGTCTGTAGTATAATGCCCCCCCATAGGCAGAGTCTGCAGTATAATGCCCCCCCATAGGCAGAGTCTGTAGTATAATGCTCCCCCCTCCTCATAGTCAGAGTCTGTAGTATAATCCCCCCCCATCTCATAGGCAGAGTCTGTAGTATAATGTGCCCCCCCTCCTCATAGGCAGAGTCTGTGATATAATGCCCCCCCCATCTCATAGGCAGCGTCTGTAGTATAATGCCCCACCTATAGGCAGAGTCTGTAGTAAAATGCACCCCCCATAGGCAGAGTCTGTAGTATAATGCTCCCCCTCTTATAGGCAGGGTCTGTAGTACAATGTCCCCCCATAGGCAGAGTCTGTAGTCTACTGCTCTCCCCTGCTCATAAACAGAGTCTGTAGTATAATGCCCCCCATAGGCAGAGTCTGTAGTAGAATGCCCCCCCATAGACAGAGGCTTTAGTATAATGCTCCCCCCCTCCCCATAGACAGTCTGTAGTATAATGCCCCCCCTCCCCATAGGCAGAGTCTTTAGTATAATGCCCCCCCTCTCTGTGGGCAGAGTCTTTAGGATAATGCTCCCCCATAGGTAGAGTCTGTAGTATAATGCACCTCCCCCTTCCCATAGGCAGAGTCTGTAATATAATGCCGCCCCCCACCTGGCAAAAAATAAATAAACAGTACTCATCTCTCCTCCTGGTTCCCTCGCTGCTCAGAGCACCCAGCACGCACACATCTTCAGCACAGCGGGCTGGGTGCCAAGTGATGATGTCAGAGACGTCAGTCACAGAAGGGACTAATGGGAGAGAGATCCGCGCTCCCTCTCTCATCAGTAAACTTGCGGCGGTGGCGGGCAGTGGGGCCCGATGCTGGCACCAGGGGCATGCTAGATACAGTTACACTGGCGTAGCCCTGGATGGGCCCCCTAAGAGCGAGGGGCCCGGGGCCACCGCCCCCTTTGCCCCCCTGGTAGCTTGATACTGTGGAAGAGGGAAGCATGAAGTGCTCTAAAATTTCCTGGTAGACGGCTGCGCTGACTTTTGTGTTGAAAAAACACAGTGGACCTACACCAGCAGATGACACGGCTCCCCAAACCATCACTGATTGTGGAAACTTCACACTAGACCTCAAGCAGCTTGGATTGTGGCCTCTCCACTCTTCTTCCAGACTCTGGGACCTTGATTTCAAATGAAAATTGGAACTCTGGACATCTGTCAAGCCAGCAGTCTTCATCATGATTGTCATGATTGTGGAGCCTACTAAAACAGACTAAGGGACCTTTTTAAATGCTTAGGAAGTCTTTGCAGGTGTTTTTTGTTAATTATTTTAATTTACTGAGTTAATGACTTTTGTGTTTTCATTGGCTATAAGCCATAATCATCAACATTAACAGAAATAAACACTTGAAATAGATCACTGTGTTTGTAATGACTCTATATAATATATGAGGTTCACTTTTTGCATTGAAGAACTGAAATAAATTAACTTTTTGATGATATTCTAATTTTGTGAGATGCACCTATATGTTATGGCCTTGTAAATTAGAGTGTCTATCTTCATGGGGTGCACTTAAATAGTGCTGGGCAGCCCGTGTTCTTGCCTCAGCAGCGAATTTAGCTATCCAGGGAATCTAGTCACTTTATGTGTATATCAGTTCTGACATTATGTTGCTTGCATTTGAATCCTGTCTCTTTTTTATTGTTTGATAACTGCACTGTCTGCTAGTGATTTAATGTATTTGCTCTAGTTTCAATTTGCAATGCATTATGGGAAAGTTCCAAGAGCATTGTGAGACAGTTCTTGTTGCATTGTGGTCCTGTTCTTGTCACAGTTTGGGCAGCGACCATTATTTCCTCTTCTCTTCTGATGGAGAAGTTCCCTTATCACTCATCTTGTAAAGTGGCACAGAGCGGTAGTCGTGACTGAACGTCGGTCTGATTTCGCTCTGGCACTTTACAGACAATGGGTGTCCCAGTCCCAGTGTGCTCTAGGGTGTGGGGTGCAGCACACTCTCTTGTAGGCCGCAGGCCTCCACTGCCTTCAGGCTTCTGTCCTCAGAAGCCGCCGCTCACAATTTAGGGAACACGAAGTTCTTTGTAACAGTCAAACATATACTTGACAGTTCAAGTTCATCAGGTGGGTACAGATGGGATAAGGCACAGCAATTCACATTATCCTCCTTCTTAGCATAACTCCTCTTCAGCCCTGTTGCTAGCTCATCCTGTATTTCTCGTCCACCTCTGCAGTGCACCCGGGACTGGCCTTCAACTTCCATCTATGCAGGTCCCTGTCCATCTTCCTTTGTACTTCAGAGCACACAAAGTGTCCGGCAGCTCCTATGCCAGACCTTAGGCTCTGGACGTGACTGGAGCGACTGCTCTGGATCCCAGTAATGCCTCCCACTGCCTGGAACATTGAGTACTATATACAGTGGGTACGGAAAGCATTCAGACCCCTTTACATCTTTCACTCTTTGTTTCATTGCAGCCATTTGGTAAATTCTAAAAAGTTCTTTTTTTTTTCTCATTAAAGTACACTGTGCACCCCATCTTGACTGAAAAAAAAACAGAAATGTAGAAATTTTTGCAAATTTATTAAAAAAGGAAAACTGAAATATCACATGGTCATAAGTATTCAGACCCTTTGCTCATATTTAAGTCACATGCTGTCCATTTCTTGTGATCCTCCTTGAGATGGTTCTACTCTTTCATTGGAGTCCACCTGTGTTTAATTAAACTGATAGGACTTGATTTGGAAAGGCACACACCTGTCTATATAAGACCTCACAGCTCACAGTGCATGTCAGACCAAATGAGAATCATGAGCTCAAAGGAACTGCCTGTTACGATGTTAGTAGATACCCTGAAGTCCAATGGCGTGGGCCAAAAGCAGAGACTGAGACAAGAGTAGTGTGAAAGTCTATTTTAAACTCAAGTGCAAAAGATCACAGCAAACAGTTTATGAAGGTAAGTTCATTCCAAACAATACTTCTTAGAACCTAATCTGTAAGGCACGGCCTTCATTACTATTAGGGTATGCAAAAGTTAACCATAGTTCAAGTTTACTTAGGTACAGTAATATGCAAACAGAAATAAGGATAGTAAGCAGACGTAGGCATTCCTCAGTTGATTGTGGACTCACGTAGTGCAGAAGAGAAGACAAACTGGAATATGGATCTGGATATTGAAGAATGCAGGAGGTGCAGCGGAGGAAACAGCGATGTCTTAAGCAGAGCTGGAGCCGGGTATTTAAACACAGAGCAAGATGGTGACTATACCAGAGGTGTAGAGATCCAGGAGAAGTTTTCTTCAGGAAGACAAAAGTTCAGAGATCCCAGCGTGAGTGAACAACAGCCAGCGGTTCCTTTCAGCAGAAGTCCCCTTAGCAGAGGATTCAGGCAGCAATCCTTTCAGCGGATGACTAGGAGTAAACACAAAGTCAGCAAGACTCTATTCAGAGGGCTAGCACAGGTGAGTAGAAAGCTAAAAGCACACAATACTCAGGCAAGGCATGATTGCAACACATGCAGTTTAAGTAGGTCCACAGGCAGGAAACACATGACCCCAGTGAGGCAATGGAAGCCATCTTGGCTAAGGGAAAAACTACTGGCAAAGTAAAATTAAACCTGGCATCCTGACACTGCCAAAGGAGCTTAGAGACAGAATTGTGGCAAGGCACAGATCTGGCCAAGTTTACAAAAGAATTTCTGCATTAGTCAAGGGTCCTAAGAACACAGTGGCCTCCATAATCCTTAAGTGGAAAAAGTTTGGGACCACCAGAAATCTTCCTAGACCTGGCCGTCCAGCTCAACTGAGCAATCGTGGGAGAAGAGCCTTGGTGAGAGAGGTAAAGATGAACCCCAAGATCACTGTGGCTGAGCTCCAAAGATGCAGTAGGGAGATGGGAGAAAGTTGCATAAAGTCAACTATCACTGCAGCCCTCCACAAGTCGAGCCTTTATGGCAGAGTGGCCCAACGGAAGCCTCTCCTCAGTGCAAGACATATGAAAGCCTGCACAGAGTTTGCTTAAAAACACATGAAGGACTCCCAGTCTATGAGAAATAAGATTCTTTGGTCTGATGAGACTAAGATAGAACTTTTTGGTGATAATTCTAAGGGGTATGTGTGGAGAAAACCAGGCACTGCTCATCACCTGCCCAATACAATCCCAACAGTGAAACATGGTGGTGGCAGCATCATGGGGGTGTTTTTCAGCTGCAGGGACAGGACGACTGGTTGGAATTGAAAGAAACATGAATGCGGCCAAGTACACAGATATCCTGGATGAAAACCTCTTCCAGAGTGCTCTGGACCTCAGACTTGGCCGAAGGTTCACCTTCCAACAAGACAATGACCCTATGCACACAGTTAAAATAACAAAGGAGTGGCTTCAGAACAACTCTGTGACCATTCTAGACTGGCCCAGCCAGAGCCCTGACCTAAACCCAATTGAACATCTCTGGAGAGACCTGAAAATGGCTGTCCACCAACGTTCACCATCCAACCTGACAGAACTGGAGAGGATCTGCAAGGAAGAATGGCAGAGGAACCCCAAATCCAGGTGTGAAAAACTTGTTGCATCATTCCCAAGAAGACTCATGGATGCACTAGCTCAAAAGGGGGCTTCTACTCAATACTGGTCATTTGGTCTGACATGCACTGTGAGCTGTGAGGTCTTATATAGACAGGTGTGTGCCTTTCCAAATCAAGTCCTATCAGTTTAATTAAACACAGCTGGACTCCAATGAAAGAGTAGAACCATCTCAAGGAGGATCACAAGGAAATGGACAGCATGTGACTTAAATATGAGCAAAGGGTCTGAATACTTATGACCATGTGATATTTCAGTTTTCCTTTTTTAATAAATTTGCAAAAATTTCTACATTTCTGTTTTTTTCAGTCAAGATGGGGTGCAGAGTGGACTTTAATGAGAAAAAAATGAACTTTTTAGAATTTACCAAATGGCTGCAATGAAACAAAGAGTGAAAAATTTAAAGGGGTCTGAATGCTTTCCGTACCCACTGTACTTCAATAAAACTCACCCTATAGATACCCTAGCCTGAACCTGCATGTCAATGGAGATGGGCATCCTACATATAGATGACAATGGCACCCTTGCTGAACGGCAGCTGCCCCTAGACCCTAAAAGTCCCTTATTCGTACTTACATAGACCAAAGATCTGACAGTCTACCAGAAACTGGTACAGATATCACATCAAACAATCAATCCTCAGTGTGTACTAAATGATTAAAGTGACAACAGTGAATAAAGTGACAATGTGCAAATTTATAAAAACACCCAAGAACGTTCCTAATATCTTTGGACCTCCAAGCCAAAGGATACATTCGGGCATCCAAACAAAGGCTACAATCAGCCCTGTTCAACACCCTAGATGCTGATTACCTGCCTTATAGTGGAGGGTGACACCCTAGTTAATGTTGACACTGTGGCGCCCCGCTCCACGGCGGCTATCCCTGGATAACCCTAGCCAGCCCTGGAATTAATCACCCATAGAGGTATCAATGACATAAATGATCACAAGACTAAACAATAAAAGGAACTTATCTTGATAAAGTGCAATACTGATGCGGATCATCTTTATGCCGCATGTCCCGATTTTAAAGAGATTTAATAAAATTTGTATTTTAGGGTTTATGTTATACTTATGTCTTATGGTATCCTAAGCTTATCTTATGCTATACTCACATTATGCATTAACACTTCACATGCTGTTACATCACCATATATACATTACATAAGACACATATCACTTTTAGATATAAAACCGCAAGACAGTATTCACATGACGTGTTTGTTGTCTTCAGGGGCAGGAACAGGGTAAGACAGTCCACATCCCTACAGTTTTGTATCTTGGGCTCTGTGCACACAGCCTGCTCCAAGCTTAGCCGGTAAGAGTCCTATCTATGTGGTACAATACTGGGGTTCATCGTATGTTTTCCGCATCTACTGTATGGAGGTTTCTCTACTATCAATAAAGAGAAGGTTTTTCGCAGCCTTATTCTTAAGCAGACAGGGGGTTTAGCTCCATGTCACACTACACACCGTGGTAAGGTGTATGAGGGGAGCATAGCCTGCCTAATCTAATAGTATGGGCGTCACTAATAGGCTGTAAACCAGACACTGTGCGTGACCAGCGCCAAAATATTTACCAGAACCTCATATATAGATTTTGCATGTTATTTTTATTCAGGGTTCAGACAAGCCCATCAATGCTGGATTTGTAAACTAGGGGGTCTGTCCTCATGGGGTGCACTTAGATAGTGCTTTGCAGCCTGCCTAATCTAACAGTATGAGGGTCACTAATAGGCTGTAAGCCCTATATTGAGCACTATCTGTGTTAGGCGTCAGGTGTTTTCTGGATCTGAAATGGGTTCAGAATCATCAGTGGATTCTGTGGTCTCCTATTCCAGTCCAGCCAGGGCAGATGCTGCTCAGCATCATCGTCAGTTCCAACGCCTAGCTGGTGCACGAGATGTACAAGCTGTCTCTTGGGTCTTTGTTCCTAGCAACATGAAGGATAGGTTGCGGAGGGAAACAGTGCTGTTACAGCCTAAGTCCAGGATACACTGCACTGAGCATACCCGTGACATGGCGGACCGTGATTAGTGGTTTGGGAGTCAGCTGATCCGGTGACCTTGGACCGTCTGATTGGTCGCGGGTGACGTCACCAATAATGTGACGGTGGGCAGGGCTTAATATTTAAATAGCACGCCCACAAACATGGCGGCGCGCTCTGATCATTGAGCTGAGTTGGTGTTATTGTGTGGATGCTTGGTCGTTTCGGCTCCACGTGTACTTTTGCTGTTATAGCTTCTGACAGGCAGGTTTAGCAGGGGATAGACAGCCTTAGATGGAGGGAGGCAGGTAGCTTCGTCTGACACTCTGGCTCCAACAAGGGGGTCGCTATACACCCCGAGCAGACTGCGGACTCCGTATTCCTGGCACCGCCTGTTAGCCACGTGGAGAGATACTCCTCAGTCCGATAGCACGCCGGCTGGGAGCACGTATAAGCCGACGTGAATCACACACGCATCCGAGCGCCTGCTGCGTAGCCTCTGTGCAGTTAACAGGGCTACGGCTCCATTATTTGTCGCACATCTCTCGTGCAGTTAACGGAGCGAATCCCTATTCCCGTTCCGGTGTGCAGTAACACGGGGGGGATTGTTATTTCAGTTGGTTGTTTTACCTTCTTACCCGGAAGGTGTTCGTCCGCAGTCCTCCAGGCTGCATCACGGACCCCGGGTTCGTTTGCTTTCCATTATTTAATAAAGTTGTTTGCAACCATTCCCCTAACAATCTGTGTGTGAACAGTGACCTATACAAGCCATTTTTTGTGTGCAGTTTTAATACTAAGCAATGACCCCCTCCAAGAATTGGTAGGTTATGAGTTGGTTGTCTCATCAGTATTTTGCACCTGTGCTGCCCCTGCCTTTATTATATGGTTTGCTTCATCCTGATTAGTGCATTCGTTTTGAGACCTGGGCAGGTGAATAAATACTGTTCCTCTTTTTTGCTGTGTTAATAATTTTTTTCAGTTTTAATTCAACTACTCTAGCATCAAGCTCCTAATTCGCTTTGTCTAAAGGAAGTTAGATGGCAATGTTTTATTGTGTGAGGTATGGAACTCTCTACCACATGAACTTGTAATACTTAATTCTCTAAAAAAAAGTTCAAGGAGGTCCTGTGTGACTTTCTTGAATAACATTACAGGTTATTCATACTAGATTTTGTTATGGGACGTTGATCCAAGCAACTAGTCTGATTGCCATATGTGGAGTCGGGAAGGAATTTTTCCCCTAATTTTGGGCAAGCAGCATCTGCCTCATGGGGTTTTTTGACTTCCTCTGGATCAACACATTAGCTTTTCACAGGTCTCTATATATAGTGTGATGGCTCCCACAGCTCTTTATATACAGTACTAGATGGTGTCCCGATTCTAACGCATCGGGTATTCTAGAATCTGTATGTGGCCGACCAGGCGCAATCAACAGAGTGGTGTTTAAATGTGGCGCCAAAATCGCTGATTGGTCGCGGCCGCCGGCCACGACCAATCAGCAGAGCGGTGTTTAAATTTGGCGCCAGTATCGCTGATTGGTCGCGGCGCCAATATCGCTGATTCCGACCAATCAGCGAATCGTATTACTGAGGACCGGGCAGCGACGCTACCTGTGCGGGTACTTCTGCTGCGAGGAACCGGGAGATGGCCGGCTGCTCACAGCCGAAGTATCCCGACTGGCGGCGCCGCTCCCCGGTCCTCGCTTCACACTTGCCGTCGGGAGATCAGCGGCCCTAGCCATTGATCTCCCGACGGTAGCCGCATGGAGGTCAGCAGCGCCGCCGGTCGCGGTACTTCTGCTGCGAGCAGCCGGGAGATGAGCGGCTAGCGCCGGTCATCTCCCGGCTGCATCGCCGCTGACCTCCGTGCGGCAGATGAGCTGCTAACGGCCGCCATCTTTTTCTGAAATCCCGTGTCGCTGATTGGCCGCGGCTGGACCAATCAGCGACGCAGGATTTCCTGGACAGAAGGACAGACAGACAGACGGGATTAGACGATTATATACAGTACAGACCAAAAGTTTGGACACACCTTCTCATTTCAAGATTTTTCTGTATTTTCATGACTATGAAAATTGTATATTCACACTGAAGGCATCAAAACTATGAATTAACACATGTGGAATTATATACTTAACAAAAAAGTGTGAAACAACTGAAAATATGTCTTATATTCTAGGTTCTTCAAAGTAGCCACCTTTTGCTTTGATGACTGCTTTGCACACTCTTGGCATTCTCTTGATGAGCTTCAAGAGGTAGTCAATGGAAATGGTCTTCCAACAATCTTGAAGGAGTTCCCAGAGATGCTTAGCACTTGTTGGCCCTTTTGCCTTCACTCTGCGGTCCAGCTCACCCCAAATCATCTCGATTGGGTTCAGGTCTGGTGACTGTGGAGGCCAGGTCATCTGGCGTAGCACCCCATCATTCTCCTTCTTGGTCAAATAGCCCTTACACAGCCTGGAGGTGTGTTTGGGGTCATTGTCCTGTTGAAAAATAAATGATGGTCCAACTAAACGCAAACCGGATGGAATAGCATGCCGCTGCAAGATGCTGTTGTAGCCATGCTGGTTCAGTATGCCTTCAATTTTGAATAAATCCCCAACAGTGTCACCAGCAAAGCACCCCCACACCATCACACCTCCTCCTCCATGCTTCTCGGTGGGAACCAGACATGTAGAGTCCATCCGTTCACCTTTTCTGCATCGCACAAAGACACGGTGGTTGGAACCAAAGATCTCAAATTTAGACTCATCAGACCAAAGCACAGATTTCCACTGGTCTAATGTCCATTCCTTGTGTTCTTTAGCCCAAATAAGTCTCTTCTGCTTGTTGCCTGTCCTTAGCAGTGGTTTCCTAGCAGCTATTTTACCATGAAGGCCTGCTGCACAAAGTCTCCTCTTAACAGTTGTTGTAGAGATGTGTCTGCTGCTAGAACTCTGTGTGGCATTGACCTGGTCTCTAATCTGAGCTGCTGTTAACCTGCGATTTCTGAGGCTGGTGACTCGGATAAACTTATCCTCAGAAGCAGAGGTGACTCTTGGTCTTCCTTTCCTGGGGCAGTCCTCATGTGAGCCAGTTTCTTGCAGCGCTTGATGGTTTTTGCATCTGCACTTGGGGACACTTTCAAAGTTTTACCAATTTTTTGCATTGACTGACCTTCATTTCTTAAAGTAATGATGGCCACTCATTTTTCTTTACTTAGCTGCTTTTTTCTTGCCATAATACAAATTCTAACAGTCTATTTAGTAGGACTATCAGCTGTGTATCCACCAGACTTCTGCACAACACAGCTGATGATCCGAACCCCATTTATAAGGCAAGAACTCCCACTTATTAAACCTGACAGGGCACACCTGTGAAGTGAAAACCATTTCCGGTGACTACCTCTTGAAGCTCATCAAGAGAATGCCAAGAGTGTGCAAAGCAGTCATCAAAGCAAAAGGTGGCTACTTTGAAGAACTTTTGGTCTGTACTGTATATTAGATGATGACCCCACAGACCCTTTACACAGCATTATGTTTCCACAGCTCCTTGTATACAGTATGATTCCCTCATTGTTCCCTAAATACAGTATGATGTGCTCACAGCTCCATATACACCGTATGATGTCCCCACACATGCAGATACACAATATGATACCTATACACAATATGATGCCCCTACATCTCCCTATACACAATATGATGCCCCTACATCTCCCTCCATCTGAACAAGTCTCTCCAGCTTCAGAAAGATTATGGACGCATCACATTTTTTTTTACGGACATGGAAAAAAGTGCCCTATTTTTATGGACTGTCCAAGAATTTCTGGACAGTTGGCTACCCTGCTATTAGTTCCACTGGGGTGGCAGCCTAGGTGGATGCTGGAAGCACAACCGTCTCTCCCTAAGATTCGGAGAGGGAAAGCCACCGATTCCTGACCCTTGCTGTGGCCTTTTCGTTGAGAGGGATGGTTTATTGAGGGCCCATATATACACACAGTCATGGCCGGAAGTGTTTAGCAACCTTGAGATTGTTCCAGAAAGTGAAGTATTTCTCCCAGAAAATTATTACAATTACACATGTTTTGTTATACATTTGTTATAATATTTATTTCCTTTGTGTGTATTGAAACAGCACAAAAAAATGGGAAAAAAAGGCAAATTGGACATAATTTCACACAAAACTCCAAAAATGGGCCGGACAAAATTGTTGGCACTTTTCCAAAATTGTGGAAAAACAACTTTGCTTCAAGCATGTGATGCTCGTTAAAACTCACCTGTGGCAAGTAACAGTCGTGGGTAATATGAAAGTCATACCTGAGACCAGATAAAAAGTGGAGAAGATAGATAGATATGAGATTGATAGATAGATAGATATGAGATAGATGGATATGTGGCACCCCAGGGGTCTGGTTACCACTGTAATAGAAATATTATGTCTGAGAGCAAGTGGGAGGTTTCCTGGTTCGGAGCCCTTAAACATGCAACACCTCCTGTCCCAGACCAGATAGGGGAGGAACCTGCCCTATATAAACTGGATCTGGGGCGGGGTTAGTGAAGTCAGAGCCTGGAGTTAGTTCCAGACACAGGGAAAGTAACAGCGAGGAGCTCTGTAGGAGCAGGAGCTGAAGACCAGGGACTTGAGCTAAGCGGAGTTCGTCCTGGCAGAAGACTCTGAGAACCGGACACAGGAGTCCGAGGTTGCGGGGACTTATATATACCCAGCAGCAGAAACCCGCTGGCAGGGGATTTCAAGTCCTCTGGCCATAGAAGCCCGGAGGCTCAGTCACGAGCAAGGGACCAGCACTGCAGTCGAGGAGCGGGGGCTATCAGAAGGCCCCAAGTCACCAGCCATACAGGTGAGCACCACACGGAACACTCAGGGACGTGGGCTACTTCCACTCGCTTACAGCAAGGTAGCCAGGAAGAGTGCAGATAGTCGGGGAGGCCTACAACTCCACCTGGCCAGGGGAACTCCAGTTTGCTCACAGACTGACCAGGCCTCTTATGCTAGCCAGTACTCCCGGGAGGGTCTGCCTTATCACCATCAGTAAAGACCCTGAACTGCACTGCAAAGCCTCTGAGTCGTTCCTGCTGCGCTCGTGTACCATCACTCCTATCATCCACACTCACTAGCCTGAGGCTATACTCCTCCCGTGGGGAGTTATACTACACTCTGCTGCCCTCAAAACATCAGCCTCAGAGGTCTGCTCAGCAGCGGCGGTTCTTATTGACCGCAATCCACGGGTGGCGTAGTCGGACATTGCATTATACTGATACAGAGACTGCCACAATATTGGTCTGGCCACCCTGAGCCACGGGACCAGGTCGCCACAACTACTCCCAGCATTGCCCTGAAGTCCGGTCCCGGGTGCCCCATGGCCCAGGGGGCGCGTCATATAGATAATAGATAGATGATAGATAGTCCTATGATATGAGATAGAGGTCGTTATAGACAGGTTTATACATTCTCTCCCGAAGTCGGTAAAATCCTGGGTTGCCCAGGGAGATCCCTATAATGCTGATGACTTGGTGGGGTTGGTGGAAAGATACCAGGCGGTTGAGAGTCCGTTGGGAAAACAAGGGGTCGTAGCCTCTCAATACTGGGGTTCCCAAAAGGTGGCGGACACCCAAAAGAAGGGAGCTAGCGCCACACCTGGGGGGCATCCTAGAGTTCAGGAGGGGTCTGAGTTGCTGCCCAAGGTCCCACCCCATAATATAGTGTGTTGGAGATGTCATACCCCTGGCCATATTGCCTCCCGGTGTCCCATAACCTCTGAACCAATGGACTGTAACATGGGCCGGCGTTGCTCTTATTTTGCCTACCCCGCCTGCAGCGCGGTTCGTCAACATGGCGAGGGCCCTCAGGCATGCTCGGTGTCAGTTAACGGGGCACAAGTCTCTGGACTATTGGTCTCAGGAAGTTTGGTGACCCTGATAAGGGCCACACTCCCTCATCGGCTGGTTTCTGGGATGGTGGTGGGTGTCCGGTGTATCAATGGGGACGCTAAGAACTATCCTGTGGCCCAGGTGGATATAAACACAGACTGTGGCACCACATCTCATGAAGTGGCGGTCGTTAAGGACCTATTGCATCCCATAATAATTGGACGTTACTTTGCATTATTCTGGGAAATGTGGGGGAAAGCGGGGACACCTGGTTGCTTGGACGACAGCCAGATCGCCCCTAAGGAAACTTACCCGCAGAACATAGTAGATGAGTTTCCCATGTGTGTGCTGGTGGGCAATGAGGCTGAAGTAGCATCCCCTGAGTCCAATATCCCTGAGCTTTAGGTGTCCGAGGGAAACTTTGTAACTGCCCAACTCAGGGATTTAACTCTGAAAGGGGCCTTTGAAAATGTTACTGTGTTAAATGGGGTGCCTCAGGGACCGGGGGCTGACACTCGGTTCCCTCATTTTGCTGTGAATGGGGATTTGCTGTACAGAATAACCAAGCCAAGGGGTGAGGTAATAGAACAGTTGCTAGTGCCAGGGCCCTATAGACGCAGGGTGTTAGACATGGCTCATTCTCATGTGTTGGGTGGTCACCTGGGTGCAGACAAGATTCAAGAACGGATCCTCCAAAGATTCTACTGGCCAGGTTGCTATAGAGAAATATAGAGTTATTGTCGTTCCTGCCCCACATGCCAGATAACCTCCCCAGTGGCCCACTTCCGCAGTCCCCTAGTGCCACTACCAGTCATCGAGGTTCCATTCGAACGCATAGCAATGGATCTAGTGGGGCCTCTGGTCAAGTCCGCCCAAGTGCATCAGTATATCCTGGTGGTATTAGATTATGCTACATGATATCTGGAGTCCGTACCACTACGAAACTCCTCCACCAGGTGTATAGCCCGTGAGTTAGACCACATGTTTTCAAGAACTGGGTTGCCTAACGAGATCCTAACAGACCAAGGAACTCCATTTATGTCGAAGGTCATGAGGGAATTGTGCAAGACACTGCAGATTGCACAACTGAGAACCTCCGTGTACTCTCCCCAGACGGACGGACTGGTAGAGAGGTTTAACAAAACCTTGAAAGCAATGTTGAGGAAAGCAGTGGAAAAGGATGGCCGAGACTGGGACTATATGTTGTTCACCATGAGGGAAGTTCCCAAAGCTTCCACAGGTTTCTCCCCGTTTGAACCACTCTATGGACGACACCCTCAGGACTCCTGGAGGTGGAGAAAGAGTCCTGGGAAGCTGAGACCACTCCCTATAGGAGAGTGGTGGAGCACGTTGCCCAGATGCAAGAGAGGATTGCCCATGTGATGCCCATTGTGAGGGAGCACCTCCTTAAGGCACAAGAGGCACAGTCCAAGGTGTATAATAGGTCGGCCAGGGTGAGATCGTTCAACCCAGGAGATCGAGTGCTTGTGCTAGTCCCACAGTGGAGACAAGTTCATGGCCAAGTGGCAGGGCCCCTATGAGGTGGTAGAGAAAGTGGGGGAAGTCAACTTTAAGATCCACCAACCAGGGAAGAGGAAGCCCTACCAAATTTACCATGTTAACTTGATTAAGCCATGGCAAGATAGAGAGCCTGCGGAAGCTCCCTGTTTAATGGCTGAGGCTGAGGCCGATGTGAAAGACGTCAAGGTGGCAGAGTCACTGTCACATGCCCAAAAGCAACAGTGCAAAGAGTTGTTACAGCGAAATAAAGACATGTTTTTGGAGTTGCCAGGACTCACTCAGGTCATAGAGCATGAGGTTCTCACAGAGCCTCATGTTCGCGTCAATCTAAAACCATACCGGATCCCCGAAGCCCGCAGAGAGGTGATCTCTAAAGAAGTAAGGCGGATGCTAAACCTGGGAGTCATTGAAGAGTCTAAAAGTGGATGGTCCAGTCCTATAGTCTTAGTGCCGAAACCAGATGGGGAATGGCGGTTTTGCAACGACTATAGGAAGCTGAACGAGGTCTCAAAGTTCGACGCCTACCCAATGCCTAGGGTAGATGAGCTTATCGAAAGGCTAGGACCCGCTCGGTACATCACCACTCTGGACCTCACCAAAGGATATTGGCAAATTCCCCTGTCCAAAGAGGCTAAGGAGAAGACAGCCTTCTCGACGCCAATACGTCAGGATGCCGTTTGGGTTGAAGGGAGCTCCGGCCACCTTCCAGAGAGCCATGGACCGGATCTTAGCACCCCACAAACAGTATGCAGCGGCCTACCTAGATGCCATCGTCATATTTAGCCAGGACTGGGAAAGTCATCTGGACAAAGTTCAAGCCATACTTGATGCCCTAAGGAAGGCGGGCTTTACTATCAACCCGAAGAAATGTGCCATGGGAATGGAGGAAGCCAAGTACCTAGGGTACGTGGTTGGTAGAGGGGAAATAAAACCACAAATAAATAAGGTCGAGGCGATCTTGAACTGGCCACAGCCCCTCTCGAAGAAGCAGGTCATGGCGTTTCTAGGCATTGTGGGCTACTATCGAAGATTTGTCCCTAACTTTGCCCTGATAGCAGCCCCACTGATGGATCTTCTGAAAGGGATGAAGTCAGCTATGGCCAAGTGGTCCCCGGAAGCAGAAGCGACCTGCCAGGAATTGAAACTGGTCCTCTGTAAACAACCAGTCTTGGTGGCACCCAGCTTCTCCAAGGAGTTTGTGGTGCAGATGGATGCATCGGATGTCGGGCTGGGAGCAGTCTTGTCCCAGGAGATTAACGGAGAAGAACACCCTGTAAAATACATCAGTCTGAAGCTCTCCGCTTGTGAGAAGGACTACTCCATTGTAGAAAAAGAATGTTTGGCCATTAAGTGGGCGTTAAACACTCTGAGGTATTACCTATTAGGTAGAAGGTTCAGGTTAGTGTCAGACCATGCCCCATTGAGGTGGATGCGAGAAAAGAAGGGAAACAATGCCAGAGTGACTAGGTGGTTCCTGGCTCTACAAGATTTTAGTTTCCGGGTAGAGCATAGGCCTGGGAAACAACATGGGAATGCCGCTGTCAAGGGTTTATTGTATGGTGACAGAAGGTGCCAAGCCCTACGGCTTTGGACAGAGGGGGGGTGTATGTAAGGTTGCTGCCGGACAGATCGTGGACGGGAGGTATGTGTCCTCGAAGTGCCATGCTTCGGTGATGTAGGATCCGGAGAAGCAGGCTCCAGCACACATAGTGCTGAGAGGAATTTAATGGGTCCGGATTACAGGGCCGGGTTTTATGAGCAGCTCAAAGAGCACCTGTGGCACCTAACAGGTGTGGGCAATAACTAAATCACACTTGCAGCTAGTTAACATGGATTAAAGTTGACTCAACTTCTGTCCTGTGTCCTTGTGTGTACCACATTGAGCATGGAGAAAAGAAAGAAGACCAAAGAACTGTTTGCGGACTTGTGAAACCAAATTGTGAGGAAGCATGAGCAATCTGAAGGCTACAAGTCCGTCTCCAAAGACCTGAATGTTCCTGTGTCTTCCGTGCGCAGTGTCATCAAGAAGTTTAAAGCCCATGGCACTGTGGCTAACCTCCCTACATGTGGACGGAAAAGAAAAATTGACGAGAGATTTCAACGCAAGATTGTGCGGATGGTGGATAAAGAACCTCGACTAACATCCAAACAAGTTCAAGCTGCCCTGCAGTCCGAGGCTACAACAGTGTCAACCCGTACTATCCGTCGGCGTCTGAATGAAAAGGGACTGTATGGTAGGATACCCAGGAAGACCCCACTTCTTACCCCGAGACATAAAAAAGCCAGGCTGGAGTTTGCCAAAACTTACCTGATAAAGCCTAAAACTGGAAGTGCATTGAGGTGAAGGTGAAGAGGTATTGGGAATCCTGCAGAAAATACCTGTGTGAATTGCGTGAAGAGGTATTGGGAATCCTGCAGAAAATACCTGTGTGAATTGCGTGAAGAGGTATTGGGAATCCTGCAGAAAATACCTGTGTGAATTGCGGTGAGTGCTGCATTGTGATCTGCTGAGTGCTTTTCTACCTGTTTAGATTTATTGGGCTTTTTAAAATCTATTTTCTCACTACAGTTTTAGTTTCTTAGTTTACTACCTGTGTATTTAAGGGTTAACTACATTGCACTAAAATCCTGAGGTGTAGATTTACTCACAAGGGGTTAATTAAGGGGAAGGGGTCATAATTAAGGGTTTATAAGGGGCAGCTGGTTGGGCATAAAGTCCTTTGGAAGTGCATTGAGGTGAAGGGTACATTGCTGGAAAAGGAAAAAAAAAAAAAAAAAACCACTTTAAATCTCTTAGTTTGCGAGTGTGAACGAGCTGCGTGTGTCCGGAGCGTAAGTGCGAACGAAAGTAAGTGTGTGACTTGTTTTTCAGTGAAGAGGTATTGGGAATCCTGCAGAAAATACCTGTGTGAATTGCGGTGAGTGCTGCATTGTGATCTGCTGAGTGCTTTTCTACCTGTTTAGATTTATTGGGCTATTAAAAATCTATTTTCTCACTACAGTTTTAGTTTCTTAATTTACTACCTGTGTTTTTAAGGGTTAACTACATTGCACTAAAATCCTGAGGTGTAGATTTACTCACAAGGGGTTAATTAAGGGGAAGGGGTCATAATTAAGGGTTTATAAGGGGCAGCTGGTTGGGCATCAAGTCCTTTGGAAGTGCATTGAGGTGAAGGGTACATTGCTGGAAAAGGAAAAAAGAAACAAAAAAAAAAAAACACTTTAAATCTCTTAGTTTGCGAGTGTGAACGAGCTGCGTGTGTCCGGAGCGTAAGTGCGAACGAAAGTAAGTGTGTGACTTGTTTTTCAGTGACTTTGGATTCAGGGAGTTTGGAAGGGAGGACTTAGGACTGAATTGCTGACTGTATTTCATTCTTTCTTTACTTTACTTTTTACTTAATTAATCCACCTGACCTACTTAGCTGATTCCCCCGTCCATACTTGATACTTAATTGATCCCCCGTCCATACTTAACTGATCCCCCGCCGATATCTAATTGATACACTTGCACATCCCTAATTCATCCCCGTCCATACACCTATATATAAATAATTGTGTTTTGTACTTGTATATATATACTGACTGTATCCCCATATTTAGAATGACGTCCATGTTGGACAGAGCCGTGCAGTGTACATCTTGCGCAATGTATGCATTCCGTGAGCACCCGCTCGAGGATCCATACTGCTGCGAGAGATGTGAGCATATCGTGCACTTGGAAGCCCAAATTCTGGATCTAAGTGCTCAGATAGCGGTACTGAGGAGCATCGACAACATAGAACGGAGTTTGCTGCTCACCGAGCAGACACTCAATGGGTCAATACTGGGGGTGGAGCATAGAGGGGAAGTGCAGGCTGAACAGGCAGGGAGCTGGATAACAGTAAGGAGGGATAGAGGGAAGAAGTATAGGAAGGCTGGTTCAGAACCGGCATTATTGGAGCACGACAGATCCTCTGACCGCCGGGGGAGTGTATGCTCCAGTAATGAGGGGGAGGGGGGAAGTGTAGGGCAGGCAAGACAGGTTCTGGTAGTGGGTGACTCTATTATTAGGGGGACAGACAGGGCAATCTGTCACAAAGACCGGGATCGCCGAACGGTGTGCTGCCTCCCTGGCGCTCGAGTCCGGCACATCGCGGATCGGGTTGACAGGTTACTGGGTGGGGCTGGCGAAGACCCAGCGGTCATGGTCCACATCGGCACCAATGACAAAGTGAGTGGTAGATGGAGGGTCCTTAAAAATGATTTCAGGGACCTAGGTAGGAAGCTTAGGGCAAGGACCTCCAAGGTAGTTTTCTCAGAAATACTACCAATCCTGCGAGCCACACAGGAGCGCCAACAGGAGGTTAGGGAGGTGAATAAGTGGCTAAAGAGTTGGTGCAAGGCAGAAGGGTTTGGGTTCATGGAGAACTGGGCCGACTTCGCGGTCGGCTACAGGCTCTACCGTAGGGACGGGCTGCACCTCAATGGGGAGGGTGCAGCGGTGCTGGGGAAGAAGATGGCTAATAGGTTGGAGGAGTTTTTAAACTAGAGACGGGGGGGACCAAGGAAATAGGTGGGATGTGAGGCAAGCAAGGGGGAAGGGGAGAAGTGAATATAATGAGGGTGGAGAGGGGGGTGGGGATAGTACAGTTAGATCGTTAGAGAAGAATAGGATGCTAAATAACCACAAAGTTTTATCTTGCATGCTGACCAACGCAAGAAGCCTGACCAATAAGGCGGATGAGCTGCGGGCGCTTATATGGGAGGAGAGGTATGACATCGTAGGTATAACAGAGACTTGGCTAGACGATAGCTACGACTGGGCGGTAAATTTATTAGATTATAGTTTATTTAGAAGGGACCGGAAACAGGGGAAAGGCGGAGGAGTCTGCTTATATGTAAAGTCATGTCTAAAACCCAGACTAAGGGAAGATATAGGAGAGGGAGAAGAGGGGGTCGAGTCCATGTGGGTAGAGATAGAGGGAACTAAAAATAATAATAAAATATTACTGGGGGTCTGCTATAAGCCACCCAATATAACAGAGGAGAATGAGAAACTGCTATTAGGACAAATAGACAAAGTAGCAAAACATAATGAAGTGATTGTAATGGGGGATTTCAACTACCCGGATATTGACTGGGAAACAGAAACCTGTAGATCTCAGAAAGGAAAAAGGTTCTTGACAAATATTAAGGATAATTATCTCTCCCAACTAGTGCAGGAACCAACGAGAGGGACGGCCGTGTTGGACTTAATATTGACTAATAGGCCTGATAGAATAACTGAGGTACAGATAGGGGGGCACCTAGGTAATAGCGACCATAATATTATCGACTTCAAAATGCCCTTCAGTAGGGTTATCAATAAGGGAACAACAAAAACATTAAACTTTAGGAGGGCGAAGTTTGATCAGCTGAAAGAAAGCCTTCAACTTATTGACTGGGACAAAGTTCTTAATCAAAGGAATACGAATAGTAAATGGGAAACCTTCAAAAGAATTCTGAATACTCAGTGCGAGAGGTATATACCGTATGGGGATAAAAGGGCCAGAAATAAGAGGAAACCAATATGGTTGAACAAGAACGTAAAAGGGGCGTTAAATAGCAAAAAAGAGGCATTCAAGAGATTAAAACAGGAAAACAGTAAGGAGGCACTAATGTGTTACAAGGAAAAAACGAGAACCTGCAAAAAACAAATAAAAATAGCGAAGGAGGAAACAGAGAGACGTATTGCTAGGGAAAGTAGATCAAATCCCAAACTGTTCTTTACGTATATAAATAGTAAAAGGATTAAATCGGATAATATTGGACCGATAAAAAGTGAGGAAGGCAAAATCATAGAGAAAGATGAGGATAAAGCTAATCTATTAAATAATTTTTTTTCGACAACTTTCACAAAGGAAATCGAACTAACAGGAGAAATGAGAAGTGACAAACTTAATCCTCCACTAAGTATGACAAATCTAACCCAAGCTGGGGTACAGAAACGCCTCAGTAACATTAAAATAAACAAATCACCAGAACCTGATGGCATACACCCACGGGTACTAAGGGAACTAAGTAATGTGATAGACAGACCGTTATATCTTATATTTAAGGACTCTGTTGAGACTGGGTCTGTGCCACTTGATTGGCGACAGGCGAATGTAGTGCCAATATTCAAAAAGGGAGCGAAAAGTGACGCCGGAAACTATCGGCCGGTGAGTCTGACGACCGTTGTGGGCAAAATTTTTGAAAGCTTCATTAAAGAGGCAATTATGGAGCATCTTGATGCTAATAATCTTTTAATCCCGAACCAACATGGATTCATGAGGAATCGCTCCTGCCAAACAAACCTGATTGACTTCTACGAGGAGGTTAGCTCTCGAGTAGATCAGGGGGAACCAGTGGATGTCGTGTATCTCGACTTCTCAAAAGCTTTCGATAGCGTGCCACATAATAGGTTGGTATACAAAATGAGAATGATGGGGCTGGGGGAAAATGTCTGCAAGTGGGTAGCTAACTGGCTAAGGGATAGAAGGCAGAGGGTGGTTATAAATGGAATATACTCAGAATGGGTAAGCGTCACTAGTGGGGTACCACAGGGGTCTGTACTAGGCCCAATGTTATTTAATATCTTTATTAACGACATAGTCAACAGGATAAATAGTAAAATATCAATATTTGCAGATGACACAAAGTTATGTAAAACAATTAATACAAAAGAGGACAGTGCAGACCTACAGAGGGATTTGGATAAGCTGGGTAGGTGGAGCATTAAATGGCAAATGAGGTTTAACGAGGAGAAATGTAAGGTCATACATATGGGAAGGAAAAATGGAAGTCACCAGTACTCACTGAATGGGAAATCATTGGGGAATTCAGAGATGGAGAAGGACTTGGGCATCTTGATTGATGGCAAACTAAATTGGAGTGCCCAAAGTCAGGCCGCTGCTGTAAGGGCAAACAGGGTAATGGGATGTATCAGAAGAGGTATAGCTGCAAAGGATGAGAACATTGTCCTTCCACTGTACAAAGCACTGGTCAGACCACACTTGGAATACTGTGCTCAGTTATGGGCCCCAATATATAGAAAGGATATAAATGAGCTTGAAAGGGTACAAAGGAGGGCAACAAAATTAATAAAGGGAATGGAGGGACTGCAATACCCAGAGAGGTTGGCAAAACTAGGACTATTCAGCCTGGAAAAGAGAAGGTTGAGGGGGGACATAATAAATGTGTACAAATATGTTAGGGGACAGTATAGAGACCTTGCCAGGGATTTGTTCAAAAGGAGGGATATTACGGTAACAAGAGGGCATTCACTAAGACTGGAAGAGAAAAGGTTTCAGCACCAGCATAAGAAGGGGTTCTTTACGGTAAGAGCAGTGAGAATATGGAATTCACTGAGTGAGGAGACGGTGATGTCAGATTCACTACACCAGTTCAAGTGGGGACTGGATGCATTTCATAGAATCATAGAATCATAGAATGTAGAGTTGGAAGGGACCTCCTGGGTCATCTGGTCCAACCCCCTGCTCAAAGCAGGATTCACTAAATCATCTCAAACAGATGTCTGTCCAGCCTCTGTTTGAAGACGTCCATTGAAGGGGAACTCACCACCTCTCGTGGCAGCCTGTTCCACTCATTGATCACCCTCACTGTCAAAAAGTTTTTTCTAATATCTAATCTGTGTCTCCTCCCATTTAGTTTAATCCCATTGCTTCTAGTCTTTCCTTGTGCAAATGAGAATAAAGATGATCCTTCTACAATGTGACAGCCCTTGACATATTTGTAGACAGCTATTAAGTCTCCTCTCAGTCTTCTTTTTTGCAAGCTAAACATTCCCAAATCCTGCAACCGTTCCTCATAGGACATGGTTTGCAGACCAGTCACCATTCTGGTCGCTCTTCTCTGAACTTGCTCCAGTTTGTCTATGTCTTTTTTAAAATGTGGTGCCCAAAACTGTACACAGTATTCCAGATGAGGTCTGACCAAAGAGGAGTAAAGTCCGATAATGACTTCACGTGATCTAGACTGTATGCTTCTGTTAATACATCCCAGAATTGTATTTGCCTTTTTTGCTGCTGCATGACACTGTTGACTCATGTTCAGTCTATGATCTATTAGTATACCTAAGTCTTTTTCACATGTACTGTTGCTTAGCTCTATTCCTCCCATTCTGTATATGCTTTTTCATTTTTATTGCCCAGATGTAGTACTTTGCATTTTTCCCTGTTAAAAACCATTCTGTTGGTTGCTGCCCACTGCTCCAGTTTATTTAGGTCTTTTTGAATCCTCTCTCTCTCTTCTCTAGTATTAGCTATCCCTCCTAGCTTTGTGTCATCAGCAAATTTAATCAGTTTACCCTCAATTCCTTCATCTAAATCATTGATAAAGATGTTGAACAATACAGGTCCCAGGACGGAGCCCTGTGGTACCCCACTTGAGACATTCATCCAGCTGGATGTGAAGCCATTTACAACCACCCTTTGAGTCCGATCACTAAGCCAGTTATGAATCCACCTAACAGTTGCCTGGTCCATTGCATACTTGGTCATTTTTTCAATAAGGATGGTGTGAGATACTTTGTCAAATGCTTTGCTGAAGTCAAGATATACTATATCTACAGCATTTCCCTGATCCACCCAGTCAGTGATTCTGTCATAGAAGGAAATTAAGTTTGTCTGACATGACTTGTTAGATACAAACCCATGCTGACTCTGGTTAATCACTTCATTCTTATCCATGTACTTACCTACATGTTGTTTAATAATTTGTTCAAAGATCTTTCCTGGTATAGAAGTCAGACTCACCGGCCTATAGTTCCCTGGGTCCACCTTCTTCTCCTTTTTGAAGATAGGAACAACATTTGCTCTTCTACAGTCTTCTGGGACTTCTCCTGTTCTCCAAGAATTTTCAAAGATTATGGAGAGTGGTTCTAAAATTTCTTCTACGATCTCCTTCAGTACTCTGGGGTGTAATTCATCTGGACCTGGAGACTTGAACTCATTTATGTTAGCTAAATATTCCCTTACAATCTTTCTGTTTACAGATAACTTGGATTCTTCTATTCCTTTAAAACGACAGTGAAGATCAGTTGATGATACATTTTCTTTCTGAGAGAAAACAGATGCAAAATAGGAATTAAAAAGTTCGGCCTTCTCAACATCCTCTCTTACCATTTCTCCATTTTCATCCTGTAAAAATCCTATAGCATCTTTGACTTTTCTTTTACTTTTGACATACCCCCAAAATCCTTTTTTGTTGCTTTTGACATCTCTTGCAAGCCTTAATTCATTGTCAGCTTTAGCTAACCTGATACGTGCCCTACAGGATCTGCAGACTGCATTATAATCTTCTTTAGATATGCCTCCCTCTTTCCATTTAATAAACATTTCTTTCTTTCTTTTTAGCATGTGTTTAAGTTCTGTGTTCATCCATCCTGGTTTCCTTAAATGCTTCCCATTCTTCCTACTTTTCGGGATTGTTAACGATTGTGCTTTGAGAATCTCAGTTTTAAAAATTTCCCATCCTTCCTGGACATTTTTGTCCTTAAGGACATCCAGCCATTGGATCCCTCCTATTCTCTTTCTGAGTCTCTTAAAATCTGCCTTTCTAAAATCTAACCTTGAAGTTTGAGTCTTCACATGTCTTCCTCCTCTAGTTATCGAAAATTCTATAATAGCATGATCGCTGCCTCCTAGGGTCCCAGCCACCTTTACCTCCTCAACCATTTCATCCCTGTTTATAAGGATTAGATCCAAAGTAACAGATCCCCTTGTTTTCTCCCCATTTCTAGATACCAGGCAGATTTCAGCATATACTTAAAAATAAAATAAAATAGTAAGTTGATACAGGGATTTATTCTGACTGCTGGTTTCAGAGTCAGGAGGGAATTTTTCCTCAGGTGAAGATTGGCCAAATCATTTGGGGTTTTTGCCCTCCTCTGGATCAACTTTAGCAATTACAGAACTAACAGGTCGAACTTGATGGACGCAAGTCTTTATTCGGCTTTTACTAACTATGTTTACAAACTATGTTACTATGTTTTGGAAGAATGTTCTCTGGTCAGATGAGACAAAAGTCGGGCTTTTTGGGAAAAACCATCAACATAGAGTGTACAGGAAAAAAAAAGAGGCATTCAAAGAAAAGAACATGGTCCCTACAGTCAAACATGGCGGAGGTTCCCTGATGTTTTGGGGTTGCTTTGCTGCCTTTGGCACTGGACTGCTTGACCGTGTGCATGGCATTATGAAGTCTGAAGACTACCAACAAATTTTGCAGCTTAATGTAGGGCCCAGTGTGAGAAAGCTGGGTCGCCCTTAGAGGTCATGGGTCTTCCAGCAGGACAATGACCCAAAACACACTTCCAAAAGCACTATAAAATGGTTTTAGAGAAAGCACTGGAGACTTCTAAGGTGGCCAGCAATGAGTCCAGACCTGAATCCCATAGAACACCTGTGGAGAGATCACAAAATGGCAGTTTGGAGAAGGCACCCTTCAAATATCAGGGACCTGGAGCAGTTTGCCAAAGAAGAATGGTCTACGATTCCAGCAGAGCATTGTAAGAAACTCATTGATGGTTACCGGAAGCGGTTGTTCGCAGTTATTTTGGCTAAAGGTTGTGCAACCAAGTATTAGGCTGAGGGTGCCAATACTTTTGTCTGGCCCATTTTTGGAGTTTTGTGTGAAATGATCAAGGTTTTGATTTTTGCTTCATTCTCTTTTGTATTTTTTCCTTGCAAGCAAATTAAATGAAGATAATAATACCAAAGAATTTGTGATTGCAATCATTTTCAGGAAGAAACTGAGTATTATCTGTCAGAATTGCAGGGGTGCCAATACTTTTGGCCACCACTGTAATAAGTGAGCTGTCATTTATTCATAAGACGTTCTATTCTTCAGAGCTGAGACTGTAAAATAAAAAGTGAACAATAAAATATCTGATGACTGTTCTTTCACTGTGAGTAAGAAACAGATAATAAAATTAAAGGAAAAAATAACTGAGGGGAGAACCCTGCAGGTTTATTGTCCTTCTATAGCTGTATGGTGGCAGGATGGTGACACTGCTGGAGTCCTGGTGAGGATCTGCATGATATTCATTTCTGTTGACTTTTTATTGCCAACATATTCTGCAGTGATGTACATATAGTCCCTGCCCACAATGCGGTACACATGAGGGACAATTTCATATTAAGCCAAGTAACCTATGATGTCAAGGTCTCATATTTACAAGGTGCTTATTGGCAATCTGAGCCGGCGAATGGCTCTGTGTCCGTATATTCGCTATATACTGCCCGCAATATCTTGTAGAAAGCTCACAGTGACTAAAATGTATAAATAGTTCTCTTTGGAGAATTTAATTAGATCCATTCATACCTTACCTTATAATGAGGACTTAAAGGGCTTTTATAACTAGGTAAAACAAGCTTAACGGGACTGTCCAGGACTTATATATTAATGACCGATTTTAGGATAAGTCATCAACAGGGAGGGACTGGGCTGGCGGGGTACCCTTCTGCAGAGGAGAGGGGGAGAAGAGAATGAAAAAATAAAAAAACCTGCGGTTTTAAGGGGCACGGGCCCTTTAAAAGCGCAGGCACAGTGTATGCAGGGACGCGCTCACGCGGCGTTCATTACCTGAACCGCCGTGACACACGTCCCAGTGAAGCAGCTGAAGCTGCGCGTCTCCCTTCCCCGGCCGGCGTATGACGTCATCGTCATGCGCCTGCAGTGAAGGAGGCGCGCAACTCAGCCGCCGGAGAAGGAGGACACCGCACGGGAGAGCAGGAAGGATACGTGGGGGGGCAGGCTGGACACATGGAGGCCAGGATGGATATATGGGGGGAACAGGAGGGCCACATGGGGGACTAGGATGGGTATATGGGAGGGGGCAGGCTCGATACACGTGGGCTAGGATAAATATATGGAGGGGTCACACTGGACATATGGGGGCCAGAAGGGATATATGGGGGGTGTCAGGATGGATATATGCAGGGAAGGGGGGGCCAGGATGGATATATGGGGGTGCCAGGCTGAACAAGGGACTTAATTACTGTTTGGTGCCAGATTGAGGAACATACTTTATTAGTTTATGGTGGCCAGTGAGGAACATTATTATTTTAGAGTCCAATTAGAGACATTATTACTTCTGTAATATAATTTACTTTTTAGGAAATTGTTTTCCATGGGATAGGACAAAAGCGGGCTCCTGTTACTGTGCAGGGCGGCACTATATCGCTTTTTTTCTTCAACTGGTGTAGTGTAGAACCGCCGTGACACACGTCCCAGTGAAGCAGCTGAAGCTGCGCGTCTCCCTTCCCCGGCCGGCGTATGACGTCATCGTCATGCGCCTGCAGTGAAGGAGGCGCGCAACTCAGCCGCCGGAGAAGGAGGACACCGCACGGGAGAGCAGGAAGGTAAGAGGTGTCTGTGTGTGTGTCTGTGTGTATATGAGTGGATGCAGAATGGGATGGGCCCCTGGCTGGACACACAAGGGGGGGCCCGGCTAGACACACAAGGGGGGACCCTGGCTGGACACACAAGGGGGGGACCGGATGGACACACAAGGGGGGCCTTGCTGGACACACAAGGGGGAGCCCTGGCTGGACACACAAGGGGGGAGCTGGATGGACACACAAGGGGGAACCCTGGCTGGACACACAAGGGGGAGCCCTGGCTGGACACACAAGGAGAAGCCCTGGCTGGACACACAAGGGGGAGCCCTGACTGGACACACAAGGGGGAGCCCTGGCTGGACACACAAGGGGGGAGCTGGATGGACACACAAGGGGGAACCCTGGCTGGACCCACAAGGGGGAGCCCTGGCTGGACCCACAAGGGGGAGCCCTGGCTGGACACACAAGGGGAAGCCCTGACTGGACACACAAGAGGGAACCCTGGCTGGACACACAAGGGGGAACCCTGGCTGGACACACAAGGGGGAACACTGGCTGGACACACAAGGGTGAGAGCCTGGCTGGACACACAAGAGGGAACCCTGGCTGGACACACAAGGGGGGAGCCTGGCTGGACACATAAGGGGGAGCCTGGCTGGACACATGGGAAAGGGTGGGCAGGATGGCTATATGGTGGGGCAGGCTGGACACATGGAGGCCAGGATGGATATGTGAGGGGGATGGATATATGGGGGGCCGGATATATGGGGGGCGGGGCAGGCTGGACACATGATGGCCAGGATGGATATGTGGGGGGCAGGCTGGACACATGGGGGGCTAGGATAGGTATGTGGGGGGGCAGGCTCGATACACGTGGGCTAGGATAAATATATGGAGGGGCCACGCTGGACATATGGGGGCCAGTATGGATATATGGGGGGTGTCAGGATGGATATATGCAGGGGGGAAGGGCAGGATGGATATATGAGGAGGCAGGCTGGACACATGGAGGCCAGGATGGATATATGGGGGGCAGGCTGGAAACATGGAGGACAGGATGGATATATTGGGGGGGGCAGGCTGGACACATGGAGGCCAGGATGGATATGTAGGGGGGGCATGCTGGACACATGGAGGCCAGGATGGATATATGGGGGGGCAGGCTTGACACATGGGGCTTTAGGACAGATATATGGGAGGGGGCAGGCTGGACACATGGAGGCCAGGACAGATATATGGGGGGGCAGGCTGGAAACATGGAGGCCAGGATGGATACGTGGGGGGGCAGGCTGGACACATGGAGGCCAGGATGGATATATGGGGGGAACAGGAGGGCCACATGGGGGACTAGGATGGGTATATGGGAGGGGGCAGGCTCGATACACGTGGGCTAGGATAAATATATGGAGGGGTCACACTGGACATATGGGGGCCAGAAGGGATATATGGGGGGTGTCAGGATGGATATATGCAGGGAAGGGGGGGCCAGGATGGATATATGGGGGTGCCAGGCTGAACAAGGGACTTAATTACTGTTTGGTGCCAGATTGAGGAACATACTTTATTAGTTTATGGTGGCCAGTGAGGAACATTATTATTTTAGAGTCCAATTAGAGACATTATTACTTCTGTAATATAATTTACTTTTTAGGAAATTGTTTTCCATGGGATAGGACAAAAGCGGGCTCCTGTTACTGTGCAGGGCGGCACTATATCGCTTTTTTTCTTCAACTGGTGTAGTGTAGAAGTCGGGGGGTGGAGTGGGAATATTCCCTAGAAGAGATCAGTTATTGATAACTGTGTGTTATTTTCTGCAGAGATGATTCCTGGCTGGAAGAAGTGATGGGCGTCTGTGCCAGATGAAGAAGAAAAGCGAAGATGAAGGACTTCACCTAGAGATGTCACTGGTGAGTCAGTGTATTACATGTGACTCGCCCCCTGGGCCGTGGGGCACTCGGATCCGTGCAATAGGGAGACGATGGGGGTAGTAGTGGCGACCCGGTTCTGTGGCTCAGGGTGGTCAGGCCAATGGTAGTCTGCTATGTTCTGCTGATAATGTCCGACTACGCCACCCGTGGATTGCGGTTATTAGGAACCGCCGCTGCATGCAGACCGCTGGGGCTGATGAGGTGTGCAGCTAGGGTAGTGTGACTCTCCACGGGAAGAGTGCGGCCCCAGGGCAGTATAATGGATGTTGGGAGTGATGGTAGTGGGAGTCCCAGTGCTGATTGTGCTGGAGGAGCAAGGAGCACACAGACAACAGGTTGCAGTCCAGGGTCTTTACTAAACAGGTAAACTGACCCACAAACAGTCCCGGCTAGGAGGGGACCTGGATGTCTGAGAGCAACGGGGAAATTGGCCCTGGTCAGGGTGAGGGTGTAGGCCTACCGTGCTTTCTGCACTCCTTCTGGCTATCTCCTCCTGATAGGGTAACAGCCCACGTTTCCGAGCTTTCCGTGTTTTCTCGCCTGTATGGCCTGCGACGTAGGTTCCTTTCTGCTCCCAGCCTTGTATGGCTTTACTGGTCCCTTCTGTTGTGGCAGGGCCTCCAGGCTTCTTAGGCCAAGGAATATACAGTCCCTTGCGGACTGGTTCTCTGCTGGGGGATGTGGAATCCTTCCAGCCTCAGACACCAAAGTCTGGTAGATTAAGTCTGTTATCTGCCAAGACAGGCTTGCTTCGCCTCTTGTCTCTGGCTTGTGGCTCTCCTCCTGCCACACTTCCTCTTAGGTGCAGTGCAACTGTCTGTCCCTGCTCTGCTGAGACACGTCTCAGTCCTGAGACAGGTCATCTGGGTTCTCTCTAACCCTGCCCCCAGCACCAGCTTTTATAGGGGCAGCCTGCTCCCCCTACTGGCCTGAGACAGGAGGCATTGCATGCTAATGTTCCCCTGACTAGAGAACCTCCCCCCTGCTCTCAGACACAGCTTTAATTACACTTGTGGCATCCAGGCCAGGGTGACACATTCCCCCCTAGTGAAATTTAGTACTCCGGGACTAAACAGTAAACAAAGACAATATGCATAACAATAAAACATTAATAGACAGACGACGCACAAATTGAGTTCTTAAGGTCACAGTGTGGCCTGTGACCGGGTGTCCATATCACCAGCACAACGGGGAGCCTTAACCAGGTGGGGGTCTGTCCTACCCCAAGTCCTTCACAGTCTTAGTTCATTCCTGGGTTAGGCTCTGAACGCAGTCCATACAAGGTCCCGGTTATAAAAAGTCCATAACCTGTGAGTCCTTACGGTAGCTGCAAGAAACTGAAACAGAGTATTACCAAACATGCATGTAACTTTGCAAACAATTCAACATTTGGCAACAGGGTTATTTACAATTTTAGTACACTCTATATTCTCCAGCGAGCGGGTATCTGTCCCTTTGTGCTCCTGGTTGACCTACGTAGCCCACTGTCTGGTGGTGGACTGACTTGGCTTTCCCCACTAGCGTTAGGGGTGCAGCTACCAGCTGGGTGTACAGGTAGGGCAGGCAGCTGTCTGCGGGTCCTTTGGCTTACCGCAGGCATGGCAGGCTCACTGTCAGCAGAGGGTTGACTCTCCTGGGCTGCTGGTACAGGCTCTTCTGCCTCTGGAACTGCTTGCTCCTCTTCACCTTCCGGCTCTGGTGTTGGTTGTTGCTGTGCCGGTTGCAGGAAATGCAGGACAGGTACCACTATGGCATCATTTATGCGAGTCCAGGACTGAGGGAACTCTCCGAGAACGGTGCTGATCATTTCTTCTTTGTCCTCTGCAGGTTCAAGGTCACTCTGATCCTCTTCTGCACTACGGAGTTGCTCAGGGCACCTTTTGAGATGGTCTCTGGAGACGACACTAGTGGTTTCTCCTCCGTCCTTGGTGATTACGCACACCTTTGGGTTGTCGTGGTCAGACTGCAGTACGGTGTAGGGTTCCCTTTCCCACTGGTCGTCCAACTTATGTAGCCTTCTTTTTCGCTTTAGGACTTGCTCACCAGGTTCTAGGGGACTAGCAGGGGCGTGTTGATTGAAGAGTCTTTCTTGCTTCTCTCTCACCTGGGCCAGGCTCTTCTCCACACTCTCCTGTACCTTCTTGTACTGCAGTTGCCTTTCCGTATCCCAGTCCGCATCCGGGGAGGTGTCCTCAGGTATTAGGACTCCCATCTCCAGGTCTACGGGCAGCTTTCCTGGTCTAGCTCGCATCAGGTAAGCCGGGGTGCAGTTTGTAGCATTCACCGGGATATTGTTGTATAGGTCTATCAGGTCCGGCAGTTTTTCTGGCCACAGGCTGCGTTCCTCCAGGGGCAACGTCTTCAGGAGATCAATGACTATATTGTTCATCTTCTCACACATCCCGTTGGTTTGGGGGTGGTAAGGCGTTGTACGAATCTTCTTACAGCCATAGAGGTTGCAGAACTCCTGGAAGATTTCAGCCTCGAACGCTGGACCCTGGTCTGTCAGGACCT
This sequence comes from Phyllobates terribilis, assembly GCF_046119375.1. NCBI lineage: Eukaryota > Metazoa > Chordata > Amphibia > Anura > Dendrobatidae > Phyllobates > Phyllobates terribilis. Next base: position 3,261,859 of record NW_027362940.1, on the reverse strand, counting down.
GTTCCGGATACCCGTGTGGACGGCAGAAATATTGCTGGAAGGCTCTGGCCGCTGTTTGGGCTGTCAAGTCCTTTACCGGGACCACCACTAGAAAACGGGAATAGTGGTCCACGATTGTCAGGGCATAGATGTATCCTGACCGGCTGGGAGCCAATTTGACGTCGTCCAGAGCTACCAGCTCAAGAGGCTGCGTGGTGACGATGGGCCTCAAGGGTGTCTTCTGGCTGGCACGGTCCTTCCTCCTTAGGTGACAAGGGCCACAGTCTCTGCACCATTTTTCTACAGCTCCTCTCATGCCGACCCAAAAGAATCTTCCTCTTAGTAGGAACTCCAGTTTCTTCCAACCGAAGTGTCCCGCTCTGTCATGGTAAGCCCCCAGGACCATAGCTGCATCCCTCCTTGGGACCACGACTTGCCAGGTCAGCTCGTGCGTCCGGTGGTTGACAATCCTTCTGCACAACTTGCCTTCGTAGAGGAACAGCTTGCTCTTCTCCTTCCATAGCTGCTTGGCTTCCTCTGGGGCATCTGGATCTAAGCGGGCGTCTTCCCGGGTCAGCAGATCTTTCACCAGGCGGACTGCAGGGTCACTATCTTGGGTCTCGGCCCAGCTGTGGTGAGGTAGGGGATTCATCATCACAGTTGTTAGATCCTCCTCCTTCACGCGGTGAGAGTGTTGAGCGGCTCCATACCGGTGAAACGCGGGGAGTTCTACCTCCTCCAGCTCTTCTGGGTCTTCGTCACCTTCAGGTAAGTGAGGCATCCTTGATAGGGCGTCCGCATTGGCGTTGGTTTTGCCTGCCCGGTACTTGATCACAAAGTCATAGTTGGAGAGACGGGCCATCCACCGCTGTTCCAGGGCACCCAGTCTTGCATTGTCCAGGTGTGTCAACGGGTTGTTGTCCGTGTACACGGTGAACTTTGCGGAGGCCAGGTAATGCTTGAAGCGTTCCGTCACGGCCCACACCACCGCCAAGAATTCTAGCTTGAAGGAGCTGTAATTCTCCGGGTTCCTTTCGGTGGGCCTCAGCTTCCGGCTGGCGTATGCGATCACCTGTTATCTGCCCTGTTGGTTTTGGGACAATACGGCTCCCAGTCCCACATTACTGGCATCTGTGTGGAGAATGAAAGGCTGTCCATAATCAGGGTAGGCCAGGATCTCATCCCCTGTGAGGGCCATCTTTAGCTGGCGGAAGGACTCCTCTTCCGGTTTATCCCACTTGAAGGGCGGCTTTTGCCTCCTGGACTTAGACTGTCCGATCAGGAGGTCCTGCATAGGAGCTGCCATCTTGGTGAACCCGGGGATGAATCTTCGGTAGTAGCCTACCAACCCGAGAAACTGTCTCACCTCTTTGATGTTCGAGGGGCTTGGCCAGCTCTTGATTGCCGTGACCTTGTCAGGGTCGGGGGCCACTCCTTCCGCGCTTACCACGTGCCCTAGGTACTGGACCTTTGGTTTCAGCAGGTGACACTTCGATGGTTTCACCTTCAGGCCATAGCCTGCCAGGGCTTCGAACACCTCGGCCAGGTGCTTCAGATGGTCCTCGTAGGTCTTCGAATAGACGATCACGTTGTCCAGGTAAAGGAGGACCGTCTCGAAGTTTCGGTGCCCTAGACAGCATTCCATCAGCCACTGGAAGGTCCCTGGTGCGTTGCAGAGCCTGAAAGGCATGCAGTTGAATTCGCTCAGTCCCATCGGGGTGGTGAAGGCGGTCTTCTCCTTGTCAGCCTCTGCCACAGGAACCTGCCAGTACCCGCTAGTAAGGTCCAAAGTAGAAAAGAAGTTAGCTGATTTTAGTGCGGCTAAAGACTCCTCTATTCTAGGCAGCGGATATGCGTCTTTGTGAGTGATACGGTTGATTTGTCTATAGTCGACGCACATTCTCATGGTGCCGTCTTTCTTTTTGACCAGAACCAAGGGGGCTGCCCAGGGGCTACAGCTGTCTCTAATAACCCCAGCTTCTTTCATCTCTCTTAGCATGCCCCTTGCGTTCTGATAATGTGCAGGGGGTACAGGTCTGTGCCTCTCTTTTATCGGTGGGTGGCTCCCTGTGGGGATGTGGTGTTCTATCCCCTTTACTCTGCCGAAGTCTAGCGGGTGCTTACTAAAGACTCTCTCGTACTCCTGTACCACCCAGTAGACTCCTTGTTTTTGGTGCAGGGGAGTGGAGTCAGCACCCACGTGGAGTTTCTGGCACCAGTCCTCCTTTTGTTTCTGGGAGCCATTACTCTCCGCCTGTGGAGATGGAGGCAAAGGTTCCACGGCCCTGATAGCTTTGTGTTCGACCACAAACAGCTTGGCAAGTGTAGCGTACCTGGGTAAGTGTACCTCCCTCTCCCCAATGTTGAGGATGCGGACGGGCACCCTCCCATGATGGACATCAACCACCCCCCGGGCTGTCAAAATGGTGGGCCTGCTGTCTGAGTACACGGGTTCTACCATGTCTTGGTAGTCTCTACCTCTCAACCCGATTGCAGTCCGACACCAGATCATCATTTCACTTTTGGGAGGCATGGAAATGGGGAATGGGTCACTCAGTCTTACGCTACCGATCTCACCACCAGACAGTTCTACCTGCTGCCGTCTCATCAGGGCCTTTATCTCCTTGTTGAGGATTCTCTGTTGGCTGGAACTAGCATTCACCGCCACCTGTTGTAAGATTACAATTACCTCTGAAAGACAATTTTCAATCACGTTAGTACCCACAGTTATTTTAGGGTGACTTTCATGACGGTCAATGTCCACAATAATCACTCCCTGTGCCGGTAGTTCAACTTTACCAATCTTAATGGTCATCTCCTTGAACCCCATCTGCGGCACGGGTAAGCCATTACTGGCGATGATGCTCAAGTTACCGTCTGGATACCGTGTGATATCAGCATCAGTCCAATACTGCTTAAAAAGTACATAAGGGATAGTGGTTACTTGTGACCCAGTATCCAGCAAGGCGCTCATGGGGATACCGTTCAGCACCACGGGTAAAACCGGGCGCCCCCCAACGTACTTATTATGCCAATTGTAAGGGCCTGGTGATCTTATGCCTGGGGGTTGGCCCTCTGCCCCAGGTTGGACCCGTTTAAATTACAGTACCTGGAAATGTGTCCGGGCTGGTTGCATCGACGGCAAATGGGCTGTCCATCCTCTGCGTAGCGGTCTGTGGGCCTCCCTCGGAACGACGGGATCCTCCTCTGTCGACGCCATGGGACATTCTCCGGACTTGAAGCCAGCTCGATGGGTCTTGACGGGTCCACTTGCAACGCCTGGACGGTCCTGGTCAACGCCGCGACGCTCCTGGTCAGCTCCTGGACTTGGTGGTGCAGATCTTTCGACGGGGCTTGGTTCAGGGCCTGTGCATCAGCCTCCACGGAGTCCATAGAGGAGGGCGCCGCCTCCTGGTTGTAAGTGATAGCAGGGCGCCGGGGGTTTATAGCGCTACTGGTTGCAGATTCACGGAGCACCCTTATGGCCCTGTCCTTAAATTGGGCAAAGGTCAGGTCGGGGTTCTGAAAGAACATGAGGCGCAGTTGGGCCCTGTGGGCGCTAGACAGCAGACCTTCTATGAATTGTTCTGTTAGCAGCTCATCCGTTTCCTGCACACTGCCAGGGTCAGTTTGTTGAATAGCCCTCAAGGCTTCCTGCAGATTTAGGGCATAGTCTCTGATGCTGTCCTGTGCCCGCTGCTTACATCCATAGAACCTCATTTTAATCTCAGCGGAGGTACGTGTGTCAAAGGTACCCCGCAGCCGGGCCAGAATACCCTTCACAGTCCTTTTCTCCTCAGTGGGCCATGATTTTACCTCCCGCTGGGCTGCGCCAGTCAACTGCCCTGTTAATATGCTGACCTTCTGTTCCTCTGTCAGGGGGTAAACGTGGAACAAACTGTATAGCCTTTCCTTGAAGTCAGTTAGGGCATGGGGCTCCCCTGAGTATTTGGGCAGCCAGGCCGCTCCAGGGATGTAGGGCAAGGAAAAGGGCATCACCGCTGCTGCAGCTGCGTTGGTGGTAGTGGGCGCCTCTGTGTCCGTCATCTTCCTCCCCCCCTAGTTACGCGTGGCCTACCTTTCGACGATCCTCTTCTGTAGGCCGCGGCTCCGCTGCTGCTGCTATGGACGAGGACCTGGCGTCGCGTCCTGATGACGTCAGCGTCGCTCTCTCTCCCTTCCAGGACCTTGCGCGTCGGTGCGTGGGGCGGAGCTTTGGATCTCGCGCGGTTTTGACGTCCACGCCCATCTTCTTCCCGCGCGGCGTCCTGAAGATGGCGTCCGATGGCGGGAAGCAGCTGCGGATGGTGGGAAGGCGCCAGAAGACGGCGGGAAACGGTCCAAGATCGCGTCCGATGGCGGGAATCGGCTCCGGATGGCGGGAAATGACTCCGGACGGCGGGAAACTTTGCCACAGGTAAGTTACAAAAGTCTTTTTCAAGCACGCAGTACCCGGTGGTTGCGGGCACGAAATCCTGCCGACTACGCCAAAGCTGACTCGCCCCCTGGGCCGTGGGGCACTCGGATCCGGGCAATAGGGAGACGATGGGGGTAGTAGTGGCGACCCGGTTCCGTGGCTCAGGGTGGTCAGGCCAATGGTAGTCTGCTATGTTCTGCTGATAATGTCCGACTACGCCACCCGTGGATTGCGGTTATTAGGAACCGCCGCTGCATGCAGACCGCTGGGGCTGATGAGGTGTGCAGCTAGGGTAGTGTGACTCTCCACGGGAAGAGTGCGACCCCAGGGCAGTATAATGGATGTTGGGAGTGATGGTAGTGGGAGTCCCAGTGCTGATAGTGCTGGAGGAGCAAGGAGCACACAGACAACAGGTTGCAGTCCAGGGTCTTTACTAAACAGGTAAACTGACCCACAAACAATCCCGGCTAGGAGGGGACCTGGATGTCTGAGAGCAACGGGGAAATTGGCCCTGGTCAGGGTGAGGGTGTAGGCCTACCGTGCTTTCTGCGCTCCTTCTGGCTATCTCCTCCTGATAGGGTAACAGCCCACGTTTCCGAGCTTTCCGTGTTTTCTCGCCTGTATGGCCTGCGACGTGGGTTCCTTTCTGCTCCCAGCCTTGTATGGCTTTACTGGTCCCTTCTGTTGTTGCAGAGCCTCCAGGCTTCTTAGGCCAAGGAATATACAGTCCCTTGCGGACTGGTTCTCTGCTGGGGGATGTGGAATCCTTCCAGCCTCAGACACCAAACTCTGGTAGATTAAGTCTGTTATCTGCCAAGACAGGCTCTCTTCGCCTCTTGTCTCTGGCTTGTGGCTCTCCTCCTGCCACACTTCCTCTTAGGTGCAGTGCAACTGTCTGTCCCTGCTCTGCTGAGACACGTCTCAGTCCTGAGACAGGTCATCTGGGTTCTCTCTAACCCTGCCCTCAGCACCAGCTTTTATAGGGGCAGCCTGCTCCCCCTACTGGCCTGAGACAGGAGGCATTGCATGCTAATGTTCCCCTGACTAGAGAACCTCCCCCCTGCTCTCAGACACAGCTTTAATTACACTTGTGGCATCCAGGCCAGGGTGACACACATGTACACTTACACTACACACGTGGTCAAAACTGTTGGTACCCCTCGTTTAATGAAAGAAAAACCCACAATGGTCACAGAAATAACTTGAATCTGACAAAAGTAATAATAAATTAAAAATCTATGAAAATGAACAAATGAAAGTCAGACATTGCTTTTCTGCTTCCACAGAATAAAAAAAATAAAATAAACTGATGAAACAGGCCTGGACAGAAATGATGGTTCTTCTTAACTTAATATTTTGCTGAACAACCTTTTGACGCAATCACTGCAATCAAACGACTCCTGTAACTGTCAATGAGACTTCTGCACCTCTCCACAGGTATTTTGGCCACTCCTCATGAGCAAACTGCTCCAGTTGTCTCATGGTTGAAGGTTGCCTTTTCCAGACGGCATGTTTCAGCTCTTTCCAAAGATGCTCAATAGGATTTAGGTCAGGGCTCATAGAAGCCACTTCAGAATAGTCCAATGTTTTCCTCTTAGCCATTGTTGGGTGTTTTTAGCTGTGTGTTTTGGGTCATAATACTGTTGCAAGACCCATGACCTGCGACTGAGACCACGCTTTCTGACACTGGGCAGCACATTTCTCTCTAGAATCCCTTGATAGTCTTGAGATTTCATTGTACCCTGCACAGATTCAAGACACCCTGTGCCAGATGCGGCAGACCAGCCCCAAAACATAAAAGAGACTCCTCCATGTTTCACAGTAGGGACAGTGTTCTTATCTTGATATGCTTCATTTTTCCATCTGTGAACATAGATCTGATGTGCCTTGCCAAAAACTTCCATTTTTGTCTCATCTGTCCATAGGGCATTCTCCTAAAAGCTTTGTGACTTGTGAACATGTAGTTTGGCAAATTCCAGTCTGGCTTTTTTATGATTTTTTTTCAACAATGGTGTACTCCTTGGTCGTCTCCCATGAAGTCCACTTTAGATCAAACAACGACGGATGGTGCGATCTGACACTGATGTTCCTTGAGCTTGAAGTTCACCTTTAATCTCTTTAGAAGTTTTCCTGGGCTCTTTTGTTACCATTCATATTATTCGTCTCTTTGATTTGTTATCAATTTTCCTCCTGCGGCCACGTCCAGGGAGGTTGGCTACAGTCCCATGGATCTTAAATTTCTGAATAATATGTGCAACTGTAGTTACAGGAACATCAAGCTGCTTGGAGATGGTCTTATAACCTTTACCTTTAACATGCTTGTCTATAATTTTCTTTCTAATCTCCTGAGACAACTCTTTCCTTTGCTTCCTTTGGTCCATGTTGAGTGTGGTACACACCATGTCACCAAACAGCACAGTGAGTATCTGTAGCCCTATATACAGGCCCACTGACTGATTACAAGATTGTAGACACCTGTGATGCTAATTAGTGGACACAACTTGATTTAACATGTCCCTTTTGTCACATTATTTTCAGGGGTACCATCATTTCTGTCCAGGCCTATTTCAAGAGTTTAATTCTTTTTAAATTCTGTGGAAGCAGGGTTGAAAAGCAATGTCTGTCTTTCATTTGTTCATTTTCATCGATTTTTAATTTATTATTACTTTTGTCAGATTCAAGTTTTTTCTGTGACCATTGTGGGTTTTTCTTTCATTAAACGAGGGGTACCAACAATTTTGACCACGTGTGTATATAGTATATACAGAGCTCCTGTGTATGTCACTGGTGATCACTGTATTACCTATACACTATATACAGAGCTCCTGTCTATAATGTCACTGGTGATCACTGTGTTACCTGTACACTGACACTATATACAGAGCTCCTGTGTATAATGTCGCTGGTGGTAATAACAGTGTTGTTAGTTTTCTGGTTTTGTATTCATGATCAGTACTGTAGTATTTGGTCACCTTGGGGTGGTAATATATGGTCTGGTCATAGTTTGGCCATATTTGTTCCTTGTATGTGGTATTATTCAGTCACTATGTAGTGGTAATATGTGATCTAGTCAAGGTGTGGCGATATTTGTCCCTTTTGTATGTGGTATTATTGGTGTTGATATAGTGGACTGTGCTGTGTATGGCGGTCATTTTGTTCTCGCTGATCTTAACTAGGAAAAGATTTTTTTCCATTAGGCCACAGCCCCACCATCAGTATTTGGTCAGTATTTTTCTCAGGAGTGGCTGCCGAAACCAGGAATGGTTGATAAATGCAGAATTGGTGACTTGTTTCTATTATACCTTTTCTCTGATTGTTCATCACCTGTTTTGGCTCCCACTCCTGAGAAAAAATACTGACTGGATACTGACCGAATACTGATAGTAGGGCCGTGGCCTTAGCGATTAAATACTTGGACCAGAGCGGCAGAGATGCACTTACAGGGGTTCTCCGGTGAAAACAAGTAATCACCTCTCCACAGGATCATTGATAATATTGATTGGTGGGGGTCTGACTGCTTGCACACACCGGCAGAATGTGGAGCTTTTCTCCCCATTAGACTGGAGCGGCATGTGAGATGCGACCACTGATCCATTCATTCTCTCAGTGGCTGTGAGCGCTGCTCTTTTTTGCAAGTCTCTAAGAGAATGAATAGAGCTGCGGTCAGACGTCCCACCTGCCGCAGCATTTTAAAATAGGGATAAGTGTTCTGTCAGGGATAAAACTTCCCCATTCTTCCGATAGGTGCGTTTTCCAATGTTCGGACACAAATGCTCAATAAGTGATCACCTATCCTGTAGAGCCCATGGATCGGTGATAACTTGTTTTAACTAGTGTTGAGCGAGTATGTTCTGTCCGAGTATGCTCGGCCCGAGCTCCGAGTATTTACAGCTGCTCGGTGATATGGTTGAATCGCTCCCGTGTGCATGATTTGCAACTGTTTGACAGCTTTAACCCCTTAACGACATGTCACGTATTAGTACGCGCATGTCGTTATCCTCCGGTTCAGTGAGGGCTCCGGCGCTGAGCCCGCACTGAACCAAGCACATGTCAGCTGATTCTTACAGCTGACATGTGCCCGCAACAGGCGCGGGTGGAATTGCTATGAGCGCCATCTAGTGGTCGGTGCTCATAGGACAGGACCATTTCTGCTGCATACAGGGGATCTGCTGGTTCCCTGTATGTAGCAGAGGTGATCGGACAGTTGCTGCTTCAAGTCTCCTATGTAGAGTACAGAAGCAAGCAAAAAGTGAAAAAAAAAGTTTTAAAAAATATGAAAAAAAATAAAAAAAATTAAAAGTTTAAATCACCCCCCTTTCGCCCCATTCAAAATAAAATCATAAAATAAACCCCACATACACATATTTGGTATTGCCGCGTTCAGAATCGCCTGATCTATCAATATAAAAATAGAATTAATGCGATCGGTAAATGGCGTAATGAGAAAAAAATTCTAAACGCCAGAATTACGTTTTTTGGTCACCGTAAAATTGCAATAAAATGCAATAACGGACGATCAAAACATCGGATCTACCCCAAAATAGCATCTATAAAAACTTCAGCTCGGTTCACAAAAAATAAGCCCTCACCCTGCCCCAGATCCCGAAAAATGGAGACGCTACGGGTCTCGGAAAATGGCACCATTTTTTTTTTTTTTTTTTACCAAACTTTGGATTTTTTTTTCATCACTTAAATAAAAAAGAACCTATACATGTTTGGTGTCTACGAGCTCTTAATGACATGGAGAATAATAATGGCAGGTCAGTTTTAGCATTCAGTGAACGTGGTAAAAAAAATAAAAAAAAACCTCAGTGGTATTGCACTTTTTTTGCAATTTCACGGCGCTTGGAATTTTTTTCCCGTTTTCCCGTACACGGCATGGTAAAACTAGTAATGGCGTTGAAAAGTACAACTCGTCCCGCAAAAAATAAGCCCTAACATGGCCATATTGACCAAAAAATAAAAACGCTATGGCTCTGGGAACAAGTGGAGCAAAAAGCGAAAATGCAAAAACGGAAAATGCTCCGCGGCTTAAGGGGTTAATACATGTGAGGAATGTCTATTTCTTACACATTCCTCACATGTATTAAAACCGTCAAACAGTCGCAAATCATGCACACGGGAGCGATTCAACCATATCACCGAGCAGCTATAAATACTCGGAGCTCGGCCCGAGCATACTCGCCGAAAGGGTTAACAGAACATACTCGCTCAACACTAGTTTTAACCAAAGAAGCCCTTTAATGCAAACATGTCCATCCCAGTTAGAGTGTCGCCCAGTAGATGTGCAGGAGCCGCCAGTCAATGCTCCACTATAACAGGGAGAGCGGATAACAGATATTTGCATCTTGCTGTAGGTGGGCCCCTAGAGTTAATTTCCCCTGTGGGCCCCAGACACCGCAGTCCGACCCTGGTCATCAATATCAGATCAGTGAGGTTCCAACACACGGCCCCCTCACCAATAAGACAGCAGCTGGAAATACTCAGCGTAGAGCCCAAACAGCACAGCGCTGTACACTGTGTAGTGGCCGATCTTGGTACTGCAGCTCCTATTGAAATGATTGTGATCTGAGCTGTAGTACCTGAAACCAGCCATTGCACAGTGTGCGGAGCTGTGCTATTCCAGCTCTTAACACTGTGTACATCATCTTGCAGAAGTAGCTGATGTCTGGGGATTTCAGGTGTCAGACCCCCACTAATCACTGTATGAGTTCTGCTCTACTCCTTTATTAAAGGGGTGGTCTTGTGTTCCTCTCATCAGAAGCTGAAGATTTACAGTTCTGGCCGGTGGCTTGGCTGAGCCGCTTGTCTGAATTGTGCCCTCTTCCATTCTGCGGGCAGAGGCGGCATTGCTTCTGCAGAATGGGACAGGCACAGGGGCGCTGAAGTCCACCAGTCTGCAAGTGAGCGCTTCTTGCCAAGGAGACCAGCCACTTCTCAGGTGGTCAGTAACCATAGCAATGAGCTGTACACTGCAGAATTAAAAATCTTTTCCTTCTTGAGAACAGAGAAGATTTTGAATAAGAAGGAAATTGCAAAGTTTCTTGTTTTTACAAGCTCTTTGCAATCTTAGCCTTTTAATACATTCATTTTATTTAGTTATATATTTATTTTACTCTCTTATATAGCGCCGTTAGATTTTGTAGCACCTTACAGACATTATCATCACTGTCCCCATTGGGGCTCACAATATGAATTCCCTATCAGTATGTCTTTGGAGTGTGGGAGGAAACCGGAGAACCCGGAGGAAACCCACACAAACACGGGGAGAACATACAAACTCCTTGCAGATGTTGTCCTTGCTATTATATGAACCCAGCCCCACAGCGTTAATCATTGACCCACCATGTTGCCCACATTCCTCGGCTTTTTTAAGATTTTCTGCAATGAATAAGAACACTGAAGAAAATCTAGATTGATCAACATTTCCTATCACAAATGCAGTTGCTGCAAAACTTGTCCATAGTCCTGTTCCCAGCTGAAAATTGGATACAATTGTATCTTGTGTAGACAATGCTCTGTGAGCTAAATAGCCGGGATCCACTGCTACAAGGCAGGAAACAGACAGATTCTGCTGATGGGTTCTTCTCCCAGAGCATTATTCAGCCTGGACATCTCAGCTCAGAGCAAAACCAGCTACAAGGCTGTGTGCACACCTAGCAGATTTGATGCAGATTTACATGCGTTTTTTTTGCCAGAGAGAAGCGTTTTCACATGCGTTTTTTCAAGCACTTTTCCAAGCAATTTTGAGCATCACTTGGAAAAGTGCTTGACAAGTTGATCACACAATATAAATCCATGCAACCGACATGGATCTATAATGTGTGAACAACTTAGATGCTTTAAATGCAGCATCTATAGTAAAAAAAAGAAAACGTTAATAAATAAAAAAAAACAACGGTATATTCACCTCTCCGGCGGCCCCCGTTCTGCTCTCCGGTCTCCTCCGGTCTGCTCCCGGCCGCGTCTTCTCTCTTCAGCGTCTCGCAGTGTACGGTCAGGACCTGCGGTGACGTCATTTAGTCAGCTGATGGCCACGCGACCATCACCTGATGCCGACGTCAGCGGTCATGCGACCATCACCTGACTAAATGACGTCACCGCAGGTCCTGACAGTACAGACAGCAGACCGGAGGAGACCGGAGAGCAGACCGGGGGCCGCCGGAGAGGTGAATATACAGGTTTTGTTTGTTTTTAACTTTTTTATTTCTTTTTTTCACCGCGTGGTAGCCGGGATGAAGAGGAGTTGTAGTCTCGTCTTCCTCCCAGATACCACACGCATTGCGAATAAGCTTCAGCGTAATCGCAGTAGAAATGGTCATGCTGCGTTTTGCTGCGTTTTGCTGCGTTTTTGCATCGGTAAACCGCGCGCCTACTGGCGCGCGCATTTTGAAGCTTTTTTTTTAAGCTTTTTTCACTGTTTTCAGAACATTAACAGTAAGAACATGGAAGAGTCCAGGAGCCATTTGGTGAGCTGCATATCCTGCTACATGTTCACAGACTTGCCAGTGGAAAAGCCAAACTTCACATGCCAGAAATGCAAGCTTGTGTCCCTGTTGGAGGAAAAGTTGCGAAATCTAGAAGAGAGGTTAACTACCTTGAAAATCATTAAGGAAGGTGAAGAGTTCTTAGACAGAGCAGAATTATCTCTTCATGATTCAGAAAGAGAAGAAATTCGAACTGCACCTGAGGAAACAGAGGAATGGAAGCATGTGACCCAGAGAAGCAGGAGGATCGAGAGGCAGTCAGCACCCATACTGCTCAGGAACCAGTACCAGGCTCTCTCGCAGGAGAACCATGAAGAAATACAGCAAGATAAGACTTTGCCAGCAATGAATAACCTTGTAAGCCCTCAGAATCCTCCTGGATGGAGAAAGAAGAATGTTGTGAAGAAAAAACGGAGAGTGGTGGTCATGGGGGATTCCCTGTTAAGAGGAACAGAGGCTGCTATCTGCAGACCAGACATAACCTCAAGAGAAATGTGCTGTCTTCCAGGAGCAAAAATTAAAGATGTGTCTGACAGGATATCAAGACTCTTCAGACCTACAGATCACTACCCATTCCTGCTAATACATGTGGGGACAAATGACACCGCAAGAAAGGACCTGGAAACCATCTGCAGTGACTTTGAAGACTTGGGCAAGAAAGTGAAAGAATTGGGAGCGCAGGTGGTCTTCTCATCCATCCTCCCAGTGGATGGCCATGGAACAATGAGGTGGAATAAGATTCTACAGGTGAACAACTGGCTACGTCGATGGTGCCGTCAACAAGGATTTGGATTTCTGGATCACGGAATGAATTACCTATACGATGGACTACTTGCTAGAGATGGGGTGCACCTTACGAAGACTGGAAAACATGTATTTGGAAGTCGCCTTGCTACACTCATCAGAAGAGCTTTAAACTAGAACAATGTGGGAAGGGAAGCAAAAGGCCAGAAAAAGCCATACAGCTGACAAATACTATTGAGATCTCTGCTACTGGAAGTGGAAAGGAAGAACAAAGACAAAACAATTTAAATAATAAAAATATGGGAGGAAGAGAAACCAATCACAAACTAAAATGTTTTTATACAAATGCACAAAGCATGGGCAACAAAGAAGGAGAATTAGAACTACTAACGCAGGAAAAGAAATATGATGTCATTGGAATCACTGAAACTTGGTGGGACGATACACATGATTGGAATAAAAGGCTAAAAGGATACAACTTATTTGCAAGAAACAGACTTGATAAACGAGGAGGAGGTGTCGCATTGTATGTTAGAAAAGCGTATATCTGCACAGAGATTGAAGCTTCAGAGACTGGGAGTTCTGTGGAAACTGTTTGGGTAAGAATACAAGGAGAGAACAACGGAAAGGACACCATTGTAGGCATTTACTACAGGCCACCTGGGCAAGCTGAAGATATGGATGAACTCTTTATGTATCAAATGACCAAGTTCTCAAAAAAATATGACGTAGTGGTCATGGGAGATTTCAACTATCCAGACATTTGTTGGGAATCTCTCTCAAGTAAAACTAACAGGTCAAGCAAATTCTTATCCTGTCTTGCTGACAACTTTATCTTCCAAAAGGTAGGGGAGAAAACAAGGGGATCTGCTACTTTGGATCTAATCCTTATAAACAAGGAGGAAATGGTTGAGGAGGTAAAAGTGGCTGGGACCCTAGGAGGCAGCGATCATGCTATTATAGAATTCTGGATAACTAGAGGAGGAAGACATGTGAAGACTCAAACTTCAAGGTTAGATTTTAGAAAGGCAGATTTTAAGAGACTCAGAAAGAGAATAGGAGGGATCCAATGGCTGGATGTCCTTAAGGACAAAAATGTCCAGGAAGGATGGGAAATTTTTAAAAATGAGATTCTCAAAGCACAATCGTTAACAATCCCGAAAAGTAGGAAGAATGGGAAGCATTTAAGGAAACTAGGATGGATGAACACAGAACTTAAACACATGCTAAAAAGAAAGAAAGAAATGTTTATTAAATGGAAAGAGGGAGGCATATCTAAAGAAGATTATAATGCAGTCTGCAGATCCTGCAGGGCATGTATCAGGTTAGCTAAAGCTGACAATGAATTAAGGCTTGCAAGAGATGTCAAAAGCAATAAAAAAGGATTTTGGGGGTATGTCAAAAGTAAAAGAAAAGTCAAAGATGCTATAGGATTTTTACAGGATGAAAATGGAGAAATGGTAAGAGAGGATGTTGAGAAGGCCAAACTTTTTAATTCCTATTTTGCATCTGTTTTCTCTCAGAAAGAAAATGTAACATCAACTGATCTTCACTGTCCTTTTAAAGGAATAGAAGAATCCAAGTTATCTGTAAACAGAAAGATTGTGAGGGAATATTTAGCTAACATAAATGAGTTCAAGTCTCCAGGTCCAGATGAATTACACCCCAGAGTACTGAAGGAGATCGTAGAAGAAATTTTAGAACCACTCTCCATAATCTTTGAAAATTCTTGGAGAAGAGGAGAAGTCCCAGAAGACTGGAGAAGAGCAAATGTTGTTCCTATCTTCAAAAAGGGGAAGAAGGTGGACCCAGGGAACTATAGGCCGGTGAGTCTGACTTCTATACCAGGAAAGATCTTTGAACAAATTATTAAACAACATGTATGTAAGTACCTGGATAAGAATGAAGTGATTAACCAGAGTCAGCATGGGTTTATAACTAACAAGTCATGTCAGACTAACTTAATTTCCTTCTATGACAGAATCACTGACTGGGTGGATCAGGGAAATGCTGTAGATATAGTATATCTTGACTTCAGCAAAGCATTTGACAAAGTATCTCACACCATCCTTATTGAAAAAATGACCAAGTATGCAATAGACCAGGCAACTGTTAGGTGGATTCATAACTGGCTTAGTGATCGGACTCAAAGGGTGATTGTAAATGGCTTCACATCCAGCTGGATGAATGTCTCAAGTGGGGTACCACAGGGCTCCGTCCTGGGACCTGTATTGTTCAACATCTTTATCAATGATTTAGATGAAGGAATTGAGGGTAAACTGATTAAATTTGCTGATGACACAAAGCTAGGAGGGATAGCTAATACTAGAGAAGAGAGAGAGAGGATTCAAAAATACCTAAATAAACTGGAGCAGTGGGCAGCAACCAACAGAATGGTTTTTAACAGGGAAAAATGCAAAGTACTACATCTGGGCAATAAAAATGAAAAAAGCATATACAGAATGGGAGGAATAGAGCTAAGCAACAGTACATGTGAAAAAGACTTAGGTATACTAATAGATCATAGACTGAACATGAGTCAACAGTGTGATGCAGCAGCAAAAAAGGCAAATACAATTCTGGGATGTATTAACAGAAGCATACAGTCTAGATCACGTGAAGTCATTATTGGTCTTTACTCCTCTTTGGTCAGACCTCATCTGGAATACTGTGTACAGTTTTGGGCACCACATTTTAAAAAAGACATAGACAAACTGGAGCAAGTTCAGAGAAGAGCGACCAGAATGGTGACTGGTCTGCAAACCATGTCCTATGAGGAACGGTTGCAGGATTTGGGAATGTTTAGCTTGCAAAAAAGAAGACTGAGAGGAGACTTAATAGCTGTCTACAAATATGTCAAGGGCTGTCACATTGTAGAAGGATCATCTTTATTCTCATTTGCACAAGGAAAGACTAGAAGCAATGGGATGAAACTAAATGGGAGGAGACACAGATTAGATATTAGAAAAAACTTTTTGACAGTTAGGGTGATTAATGAGTGGAACAGGCTGCCACGAGAGGTGGTGAGTTCCCCTTTAATGGACGTCTTCAAACAGAGGCTGGACAGACATCTGTCTGAGATGATTTAGTGAATCCTGCTTTGAGCAGGGGGTTGGACCAGATGACCCAGGAGGTCCCTTCCAACTCTATCATTCTATGATTCTATGATTCTATGAAAGTAATGCGAATTCGGCGCGCAAATTAGCGCATCATGTGCACAGCACATCCGAATTCACATGGCTTTGCATGGCAGACTGTTCTACAAACGTTTTCGCGGCCGTAAAAATGCCGCAAAAATGCTACAAAAACGCTACGTGGGCACACGGCCTAAGGCTGTGTGCCCACAATGCGTTTTTTAAGCGTTTCGGCATGGCAAAAACGCTGCAGAAACGCTTAAAAACGCATGTTAGAAGGTCTGCCATGCTCCCCAATGATAGTCCGCATGTGCTGTGCACATGCTGCGGAAATTTCCACTGCGGATTATCATTGCGGAAAAAAACGCAGCACTACCAATTATTTCGCGTAAGCGCTGCTTTTTCGCCGCCATTGACTTGCATTGGAACGCATGGATTCCGCTTCACTAGATAAGCACATGCGGAATACATGCGTTCAATGTGCGGATGGTACCCGCGTGTGGAGGATGGGAGACTCTCCTCCGGACCCGGGTACCATAGAACCTGTCAAAAAAAAGAATAAAATATAAAATAAATGTTATATTTACCTTCTGACGGCCCCCGCTGCGCTCGTCCTCCCATGCCGGCAGCTCGCGATGGACTGAAGGACCTGCGCTGACGTCATAGTCATGTGACAGCAGGTCCTTCAGTGTACCGCGATCTGCCGGCAGCCAGGACGGAGCGAAGCAAGACTGCGGGGGCCATCGGAAGTTAAGTAGAGATTTATAGATGGTGGCCTGATTCTAACGCATCGGGTATTCTAGAATATGTATGCGGCAGACCGGGCGCAATCAGCAGAGCGGTGTTTAAATTTGGCGCCAAAATCGCTGATTGGTCGCGGCCAACAACCGCGACCAATCAGCAAAGCGGTGTTGAAATTTGGCGGCTATATCGCTGATTGGTCACGGCCGGCAGTCGCGACTAATCAGCAGGGCGGGGTTTAAATTTTGCGCCAATAATGCTGATTGGTCGCGGCCAGCAAACGTGACCAATCAGCAGAGCGGGGTTTAAATTTTGCGCCAATAATGCTGATTGGTTGCAGCCGCCGGTCGCGACCAATCAGCAAAGCGCTGTTTAAATTTGGCGCCAATAGTGGTGACTGGTCACGGCCACGACCATTCAGCAGAGCGGTGTTTAAATTTGGCTGCAATAATGCTGATTAGTCGCGGCCGGCAATTTGGCGCCAACAATACTTATTAGTCGCGGCCGGCAACCGCGACCAATCAGCAGAGCAGGGTTTAAGTTTGGCGCCAAAATTGCTGATTGGTGGCGGCCGGCTTTCTCGACCAATCAGCAGAGCGGGGTTTAAATTTGGCGCCAATAATGCTGATTGGTCGCAATCGCCGCCCGCGACCAATCAGCAGAGCGGTGTTTAAATTTGGCGCCAAAATCGCTGATTGGTCGCGGCTGGCCACCGCGACCAATCAGCAGAGCGGTGTTTAAATTTGGCGCCAATACTGCTGATTGGTCGGGGCCGGCAACCGCGACCAATCGGCATAGCGGGGTTTAAATTTGGCGCCAATACTGCTGATTGGTCGCGGACGGCGACCGCGACCAATCAGCAGAGCGGTGTTTAAATTTTGCGCCAATATTGCTGATTGGTCGCGGACGGCGACCGCGACCAATCAGCAGAGCGGTGTTTAAATTTTGCGCCAATATTGCTGATTGGTCGCGGACGGCGACCGCGATCAATCAGCAGAGCGGTGTTTAAATTTGGCGCCAGTAATGCTGATTAGTCGCGGCCGGCATCCGCGACCAACTAGCGGAGCGGGTTTAAATTTGGCGCCAAAATCGCTGATTGGTCGCGTCTGGCGTCCGCGACCAATCAGCACAGCAGTGTTTAAATGTGGCGGCAAGATCGGTGATTGGTCGCGGCCGCTATTTAAATGTGGCGCCCAAATCGGTGATTGGTCACGGGCAGCGGCCGCGACCAATCAGCAGAGCGGTGTTTAACTTTAGCGCCAAGATCACTGATTGGTCACGTGTGGAGAGCGAGACCAATCAGCGAATCGTATTGGTGAGGACCGGGGAGCGGAATCGTATTAGTGAGGACCGGGGAGCGCCGCTGCCTGTGCGGCTACTTCCGCTGCGAGAAGCCAGGAGATGAGCGACTGCTCGCAGCTGAAGTATCCGGACCCGCAGCGCCGCTCCCCGGTCCTCCCTTGACACCCTAGCCGCTGATGTCCCCACAGTATCCGCATGGTGTTACAAAGGTCCGGACATTTGTGTTAAAAATCGGTGATTGGTCGCTGGCGCTGCCCGCGACCAATCACCGATTTGGGCGCCAAATTTAAATATCGTCCGCGACCAATCACCGATCTTGGCTCCACATTTAAACACCGCTGTGCTGATTGGTCGCCGACGCTTGGCGCGACCAATCACCGATTTTGGCGCCACATTTAAATAGCGTCCGCGACCAATCAGTACAGCGGTGTTTAAATGTGGAGCCAAGATCGGTGATTGGTCGCGGCCGATATTTAAATTTGGCGCCCAAATCGGTGATTGGTCGCGGGCAGCGTCCGCGACCAATCAGCACAGTAGTGTTTAACTTTTGCGGCAAGATCAGTGATTGGTCGCGGGCCAAGACCGCGACCAATCACCGATTTGTGCGGCACATTTAAATAGCGGCTGCGACCAATTGGATGTCAGCGCCGCTCCCCGGTCCTCCCTTCACACCCTAGCCGCTGATGTCCCCACAGTATCCGCATGGTGTTACAAAGGTCCGGACAATTGTGTTAAAAATCGCTGATTGGTCGCCGATGCTGGGCGCGACCAATCACCGATTTTGGCGCCACATTTAAATAGCGTCGGCGACCAATCAGCGATTTTTAACACAAATGTCCGGACCTTTGTAACACCATGCAGATACTGTGGGGACATCAGCGGCTAGGGTGTGAAGGGAGGACCGGGGAGCGGCGCTGACATCCATGCGGCTAGGGGGTGAAGGGAGGACCGGGGAGCGGCGCTGACATCCAATTGGTCGCGGCCGCTATTTAAATGTGCCGCACAAATCGGTGATTGGTCGCGGTCTTGGCCCGCGACCAATCACTGATCTTGCCGCAAAAGTTAAACACTACTGTACTGATTGGTTGCGGACGCTGCCCGCGACCAATCACCGATTTGGGCGCCAAATTTAAATATCGGCCGCGACCAATCACCGATCTTGGCTACACGATTTTGGCTCCCGGCTGCATCTCCGTCCCGCAGATGGGTCCGGCGGTCGATGTCCTTCTGCTGGTACCGGCCGGGAGATGAGCGCCTCGCGGCGCTCATCTCCCGGCTGCATCGCCGCTGAGCTCCGTGCCGCAGATGAGCCGCTAACGGCCGCCATCTTTTTTCAGAAATCCCGCGGCGCTGATTGGCCGCTGCCGGACCAATGAGCGACGCGGGATTTCCAGGACAGACGGACAAACAGACAGACAGACAGATGGGAAAAGACAATTATACAGTAGATTTTTTTATTTTTAACCAGTCTTTGGGGTCACACTATATAAATCCATGCCGTTTTCATGGATTTCTATAGTGTGACCAAATTGACAAGCACTTTCCAAGTGATGCTTAAATCGCTTGTAAAGCGCTTGTCAACCCGCATGCGGAAATGCATGTGAAGAACTCTTCACTTCTGCATGTCCCTGGCAGGAAAAACGCATGTACAATCCGCATGTACAATCTGCATGTACAATCCGCATGTACAATCCGCATGTACAATCCGCATGTACAATCCGCATGTACAATCCGCATGTACAATCCGCATGTACAATCCGCATGTACAATCCGCATGTACAATCCGCATGCTTTTTTTCTGCCAGGGAGATGCAGAAACGCTCAGGAAAAATCCGGAGCATTTCTGCATCGTGGGCACATAGCCTAAGTCTCTGCATTTGTCTGCTTACACATCTGTACATTTCTGAACACATTCAGGAAAAATTGCAGTACATTTGTTAAAATTGGGCATATAGCATACTATAGGTGCTTCTCACAAAATTAGAATATCATCAAAAAGTTAATTTATTTCAGTTCTTCAATACAAAAAGTAAAACTCATATTATATAGAGTCATTACAGACAGAGTGATCTATTTCAAGTGTTTATTTCTGTTAATGTTATTATCTCAGTAAATTAGAATACTTTATAACACCAGCTTGAAAAATGTTTTTAAAATCTGAAATGTTGTCCTACTGAAATATATGTTCAGTAAATGCCCTCAATACTTGGCCAGGCTCCTTTTGCATCAATTACTGCATCAATGCGGCAATGTGGCATGGAGGCGATCAGCCTGTGACACTGCTGAGGTGTTATGGAAGCCCAGGTGGCTTTGATAGAAGCCTTCAGCTCGTCTGCATTGTTGGGTCTGGTGTCTCTCATCTTTCTCTGGACAATACCCCATAGATTCTCTATAATAGATTCTCTATGGGGTTAAGGTCAGGTGAGTTTACTGCCAATCAAGCACAGTGATACTGTTGTGTAAACCAGGTATTGGTACTTTTGGCCGTGTGGACAGGTGCCAAGTCCTGCTGGAAAATGACATTTCCATCTCCATAAAGCTTGTCGGCAGAGGGAAGCATGAAGTGCTCTACAATGTCCTGGTAGACGGGTGCGCTGACTTTGGTCTTGATAAAACACAGTGGACCTACACCAGCAGATGACATGGCTCCCCAAACCATCACCGATTGTGGAAACTTCACACGAGACCTCAAGCAGCTTGGATTGTGGCCTCTCCACTCTTCCTCCAGACTCTGGGACCTTGATTTCCAAATTAAATGCAAAATTTACTTTCATCGGAAAACAACACCTTGGACCACTGAGCAACAGTCCAGGTGTTTTTCTCCTTGGCCCAGGTAAGATGCTTCTGGCGTTGTCTATTGGTGATGAGTGGCTCGACACAAGGAATGTGACACTTGTAGCCCATGTTCTGGATACGTCTGTGTGTGGTGGCTCTTGAAGCAATGACTCCAGCAGCAGTCCAGTCCTGGTGAATCTTCCCCAAATGTTTGAATGGCCTTTCCTTAACAATCTTTTCAAGGCTGCGGTTATCCCGGTTGCTTGTGCACCTCTTCCTACCACACTTTTTCTTTCCACTCAACTTTCCATAAATATGCTTGGATACAGCACTCTGTTAACAGCCAGCTTCTTTAGCAATGACCTTTTGTGGTTTACACTCCTTGTGGAGTGTGTCAATGACTGCCTTCTGGACATCTGTCAAGTCATCAGTCTTCCCCATGATTGTGGAGCCTACTGAAACAGACAAAGGGACCTTTTTAAATGCGTAAGAAGCCTTTGCAGGTGATTTTTGTTAATTATTCTAATTTACTGAGATAATGACTTTGTGTTTTCATTGGCTGTAAGCCATCATTATCAACATTAACAGAAATAAACACTTGAAATAGATCACTCTGTAATGACTCTGTATAATATATGAGTTTCACTTTTTGGATTGAAGAACTGAAATAAATTAACTTTTTGATGATATTCTAATTTTGTGAGAAGCACCTGTACGTTTGATGCATCTCATTAGCTAAGCTCAACCTCTTCCTTGCTTCACCTCAATTTGAGCCATAAATTGTGATATTTCATTTTGGTGCATTTTATGACTCCTTTTTGTCACACTTTTCTCATAACTATTTTTTGTATAACTGAGGGAAAATAACAAAATCTTATTTGTTGTACTCAAGTTTTCACAGAAACATCTGATAAAGTGTTGACTTATTTTTCTGAGTTAAACTCTTCCTTTTGGCCCTCTATATATTTGAGTTTGACAGCCCTGATGTAGATGGATGATGATGTGGCAAGAAGGGGCAGAGGGGCAGAGCCTCCTGGCTCTCAGCTTCGCTCTCCACTGCTCACAGGAGACAGCAGTTACTTCACAAATGTAACTGATAGAAAAGATGTCACGTAAGAGGGGGTCAGGGGAGCGATGTGCTGCAGGAGGGGGAAGATTAGCCAGGGGAGTGGTGTGCTGCAGGAAGAGGAGGATTAGGCAGGGGAGTGATGTAATGCAGGAGGGGGAGGCTTAGGCAGGGAAGCGATGTGCTGCAGGAAGAGGAGGATTAGGCAGGGAGCGCTGTGCTGCAGGAAGAGGAGGATTAGGCAGGGAGCGCTGTGCTGCAGGAAGAGGAGGATTAGGCAGGGGAGTGATGTAATGCAGGAGGGGGAGGCTTAGGCAGGGAAGCAATGTGCTGCAGGAAGAGGTGGCTTATGCAGGGGAGTGATGTAATGCAATAGGAGAGGATTAGGCAGGGAGCGATATGCTGCAGGAAGTGCAGGATTTGGCAGTGGGCGATGTGGTGCAAGAGGGGATTTGGCAGTGGGTGATGTGGTGCAGGAAGGGGGAGATTTAGAAAGGGAACAATGTGCTGCAAGGAGGGGAGGATTAGACGGGAGCAATGTGCCGCAAGAGGGGGAGGTTTAGACAGGGGAGTGATGTGCTGCAGGAGTGGGAGAATTAAGCGGTGAGAAACATGCTGCAGGACGGGGAGGGTTAGGCAGGGGAGCAATGTGCTGCAGGTGAAAGCAGAATCTGTGACTACAGCCCAGTGTTTAAGGTTTATTGGAGCCTGTCTTTTATATATTTTATTGTTTTTTTTTCTGACAAAACTGCATAACATCTGACATGAAGTCCGCTTAGCAGTCACTGTCCCTGTAGATTGTTACTGTCCAGGTTCACTGCGGTCTTTTTTTGTTTTTAGTGCCAATCTGACAGCAGTGAAGGTTCCGCTGATAATGGCGGTCGGGTTCCGAATAGAATGTTCATGTCTGTTCTCATTGTAGTAACATCACGGAATATGCTAATTTCTTCTGACCACACCCGATGACTGAATAAAGGCGCCTCACCCACTTGTCTATGTCATCACTTTGTGGTGTCACAATGATCTAAGGGGATAAAAAAACGCTCCTGGCAGCTTTACAGTCATTCGTCCCTTCGTGTTAAAGGAGCAGGATGATAGAGCCGCACCATGCCAGCCAGAAGAAAAGAAAGTGGAGCCCTTCAAGATGATGAAGCAAGAAAGCAGACTGTGGAAGGCCATCCAGGACCAAGAGCATCATGAGGGCCTGGTAACGTATACTACACAACTGTTCTGTATATGCTCATGCCATGTACACCTATGGTGGCCGATTCATCAAGGCTGGTGGATTTCTATACCAGCATTCATGAAGCGCCTATTGGAGGAACGTGCACCAAATTCATTAAAAAGACTAAACCTCTTAATGAACTTGACTCATCCTTAAAGGGGTTGTTCCCTTTCAATAAATGAATGTCCCTAGCTGCAGGTCATTTAATTAAAAAAAAGAGGTTCCACCATCTCAGAGCTGCAGCAGCTCAGTGCGCTCAGCTGGGCAGTCCGTCTGATTACATTTGTTGGCTGCGGCAGTATTGAGGTGATGTCAGTGCCATACACAATCCCAGGAATGGGTCAGGACAGCACAGTTTGATTCTTTATACCTGCAGCCAGGGTCATTCATTTATTGAAATATCCCCTTAAAGCTGACGTACTACACCTCAAGAAATGTACTCCAGTCAAAAGATGGAGTCAATTTCAGTCCTAATTTACACCACTTTTCCAGCCTAATTTGTAATAAGTTTTCAGGTAAAGCTAAGCCACAAGCGGTCCAGATAAGCTCTGTTCACTATTTAAGAAGTTAAAAGAGTGGGTGTAAAAAGGTCAGAGTATTCAAATGTAAGTTGCGCAGGAATTTACTGAGATTCAAACAGTTGTGCAACACATTTCCGGTGAAAACTGCTTGATGAAAAATGTTCCTTGAATAATATAACATTTCAGGTTAGTGGTAATAGATTTTATTATGGGACGTTGATCCAGGGAACTAGTCTGATTGCCATATGTGGAGTCGGGAAGGAATTTTTCCCCTAAAATGGGGCAATTAGCATCTGCCTCATGGGGTTTTTGCCTTCCTCTGGATCAACACATTAGCTTTTAGGTTGAACTTGATGGACTTGTGTCTTTCAACCTTAAAACTGTGAAACTGTCCCTGTATTGAGGTTCAAGGGTGAAGCCCAGGGTTCATTTGGAACCATCAGAAATGGTGTGTTTTGCGCCCAGTCTGTCCAAGGAAGCCTGTTTGAGCCAACGGCCTCAGAAATATCCTAACATTTCAGAAAGTAGCAATAGTTAGGGTGGCTGAACCATTCTAGCCTTAAGTTTGCCCCTCCAGTCAGCATCTACTATGTAGATGCAATCAAGGCCATGTAATAAGTCTTTATCGCTGTACAGGGCTGTAAGAGTGAAGGCCAGAGTTCCTTTGGAACCTGTAGGATAGACTGGCTTTTGCCAAGTCTTTCCAAAGAAGCTTTTTTGAGCCATAGGCCTCAGACAGGTCCTAACAAGAAAGTGGCATTAGATAGGTTTTTCTTTAGTTAGGATTGATTCAACTACTCAAGCCTCAAGCGCACTCCTCCGGCCAGCAGCTACTCTGTAGATGCAACCCTGGGCCTATGGTAAGTATCTATCCCTGTACAGGGGTGTAATGGTAAAAACCTGGGTTCCCTTGGGATCTGCAGAATGGAGTAGCTTGCGCCAAGTCTGTCCGAGGAAGTCTGTTTGAGCCAACAGCCTTAAACAGATCCCAGTATTTAGGAAAAAAAAAGCTTCAGTTAGAGTTGAATCAACCACTATAGCCTCAAGCTCGCTCCTCCGGCCAGCAGCTACTCTGTAGATGCAGCCCTGGGCCTATGGTAAGTATCTATCCATGTACAGGCGTGTAATGGTAAAGGCCAGGGTTCCCTTGGGATCTGCAGAATGGAGTAGCTTGCGCCAAGTCTGTCCGAGAAAGCCTTTTTGAGCTGATGGATTTAAACAAATTTCAACATTTAGGAAAAAAGCATTAATCTATTTCAGTTAGAGTTAATTCAATTACTCTAGCATAAAGATCCTAATTCACTTTGTCTAAAGGAAGTTAGTTGGCAAATTTTTATTGTGTGAGCAATGAGGTTATGGAACTCTCTACCACATGAACTTGAAATACTTAATTTTCTAAAAAAAATTCAAGGAGGGCATATGTGTGCCTTTCTTGAATAATATAAAATTGCAGGTTATCCGTACTAGATTTTGTTATGGGACGTTGATCCAGGGAACTAGTCTGATTGCCATATGTGGAGTCGGGAAGGAATTTTTCCTCTAATATCGGCAATTAGCATCTGCCTCATGGGGTTTTTGCCTTCCTCTGGATCAACACATTAGCTTTTAGGTTGAACTTGATGGACTTGTGTCTTTCAACCTTAAAACTATGAAACTGTCCATGTATTGAGGTTCAAGGGTGAAGCCCAGGGTTCATTTGGAACCATCAGAAATGGTGTGATTTGCACCCAGTCTGTCCAAGGAAGCCTGTTTGAGCCAACGGCCTCAGAAATATCCTAACATTTAAGAAAGTAGCAATAGTTAGGGTTGGCTGAACCATTCTAGCCTTAAGTTTGCCCCTCCAGTCAGTATCTACTATGTAGATGCAATCAAGGCCCTGCAATAAGTCTTTATCGCTGTACAGAGCTGAAAGAGTGAAGGCCAGAGTTCCTTTGGAACCTGTAGGATAGACTGGCTTTTGCCAAGTCTTTCCAAAGAAGCTTTTTTGAGCCATAGGCCTCAGACAGGTCCTAACAAGAAAGTGGCATTAGATAGGTTTTTCTTTAGTTAGGATTGATTCAACTACTCAAGCCTCAAGCGCACTCCTCCGGCCAGCAGCTACTCTGTAGATGCAACCCTGGGCCTATGGTAAGTATCTATCCCTGTACAGGGGTGTAATGGTAAAAACCAGGGTTCCCTTGGGATCTGCAGAATGGAGTAGCTTGCGCCAAGTCTGTCCGAGGAAGTCTGTTTGAGCCAACAGCCTTAAACAGATCCCAGTATTTAGGAAAAAAAAGCTTTAGTTAGAGTTGAATCAACCACTATAGCCTCAAGCTCGCTCCTCCGGCCAGCAGCTACTCTGTAGATGCAGCCCTGGGCCTATGGTAAGTATCTATCCCTGTACAGGGGTGTAATGGTAAAGGCCAGGGTTCCCTTGGGATCTGCAGAATGGAGTAGCTTGCGCCAAGTCTGTCCGAGAAAGCCTTTTTGAGCTGATGGATTTAAACAAATTTCAACATTTAGGAAAAAAGCATTAATCTATTTCAGTTAGAGTTAATTCAATTACTCTAGCATAAAGATCCTAATTCACTTTGTCTAAAGGAAGTTAGTTGGCAAATTTTTATTGTGTGAGCAATGAGGTTATGAAACTCTCTACCACATGAAATTGAAATACTTAATTTTCTAAAAAAAATTCAAGCAGGGCATGTGTGTGCCTTTCTTGAATAATATAAAATTGCAGGTTATCCGTACTAGATTTTGTTATGGGACGTTGATCCAGGGAACTAGTCTGATTGCCATATGTGGAGTCGGGAAGGAATTTTTCCCCTAATATGGGGCAATTAGCATCTGCCTCATGGGGTTTTTGCCTTCCTCTGGATCAACACATTAGCTTTTAGGTTGAACTTGATGGACTTGTGTCTTTCAACCTTAAAACTATGAAACGGTCCCTGTATAGAGGTTCAAAGGTGAAGCCCAGGGTTCATTTGGAAACATCAGAAATGGTGTGTTTTGCGCCCAGTCTGTCCAAGGAAGCCTGTTTGAGCCAACGGCCTCAGAAATATCTTAACATTTAAGAAAGTAGCAATAGTTAGGGTTGGCTGAACCATTCTAGCCTTAAGTTTGCCCCTCCAGTCAGCATCTACTATGTAGATGCAATCAAGGCCCTGTAATAAGTCTTTATCGCTGTACAGGGCTGTAAGAGTGAAGGCCAGAGTTCCTTTGGAACCTGTAGGATAGACTGGCTTTTGCCAAGTCTTTCCAAAGAAGCTTTTTTGAGCCATAGGCCTCAGACAGGTCCTAACAAGAAAGTGGCATTAGATAGGTTTTTCTTTAGTTAGGATTGATTCAACTACTCAAGCCTCAAGCGCACTCCTCCGGCCAGCAGCTACTCTGTAGATGCAACTCTGGGCCTATGGTAAGTATCTATCCCTGTACAGGGGTGTAATGGTAAAAACCAGGGTTCCCTTGGGATCTGCAGAATGGAGTAGCTTGCGCCAAGTCTGTCCGAGGAAGTCTGTTTGAGCCAACAGCCTTAAACAGATCCCAGTATTTAGGAAAAAAAAGCTTTAGTTAGAGTTGAGTCAACCACTATAGCCTCAAGCTCGCTCCTCCGGCCAGCAGCTACTCCGTAGATGCAGCCCTGGGCCTATGGTAAGTATCTATCCCTGTACAGGGGTGTAATGGTAAAGGCCAGGGTTCCCTTGGGATCTGCAGAATGGAGTAGCTTGCGCCAAGTCTGTCCGAGAAAGCCTTTTTGAGCTGATGGATTTAAACAAATTTCAACATTTAGGAAAAAAGCATTAATCTATTTCAGTTAGAGTTAATTCAATTACTCTAGCATAAAGATCCTAATTCACTTTGTCTAAAGGAAGTTAGTTGGCAAATTTTTATTGTGTGAGCAATGAGGTTATGAAACTCTCTACCACATGAAATTGAAATACTTAATTTTCTAAAAAAAATTCAAGGAGGGCATGTGTGTGCCTTTCTTAAATAATATAAAATTGCAGGTTATCCGTACTAGATTTTGTTATGGGACGTTGATCCAGGGAACTAGTCTGATTGCCATATGTGGAGTCGGGAAGGAATTTTTCCCCTAATATGGGGCAATTAGCATCTGCCTCATGGGGTTTTTGCCTTCCTCTGGATCAACACATTAGCTTTAAGTTGAACTTGACAGACTTGTGTCTTTCAACCTTAAAACTATGAAACGGTCCCTGTATAGAGGTTCAAGGGTGAAGCCCAGGGTTCATTTGGAAATATCAGAAATGGTGTGTTTTGCGCCAAGTCTGTCCAAGGAAGCCTGTTTGAGCCAATGGCCTCAGAAATATCCTAACATTTAAGAAAGTAGCAATAGTTAGGGTTGGCTGAACCATTCTAGCCTTAAGTTTGCCCCTCCAGTCAGCATCTACTATGTAGATGCAATCAAGGCCCTGTAATAAGTCTTTATCACTGTACAGGGCTGTAAGAGTGAAGGCCAGAGTTCCTTTGGAACCTGTAGGATAGACTGGGTTTTGCCAAGTCTTTCCAAAGAAGCTTTTTTGAGCCATAGGCCTCAGACAGGTCCTAACAAGAAAGTGTCATTAGATAGGTTTTTCTTTAGTTAGGATTGATTCAACTACTCAAGCCTCAAGCGCACTCCTCCGGCCAGCAGCTACTCTGTAGATGCAACCCTGGGCCTATGGTAAGTATCTATCCCTGTACAGGTGTGTAATGGTAAAAACCAGGGTTCCCTTGGGATCTGCAGAATGGAGTAGCTTGTGCCAAGTCTGTCCGAGGAAGTCTGTTTGAGCCAACAGCCTTAAACAGATCCCAGTATTTAGGAAAAAAAAGCTTTAGTTAGAGTTGAATCAACCACTATAGCCTCAAGCTCGCTCCTCCGGCCAGCAGCTACTATGTAGATGCAGCCCTGGGCCTATGGTAAGTATCTATCCCTGTACAGGGGTGTAATGGTAAAGGCCAGGGTTCCCTTGGGATCTGCAGAATGGAGTAGCTTGCGCCAAGTCTGTCCGAGAAAGCCTTTTTGAGCTGATGGATTTAAAGAAATTTCAACATTTAGGAAAAAAGCATTAATCTATTTCAGTTAGAGTTAATTCAATTACTCTAGCATAAAGATCCTAATTCACTTTGTCTAAAGGAAGTTAGTTGGCAAATTTTTATTGTGTGAGCAATGAGGTTATGAAACTCTCTACCACATGAAATTGAAATACTTAATTTTCTAAAAAAAATTCAAGGAGGGCATGTGTGTGCCTTTCTTGAATAATATAAAATTGCAGGTTATCCGTCCTAGATTTTGTTATGGGACGTTGATCCAGGGAACTAGTCTGATTGCCATATGTGGAGTCGGGAAGGAATTTTTCCCCTAATATGGGGCAATTAGCATCTGCCTCATGGGGTTTTTGCCTTCCTCTGGATCAACACATTAGCTTTTAGGTTGAACTTGATGGACTTGTGTCTTTCAACCTTAAAACTATGAAACGGTCCCTGTATAGAGGTTCAAGGGTGAAGCCCAGGGTTCATTTGGAAACATCAGAAATGGTGTGTTTTGCGCCAAGTCTGTCCAAGGAAGCCTGTTTGAGCCAACGGCCTCAGAAATATCCTAACATTTAAGAAAGTAGCAATAGTTAGGGTTGGCTGAACCATTCTAACCTTAAGTTTGCCCCTCCAGTCAGCATCTACTATGTAGATGCAATCAAGGCCCTGTAATAAGTCTTTATCACTGTACAGGGCTGTAAGAGTGAAGGTCAGAGTTCCTTTGGAACCTGTAGGATAGACTGGCTTTTGCCAAGTTTTTCCAAAGAAGCTTTTTTGAGCCATAGGCCTCAGACAGGTCCTAACAAGAAAGTGTCATTAGATAGGTTTTTCTTTAGTTAGGATTGACTCAACTACTCAAGCCTCAAGCGCACTCCTCCGGCCAGCAGCTACTCTGTAGATGCAACCCTGGGCCTATGGTAAGTATCTATCCCTGTACAGGGGTGTAATGGTAAAAACCAGGGTTCCCTTGGGATCTGCAGAATGGAGTAGCTTGCGCCAAGTCTGTCCGAGGAAGTCTGTTTGAGCCAACAGCCTTAAACAGATCCCAGTATTTAGGAAAAAAAAGCTTTAGTTAGAGTTGAATCAACCACTATAGCCTCAAGCTCGCTCCTCCGGCCAGCAGCTACTCTGTAGATGCAACCCTGGGCCTATGGTAAGTATCTATCCCTGTACAGGGGTGTAATGGTAAAGGCCAGGGTTCCCTTGGGATCTGCAGAATGGAGTAGCTTGCGCCAAGTCTGTCCGAGGAAGCCTTTTTGAGCCAATGGCCTTAGACAGAACCCATCATTTAGTAATAAAAAAGCTTTAGTTAGAGTTATAGCCTCAAGCTCGCTCCTCTGGCCAGCAGCTACTCTGTAGATGCAACCCTGAGCATGTGGTAAGTCTCCATTCCTGTAAAGGGGTGTAATGGTAAAGATCAGGGTTCCTTTTGACCTGCTTATGCCAAGTCTGTCAAAGGAAGCCTTTTTGAGCTGATGGCTCTACACAGATCCTAATGTTTAGGAAAAAAGCTTATGTGTATTTCAGTTAGATTAAAAGTAAAGCCAACAAAAGAGAATTTAACTTTCCTCAAAAAATCAATTATTAATATAGCATTTACCTGCCCAGATCTCAGAACTAATGCACTATTAGGATGTAGCAATCCCATATAATTTTGTGTGCAGTTTTAATACTATGTAATCACCCCCCTCCATTAATTGATAATATGTGAGTGGTTGTCGCATCAGTATTTTGCACCTGTATTGCTGTCATCGTTATTATATGGTATGATTAGTACTGAGACCTAGGCAGGTAAACACTGTTGCCCTTTTTTCCTGTGTTAATTCTTGAATTTTGGTGGGAATTTAAATTTGTCTTTGCTTTTAATGTTAGTGTAGGGACTCGCAAGTATGAGGACCCTTGACGCGGGTTGCGAGCTTGTGTATTTTGGCCAAAATATTTACTAATACCTCATATATATCATATATATTTTTTGCACGTTATTTTTATTCAGGGTGCAGCCAGACCCATCAATGTTGGCCTTGTAAACTAGGGTGTCTGTCTTCATGGGGTGTACTTAAAAAGTGCTGGGCAGCCCGCCTAATCTAATAGTTTGGGCTTCACTAATAGGCTGTAAGCCAGACATTGTGCACTACCTATGTGTGACCAGTGCCCTATACAAGGCTTATTTGTGTGCAGTTTTAATACTAAGCAATCACCCCCTCCATGAATTGGTAGGTTGTGAGTGGTTGTCTCATCAATATTTTGCACCTGTGTTGCTGACTTCTTCATTATATGGGTTTGCTGCATCCTTGTAATTATTGTTGCTGTATTTGCTGTGTTAATTCTTGAATTTTGGTGGGAACTTTAATTCCTTGTTTTTGTGACTTTGCTTTTAATGTTAGTGTAGGGACTCGCAAGTATGAGGACCCTTGAGCAGGTTGCGAGCTTGTATATTTTGGCCAAAATATCGACCAATACCTCATATATATCATATATATTTTTTACATGCTATTTTTATTCAGGGTGCAGCCAAGCCCATCTACAGGTGCATCTCACAAAATTAGAATATCACCAGAAAAGTTAATTTATTTCAGTTCTTCAATACAAAACGTGAAACTCATATATTATATAGAGCCATTACACACAGAGTGATCTATTTCACGTGTTTATTTCTGTTAATATTGATGATTATGGCTTACAGCCAATGAAAACTCAAAAGTCATTATTTCAATTGTAACGGGTCTGGGAGGCGGAACCTCTGAGCTACTATACAAGGGGGCGGCCCTTGTAAGGGAGCGGGTGGCAGTCTCTGGATGAACGGACAGGGAGATACGGCAAGTGATCAGGGCAGTCTCTGGGTAAAGGGTAGGTACGACCTGTGATGGCAGAGCCTCTGGGTAGGCTAGCAGGCAGATGGTAGATGTGTGCTCCCAGGTGAGCAAGCGAGAGTCTCTGGAATAACAGGTGGTCACGGCACGTGACGGCGGAACCTCCGGGCTGGCAAGCAGGCAGGTAACGGAGATGCGCTCCCAGGTGAGCGGGCAAGAGTCTCTGAGATAGCTGGTGGTCACAGCACGTGACAACGGAGCCTCCGGGCTGGCAAGCAGGCAGATAACGGAGAAGCGCTCCCAGGTGAGCGGGCAAGCTGGTCCATAGACAGACTGACCGGAGTAGTAAGGCAGACCGTCGGACCTCAGGCAAGCAGGCAGGTAGCTGATATGCGCTCCCAGGTGAGCGGGCAGGCTGGTCCTTTAGACAGACTGACAGGAGTAGTAAGGCAGACCGTCGGACCTCAGACTGGCAGACAGGTAACAAGTATTCAGGCAGGAATCAGGCAGGTAACTGGCAGGTAACTGGCAGGAAACTGGCAGGAAACTGGCAACGGGACCTGAGGGCTGAAGCACAGGTGAGACACAGGTGCAAACAACATTGCTCGGGCACCTCCATTTTGGAGGAGGTGCCTTAAATATGATGAAGTCCTCCGGCCATTGGCCGGGGACTATTTAGGGCGGCGCGCGGCCCCTTTAAGAGGAGGGGAGCGCGCGCGCGCCCTAAGCACAGGGGCCGGGAAGGAGCGCGCGCTGACAGCAGAGCGGGGGGAGGAAGCCGGGCACGGAGCAGAGCGGTGAGGGGACCAGCGTCCCTGCCTAGCAGAGGGCAGGGACGCCGGCACTACAGTACCCCCCCCTTTAGGCCCCCCCTTTTTTAGGCCAGACAGAAATTTAGCTAGGATGAGAGGGGCATGGATGTTCTCCCGGGGCTCCCACGTTCTCTCCTCAGGACCAAACCCCTTCCAATCTACCAGGAAAAAGGTCTTTCCTCTTACCCTTTTGGTGGCAAGAATGTTCTCTACCGGAGCAGGAGGCGTACCTGTAGACTTGGAAAAAGAGTTAAGCACCACAGGTTTGAGGAGAGACACATGGAAGGAGTTAGGGATCCGTAAGTTGGCCGGGAGTTTCAATTTATAGGCCACCGGGTTGATCTGACTGATGACCTCCAGTGGGCCGATGAACCGAGGCCCTAACTTATAGGAAGGGATCTTGAGCCGGACATATTTGGACGAGAGCCAGACTTTATCCCCAGGGCGGAATTGAGGAGGGTCCAGACGTTTTTTGTCAGCGTGTCTTTTCATACGCTCGGATGACAGAAGGAGTGCGGACCGGGTACTCTCCCATATGGAGGAAAATTTGTTAACAAGAGATTCCGCAGCCGGATTGTCCGCCGAGGTGGAGACGGGAAACGGGATCCGAGGATGCTGACCGTAGACTACAAAAAACGGGGATTTGGAGGAAGACTCGCTCTCGTGATTGTTGTACGAGAATTCGGCCCATGGCAGGAGATCCACCCAGTCAGAATGGTGGGCATTAACGAAGTGCCGAAGGTAACTGGTCAGGTTCTGATTGATCCGCTCCACTTGACCATTAGACTGTGGGTGGTAAGCGGAGGAGAAGTCCAGGGTGACGTCCAGCAATTTACAAGTGGCTCTCCAGAAACGGGAAGTGAACTGTACCCCACGATCCGACACGATGTGACGGGGCAGGCCATGAAGACGCAAGATGTGGCGGATAAAGTCTTTAGCCAGCTCGGGTGCAGATGGAAGACCTGGCAGTGGAGTGAAGTGAGCCATCTTGGAGAAGCGGTCAGCGACCACCCAAATGACCGTACAACCGGCAGAGACGGGCAGATCAGTAATGAAGTCCATCACTATATGCTGCCAGGGGGCAGCAGGTACTGGCAGAGGTAGGAGGCGGCCGGCCGGCAGGTGTCTCGGAACTTTGTTGCGGGCGCAGGACACACAGGCAGAAACAAAGTCTATTACATCCTTGTGCATGTTTAGGCCACCAGTAGTGCCGGGTAATAAGCTGGAGGGTCTTTTTCTGACCGGCGTGGCCAGCTAGTTTAGACGAATGACCCCAGTGTAGGATCTTCTCCCGATCAGGTACTGGTACGAACGTCTTACCAGGAGGAAGACGATTTAGACTCACGGGAGCCACCTGCATTACTCTGGCGGGATCGATGATATGTTTCGGATCCTCCTCGAGATCAGACACCAGAAAGGATCGAGACAAGGCGTCCGCCTTGACGTTTTTGTCAGCCGGGCGAAAATGAAGGACAAAATCAAAACGAGCAAAAAACAAGGACCACCGGGCTTGGCGCGGGTTAAGTCTCTGGGCATGCTGGAGGTAAGCCAAGTTCTTGTGGTCAGTGTAAATTATTACCGGGTGAAGAGCCCCCTCGAGCAGGTAACGCCACTCCTCCAATGCCAGTTTGATGGCCAATAACTCTCGGTCTCCTATGGAATAGTTGCGCTCAGAGGAGGAGAAGAGTTTAGAGAAGAAGCCACAAGTTACCATCCTCCCGGAAGATGATTTTTGAGTAAGTACCGCTCCGGCTCCAGAGGAGGAGGCGTCAACTTCCAGGAAGAACTGCTTGTTGCCATCTGGGCGATGCAGCACCGGGGCGGAAGAGAAGGCCTGTTTAAGGGAAAGAAAGGCCTCCTCTGCTTCGGGTGGCCACTCTTTGGGATTAGTACCTTTACGGGTGAGCGCAGAAATTGGGGCCGTCCGGGAAGAGAAGTGTGGTATGAAGAGGCGGTAGTAGTTGGCGAAGCCCAGGAATCGCTGAATGGCCTTCAACCCCTCCGGTCGGGGCCATTTCTCGATGGCAGACAGTTTCTCAGGATCCATTTGTAGGCCGGTCTGAGAGATAATGTAGCCCAGAAACGGAAGCGAGGTCTGCTCAAAGAGGCACTTCTCAAATTTAGCGTAGAGATGGTTCTGCCTTAGCCTGAGCAGGACCTGACGAACGTCCCTCCGGTGAGTCTGGAGATCCGGAGAGAAGACCAAGATGTCGTCCAGGTACACCACTACGCAGGAGTAGAGAAGGTCCCGGAAGATGTCATTGACCAACTCTTGAAAGACGGCAGGAGCGTTACAGAGACCAAAGGGCATTACCAGGTATTCATAGTGGCCGTCCCGGGTGTTGAATGCCGTCTT
Organism: Phyllobates terribilis; assembly: GCF_046119375.1. Lineage (NCBI taxonomy): Eukaryota > Metazoa > Chordata > Amphibia > Anura > Dendrobatidae > Phyllobates > Phyllobates terribilis. The sequence continues at coordinate 3,227,480 of NW_027362940.1, read as the reverse complement.
CCATTCATCCCCCTGACGAATACGAACCAGGTTGTACGCCCCACGAAGGTCCAGTTTGGTGAAGATCCTAGCCTCCCTCAGACGATCAAATAATTCTGGAATGAGCGGAAGGGGGTACTTATTCTTCACCGTGATCAGGTTTAGGCCTCTATAGTCTATACAGGGACGGAGAGAGCCGTCCTTCTTTTTGACGAAAAAGAAGCCTGCTCCCGCCGGGGAGGTAGATTTCCAGATGAATCCTCTGGCCAGATTCTCCTCAATATATTCGGACATTGACCGGGTCTCAGCAGCGGATAAAGGATAGATACGCCCACGGGGAGGAGTAGTACCGGGTAGCAGATCGATGGGACAGTCGTATGGTCTATGTGGTGGTAATGTCTCTGCCTCCTTTTTATTAAAGACATCTGCATAAGACCAATAAGGAATCGGAAGTCCAGGTAGATTAGCTGGGGTAGGAGAGGGACGGACGGGATGGACGGGAACCAGGCAGGTTTTATGACAGCCTTGTCCCCAGCGAAGGACCTCTCCGGTTTGCCAGTCTAGCACGGGTGCATGTCTCTGGAGCCAGGGCAGACCTAGCAAGAGGGCGTGAGAGAGTCCAGGCAGAACATGAAAGGAGATACTTTCAGAATGCAGCATTCCCACCTGCAGGGTAATGGATTCGGTGATGAGTTGAATGGGGCGAGGTAAGAGGCCCCCATCCACGGCAGCGACAGACAAGGGTACCGCCAGAGGTTTGGTGGGGATGCGGTATTTCTCAACCAGGGACTGTGAAATAAGGTTCCCGGCTGCTCCAGAGTCAAGTTGGGCTAGTTCGAAATAACGGTTCTCCCCGTAGATGATCGAAACTGACAACAGCAGGGATGGAGAGGATTTATTCTTGTCTAGGTGGACCTCTCTGAGCGAACCTAGACACAGGCGTCTCCCGACCTCTCCGGGCAGGCACGGATCCGGTGCTCCTTACTGCCACAGTAGAAGCAGCTCCCCTCGGCACGGCGTGAGTCCTGACGGGTTTTGACCATCTTGGTCTGGTCGACCTGCATAGGCTCAGGAGAGTGTACCTGGGGAGAGATGGAGGGAATGACGGGTTTCTGGAAAGTAGGAGCTAAACGTGGAATCCTTCTCTCACGGGTGACCTCTTTGGCACGCTCCTGGAACCGTAGGTCAATCCGGGTGGCAAGAGTTATTAAGTCATCGAGAGTGGTAGGAATGTCCCGACCGGCAAGTTCATCTTTAATACGGCCGGACAGACCCTCCCAGAAGACGGAAACCAGAGCGTCGTTATCCCAGGCCAGCTCCGAGGCAAGGGTACGGAACCGTATGGCATATTGGCCCACGGTGAGACTCCCCTGACAGAGGCGTAGCAACGATGATGCAGATGAGGTCTTCCGTCCGGGTTCGTCGAAGACTTTCCGGAAAGCCGTGAGAAAAGCAGGCAAGTTGGACACCAGGGGGTCTCCTCTCTCCCATAGAGGATTCAGCCAGGCCAGGGCCTCCCCGGTGAGATGGGACATGATGAAGGCAATTTTGGCCCGGTCGGAGTTAAACTGGTAGGACAAAAGTTCAAAATGCAGGGTGCACTGATTTAAGAAGCCCCGAGCCTGGACGGGGTCGCCTCCGAAGCGAGGAGGTGCAGAAAGCCGGGGTCCGGGGTAGGATACCATAGTATTAGTGGGCAGCGGAGCTGCCGGATTGCAAGATATGGCACTGGCGGAGGTTGTTGGTGGATCAGACAGAGTGTTCAGGCGAGTATTAACATTCCGCAGGTGACCCAGGATGGCCTCCTGTTGGGACCTCTGACGGGACAGTTCAAGACAGAGGTCCGAGAGCGAGGGAGCTTGGGTGCCACCGGGTTCCATGGCCCGAGCAAACTGTAACGGGTCTGGGAGGCGGAACCTCTGAGCTACTATACAAGGGGGCGGCCCTTGTAAGGGAGCGGGTGGCAGTCTCTGGATGAACGGACAGGGAGATACGGCAAGTGATCAGGGCAGTCTCTGGGTAAAGGGTAGGTACGACCTGTGATGGCAGAGCCTCCGGGTAGGCTAGCAGGCAGATGGTAGATGTGTGCTCCCAGGTGAGCAAGCGAGAGTCTCTGGAATAACAGGTGGTCACGGCACGTGACGGCGGAACCTCCGGGCTGGCAAGCAGGCAGGTAACGGAGATGCGCTCCCAGGTGAGCGGGCAAGAGTCTCTGAGATAGCTGGTGGTCACAGCACGTGACAACGGAGCCTCCGGGCTGGCAAGCAGGCAGATAACGGAGAAGCGCTCCCAGGTGAGCGGGCAAGCTGGTCCATAGACAGACTGACCGGAGTAGTAAGGCAGACCGTCGGACCTCAGGCAAGCAGGCAGGTAACGGAGATGCGCTCCCAGGTGAGCGGGCAAGAGTCTCTGAGATAGCTGGTGGTCACAGCACGTGACAACGGAGCCTCCGGGCTGGCAAGCAGGCAGATAACGGAGAAGCGCTCCCAGGTGAGCGGGCAAGCTGGTCCATAGACAGACTGACCGGAGTAGTAAGGCAGACCGTCGGACCTCAGGCAAGCAGGCAGGTAGCTGATATGCGCTCCCAGGTGAGCGGGCAGGCTGGTCCTTTAGACAGACTGACAGGAGTAGTAAGGCAGACCGTCGGACCTCAGACTGGCAGACAGGTAACAAGTATTCAGGCAGGAATCAGGCAGGTAACTGGCAGGTAACTGGCAGGAAACTGGCAGGAAACTGGCAACGGGACCTGAGGCCTGAAGCACAGGTGAGACACAGGTGCAAACAACATTGCTCGGGCACCTCCATTTTGGAGGAGGTGCCTTAAATATGATGAAGTCCTCCGGCCATTGGCCGGGGACTCTTTAGGGCGGCGCGCGCGGCCCCTTTAAGAGGAGGGGAGCGCGCGCGCGCGCGCCCTAAGCACAGGGGCCGGGAAGGAGCGCGCGCTGACAGCAGAGCGGGGGGAGGAAGCCGGGCACGGAGCAGAGCGGTGAGGGGAGCAGCGTCCCTGCCTAGCAGAGGGCAGGGACGCCGGCACTACATCAATTAATTAGAATACCTTATAACAACAGCTTGAAAAATGTTTTCAAAATCCAAAATGTTATCCTACTGAAATGTATGTTCAATAAATGCCCTCAATACTTGGCCAGGCTCCTTTTACATCAATTACTGCATCAATGCGGCAATGTGGCATGGAGGCGATCAGCCTGTGGCACTGCTGAGGGGTTATGGAAGCCCAGGTGGCTTTGATAGAAGCCTTCAGCTCGTCTGCATTGTTGGGTCTGGTGTCTCTCATTTTCCTCTTGACAATACCCCATAGATTCTTTATGGGGTTAAGGTCAGGCGAGTTTGCTGCAAATCAAGCACAGTGATACTGTTGTGTGTAAACCAGGTATTAGTCCTTTTGTCAGTGTGGACAGGGGCCAAGTCCTGCTGGAAAATGACATTTCCATCTCCAAAAAGCTTGGCGTAGCTAAGGTTTTGGTTCAGGGGGCCGAAACTTCTGAGTGGGCCTCTAACCAGGTAACCCTGATTCCAACTATAGCGGCGCACCCAGATAGTTGATGTAGGAAAACCTCAGCAGATGACCGCGCTGTTACTAAAAATAATCTCTATACAAAGACCAGCACTGATATTACCGCCATATGGTGACATATATTGATAGATGCCAGTCCTGCAGAACATATAAGAGATCACAGTTCAGTTATATATAGTACCTTACAGCTGACGTTCTTTCTGATTAAATTGTTCACTTTTCCCGTCTTTTCCATCTGGCCCAGACCGACACGACAACTTCTCCAGCCAGGGCTCAGAGTCTCAGGTATGCAGAGATCACAACAAAGACACATTTGACTCCTTACATTTCAGGCACTGACCACATCTATCCCCAACCTGCACAAACTTCTCATCCTGCTGATACCCCAATACTGAGCCTCTGCTGCAAAATGTGTCCCTATTACTGCACCTACTGTGTGCCCTCTAGATGGTAAAACAAACCTCTAAAATAAAGTAATGCCGTGTGCAAGTGTCCTAGAAAACAGTGCCCACATTGTGCCCACTAGAAAGTAATAGTGCCCCTTCGACAGTCACGATAACCTGAGTTCCCCTTTAACAATAAGTGCCCACCTAAGATTTAATAATGTCCTGAGTCTCCCCCCATGTAGAGCTCCGCTCTAACCAGTATGATGTTCTCCTATTCACGATATAATTCCCCCTCACTGTATAGTACCCCCACAAAGTATACTGACCCCTTAGTAGCCCCCAAGCTGATGGCTCCAACACTGTATGATGGCCTCCACACTATACAAAGACCCCACATTATCTCCCACACTGTATGATGGCCCCCACGCTGTTCAAAGAACCCACATTATCTCCCACACTGTATAAATAGCCTACATATAGTATAATGCACCAGATAGTCCTCAATATAGTATAATGCACTCCCCATAGTCCTTCGTATAGTATAATGCGCCCCTATAGGCAGAGTCTGTAGTAAAATGCTCCCCCCATTGACAGAGTCTGTAGTATAAAGCTCCCCCCCATAGGCAGAGTCTGTAGTATAATGCTCCCCCCCTCCTCATAGGCAGAGTCTGTGGTATAATGCCCCCCCATAGGCAGAGTCTGCAGTATAATGCCCCCCCCATAGGCAGAGTCTGTAGTATAATGCTCCCCCCTCCTCATAGGCAGAGTCTGTAGTATAATGCCCCCCCTCCTCATAGGCAGAATCTGTAGTATAATGCCCCCCCCATCTCATAGGCAGAGTCTGTAGTGTAATGTGCCCCCCCTCCTCATAGGCAGAGTCTGTGGTATAATGCCCCCCCCATCTCATAGGCAGCGTCTGTAGTATAATGCCCCACTTATAGGCAGAGTCTGTAGTAAAATGCACCCCCCATAGGCAGAGTCTGTAGTATAATGCTCCCCCTCTTATAGGCAGAGTCTGTAGTACAATGTCCCCCCCATAGGCAGAGTCTGTAGTATAATGCTCCCCCCCTCCTCATAGGCAGAGTCTGTAGTATAATGCCCCCCCATAGGCAGAGTCTGCAGTATAATGCCCCCCCATAGGCAGAGTCTGTAGTATAATGCTCCCCCCTCCTCATAGTCAGAGTCTGTAGTATAATCCCCCCCCCTCCTCATAGGCAGAATCTGTAGTATAATGCCCCCCCATCTCATAGGCAGAGTCTGTAGTATAATGTGCCCCCCCTCCTCATAGGCAGAGTCTGTGATATAATGCCCCCCCCATCTCATAGGCAGCGTCTGTAGTATAATGCCCCACCTATAGGCAGAGTCTGTAGTAAAATGCACCCCCCATAGGCAGAGTCTGTATTATAATGCTCCCCCTCTTATAGGCAGAGTCTGTAGTACAATGTCCCCCCCATAGGCAGAGTCTGTAGTATAATGCTCCCCCCCTCCTTATAGGCAGAGTCTGTAGTATAATGCCCCCCCATAGGCAGAGTCTGCAGTATAATGCCCCCCCATAGGCAGAGTCTGTAGTATAATGCTCCCCCCTCCTCATAGTCAGAGTCTGTAGTATAATCCCCCCCCTCCTCATAGGCAGAATCTTTAGTATAATGCCCCCCCATCTCATAGGCAGAGTCTGTAGTATAATGTGCCCCCCCTCCTCATAGGCAGAATCTGTAGTATAATGCCCCCCCCCATCTCATAGGCAGAGTCTGTAGTGTAATGTGCCCCCCCTCCTCATAGGCAGAGTCTGTGGTATAATGCCCCCCCCATCTCATAGGCAGCATCTGTAGTATAATGCCCCACCTATAGGCAGAGTCTGTAGTAAAATGCACCCCCCATAGGCAGAGTCTGTAGTATAATGCTCCCCCTCTTATAGGCAGAGTCTGTAGTACAATGTCCCCCCATAGGCAGAGTCTGTAGTCTACTGCTCTCCCCTGCTCATAAACAGAGTCTGTAGTATAATGCCCCCCATAGGCAGAGTCTGTAGTAGAATGCCCCCCCATAGACAGAGGCTTTAGTATAATGCTCCCCCCCTCCCCATAGACAGTCTGTAGTATAATGCCCCCCCTCCCCATAGGCAGAGTCTTTAGTATAATGCCCCCCCTCTCTGTGGGCAGAGTCTTTAGGATAATGCTCCCCCATAGGTAGAGTCTGTAGTATAATGCACCTCCCCCTTCCCATAGGCAGAGTCTGTAATATAATGCCGCCCCCCACCCGGCAAAAAATAAATAAACAGTACTCATCTCTCCTCCTGGTTCCCTCGCTGCTCAGAGCACCCAGCACGCACACATCTTCAGCACAGCGGGCTGGGCGCCAAGTAATGATGTCAGAGACGTCAGTCACAGAAGGGACTAATGGGAGAGAGATCCGCGCTCCCTCTCTCATCAGTAAACTTGCGGCGGTGGCGGGCAGTGGGGCCCGATGCTGGCACCAGGGGCATGCTAGATACAGTTACACTGGCGTAGCCCTGGATGGGCCCCCTAAGAGCGAGGGGCCCGGGGCCACCGCCCCCTTTGCCCCCCTGGTAGCTTGATACTGTGGCAGAGGGAAGCATGAAGTGCTCTAAAATTTCCTGGTAGACGGCTGCGCTGACTTTGGTGTTGAAAAAACACAGTGGACCTACACCAGCAGATGACATGGCTCCCCAAACCATCAATGATTGTGGAAACTTCACACTAGACCTCAAGCAGCTTGGATTGTGGCCTCTCCACTCTTCTTCCAGACTCTGGGACCTTGATTTCAAATGAAAATTGGAACTCTGGACATCTGTCAAGTCAGCAGTCTTCACCATGATTGTCATGATTGTGGAGCCTACTAAAACAGACTAAGGGACCTTTTTAAATGCTTAGGAAGTCTTTGCAGGTGTTTTTTGTTAATTATTTTAATTTACTGAGTTAATGACTTTTGTGTTTTCATTGGCTATAAGCCATAATCATCAACATTAACAGAAATAAACACTTGAAATAGATCACTGTGTTTGTAATGACTCTATATAATATATGAGGTTCACTTTTTGCATTGAAGAACTGAAATAAATTAACTTTTTGATGATATTCTAATTTTGTGAGATGCACCTATATGTTATGGCCTTGTAAATTAGAGTGTCTATCTTCATGGGGTGCACTTAAATAGTGCTGGGCAGCCCGTGTTCTTGCCTCAGCAGCGAATTTAGCTATCCAGGGAATCTAGTCACTTTATGTGTATATCAGTTCTGACATTATGTTGCTTGCATTTGAATCCTGTCTCTTTTTTATTGTTTGATAACTGCACTGTCTGCTAGTGATTTAATGTATTTGCTCTAGTTTCAATTTGCAATGCATTATGGGAAAGTTCCAAGAGCATTGTGAGACAGTTCTTGTTGCATTGTGGTCCTGTTCTTGTCACAGTTTGGGCAGCGACCATTATTTCCTCGTCTCTTCTGATGGAGAAGTTCCCTTATCACTCATCTTGTAAAGTGGCACAGAGCGGTAGTCGTGACTGAACGTCGGTCTGATTTCGCTCTGGCACTTTACAGACAATGGGTGTCCCAGTCCCAGTGTGCTCTAGGGTGTGGGGTGCAGCACACTCTCTTGTAGGCCACAGGCCTCCACTGCCTTCAGGCTTCTGTCCTCAGAAGCCGCCGCACACAATTTAGGGACCACGAAGTTCTTTGTAACAGTCAAACATATACTTGACAGTTCAAGTTCATCAGGTGGGTACAGATGGGATAAGGCACAGCAATTCACATTATCCTCCTTCTTAGCATAACTCCTCTTCAGCCCTGTTGCTAGCTCATCCTGTATTTCTCGTCCACCTCTGCAGTGCACCCGGGACTGGCCTTCAACTTCCATCTATGCAGGTCCCTGTCCATCTTCCTTTGTACTTCAGAGCACACAAAGTGTCCGGCAGCTCCTATGCCAGACCTTAGGCTCTGGACGTGACTGGAGCGACTGCTCTGGATCCCAGTAATGCCTCCCACTGCCTGGAACATTGAGTACTATATACAGTGGGTACGGAAAGCATTCAGACCCCTTTACATCTTTCACTCTTTGTTTCATTGCAGCCATTTGGTAAATTCTAAAAAGTTCTTTTTTTTTCTCATTAAAGTACACTGTGCACCCCATCTTGACTGAAAAAAACAGAAATGTAGAAATTTTTGCAAATTTATTAAAAAAGGAAAACTGAAATATCACATGGTCATAAGTATTCAGACCCTTTGCTCATATTTAAGTCACATGCTGTCCATTTCCTTGTGATCCTCCTTGAGATGGTTCTACTCTTTCATTGGAGTCCAGCTGTGTTTAATTAAACTGATAGGACTTGATTTGGAAAGGCACACACCTGTCTATATAAGACCTCACAGCTCACAGTGCATGTCAGACCAAATGAGAATCATGAGCTCAAAGGAACTGCCTGTTACGATGTTAGTAGATACCCTGAAGTCCAATGGCGTGGGCCAAAAGCAGAGACTGAGACAAGAGTAGTGTGAAAGTCTATTTTAAACTCAAGTGCAAAAGATCACAGCAAACAGTTTATGAAGGTAAGTTCATTCCAAACAATACTTCTTAGAACCTAATCTGTAAGGCACGGCCTTCATTACTATTAGGGTATGCAAAAGTTAACCATAGTTCAAGTTTACTTAGGTACAGTAATATGCAAACAGAAATAAGGATAGTAAGCAGACGTAGGCATTCCTCAGTTGATTGTGGACTCACGTAGTGCAGAAGAGAAGACAAACTGGAATATGGATCTGGATATTGAAGAATGCAGGAGGTGCAGCGGAGGAAACAGCGATGTCTTAAGCAGAGCTGGAGCCGGGTATTTAAACACAGAGCAAGATGGTGACTATACCAGAGGTGTAGAGATCCAGGAGAAGTTTTCTTCAGGAAGACAAAAGTTCAGAGATCCCAGCGTGAGTGAACAACAGCCAGCGGTTCCTTTCAGCAGAAGTCCCCTTAGCAGAGGATTCAGGCAGCAATCCTTTCAGCGGATGACTAGGAGTAAACACAAGGTCAGCAAGACTCTATTCAGAGGGCTAGCACAGGTGAGTAGAAAGCTAAAAGCACACAATACTCAGGCAAGGCATGATTGCAACACATGCAGTTTAAGTAGGTCCACAGGCAGGAAACACATGACCCCAGTGAGGCAATGGAAGCCATCTTGGCTAAGGGAAAAACTACTGGCAAAGTAAAATTAAACCTGGCATCCTGACACTGCCCATGGAGCTTAGAGACAGAATTGTGGCAAGGCACAGATCTGGCCAAGTTTACAAAAGAATTTCTGCATTAGTCAAGGGTCCTAAGAACACAGTGGCCTCCATAATCCTTAAGTGGAAGAAGTTTGGGACCACCAGAAGTCTTCCTAGACCTGGCCGTCCAGCTAAACTGAGCAATCGTGGGAGAAGAGCCTTGGTGAGAGAGGTAAAGATGAACCCCAAGATCACTGGCTCAGCTCCAAAGATGCAGTAGGGAGATGGGAGAAAGTTGCATAAAGTCAACTATCACTGCAGCCCTCCACAAGTCGAGCCTTTATGGCAGAGTGGCCCAACGGAAGCCTCTCCTCAGTGCAAGACATATGAAAGCCTGCACAGAGTTTGCTTAAAAACACATGAAGGACTCCCAGTCTATGAGAAATAAGATTCTTTGGTCTGATGAGACTAAGATAGAACTTTTTGGTGATAATTCTAAGGGGTATGTGTGGAGAAAACCAGGCACTGCTCATCACCTGCCCAATACAATCCCAACAGTGAAACATGGTGGTGGCAGCATCATGGGGGTGTTTTTCAGCTGCAGGGACAGGACGACTGGTTGGAATTGAAAGAAACATGAATGCGGCCAAGTACACAGATATCCTGGATGAAAACCTCTTCCAGAGTGCTCCGGACCTCAGACTTGGCCGAAGGTTCACCTTCCAACAAGACAATGACCCTAAGCACACAGTTAAAATAACAAAGGAGTGGCTTCAGAACAACTCTGTGACCATTCTAGACTGGCCCAGCCAGAGCCCTGACCTAAACCCAATTGAACATCTCTGGAGAGACCTGAAAATGGCTGTCCACCAACGTTCACCATCCAACCTGACAGAACTGGAGAGGATCTGCAAGGAAGAATGGCAGAGGAACCCCAAATCCAGGTGTGAAAAACTTGTTGCATCATTCCCAAGAAGACTCATGGATGCACTAGCTCAAAAGGGGGCTTCTACTCAATACTGGTCATTTGGTCTGACATGCACTGTGAGCTGTGAGGTCTTATATAGACAGGTGTGTGCCTTTCCAAATCAAGTCCTATCAGTTTAATTAAACACAGCTGGACTCCAATGAAAGAGTAGAACCATCTCAAGGAGGATCACAAGGAAATGGACAGCATGTGACTTAAATATGAGCAAAGGGTCTGAATACTTATGACCATGTGATATTTCAGTTTTCCTTTTTTAATAAATTTGCAAAAATTTCTACATTTCTGTTTTTTTCAGTCAAGATGGGGTGCAGAGTGTACTTTAATGAGAAAAAAAATGAACTTTTTAGAATTTACCAAATGGCTGCAATGAAACAAAGAGTGAAAAATTTAAAGGGGTCTGAATGCTTTCCGTACCCACTGTACTTCAATAAAACTCACCCTATAGATACCCTAGCCTGAACCTGCATGTCAACGGAGATGGGCATCCTACATATAGATGACAATGGCACCCTTGCTGAACGGCAGCTGCCCCTAGACCCTAAAAGTCCCTTATTCGTACTTACATAGACCAAAGATCTGACAGTCTACCAGAAACTGGTACAGATATCACATCAAACAATCAATCCTCAGTGTGTACTAAATGATTAAAGTGACAACAGTGAATAAAGTGACAATGTGCAAATTTATAAAAACACCCAAGAACGTTCCTAATATCTTTGGACCTCCAAGCCAAAGCATACATTCGGGCATCCAAACAAAGGCTACAATCAGCCCTGTTCAACACCCTAGATGCTGATTACCTGCCTTATAGTGGAGGGTGACACCCTAGTTAATGTTGACACTGTGGCGCCCCCGCTCCACGGCGGCTATCCCTGGATAACCCTAGCCAGCCCTGGAATTAATCACCCATAGAGGTATCAATGACATAAATGATCACAAGACTAAACAATAAAAGGAACTTATCTTGATAAAGTGCAATACTGATGCGGATCATCTTTATGCCGCATGTCCCGATATTAAAGAGATTTAATAAAATTTGTATTTTAGGGTTTATGTTATACTTATGTCTTATGGTATCCTAAGCTTATCTTATGCTATACTCACATTATGCATTAACACTTCACATGCTGTTACATCACCATTATACATTACATAAGACACATATCACTTTTAGATATAAAACCGCAAGACAGTATTCACATGACGCGTTTGTTGTCTTCAGGGGCAGGAACAGGGTAAGACAGTCCACATCCCTACAGTTTTGTATCTTGGGCTCTGTGCACACAGCCTGCTCCAAGCTTAGCCGGTAAGAGCCCTATCTATGTGGTACAATACTGGGGTTCATCGTATGTTTTCCGCATCTACTGTATGGAGGTTTCTCTACTATCAATAAAGAGAAGGTTTTTCGCAGCCTTATTCTTAAGAAGACAGGGGGTTTAGCTCCATGTCACACTACACACCGTGGTAAGGTGTATGAGGGGAGCATAGCCTGCCTAATCTAATAGTATGGGCGTCACTAATAGGCTGTAAACCAGACACTGTGCGTGACCAGCGCCAAAATATTTACCAGTACCTCATATATAGATTTTGCACGTTATTTTTATTCAGGGTTCAGACAAGCCCATCAATGCTGGATTTGTAAACTAGGGGGTCTGTCCTCATGGGGTGCACTTAGATAGTGCTTTGCAGCCTGCCTAATCTAACAGTATGAGGGTCACTAATAGGCTGTAAGCCCTATATTGAGCACTATCTGTGTTAGGCGTCAGGTGTTTTCTGGATCTGAAATGGGTTCAGAATCATCAGTGGATTCTGTGGTCTCCTATTCCAGTCCAGCCAGGGCAGATGCTGCTCAGCATCGTCATTGGTCCCAACGCCTAGCTGGTGCACGAGATGTACAAGCTGTCTCTCGGGTCTTTGTTCCTAGCAACATGAAGGATAGGTTGCGGAGGGAAACAGGGCTGTTACAGCCTAAGTCCAGGATACACTGCACTGAGCATGCCCGTGACATGGCGGACCGTGATTGGTGGTTTGGGAGTCAGCTGATCCGGTGACCTGGCACCGCCTGATTGGTCGCGGGTGACGTCACCAATAATGTGACGGTGGGCAGGGCTTAATATTTAATATTTAAATAGCACGCCCACAAACATGGCGGCGCACTCTGATCATTGAGCTGAGTTGGTGTTATTGTGTGGACGCTTGGTCGTTTCGGCTCCACGTGTGCTTTTGCTGTTATAGCTTCTGACAGGCAGGTTTAGCAGGGGATAGACAGCCTTAGATGGAGGGAGGCAGGTAGCTTCGTCTGACACTCTAGCTCCAACAAGGGGGTCGCTATACACCCCGAGCAGACTGCGGACTCCGTATTCCCGGCACCGCCTGTTAGCCACGTGGAGAGATACTCCTCTGTCCGGTAGCAAGCCGGCTGGGAGCACGTATAAGCCGACGTGAATCACACACGCATCCTAGCGCCTGCTGCGTAGCCTCTGTGCAGTTAACAGGGCTACGGCTCCATTATTTGTCGCACATCTCTCGTGCAGTTAATGGAGATAGTGCGAATCCCTATTCCCGTTCCGGTGTGCAGTAACACGGGGGGGATTGTTATTTCAGTTGGTTGTTTTATCTTCTTACCCGGAAGGTGTTCGTCCGCAGTCCTCCAGGCTGCATCACGGACCCCGGGTTCGTTTGCTTTCCATTATTTAATAAAATTGTTTGCAACCATTCCCCTAACAATCTGTGTGTGACCAGTGACCTATACAAGCCATTTTTTGTGTGCAGTTTTAATACTAAGCAATGACCCCCTCCAAGAATTGGTAGGTTATGAGTTGGTTGTCTCATCAGTATTTTGCACCTGTGCTGCCCCTGCCTTTATTATATGGTTTGCTTCATCCTGATTAGTGCATTAGTTTTGAGACCTGGGCTGGAGAATAAATACTGTTCCTCTTTTTTGCTGTGTTAATAATTTTTTTCAGTTTTAATTCAACTACTCTAGCATCAAGCTCCTAATTCGCTTTGTCTAAAGGAAGTTAGATGGCAATGTTTTATTGTGTGAGGTATGGAACTCTCTACCACATGACCTTGTAATACTTAATTCTCTAAAAAAAAGTTCAAGGAGGTCCTGTGTGACTTTCTTGAATAACATTACAGGTTATTCATACTAGATTTTGTTATGGGACGTTGATCCAAGCAACTAGTCTGATTGCCATATGTGGAGTCGGGAAGGAATTTTTCCCCTAATTTTGGGCAAGCAGCATCTGCCTCATGGGTTTTTTTGACTTCCTCTGGATCAACACATAAGCTTTTCACAGGTCTCTATATATAGTGTGATGGCTCCCACAGCTCTTTATATACAGTACTAGATGGTGGCCCGATTCTAACGCATCGGGTATTTTAGAATCTGTATGCGGCCGACCAGGCGCAATCAACAGAGTGGTGTTTAAATGTGGCGCCAAAATCGCTGATTGGTCGCGGCCGCCGGCCACGACCAATCAGCAGAGCGGTGTTTAAATTTGGCGCCAGTATCGCTGATTGGTCGCGGCGCCAATATCGCTGATTCCGACCAATCAGCGAATCGTATTACTGAGGACCGGGCAGCGACGCTACCTGTGCGGGTACTTCCGCTGCAAGGAACCGGGAGATGGCCGGCTGCTCACAGCCGAAGTATCCCGACTGGCGGCGCCGCTCCCCGGTCCTCGCTTCACACTTGCCGTCGGGAGATCAGCGGCCCTAGCCATTGATCTCCCGACGGTAGCCGCATGGAGGTCAGCGGCGCCGCCGGTCGCGGTACTTCTGCTGCGAGCAGCCGGGAGATGAGCGGCTAGCGCCGGTCATCTCCCGGCTGCATCGCCGCTGACCTCCGTGCGGCAGATGAGCTGCTAACGGCCGCCATCTTTTTCTGAAATCCCGCGTCGCTGATTGGCCGCGGCTGGACCAATCAGCGACGCAGGATTTCCTGGACAGAAGGACAGACAGACAGACGGGATAAGACGATTATATACAGTACAGACCAAAAGTTTGGACACACCTTCTCATTTCAAGATTTTTCTGTATTTTCATGACTATGAAAATTGTACATTCACACTGAAGGCATCAAAACTATGAATTAACACATGTGGAATTATATACTTAACAAAAAAGTGTGAAACAACTGAAAATATGTCTTATATTCTAGGTTCTTCAAAGTAGCCACCTTTTGCTTTGATGACTGCTTTGCACACTCTTGGCATTCTCTTGATGAGCTTCAAGAGGTAGTCAATGGAAATGGTCTTCCAACAATCTTGAAGGAGTTCCCAGAGATGCTTAGCACTTGTTGGCCCTTTTGCTTTCACTCTGCGGTCCAGCTCACCCCAAATCATCTCGATTGGGTTCAGGTCTGGTGACTGTGGAGGCCAGGTCATCTGGCGTAGCACCCCATCATTCTCCTTCTTGGTCAAATAGCCCTTACACAGCCTGGAGGTGTGTTTGGGGTCATTGTCCTATTGAAAAATAAATGATGGTCCAACTAAACGCAAACCGGATGGAATAGCATGCCGCTGCAAGATGCTGTTGTAGCCATGCTGGTTCAGTATGCCTTCAATTTTGAATAAATCCCCAACAGTGTCACCAGCAAAGCACCCCCACACCATCACACCTCCTCCTCCATGCTTCTCGGTGGGAACCAGACATGTAGAGTCCATCCGTTCACCTTTTCTGCATCGCACAAAGACACGGTGGTTGGAACCAAAGATCTCAAATTTAGACTCATCAAACCAAAGCACAGATTTCCACTGGTCTAATGTCCATTCCTTGTGTTCTTTAGCCCAAATAAGTCTCTTCTGCTTGTTGCCTGTCCTTAGCAGTGGTTTCCTAGCAGCTATTTTACCATGAAGGCCTGCTGCACAAAGTCTCCTCTTAACAGTTGTTGAAGAGATGTGTCTGCTGCTAGAACTCTGTGTGGCATTGACCTGGTCTCTAATCTGAGCTGCTGTTAACCTGCGATTTCTGAGGCTGGTGACTCGGATAAACTTATCCTCAGAAGCAGAGGTGACTCTTGGTCTTCCTTTCCTGGGGCAGTCCTCATGTGAGCCAGTTTCTTGCAGCGCTTGATGGTTTTTGCATCTGCACTTGGGGACACTTTCAAAGTTTTACCAATTTTTTGCATTGACTGACCTTCATTTCTTAAAGTAATGATGGCCACTCATTTTTCTTTACTTAGCTGCTTTTTTCTTGCCATAATACAAATTCTAACAGTCTATTTAGTAGGACTATCAGCTGTGTATCCACCAGACTTCTGCACAACACAGCTGATGATCCGAACCCCATTTATAAGGCAAGAACTCCCACTTATTAAACCTGACAGGGCACACCTGTGAAGTGAAAACCATTTCCGGTGACTACCTCTTGAAGCTCATCAAGAGAATGCCAAGAGTGTGCAAAGCAGTCATCAAAGCAAAAGGTGGCTACTTTGAAGAACCTAGAATATAAGACATATTTTCAGTTGTTTCACACTTTTTTTGTTAAGTATATAATTCCACATGTGTTAATTCATAGTTTTGATGCCTTCAGTGTGAATGTACAATTTTCATAGTCATGAAAATACAGAAAAATCTTTAAATGAAAAGATGTGTCCAAACTTTTGGTCTGTACTGTATATTAGATGATGACCCCACAGACCCTTTACACAGCATTATGTTTCCACAGCTCCTTGTATACAGTATGATTCCCTCATTGTTCCCTAAATACAGTATGATGTGCTCACAGCTCCATATACACCGTATGATGTCCCCACACATGCAGATACACAATATGATACCTATACACAATATGATGCCCCTACATCTCCCTCCATCTGAACAAGTCTCTCCAGCTTCAGAAAGATTATGGACGCATCACATTTTTTTTACGGACAGGGAAAAAAGTGCCCTATTTTTATGGACTGTCCAAGAATTTCTGGACAGTTGGCAACCCTGCTATTAGTTCCACTGGGGTGGCAGCCTAGGTGGATGCTGGAAGCACAACCGTCTCTCCCTAAGATTCGGAGAGGGAAGGCCACCGATTCCTGACCCTTGCTGTGGCCTTTTCGTTGAGAGGGATGGTTTATTGAGGGCCCATATATACACACAGTCATGGCCGGAAGTGTTTAGCAACCTTGAGATTGTTCCAGAAAGTGAAGTATTTCTCCCAGAAAATTATTACAATTACACATGTTTTGTTATACATTTGTTATAATATTTATTTCCTTTGTGTGTATTGAAACAGCACAAAAAAATGGGAAAAAAAGGCAAATTGGACATAATTTCACACAAAACTCCAAAAATGGGCCGGACAAAATTGTTGGCACTTTTCCAAAATTGTGGAAAAACAACTTTGCTTCAAGCATGTGATGCTCGTTAAAACTCACCTGTGGCAAATAACAGTCGTGGGTAATATGAAAGTCATACCTGAGACCAGATAAAAAGTGGAGAAGATAGATAGATATGAGATTGATAGATAGATAGATATGAGATAGATAGATGGATATGTGGCACCCCAGGGTCTGGTTACCACTGTAATAGAAATATTATGTCTGAGAGCAAGTGGGAGGTTTCCTGGTTTGGAGCCCTTAAACATGCAACACCTCCTGTCCCAGACCAGATAGGGGAGGAACCTGCCCTATATAAACTGGATCTGGGGCGGGGTTAGTGAAGTCAGAGCCTGGAGTTAGTTCCAGACACAGGGAAAGTAACAGCGAGGAGCTCTGTAGGAGCAGGAGCTGAAGACCAGGGACTTGAGCTAAGCGGAGTTCGTCCTGGCAGAAGACTCTGAGAACCGGACACAGGAGTCCGAGGTTGCGGGGACTTATATATACCCAGCAGCAGAAACCCGCCGGCAGGGGATTTCAAGTCCTCTGGCCATAGAAGCCCGGAGGCTCAGTCACGAGCAAGGGACCAGCACTGCAATCGAGGAGCGGGGGCTATCAGAAGGCCCCAAGTCACCAGCCATACAGGTGAGCACCACACGGAACACTCAGGGACGTGGGCTACTTCCACTCGCTTACAGCAAGGTAGCCAAGAAGAGTGCAGATAGTCAGGGAGGCCTACAACTCCACCTGGCCAGGGGAACTCCAGTTTGCTCACAGACTGACCAGGCCTCTTATGCTAGCCAGTACTCCCGGGAGGGTCTGCCTTATCACCATCAGTAAAGACCCTGAACTGCACTGCAAAGCCTCTGAGTCGTTCCTGCTGCGCTCGTGCACCATCACTCCTATCATCCACACTCACTAGCCTGAGGCTATACTCCTCCCGTGGGGAGTTATACTACACTCTGCTGCCCTCACAACATCAGCCTCAGAGGTCTGCTCAGGTCTGCTCAGCAGCGGCGGTTCTTATTGACCGCAATCCACGGGTGGCGTAGTCGGACATTGCATTATACTGATACAGAGACTGCCACAATATTGGTCTGGCCACCCTGAGCCACGGGACCGGGTCGCCACTACTACTCCCAGCATTGCCCTGAAGTCCGGTCCCGGGTGCCCCATGGCCCAGGGGGCGCGTCATATAGATAATAGATAGATGATAGATTGTCCTATGATATGAGATAGAGGTCGTTATAGACAGGTTTATACACTCTCTCCCGAAGTCGGTAAAATCCTGGGTTGCCCAGGGAGATCCCTATAATGCTGATGACTTGGTGGGGTTGGTGGAAAGATACCAGGCGGTTGAGAGTCCGTTGGGAAAACAAGGGGTCGTAGCCTCTCAATACTGGGGTTCCCAAAAGGTGGCGGACACCCAAAAGAAGCAAGCTAGCGCCACACCTGGGGGGCATCCTAGAGTTCAGGAGGGGTCTGAGTTGCTGCCCAAGGTCCCACCCCATAATATAGTGTGTTGGAGATGTCATACCCCTGGCCATATTGCCTCCCGGTGTCCCATAACCTCTGAACCAATGGACTGTAACATGGGCCGGCGTTGCTCTTATTTTGCCTACCCCGCCTGCAGCGCGGTTCGTCAACATGGCGAGGGCCCTCAGGCATGCTCAGTGTCAGTTAACGGGGCACAAGTCTCTGGACTATTGGTCTCAGGAAGTTTGGTGACCCTGATAAGGGCCACACTCCCTCATCGGCTGGTTTCTGGGAAGGTGGTGGATGTCCGGTGTATCCATGGGGACGCTAAGAACTATCCTGTGGCCCAGGTGGATGTAAACACAGACTGTGGCACCACATCTCATGAAGTGGCGGTCGTTAAGGACCTATTGCATCCCATAATAATTGGACGTTACTTTGCATTATTCTGGGAAATGTGGGGGAAAGCGGGGACACCTGGTTGCTTGGACGACAGCCAGATCGCCCCTAAGGAAACTTACCCGCAGAACATAGTAGATGAGTTTCCCATGTGTGTGCTGGTGGGCAATGAGGATGAAGTAGCATCCCCTGAGTCCAATATCCCTGAGCTGGAGGTGTCCAAGGAAAATTTGGAACTGCCCAACTCAGGGATTTAACTCTGAAAGGGGCCTTTGAAAATGTTACTGTGTTAAATGGGGTGCCTCAGGAACCGGGGGCTGACACTCGGTTCCCTCATTTTGCTGTGAATGGAGATTTGCTGTACAGAATAACCAAGCCAAGGGGTGAGGTAATAGAACAGTTGCTGGTGCCAGGGCCCTATAGACGCAGGGTGTTAGACATGGCTCATTCTCATGTGTTGGGTGGTCACCTGGGTGCAGACAAGATTCAAGAACGGATCCTCCAAAGATTCTACTGGCCAGGTTGCTATAGAGAAATATAGAGTTATTGTCGTTCCTGCCCCACATGCCAGATAACCTCCCCAGTGGCCCACTTCCGCAGTCCCCTAGTGCCACTACCAGTCATCGAGGTTCCATTCGAACGCATAGCAATGGATCTAGTGGGGCCTCTGGTCAAGTCCGCCCAAGGGCATCAGTATATCCTGGTGGTATTAGATTATGCTACATGGTATCTGGAGGCCGTACCACTACGAAACTCCTCCACCAGGTGTATAGCCCGGGAGTTAGTCCACATGTTTTCAAGAACCGGGTTGCCTAACGAGATCCTAACAGACCAAGGAACTCCATTTATATCGAAGGTCATGAGGGAATTGTGCAAGACACTGCAGATTGCACAACTGAGAACCTCCGTGTACTCTCCCCAGACGGACGGACTGGTAGAGAGGTTTAACAAAACCTTGAAAGCAATGTTGAGGAAAGCAGTGGAAAAGGATGGCCGAGACTGGGACTATATGTTGTTCGCCATGAGGGAAGTTCCCAAAGCTTCCACAGGTTTCTCCCCGTTTGAACCACTCTATGGACGACACCCTCAGGACTCCTGGAGGTGGAGAAAGAGTCCTGGGAAGCTGAGACCACTCCCTATAGGAGAGTGGTGGAGCACGTTGCCCAGATGCAAGAGAGGATTGCCCCTGTGATGCCCATTGTGAGGGAGCACCTCCTCAAGGCACAAGAGGCACAGTCCAGGGTGTATAATAGGTCGGCCAGGGTGAGATCGTTCAACCCAGGAGATCGAGTGCTTGTGCTAGTCCCACAGTGGAGAGCAAGTTCATGGCCAAGTGGCAGGGCCCCTATGAGGTGGTAGAGAAAGTGGGGGAAGTCAACTTTAAGATCCACCAACCAGGGAAGAGGAAGCCCTACCAAATTTACCATGTTAACTTGATTAAGCCATGGCAAGATAGAGAGCCTGCGGAAGCTCCCTGTTTAGTGGCTGAGGCTGAGGCCGATGTGAAAGAGGTCAAGGTGGCAGAGTCACTGTCACATGCCCAAAAGCAACAGTGCAAAGAATTGTTACAGCGAAATAAAGACATGTTTTCTGAGTTGCCAGGACTCACTCAGGTCATAGAGCATGAGGTTCTCACAGAGCCTCATGTTCGCGTCAATCTAAAACCATACCGGATCCCCGAAGCCCGCAGAGAGGTGATCTCTAAAGAAGTAAGGCGGATGCTAAACCTGGGAGTCATTGAAGAGTCCAAAAGTCGATGGTCCAGTCCTATAGTCTTAGTGCCGAAACCAGATGGGGAATGGCGGTTTTGCAACGACTATAGGAAGCTGAAGGAGGTCTCAAAGTTCGACGCCTACCCAATGCCTAGGGTAGATGAGCTTATCAAAAGGCTAGGACCCGCTCGGTACATCACCACTCTGGACTTCACCAAAGGATATTGGCAAATTCCCCTGTCCAAAGAGGCTAAGGAGAAGACAGCCTTCTCGACGCCAATACGTCAGGATGCCGTTTGGGTTGAAGGGAGCTCCGGCCACCTTCCAGAGAGCCATGGACCGGATCTTAGCACCCCACAAACAGTATGCAGCGGCCTACCTAGATGCTATCGTCATATTTAGCCAGGACTGGGAAAGTCATCTGGACAAAGTTCAAGCCATACTTGATGCCCTAAGGAAGGCGGGCTTTACTATCAACCCGAAGAAATGTGCCATGGGGATGGAGGAAGCCAAGTACCTAGGGTACGTGGTTGGTAGAGGGGAAATAAAACCACAAATAAATAAGGTCGAGGCGATCTTGAACTGGCCACAGCCCCTCTCGAAGAAGCAGGTCAGGGCATTTCTAGGCATTGTGGGCTACTATCGAAGATTTGTCCCTAACTTTGCCCTGATAGCAGCCCCACTGATGGATCTTCTGAAAGGGATGAAGTCAGCTATGGCCAAGTGGTCCCCGGAAGCAGAAGCGACCTGCCAGGAATTGAAACTGGTCCTCTGTAAACAACCAGTCTTGGTGGCACCCAGCTTCTCCAAGGAGTTTGTGGTCCAGATGGATGCATCGGATGTCGGGCTGGGAGCAGTCTTGTCCCAGGAGATTAACGGAGAAGAACACCCTGTAAAATACCTCAGTCTGAAGCTCTACGCTTGTGAGAAGGACTACTCCATTGTAGAAAAAGAATGTTTGGCCATTAAGTGGGCGTTAGACACTCTGAGGTATTACCTATTAGGTAGAAGGTTCAGGGTAGTGTCAGACCATGCCCCATTGAGGTGGATGCGAGAAAAGAAGGGAAACAATGCCAGAGTGACTAGGTGGTTCCTGGCTCTACAAGATTTTAGTTTCCGGGTAGAGCATAGGCCTGGGAAACAACATGGGAATGCCGCTGCCTTGTCAAGGATTTATTGTATGGTGACAGAAGGTGCCAAGCCCTACGGCTTTGGACAGAGGGGGGGGGTGTATGTAAGGTTGCTGCCGGACAGATCGTGGACGGGAGGTATGTGTCCTCGAAGTGCCATGCTTCGGTGATGTAGGATCCGGAGAAGCAGGCTCCAGCACACATAGTGCTGAGAGGAATTTAATGGGTCCGGATTACAGGGCCGGGTTTTATGAGCAGCTGAAAGAGCTGGGGGGGAACAGCTGCTCACTTACCTCCAGTCCGGTCTTGGAAGGCTAATTTAAGACAGCTGCGCCTGTCTCTGTCTGTCTGTGTTTGCTGGGCAAGGTGAGCAGACCTTGCAGGTGCTTCTTAGACTCTGCAGGAGGCAGAGAAAAGCACCTTGTTTAAACGGCTGAAGCCGTGCTGCATGGACTTGTTATTTTGAGCTTTGTTGTGTTATTCCTTTTTGTGCCAGGAAAAGGCTGTAACTTTTGTTTCTTAACTGGTGTATGGACACTAAAATAAGCCACCAGTTTGTTTGAACCCGTGGACTGCATCACTGTGTGAACCTGTGCCTACCTCCAACGCGGCTCAGTGAGTACAAATCCCTACACTATCTATCTATCTATTTATCTATCTATCCATCTATCTATCCATCTATTTATTCATCTATCCATCTATCTATCCATCCATCATACATGGATAGATAGAAAGATAGATAGATACATATATGGATAGATAGATGGATAGATAGATATGAAATAGAGTATATAAGGATAGATAGATGATAGATAATCCTATGATATGATAGGTTTGATCGTGCATTTCCAATGTCTCTTACCACTGCTGCCATGATAGAGCATTTTCTACACTTTCTCGGTTCCCTCTTCCATTGCTGGAGGCTAACTTCTGCCGCATGAAATACAGTGGTGGCCAAAAGTATTGGCACCCCGGCAATTCTGTCAGATAATACTCAGTTTCTTCCTGAAAATGATTGCAATCACAAATTCTTTGGTATTATTATCTTCATTTAATTTGTCTTCAATGAAAAAACACAAATAGAATTGTCCTAAAGTCAAATTGGATATAATTCCACATCAAACCTAAAAAAGGGGATGGACAAAAGTATTGGCACTGTTTGAAAAATCATGTGATGCTTCTCTAATTCGTGTAATTAACAGCACCTGTAACTTACCTGTGGCACCTAACAGGTGTTGGCAATAACTAAATCACACTTGCAGCCAGTTAACATGGATTAAAGTTGACTCAACCTCTGTCCTGTGTCCTTGTGTATACCACATTGAGCATGGAGAAAAGAAAGAAGACCAAAGAATTGTCTGAGGACTTGTGAAACCAAATTGTGAGGAAGCATGAGCAATCTGAAGGCTACAAGTCCGTCTCCAAAGACCTGAATGTTCCTGTGTCTTCCGTGCGCAGTGTCATCAAGAAATTTAAAGCCCATGGCACTGTGGCTAACCTCCCTACATGTGGACGGAAAAGAAAAATTGACGAGAGATTTCAACGCAAGATTGTGCGGATGGTGGATAAAGAACCTCGACTAACATCCAAACAAGTTCAAGCTGCCCTGCAGTCCGAGGCTACAACAGTGTCAACCCGTACTATCCGTCGGCGTCTGAATGAAAAGGGACTGTATGGTAGGATACCCAGGAAGACCCCACTTCTTACCCCGAGACATAAAAAAGCCAGGCTGGAGTTTGCCAAAACTTACCTGATAAAGCCTAGAACTGGAAGTGCATTGAGGTGAAGGTGAAGAGGTATTGGGAATCCTGAAGAAAATACCTGTGTGAATTGCGTGAAGAGGTATTGGGAATCCTGCAAAAAATACCTGTGTGAATTGCGTGAAGAGGTATTGGGAATCCTGCAGAAAATACCTGTGTGAATTGCGTGAAGAGGTATTGGGAATCCTGCAGAAAATACCTGTGTGAATTGCGGTGAGTGCTGCATTGTGATCTGCTGAGTGCTTTTCTACCTGTTTAGATTTATTGGGCTTTTTAAAATCTATTTTCTCACTACAGTTTTAGTTTCTTAGTTTACTACCTGTGTATTTAAAGGTTAACTACATTGCACTAAAATCCTGAGGTGTAGATTTACTCACAAGGGGTTAATTAAGGGGAAGGGGTCATAATTAAGGGTTTATAAGGGGCAGCTGGTTGGGCATAAAGTCCTTTGGAAGTGCATTGAGGTGAAGGGTACATTGCTGGAAAAGGAAAAAAAAAAAAAAAAAAACACTTTAAATCTCTTAGTTTGCGAGTGTGAACGAGCTGCGTGTGTCCGGAGCGTAAGTGCGAACGAAAGTAAGTGTGTGACTTGTTTTTCAGTGACTTTGGATTCAGGGAGTTTGGAAGGGAGGACTTAGGACTGAATTGCTGACTGTATTTCATTCTTTCTTTACTTTACTTTTTACTTAATTAATCCACCTGACCTACTTAGCTGATTCCCCCGTCCATACTTGATACTTAATTGATCCCCCGTCCATACTTAACTGATCCCCTGCCAATATCTAATTGATACACTTGCACATCCCTAATTGATCCCCGTCCATACACCTATATATAAATAATTGTGCTTTGTACTTGTATATATATACTGACTGTATCCCCATATTTAGAATGACGTCCATGTTGGACGGAGCCGTGCAGTGTACATCTTGCGCAATGTATGCATTCCGTGAGCACCCACTCGAGGATCCATACTGCTGCGAGAGATGTGAGCATATCGTGCACTTGGAAGCCCAAATTCTGGATCTAAGTGCTCAGATAGCGGTACTGAGGAGCATCGACAACATAGAACGGAGTTTGCTGCTCACCGAGCAGACACTCAATAGGTCAATACTGGGGGTGGAGCATAGAGGGGAAGTGCAGGCTGAACAGGCAGGGAGCTGGATAACAGTAAGGAGGGATAGAGGGAAGAAGTATAGGAAGGCTGGTTCAGAACCGGCATTATTGGAGCATGACAGATCCTCTGACCGCCGGGGGAGTGTATCCTCCAGTAATGAGGGGGAGGGGGGAAGTGTAGGGCAGGCAAGACAGTTCTGGTAG
Organism: Phyllobates terribilis; assembly: GCF_046119375.1. Classification (NCBI taxonomy): domain Eukaryota; kingdom Metazoa; phylum Chordata; class Amphibia; order Anura; family Dendrobatidae; genus Phyllobates; species Phyllobates terribilis. The sequence continues at coordinate 3,203,276 of NW_027362940.1, read as the reverse complement.
TGGGTGACTCTATTATTAGGGGGACAGACAGGGCAATCTGTCACAAAGACCGGGATCGCCGAACGGTGTGCTGCCTCCCTGGCGCTCGAGTCCGGCACATCGCGGATCGGGTTGACAGGTTACTGGGTGGGGCTGGCGAAGACCCAGCGGTCATGGTCCACATCGGCACCAATGACAAAGTGAGTGGTAGATGGAGGGTCCTTAAAAATGATTTCAGGGACCTAGGTAGGAAGCTTAGGGCAAGGACCTCCAAGGTAGTTTTCTCAGAAATACTACCAATCCCGCGAGCCACACAGGAGCGCCAACAGGAAGTTAGGGAGGTGAATAAGTGGCTAAAGAGTTGGTGCAAGGCAGAAGGGTTTGGGTTCATGGAGAACTGGGCCGACTTCGCGGTCGGATACAGGCTCTACCGTAGGGACGGGCTGCACCTCAATGGGGAGGGTGCAGCGGTGCTGGGGAAGAAGATAGCTAATAGGTTGGAGGAGTTTTTAAACTAGAGACGGGGGGGGGGGAACCAAGGAAATAGGTGGGATGTGAGGCAAGCAAGGGGGAAGGGGAGAAGTGAATATAATGAGGGTGGAGAGGGGGGTGGGGATAGTACAGTTAGATCGTTAGAGAAGAATAGGATGCTAAATAAACCCAAAGTTTTATCTTGCATGCTGACCAACGCAAGAAGCCTGACCAATAAGGCGGATGAGCTGCGGGCGCTTATATGGGAGGAGAGGTATGACATCGTAGGTATAACAGAGACTTGGCTAGACGATAGCTACGACTGGGCGGTAAATTTATTAGATTATAGTTTATTTAGAAGGGACCGGAAACAGGGGAAAGGCGGAGGAGTCTGCTTATATGTAAAGTCATGTCTAAAACCCAGACTAAGGGAAGATATAGGAGAGGGAGAAGAGGGGGTCGAGTCCATGTGGGTAGAGATAGAGGGAACTAAAAATAATAATAAAATATTACTGGGGGTCTGCTATAAGCCACCCAATATAACAGAGGAGAATGAGAATCTGCTATTAGGACAAATAGACAAAGTAGCAAAACATAATGAAGTGATTGTAATGGGGGATTTCAACTACCCGGATATTGACTGGGAAACAGAAACCTGTAGATCTCAGAAAGGAAAAAGGTTCTTGACAAATATTAAGGATAATTATCTCTCCCAACTAGTGCAGGAACCAACGAGAGGGAAGGCCGTGTTGGACTTAATATTGACTAATAGGCCTGATAGAATAACTGAGGTACAGATAGGGGGGCACCTAGGTAATAGCGACCATAATATTATCGACTTCAAAATGCCCTTCAGTAGGGTTATCAATAAGGGAACAACAAAAACATTAAACTTTAGGAGGGCGAAGTTTGATCAGCTGAAAGAAAGCCTTCAACTTATTGACTGGGACAAAGTTCTTAATCAAAGGAATACGAATAGTAAATGGGAAACCTTCAAAAGAATTCTGAATACTCAGTGCGAGAGGTATATACCGTATGGGAATAAAAGGGCCAGAAATAAGAGGAAACCAATATGGTTGAACAAGAACGTAAAAGGGGCGTTAAATAGCAAAAAAGAGGCATTCAAGAGATTAAAACAGGAAAACAGTAAGGAGGCACTAATGTGTTACAAGGAAAAAACGAGAACCTGTAAAAAACAAATAAAAATAGCGAAGGAGGAAACAGAGAGACGTATTGCTAGGGAAAGTAGATCAAATCCCAAACTGTTCTTTACGTATATAAATAGTAAAAGGATTAAATCGGATAATATTGGACCAATAAAAAGTGAGGAAGGCAAAATCATAGAGAAAGATGAGGATAAAGCTAATCTATTAAATAATTTTTTTTCGACAACTTTCACAAAGGAAATCAAACTAACAGGAGAAATGAGAAGTGACAAGCTTAATCCTCCACTAAGTATGACAAATCTAACCCAAGCTGGGGTACAGAAACGCCTCAGTAACATTAAAATAAACAAATCACCAGAACCTGATGGCATACACCCACGGGTACTAAGGGAACTAAGTAATGTGATAGACAGACCGTTATATCTTATATTTAAGGACTCTGTTGAGACTGGGTCTGTGCCACTTGATTGGCGACAGGCGAATGTAGTGCCAATATTCAAAAAGGGAGCGAAAAGTGACGCCGGAAACTATCGGCCGGTGAGTCTGACGTCCGTTGTGGGCAAAATTTTTGAAAGCTTCATTAAAGAGGCAATTACGGAGCATCTTGATGCTAATAATCTTTTAATCCCGAACCAACATGGATTCATGAGGAATCGCTCCTGCCAAACAAACCTGATTGACTTCTACGAGGAGATTAGCTCTCGAGTAGATCAGGGGGAACCAGTGGATGTCGTGTATCTCGACTTCTCAAAAGCTTTCGATAGCGTGCCACATAATAGGTTGGTATACAAAATGAGAATGATGGGGCTGGGGGAAAATGTCTGCAAGTGGGTAGCTAACTGGCTAAGGGATAGAAGGCAGAGGGTGGTTATAAATGGAATATACTCAGATTGGGTAAGCGTCACTAGAGGGGTTCTTTACGGTAAGAGCAGTGAGAATATGGAATTCACAGAGTGAGGAGACGGTGATGTCAGATTCACTACACCAGTTCAAGCGGGGACTGGATGCATTTCTAGATACCAGGCAGATTTCAGCATATACTTAAAAATAAAATAAAATAGTAAGTTGATACAGGGATTTATTCTGACTGCTGGTTTCAGAGTCAGGAGGGAATTTTTCCTCAGGTGAAGATTGGCCAAATCATTTGGGGTTTTTGCCCTCCTCTGGATCAACTTTACCAATTACAGAACTAACAGGTCGAACTTGATGGACGCAAGTCTTTATTCGGCTTTACTAACTATGTTTACAAACTATGTTACTATGTTTTGGAAGAATGTTCTCTGGTCAGATGAGACAAAAGTCGAGCTTTTTGGGAAAAACCATCAACATAGAGTGTACAGGAAAAAAAAAGAGGCATTCAAAGAAAAGAACATGGTCCCTACAGTCAAACATGGCGGAGGTTCCCTGATGTTTTGGGGTTGCTTTGCTGCCTCTGGCACTGGACTGCTTGACAGTGTGCATGGCATTATGAAGTCTGAAGACTACCAACAAATTTTGCAGCATAATGTAGGGCCCAGTGTGAGAAAGCTGGGTCGCCCTTAGAGGTCATGGGTCTTCCAGCAGGACAATGACCCAAAACACACTTCCAAAAGCACTATAAAATGGTTTTAGAGAAAGCACTGGAGACTTCTAAGGTGGCCAGCAATGAGTCCAGACCTGAATCCCATAGAACACCTGTGGAGAGATCACAAAATGGCAGTTTGGAGAAGGCACCCTTCAAATATCAGGGACCTGGAGCAGTTTGCCAAAGAAGAATGGTCTACAATTCCAGCAGAGCATTGTAAGAAACTCATTAATGGTTACCGGAAGTGGCTGTTCGCAGTTATTTTGGCTAAAGGTTGTGCAACCAAGTATTAGGCTGAGGGTGCCAATACTTTTGTCTGGCCCATTTTTGGAGTTTTGTGTGAAATGATCAATGATTTGATTTTTGCTTCATTCTCTTTTGTGTTTTTTCCTTGCAAGCAAATTAAATGAAGATAATAATACCAAAGAATTTGTGATTGCAATCATTTTCAGGAAGAAACTGAGTATTATCTGTCAGAATTGCAGGGGTGCCAATACTTTTGGCCACCACTGTAATAAGTGAGCTGTCATTTATTCATAAGACGTTCTATTCTTCAGAGCTGAGACTGTAAAATAAAAAGTGAAGAATAAAATATCTGATGACTGTTCTTTCACTGTGAGTAAGAAACAGATAATAAAATTAAAGGAAAAATAACTGAGGGGAGAACCCTGCAGGTTTATTGTCCTTCTATAGCTGTATGGTGGCAGGATGGTGACACTGCTGGAGTCCTGGTGAGGATCTGCATGATATTCATTTCTGTTGACTTTTTATTGCCAACATATTCTGCAGTGATGTACATATAGTCCCTGCCCACAATGCGGTACACATGAGGGACAATTTCATATTAAGCCAAGTAACCTATGATGTCAAGGTCTCATATTTACAAGGTGCTTATTGGCAATCTGAGCCGGCGAATGGCTCTGTGTCCGTATATTCGCTATATACTGCCCGCAATATCTTGTAGAAAGCTCACAGTGACTAAAATGTATAAATAGTTCTCTTTGGAGAATTTAATTAGATCCATTCATACCTTACCTTATAATGAGGACTTAAAGGGCTTTTATAACTAGGTAAAACAAGCTTAACGGGACTGTCCAGGACTTATATATTAATGACCGATTTTAGGATAAGTCATCAACAGGGTGGGACTGGGCTGGCGGGGTACCCTTCTGCAGAGGAGAGGGGGAGAAGAGAATGAAAAAATAAAAAAACCTGCGGTTTTAAGGGGCACGGGCCCTCTAAAAGCGCAGGCACAGTGTATGTGACGCGCCCCTGGGCCTGTGTCGCGCTGCGTTGCGCACGCGGGAGCTTACCCGGAGCCGGATCAGATGAGGGTAGTAGTCTTGTGGCGGTGACCCGGTCCGTGCCCAGGGAGTCAGACTAAGTGGCGGTAAATTAGCAGTGGATGTTGGATGACTACGCCACCCGTTGAATGCAGCTATGGAGCTGCCGCTGCAGGGCAGACCGCTGAGGCCGGTGGAAGGATGGTGCAGCGTGGATGGTATAACCCCCAACGGGAGGGGTATGGCCTCAGGGCAGCCGACGTGGATGATGGGGGTAGCAGGAACCACTCAGAGACGATGCGGTGTAGTTCAGGGTCTTTACTGGTGACAAAGATAGACCCTCCCGGAGTACTTGCTAGCAATCGGGGCCTGGTCAGTCCTTGAGCAGATGGGATCTCCCCTGGCCAGGCGGAGTTGTAGGCCTTCCCAACTAACTGTACTCTTCTGGCTACCTTGCTAGAGGCGGGTAAAAGTAGCCCACGTCCCTGAGTGTACCGTGTGGTGCTCACCCTTATGGCCGGTGACTCGGGGCCTTCTAATGGCTTCCGCTCCACGATGGCGGTGCTGGTCCCACGCGTGTGACCGTGCCTTCGAGTTTCTGGGCCAGAGGACCTGCAATCCCCTGCCGGTCGGTTTCTGCTGCTGGGTAGGAGTTAGTCCCCACAGCCTCGGACTCCGGGTCCGGTAAGAAATCTTCTCAGTCAGGGCGAGCTCTGCAGCTGCCAGCCCCTGACTCGTAGTAGTACTGCTTCTGCTGTCTCTTCCTATGACTGTTTCTCGTCTCTACTCTCCTTGACTGCCTAACCCTGCCTCAGCCCCGGGTTTATATAGGGGAAGTCCTTCCCCTCCCAAGACTGGGCAGGAGGTGTGGCATGCACAGGATCCCTGACCAAAGGACCTCCCACCTGCTCTCAGACATAACATTACATTACTGTGGAAACCAGACCCCTGGGGTGCCACATTCCCCCCTAGTGAAATTTAGTACTCCGGGACTAAACATATTTTTGGAAAAACATATCAGAGTACAACCAAAACATTATAATAAAGAGACACATAACGATGGTCACGGCGTGTCCGCAACCGGGTGCAGTCTTTGAGGGAAAGCAAGGTGTCCATTTCACCAAAACAGGGAGACGTAACCAGGTAGGGGCCTGTCCTGCCCCGAGTCCTTAACAGTCTTTAGTCCATCCTGGGTTACGCTCCAACTAATTGTACAAGGATTCCCGGTAAATCCACCAAGGACTCCTAAAAATAACTAGAAACACAAAATTATACACAAGCAACTATAAACAGGTAAACATTATAAGATAGCTTAAACATTTAGATCCTCCAACGTGCGGGTAACTGGCCTCTAGTGGCCCTAGTGGACCTACGGAGCTGACTGTCTGGCCCTGAACTACAGGGTGTAGGAGCTGTCAAGGGTAAACTGGGCCGCTGTCTATGGGCCCTCTGGCTCACTAGGGGTATGGCAGGCTCACTATAAGCAGAGGGTTGATTTTCCGGGTCTGCTTGTGTAGAGTCTTCTGCCTCCTGGACCGGCTGTTCTTCCAGCTCTACCGGTTGCTCCGTAGGTACTTGGGATGATGGTTGGAGGAAGGTGAGTACGGGTACCACAACTGCACCATTGACTTGAGTCCAAGACCGAGGGAAGTCCCCGAGCACGGTACTAACCATATCTTCCCTTTCCTCTACGGGTCGATGGTCTTCTTGTTCCTCTTCAGGGTTCCTCAGTTGTTCGGGACACTTCTTCAGGTGGTCCCGGGATACAATGGCTGTGGTCTCCCCTCCGTCTTTACTGATGGTACAGACCTTCGGGTTCTCGTGGCTTGAGGGCAGTACGGTGTACGGGTCCTTCTCCCACTGGTCGTCCAACTTGTGGAGCCGTCTTTTCCTCTTCAAGACCTGCTCTCCGGGTACCAGGGGAACAGCGGGAGCATACTGGTTGTAAGTTTTCTCTTGCCTTGCCCTAGCCTGACAGAGACTTCGCTCCACGCTCTCCTGTACTTTCCGGTACTGCTGTTGCCTCTCTGTGTCCCAGTCTGCTTCTGGTGAAGTGTCCTCAGGTGTCAGGACTCCCATTTCCAGGTCAACAGGTAACTTACCAGGTCTCGCCCTCATTAGGTAAGCCGGGGTACAGTTGGTGGAACCTACCGGGATGTGGTTGTATAGGTCCACCAGATCGGGCAACTTCTCAGGCCACAGACTGCGTTCTTCCAGGGGCAACGTTTTTAGAAGATCCATTACCACCTGGTTCATTTTTTCACAAAGTCCATTAGTTTGCGGATGGTAGGGTGTCGTCCTTATCTTCCGGCAGCCATACAGATTGCAGAATTCCTGGAAGACCTCCGCTTCAAAGGCAGGTCCCTGGTCCGTCAGCACTTGGTCCGGGTACCCGTGTGGACGGCAGAAGTGCTGCTGGAAGGCTCTAGCTGCTGTTTGAGCCGTTAAGTCCTTGACGGGGACGACAACCAAGAACCGGGAGTAATGATCCACGATGGTTAATGCGTAGACGTAGCCACTTCTGCTTGGGGTCAGTTTTACATGATCCAAGGCTACCAGTTCCAACGGTTGCCGGGTGACGATAGATTGCAGGGGAGTCTTCTGGCTGGCCCGGTCCTTCCTTCTCAGATTGCACGGGCCACAGTCCCTGCACCACTTCTCGATGGTTCCCCTCATGCCTACCCAGTGGAACCGCTCGCGCAGCAGGAACTCCAGCTTCTTCCACCCGAAGTGTCCAGCTCCGTCGTGGTATGCCTCCATCACCATGGCTGCGTCTCTTCGTGGCACCACTACTTGCCAGAGTAGTTCATGCGTCCGGGAGTTGACCATTCTGCGGCACAACTTCCCCTTGTAAAGGAACAGTCGACTCTTCTCCGCCCATAGTTGTTTGGCTTCCTCCGGAGCGTCTGGTTCAAGGCGAGCCTCCGGCCGAGTCAGCATCTCCTTCACCAGTCGGATGGCAGGGTCGCTGTCTTGCGTTTCCGCCCAGTTGTGGTGAGGTAAGGGGTTAAACGTAGCAGCCTGCTTACTCCTTACCCGGTGGGAATACTGGATAGTCCCATGACGGTGGAACGCAGGGAGTTCAATTTCTTCCAGTCCCTCCGGATCTTCTCCTTCGTTCGGCAGGTTGGGCATCCTGGACAGGGCGTCCGCGTTAGTATTGGAGCGCCCTGCCCGGTATTTGATTGTGAACTCGTAGTTGGACAGACGGGCCATCCACCTCTGCTCCAGGGCACCGAGTCTTGCCGTGTCCAGGTGTGTCAACGGGTTGTTATCCGTGTACACGGTGAACCGGGAAGAAGCAAGGTAATGCTTAAAGCGCTCAGTGACTGCCCATACCACGGCCAGGAACTCTAGCTTAAATGAGCTATAATTCTCGGGGTTCCTTTCGGTGGGTCGCAGTTTTCGGCTGGCGTAGGCGATTACTCGTTCTTTCCCCTGCTGGATCTGGGACAGTACGGCTCCTAGCCCGATGTTACTGGCGTCGGTGTAGAGGATGAAGGGCTGGCTATAATCCGGGTACGCCAAGATTTCATCCCCCGTGAGGGCCATCTTCAGCTGGCGGAAGGACTCTTCTTCTAGCTCCTCCCATTTGAAGGGCGGCTTCTGGTTCTTGGCCTTCCGGGACTGGCCTATCAGGAGGTCCTGCATAGGCGCTGCCTTTTTGGTGAAACCGGGAATAAACCTTCGGTAGTAGCCTACCAACCCGAGGAACTGCCGCACTTCTTTTACGCTGGAGGGGCTTGGCCATCCCTTAATTGCGGTGATCTTATCAGGGTCGGGAGCCACTCCGTCAGCGCTCACCACGTGTCCCAGGTACTGCACCTTTGGTTTCAGGAGGTGACACTTGGAGGGTTTCACCTTTAGGCCGTAACTCGCCAGAGCTTCGAACACCTCCGCCAGGTGTTTCAGGTGGTCCTCATAAGTCTTGGAGTATACGATGACATCGTCCAGGTACAACAGGACCGTCTCGAAGTTTCTGTGGCCCAGACAGCACTCCATTAATCGTTGGAAGGTTCCTGGGGCGTTGCAGAGTCCGAACGGCATGCAGGTGAACTCGCTAAGTCCCATCGGGGTGGTGAATGCGGTCTTCTCCCGGTCCGCCTCTGCTACAGGAACCTGCCAGTACCCGCTAGTGAGATCCAAGGTAGAGAAGAAGTTAGCAGATCTTAAAGCAGCCAATGACTCCTCTATCCTTGGTAAGGGGTACGCATCCTTGTGTGTGATACGGTTGATTTTCCGGTAATCTACACACATCCTCATGGTGTTGTCTTTCTTTTTGACTAAAACTAGTGGGGCTGCCCAGGGGCTACAGCTATCCCGGATTACCCCAGCCTCCTTCATGTCTCTAAGCATCCCCTTGGCGTGTTGGTAATGTGCAGGGGGTACGGGTCGATACCTCTCTTTTATGGGAGGATGATCTCCCGTGGGGATGCGGTGTTCTACCCCCTTGACTCGCCCGAAGTCTAACGGGTGTTTACTAAACACTCTCTCATACTCTTGAACCACCCGGTAGACTCCCTGTTTCTGGTGGGAGGGAGTGGCGTCAGTTCCCAAGTGTAGTTGCTGACACCAATCCTCCATTACTTTCTTAGAGCCGTTACCTTCCTCCGGGTGAGATGGAGGCAAGGGTTCCACAGACTGTATAGAGTTTTGGTTGATGGTATATAATTTGGCTAGCGTGGCATACCGGGGCAGGTACACTTCCCTCTCCCCGATATTGATTATGCGAACGGGCACCCTCCCATGGCGTACATTGACCACCCCCCGTGCTGTCAAAATGGTGGGCCTACTGTCTGAGTAAACTGGTTCTACCATTGCCTGGTAATCTCTACCTCTCAGACCAATAGCTGCCCGGCACCAAATCATCATTTCACTTTTTGGGGGCATGGCAATAGGGAAAGGGTCACACATTCTTACGCTACCAATCTCACCGCCGGAGAGTTCCACCTGTTGCCGTCGCATCAGTGCCCGGATCTCTTTCTGGAGCACTCGCTGCTCGCCGGAGCTGGCGTTCTTGGCAACCAGCTGTAGAAGGAAAATCACCTCTGCAAGACAATTTTCAATTACATTAGTTCCTAGAGTTATTTTTGGGTGGCTCTCATGTTTGTCAATGTCTACAATGATCAGTCCCTGTGCTGCCAGTTCGACTCTACCGATTTTGATGGTCACCTCTTTAAATCCGATCTGTGGCACGGGCTGGCCATTGCTGGCGATGATACTCAAGTTGTCGTCAGGGTAGCGGGTAATATCCGAGTCATTCCAGTACTGCTTAAAGAGCACGTACGGGATGGTGGTGACCTGTGACCCGGTGTCCAGTAGGGCACTCATGGGAATGCCATCCAGTACCACAGGCAAGACTGGACGTCCTCCCACATATCTGTCGCACCAGTTCGATGGGCCTGGTGATCTTTTTCCTGGGGGTTGGCCCTCTACCCCAGGTTGTGCCCGTTTAAAGAACAGTACCTTGCCATATGTCCGGGTTGATTGCAGTGGCGGCAGATGGGTCGTCCGTCCTCGCTGTATCGGTCACTGGGTCTTCCTCTGGCCGGTGGGGTCCTCCTTGGTCGACGCCACGGGATGTCCTCCGGTCCGGATGCCAGCTGGATCTTCCCTGGAGTGGAAGCCTGTAAAGACTGCACAGTTCGGGTTAGCGCAGCAAAGCTCTTAGCTAGCTCTTGGACCTGATGGTGTAGGTCTGGAGCCGGGTCATTGTCCAAAGCCTGTGCATCAGCTCCCACAGGCCCTGCCGACAAGGGCGCCGCCTCCTGGTGGTAAGTGATAGCAGGGCGCCTGTGGGTCACAACGCCATCCGGTGCCGGTTCTCGGAGCACCCGGATGGCTCTGTCCTTGAACTGTGCAAAGCCCAGATGGGGATCCTGTAAAGCCATTGCCCGCAACTGGGTTCGGTGGGTATTACAATATAGTCCCTCTATAAACTGTTCGGTCAACAGCCTGTCCTCATCTCCCACTCCATCAGGGTCGGTCTGCTTAATGGCCCTCAGGGCCTCTTGTAGGTTTAGTGCATAGTCCCTTATACTCTCATGCGCTCGCTGCTTGCACCCGTAGAATCTAAGCTTAATCTCGGCTGAGGTGCGGGTATCAAAGGTGTCCTTCAGCCGGGTTAGTATCCCTGCGACAGTCTTCCTCCCAGGTGGCCAGGATTTTACTTCCCTTTTGGCTGCCCCGGTTAGTTGGGCCACCAGGATGCTCACTTTTTGCTCTTCTGTGAGGGGGTACACCTGGAAGAGGCTATCCAGCTTCTCTCTAAGGTCATGCAGGGTATGCGACTCCCCTGAGTACTGGGGTAGCCAAGCTGCTCCTGGGATATAGGGCATGGTGAAGGGCATAACTGCAGCAGCGGTAGCGCTGGCGGGGGTTGAGGCAGTGAAGCTCTCCTCCGTATCCGACATCTTCCTCCCCCCTAGTGGACCGTGGCCTACCTTGCGATGATCCTCTTCCGTAGGCCGCGGCTCCGCAGTGGATCGTCAGGGTTGAGGACCTTCCGTCGCGCTCCTGTGACGTCAGCGTCTGCTGGGCTCCTTCCAGGACCTTACGCAACGTCCGGACGTGAGGCGGGGCTTCAGTTCTCGCGCGCTTTCGGAGTCCACGCCCCTCTTCTTCCCGCGCGGCGTCCTCAAGATGGCGTCCAATGGCGGGAAAACTCCACGGATGGCGGGAAGAAGGCTGAAGATGGCGCCGGATGGCGGGAATCTTCACCGATGGCGGGAAGAAGGCTGAAGATGGCGCCGGATGGCGGGAAACTTCACCGATGGCGGGAAGAAGGCTGAAGATGGTGCCGGATGGCGGGAATCTTCACCACAGGTAAGTTTGAAAAGTCTCTTTTTCAGGCACGCAGTACCCGGTGGTTGCGGGCACGAAATCCTGCCGACTACGCCAAAAGTTGACGCGCCCCTGGGCCTGTGTCGCGCTGCGTTGCGCACGCGGGAGCTTACCCGGAGCCGGATCAGATGAGGGTAGTAGTCTTGTGGCGGTGACCCGGTCCGTGCCCAGGGAGTCAGACTAAGTGGCGGTAAATTAGCAGTGGATGTTGGATGACTACGCCACCCGTTGAATGCAGCTATGGAGCTGCCGCTGCAGGGCAGACCGCTGAGGCCGGTGGAAGGATGGTGCAGCGTGGATGGTATAACCCCCAACGGGAGGGGTATGGCCTCAGGGCAGCCGACGTGGATGATGGGGGTAGCAGGAACCACTCAGAGACGATGCGGTGTAGTTCAGGGTCTTTACTGGTGACAAAGATAGACCCTCCCGGAGTACTTGCTAGCAATCGGGGCCTGGTCAGTCCTTGAGCAGATGGGATCTCCCCTGGCCAGGCGGAGTTGTAGGCCTTCCCAACTAACTGTACTCTTCTGGCTACCTTGCTAGAGGCGGGTAAAAGTAGCCCACGTCCCTGAGTGTACCGTGTGGTGCTCACCCGTATGGCCGGTGACTCGGGGCCTTCTAATGGCTTCCGCTCCACGATGGCGGTGCTGGTCCCACGCGTGTGACCGTGCCTTCGGGTTTCTGGGCCAGAGGACCTGCAATCCCCTGCTGGTCGGTTTCTGCTGCTGGGTAGGAGTTAGTCCCCACAGCCTCGGACTCCGGGTCCGGTAAGAAATCTTCTCAGTCAGGGCGAGCTCTGCAGCTGCCAGCCCCTGACTCGTAGTAGTATTGCTTCTGCTGTCTCTTCCTATGACTGTTTCTCGTCTCTACTCTCCTTGACTGCCTAACCCTGCCTCAGCCCCGGGTTTATATAGGGGAAGTCCTTCCCCTCCCAAGACTGGGCAGGAGGTGTGGCATGCACAGGATCCCTGACCAAAGGACCTCCCACCTGCTCTCAGACATAACATTACATTACTGTGGAAACCAGACCCCTGGGGTGCCACATATGCAGGGACGCGCGCACGCGGCGTTCATTACCTGAACCGCCGCGACACACGTCCCAGTGAAGCAGCTGAAGCTGCGCGTCTCCCTTCCCCGGCCGGCGTATGACGTCACCGGAGAAGGAGGACACCTCATGGGAGAGCAGGAAGGTAAGAGGTGTCTGTGTGTGTGTCTGTGTGTATATGAGTGGATGCAGAATGGGATGGGCCCCTGGCTGGACACACAAGGGGGGGCCCGGCTAGACACACAAGGGGGGACCCTGGCTGGACACACAAGGGGGGGCCCGGATGGACACACAAGGGGGGCCTTGCTGGACACACAAGGGGGAGCCCTGGCTGGACACACAAGGGGGAGCCCTGGCTGGACACACAAGGGGAAGCCCTGGCTGGACACACAAGGGGGAGCCCTGACTGGACACACAAGGGGGAGCCCTGACTGGACACACAAGAGGGAACCCTGGCTGGACACACAAGGGGGATCCCTGGCTGGACACACAAGGGGGAGCCCTGGCTGGACACACAAGGGGGAGCCCTGACTGGACACACAAGGGGGAGCCCTGGCTGGACACACAAGGGGGGAGCTGGATGGACACACAAGGGGGAACCCTGGCTGGACCCACAAGGGGGAGCCCTGGCTGGACACACAAGGGGAAGCCCTGACTGGACACACAAGAGGGAACCCTGGCTGGACACACAAGGGGGAACCCTGGCTGGACACACAAGGGGGAACACTGGCTGGACACACAAGGGTGAGAGCCTGGCTGGACACACAAAGGGGAACCCTGGCTGGACACACAAGGGGGGGAGCCTGGCTGGACACATAAGGGGGAGCCTGGCTGGACACATGGGAAAGGGTGGGCAGGATGGCTATATGGTGGGGCAGGCTGGACACATGGAGGCCAGGATGGATATGTGAGGGGGATGGATATATGGGGGGGCCGGATATATGGGGGGCGGGGCAGGCTGGACACATGATGGCCAGGATGGATATGTGGGGGGCAGGCTGGACACATGGGGGGCTAGGATAGATATGTGGAGGGGCAGGCTCGATACACGTGGGCTAGGATAAATATATGGAGGGGCCACGCTGGACATATGGGGGCCAGTATGGATATATGGGGGGGTGTCAGGATGGATATATGCAGGGGGGAAGGGCAGGATGGATATATGAGGGGGCAGGCTGGACACATGGAGGCCAGGATGGATATATGGGGGGCAGGCTGGAAACATGGAGGCCAGGATGGATATATTGTGGGGAAAAGGCTGGACACATGGAGGCCAGGAAGGATATGTAGGGGGGGCATGCTGGACACATGGAGGCCAGGATGGATATATGGGGGGCAGGCTTGACACATGGGGCTTTAGGACAGATATATGGGAGGGGGCAGGCTGGACACATGGAGGCCAGGACAGATATATGGGGGGGCAGGCTGGAAACATGGAGGCCAGGATGGATATGTGGGGGGGCAGGCTGGACACATGGAGGCCAGGATGGATATATGGGGGGAACAGGAGGGCCAAATGGGGGACTAGGATGGGTATATGGGAGGGGGCAGGCTCGATACACGTGGGCTAGGATAAATATATGGAGGGGTCACACTGGACATATGGGGGCCAGAAGGGATATATGGGGGGTGTCAGGATGGATATATGCAGGGAAGGGGGGGCCAGGATGGATATATGGGGGTGCCAGGCTGAACAAGGGACTTAATTACTGTTTGGGGCCAGATTGAGGAACATACTTTATTAGTTTATGGTGGCCAGTGAGGAACATTATTATTTTAGAGTCCAATTAGAGACATTATTACTTCTGTAATATAATTTACTTTTTAGGAAATTGTTTTCCATGGGATAGGACAAAAGCGGGCTCCTGTTACTGTGCAGGGCGGCACTATATCGCTTTTTTTCTTCAACTGGTGTAGTGTAGAAGTCGGGGGGTGGAGTGGGAATATTCCCTAGAAGAGATCAGTTATTGATAACTGTGTGTTATTTTCTGCAGAGATGATTCCTGGCTGGAAGAAGTGATGGCCGTCTGTGCCAGATGAAGAAGAAAAGCGAAGATGAAGGACTTCACCTAGAGACGTCACTGGTGAGTCAGTGTATTACATGTGACTCGCCCCCTGGGCCGTGGGGCACTCGGATCCGGGCAATAGGGAGACGATGGGGGTAGTAGTGGCGACCCGGTTCCGTGGCTCAGGGTGGTCAGGCCAATGGTAGTCTGCTATGTTCTGCTGATAATGTCCGACTACGCCACCCGTGGATTGCGGTTATTAGGAACCGCCGCTGCATGCAGACCGCTGGGGCTGATGAGGTGTGCAGCTAGGGTAGTGTGACTCTCCACGGGAAGAGTGCGGCCCCAGGGCAGTATAATGGATGTTGGGAGTGATGGTAGTGGGAGTCCCAGTGCTGATAGTGCTGGAGGAGCAAGGAGCACACAGACAACAGGTTGCAGTCCAGGGTCTTTACTAAACAGGTAAACTGACCCACAAACAGTCCCGGCTAGGAGGGGACCTGGATGTCTGAGAGCAACGGGGAAATTGGCCCTGGTCAGGGTGAGGGTGTAGGCCTACCGTGCTTTCTGCGCTCCTTCTGGCTATCTCCTCCTGATAGGGTAACAGCCCACGTTTCCGAGCTTTCCGTGTTTTCTCGCCTGTATGGCCTGCGACGTGGGTTCCTTTCTGCTCCCAGCCTTGTATGGCTTTACTGGTCCCTTCTGTTGTGGCAGGGCCTCCAGGCTTCTTAGGCCAAGGAATATACAGTCCCTTGCGGACTGGTTCTCTGCTGGGGGATGTGGAATCCTTCCAGCCTCAGACACCAAAGTCTGGTAGATTAAGTCTGTTATCTGCCAAGACAGGCTTGCTTCGCCTCTTGTCTCTGGCTTGTGGCTCTCCTCCTGCCACACTTCCTCTTAGGTGCAGTGCAACTGTCTGTCCCTGCTCTGCTGAGACACGTCTCAGTCCTGAGACAGGTCATCTGGGTTCTCTCTAACCCTGCCCCCAGCACCAGCTTTTATAGGGGCAGCCTGCTCCCCCTACTGGCCTGAGACAGGAGGCATTGCATGCTAATGTTCCCCTGACTAGAGAACCTCCCCCCTGCTCTCAGACACAGCTTTAATTACACTTGTGGCATCCAGGCCAGGGTGACACATTCCCCCCTAGTGAAATTTAGTACTCCGTGACTAAACAGTAAACAAAGACAATATGCATAACAATAAAACATTAATAGACAGACGACGCACAAATTGAGTTCTTAAGGTCACAGTGTGGCCTGTGACCGGGTGTCCATATCACCAGCACAACGGGGAGCCTTAACCAGGTGGGGGTCTGTCCTACCCCAAGTCCTTCACAGTCTTAGTTCATTCCTGGGTTAGGCTCTGAACGCAGTCCATACAAGGTCCCGGTTATAAAAAGTCCATAACCTGTGAGTCCTTACGGTAGCTGCAAGAAACTGAAACAGAGTATTACCAAACATGCATGTAACTTTGCAAACAATTCAACATTTGGCAACAGGGTTATTTACAATTTTAGTACACTCTATATTCTCCAGCGAGCGGGTATCTGTCCCTTTGTGCTCCTGGTTGACCTACGTAGCCCACTGTCTGGTGGTGGACTGACTTGGCTTTCCCCACTAGCGTTAGGGGTGCAGCTACCAGCTGGGTGTACAGGTAGGGCAGGCAGCTGTCTGCGGGTCCTTTGGCTTACCGCAGGCATGGCAGGCTCACTGTCAGCAGAGGGTTGACTCTCCTGGGCTGCTGGTACAGGCTCTTCTGCCTCTGGAACTGCTTGCTCCTCTTCACCTTCCGGCTCTGGTGTTGGTTGTTGCTGTGCCGGTTGCAGGAAATGCAGGACAGGTACCACTATGGCATCATTTATGCGAGTCCAGGACTGAGGAAACTCTCCGAGAACGGTGCTGATCATTTCTTCCTTGTCCTCTGCGGGTTCAAGGTCACTCTGATCCTCTTCTGCACTACGGAGTTGCTCGGGGCACCTTTTGAGATGGTCTCTGGAGACGACACTAGTGGTTTCTCCTCCGTCCTTGGTGATTACGCACACCTTTGGGTTGTCGTGGTCAGACTGCAGTACGGTGTAGGGTTCCCTTTCCCACTGGTCGTCCAACTTATGTAGCCTTCTTTTTCGCTTTAGGACTTGCTCACCAGGTTCTAGGGGACTAGCAGGGGCGTGTTGATTGAAGAGTCTTTCTTGCTTCTCTCTCACCTGGGCCAGGCTCTTCTCCACACTCTCCTGTACCTTCTTGTACTGCAGTTGCCTTTCCGTATCCCAGTCCGCATCCGGGGAGGTGTCCTCAGGTATTAGGACTCCCATCTCCAGGTCTACGGGCAGCTTTCCTGGTCTAGCTTGCATCAGGTAAGCCGGGGTGCAGTTTGTAGCATTCACCGGGATATTGTTGTATAGGTCTATCAGGTCCGGCAGTTTTTCTGGCCACAGGCTGCGTTCCTCCAGGGGCAACGTCTTCAGGAGATCAATGACTATATTGTTCATCTTCTCACACATCCCGTTGGTTTGGGGGTGGTAAGGCGTTGTACGAATCTTCTTACAGCCATAGAGGTTGCAGAACTCCTGGAAGATTTCAGCCTCGAACGCTGGACCCTGGTCTGTCAGGACCTGTTCCGGATACCCGTGTGGACGGCAGAAATATTGCTGGAAGGCTCTGGCCGCTGTTTGGGCTGTCAAGTCCTTTACCGGGACCACCACTAGAAAACGGGAATAGTGGTCCACGATTGTCAGGGCATAGATGTATCCTGACTGGCTGGGAGCCAATTTGACATGGTCCAGAGCTACCAGCTCAAGAGGCTGCGTGGTGATGATGGGCCTCAAGGGTGTCTTCTGGCTGGCACGGTCCTTCCTCCTTAGGTGACAAGGGCCACAGTCTCTGCACCATTTTTCTACAGCTCCTCTCATGCCGACCCAAAAGAATCTTCCTCTTAGTAGGAACTCCAGTTTCTTCCAACCGAAGTGTCCCGCTCTGTCATGGTAAGCCCCCAGGACCATAGCTGCATCCCTCCTTGGGACCACGACTTGCCAGGTCAGCTCGTGCGTCCGGTGGTTGACAATCCTTCTGCACAACTTGCCTTCGTAGAGGAACAGCTTGCTCTTCTCCTTCCATAGCTGCTTGGCTTCCTCTGGGGCATCTGGATCTAAGCGGGCGTCTTCCCGGGTCAGCAGATCTTTCACCAGGCGGACTGCAGGGTCACTATCTTGGGTCTCGGCCCAGCTGTGGTGAGGTAGGGGATTCATCATCACAGTTGTTAGATCCTCCTCCTTCACGCGGTGAGAGTGTTGAGCGGCTCCATACCGGTGAAACGCGGGGAGTTCTACCTCCTCCAGCTCTTCTGGGTCTTCGTCACCTTCAGGTAAGTGAGGCATCCTTGATAGGGCGTCCGCGTTGGAGTTGGTTTTGCCTGCCCGGTACTTGATCACGAAGTCATAGTTGGAGAGACGGGCCATCCACCGCTGTTCCAGGGCACCCAGTCTTGCATTGTCCAGGTGTGTCAACGGGTTGTTGTCCGTGTACACGGTGAACTTTGCGGAGGCCAGGTAATGCTTGAAGCGTTCCGTCACGGCCCACACCACCGCCAAGAATTCTAGCTTGAAGGAGCTGTAATTCTCCGGGTTCCTCTCGGTGGGCCTCAGCTTCCGGCTGGCGTATGCGATCACCGGTTCTCTGCCCTTTGGGTTTTGGGACAATACGGCTCCCAGTCCCACATTACTGGCATCTGTGTGGAGAATGAAAGGCTGGCCATAATCAGGGTAGGCCAGGATCTCATCCCCTGTGAGGGCCATCTTTAGCTGGCGGAAGGACTCCTCTTCCGGTTTATCCCACTTGAAGGGCGGCTTTTGCCTCCTGGACTTAGACTGTCCGATCAGGAGGTCCTGCATAGGAGCTGCCATCTTGGTGAACCCGGGGATGAATCTTCGGTAGTAGCCTACCAACCCGAGAAACTGTCTCACCTCTTTGATGTTCGAGGGGCTTGGCCAGCTCTTGATTGCCGTGACCTTGTCAGGGTCGGGGGCCACTCCTTCCGCGCTTACCACGTGCCCTAGGTTCTGGACCTTTGGTTTCAGCAGGTGACACTTCGATGGTTTCACCTTCAGGCCATAGCCTGCCAGGGCTTCGAACACCTCGGCCAGGTGCTTCAGATGGTCCTCGTAGGTCTTCGAATAGACGATCACGTCATCCAGGTAAAGGAGGACCGTCTCGAAGTTTCGGTGCCCTAGACAGCATTCCATCAGCCGCTGGAAGGTCCCTGGTGCGTTGCAGAGCCCGAAAGGCATGCAGTTGAATTCGCTCAGTCCCATCGGGGTGGTGAAGGCGGTCTTCTCCTTGTCAGCCTCTGCCACAGGAACCTGCCAGTACCCGCTAGTAAGGTCCAAAGTAGAAAAGAAGTTAGCTGATTTTAGTGCGGCTAAAGACTCCTCTATTCTAGGCAGCGGATATGCGTCTTTGTGAGTGATACGGTTGATTTGTCTATAGTCGACGCACATTCTCATGGTGCCGTCTTTCTTTTTGACCAGAACCAAGGGGGCTGCCCAGGGGCTACAGCTGTCTCTAATAACCCCAGCTTCTTTCATCTCTCTTAGCATGCCCCTTGCGTTCTGATAATGTGCAGGGGGTACAGGTCTGTGCCTCTCTTTTATCGGTGGGTGGCTCCCTGTGGGGATGTGGTGTTCTATCCCCTTTACTCTGCCGAAGTCTAGCGGGTGCTTACTAAAGACTCTTCGTACTCCTGTACCACCCGGTAGACTCCTTGTTTTTGGTGCAGGGGAGTGGAGTCAGCACCCACGTGGAGTTTCTGGCACCAGTCCTCCTTTTGTTTCTGGGAACCATTACCCTCCGCCTGAGGAGATGGAGGCAAGGGTTCCACGGCCCTGATAGCTTTGTGTTCGACCACAAACAGCTTGGCGAGTGTAGCGTACCTGGGTAAGTGTACCTCCCTCTCCCCAATGTTGAGGATGCGGACGGGCACCCTCCCATGACGGACATCAACCACCCCCCGGGCTGTCAAAATGGTGGGCCTGCTGTCTGAGTACACGGGTTCTACCATGGCTTGGTAGTCTCTACCTCTCAACCCGATTGCAGTCCGACACCAGATCATCATTTCACTTTTGGGAGGCATGGAAATGGGGAATGGGTCACTCAGTCTTACGCTACCGATCTCACCACCAGACAGTTCTACCTGCTGCCGTCTCATCAGGGCCTTTATCTCCTTGTTGAGAACTCTCTGTTGGCTGGAACTAGCATTCACCGCCACCTGTTGTAAGATTACAATTACCTCTGAAAGACAATTTTCAATTACATTAGTACCCACAGTTATTTTAGGGTGACTTTCACGACGGTCAATGTCCACAATAATCACTCCCTGTGCCGGTAGTTCAACTTTACCAATCTTAATGGTCATCTCCTTGAACCCCATCTGCGGCACGGGTAAGCCATTACTGGCGATGATGCTCAAGTTACCGTCTGGATACCGTGTGATATCAGCATCAGTCCAATACTGCTTAAAAAGTACATAAGGGATAGTGGTTACTTGTGACCCAGTATCCAGCAAGGCGCTCATGGGGATACCGTCCAGCACCACGGGTAAAACCGGGCGCCCCCCAACGTACTTATTACGCCAATTGTAAGGGCCTGGTGATCTTATGCCTGGGGGTTGGCCCTCTGCCCCAGGTTGGACCCGTTTAAATTACAGTACCTGGAAATGTGTCCGGGCTGGTTGCATCGACGGCAAATGGGCTGTCCATCCTCTGCGTAGCGGTCTGTGGGCCTCCCTCGGAACGACGGGATCCTCCTCTGTCGACGCCATGGGACATCCTCCGGACTTGAAGCCAGCTCGATGGGTCTTGACGGGTCCACTTGCAACGCCTGGACGGTCCTGGTCAACGCCGCGACGCTCTTGGTCAGCTCCTGGACTTGTTGGTGCAGATCTTTCGACGGGGCTTGGTTCAGGGCCTGTGCATCAGCCTCCACAGAGTCCATAGAGGAGGGCGCCGCCTCCTGGTGGTAAGTGATAGCAGGGCGCCGGGGGTTTATAGCGCCACTGGTTGCAGATTCACGGAGCACCCTTATGGCCCTGTCCTTAAATTGGGCAAAGGTCAGGTCGAGGTTCTGAAAGAACATGAGGCGCAGTTGGGCCCTGTGGGCGCTAGACAGCAGACCTTCTATGAATTGTTCTGTTAGCAGCTTATCCGTTTCCTGCACACTGCCAGGGTCAGTTTGTTGAATAGCCCTCAAGGCTTCCTGCAGATTTAGGGCATAGTCTCTGATCCTGTCCTGTGCCCGCTGCTTACATCCATAGAACCTCATTTTAATCTCAGCGGAGGTACGTGTGTCAAAGGTACCCCGCAGCCGGGCCAGAATACCCTTCACAGTCCTTTTCTCCTCAGTGGGCCATGATTTTACCTCCCGCTGGGCTGCGCCAGTTAACTGCCCTGTTAATATGCTGACCTTCTGTTCCTCTGTCAGGGGGTAAACGTGGAACAAACTGTATAGCCTTTCCTTGAAGTCAGTTAGGGCATGGGGCTCCCCTGAGTATTTGGGCAGCCAGGCCGCTCCAGGGATGTAGGGCAAGGAAAAGGGCATCACCGCTGCTGCAGTTGCGTTGGTGGTAGTGGGCGCCTCTGTGTCCGTCATCTTCCTCCTCCCCTAGTTACGTGTGGCCTACCTTCCGACGATCCTCTTCTGTAGGCCGCGGCTCCGCTGCTGCTGCTATGGACGAGGACCTGGCGTCGCGTCCTGATGACGTCAGCGTCTCTCTCTCTCCCTTCCAGGACCTTGCGCAGCGTCGGTGCGTGGGGCGGAGCTTCGGATCTCGCGTGGTTTTGACGTCCACGCCCCTCTTCTTCCCGCGCGGCGTCCTGAAGATGGCGTCCGATGGCGGGAAGCAGCTGCGGATGGCGGGAAGGCGGCAGAAGATGGCGGGAAACGGTCCAAGATGGCGTCCGATGGCGGGAATCGGCTCCGGATGGCGGGAAAAGACTCCGGACGGCGGGAAACTTTGCCACAGGTAAGTTACAAAAGTCTTTTTCAGGCACGCAGTACCCGGTGGTTGCGGGCACGAAATCCTGCTGACTACGCCAAAGCTGACTCGCCCCCTGGGCCGTGCGGCTCTCGGATACGGGCAATAGGGAGACGATGGGGGTAGTAGTGGCGACCCGGTTCCGTGGCTCAGGGTGGTCAGGCCAATGGTAGTCTGCTATGTTCTGCTGATAACGTCCGACTACGCCACCCATGGTTATTAGGAACCGCCGCTGCATGCAGACCGCTGGGGCTGATGAGGTGTGCAGCTAGGGTAGTGTGACTCTCCACGGGAAGAGTGCGGCCCCAGGGCAGTATAATGGATGTTGGGAGTGATGGTAGTGGGAGTCCCAGTGCTGATAGTGCTGGAGGAGCAAGGAGCACACAGACAACAGGTTGCAGTCTAGGGTCTTTACTAAACAGGTAAACTGACCCACAAACAGTCCCGGCTAGGAGGGGACCTGGATGTCTGAGAGCAACGGCGAAATTGGCCCTGGTCAGGGTGAGGGTGTAGGCCTACCGTGCTTTCTGCGCTCCTTCTGGCTATCTCCTCCTGATAGGGTAACAGCCCACGTTTCCGAGCTTTCCATGTTTTCTCGCCTGTATGGCCTGCGACATGGGTTCCTTTCTGCTCCCAGCCTTGTATGGCTTTACTGGTCCCTTCTGTTGTGGCAGGGCCTCCAGGCTTCTTAGCCAAGGAATATACAGTCCCTTGCGGACTGGTTCTCTGCTGGGGGATGTGGAATCCTTCCAGCCTCAGACACCAAACTCTGGTAGATTAAGTCTGTTATCTGCCAAGACAGGCTCTCTTCGCCTCTTGTCTCTGGCTTGTGGCTCTCCTCCTGCCACACTTCCTCTTAGGTGCAGTGCAACTGTCTGTCCCTGCTCTGCTGAGACACGTCTCAGTCCTGAGACAGGTCATCTGGGTTCTCTCTAACCCTGACCTCAGCACCAGCTTTTATAGGGGCAGCCTGCTCCCCCTACTGGCCTGAGACAGGAAGCATTGCATGCTAATGTTCCCCTGACTAGAGAACCTCCCCCCTGCTCTCAGACACAGCTTTAATTACACTTGTGGCATCCAGGCCAGGGTGACACACATGTACACTTACACTACACACGTGGTCAAAACTGTTGGTACCCCTCGTTTAATGAAAGAAAAACCCACAATGGTCACAGAAATAACTTGAATCTGACAAAAGTAATAATAAATTAAAAATCTATGAAAATGAACAAATGAAAGTCAGACATTGCTTTTCTGCTTCCACAGAATAAAAAAAAATAAATAAACTGATGAAACAGGCCTGGACAGAAATGATGGTTCTTCTTAACTTTATATTTTGCTGAACAACCTTTTGAGGCAATCACTGCAATCAAACGACTCCTGTAACTGTCAATGAGACTTCTGCACCTCTCCACAGGTATTTTGGCCACTCCTCATGAGCAAACTGCTCCAGTTGTCTCATGGTTGAAGGTTGCCTTTTCCAGACGGCATGTTTCAGCTCTTTCCAAAGATGCTCAATAGGATTTAGGTCAGGGCTCATAGAAGCCACTTCAGAATAGTCCAATGTTTTCCTCTTAGCCATTGTTGGGTGTTTTTAGCTGTGTGTTTTGGGTCATAATACTGTTGCAAGACCCATGACCTGCGACTGAGACCACGCTTTCTGACACTGGGCAGCACATTTCTCTCTAGAATCCCTTGATAGTCTTGAGATTTCATTGTACCCTGCACAGATTCAAGACACCCTGTGCCAGATGCGGCAGACCAGCCCCAAAACATAAAAGAGACTCCTCCATGTTTCACAGTAGGGACAGTGTTCTTATCTTGATATGCTTCATTTTTCCATCTGTGAACATAGATCTGATGTGCCTTGCCAAAAACTTCCATTTTTGTCTCATCTGTCCATAGGGCATTCTCCTAAAAGCTTTGTGACTTGTGAACATGTAGTTTGGCAAATTCCAGTCTGGCTTTTTTATGATTTTTTTTCAACAATGGTGTACTCCTTGGTCGTCTCCCATGAAGTCCACTTTAGATCAAACAACGACGGATGGTGCGATCTGACACTGATGTTCCTTGAGCTTGAAGTTCACCTTTAATCTCTTTAGAAGTTTTCCTGGGCTCTTTTGTTACCATTCATATTATTCGTCTCTTTGATTTGTTATCAATTTTCCTCCTGCGGCCACGTCCAGGGAGGTTGGCTACAGTCCCATGGATCTTAAATTTCTGAATAATATGTGCAACTGTAGTTACAGGAACATCAAGCTGCTTGGAGATGGTCTTATAACCTTTACCTTTAACATGCTTGTCTATAATTTTCTTTCTAATCTCCTGAGACAACTCTTTCCATTGCTTCCTTTGGTCCATGTTGAGTGTGGTACACACCATGTCACCAAACAGCACAGTGAGTATCTGTAGCCCTATATACAGGCCCACTGACTGATTACAAGATTGTCGACACCTGTGATGCTAATTAGTGGACACAACTTGATTTAACATGTCCCTTTTGTCACATTATTTTCAGGGGTACCATTATTTCTGTCCAGGCCTATTTCAAGAGTTTAATTTTTTTTTCAATTCTGTGGAAGCAGGGTTGAAAAGCAATGTCTGTCTTTCATTTGTTCATTTTCATCGATTTTTAATTTATTATTACTTTTGTCAGATTCAAGTTTTTTCTGTGACCATTGTGGGTTTTTCTTTCATTAAACGAGGGGTACCAACAATTTTGACCACGTGTGTATATAGTATATACAGAGCTCCTGTGTATGTCACTGGTGATCACTGTATTACCTATACACTATATACAGAGCTCCTGTCTATAATGTCACTGGTGATCACTGTGTTACCTGTACACTGAAACTATATACAGAGCTCCTGTGTATAATGTTCCTGGTGGTAATAACAGTGTTGTTAGTATTGTGGTTTTGTATTCATGATCAGTATTGTAGTATTTGGTCACCTTGGGGTGGTAATATATGGTCTGGTCATAGTTTGGCCATATTTGTTCCTTGTATGTGGTATTATTCGGTCACTATGTAGTGGTAATATGTGATCTAGTCAAGGTGTGGCGATATTTGTCCCTTTTGTATGTGGTATTATTGGTGTTGATATAGTGGACTGTGTTGTGTATGGCGGTCATTTTATTCTCGCTGATCTTAACTAGGAAAAGATTTTTTTCCATTAGGCCACAGCCCCACCATCAGTATTTGGTCAGTATTTTTCTCAGGAGTGGCTGCCGAAACCAGGAATGGTTGATTAATGCAGAATTGGTGACTTGTTTCTATTATACCTTTTCTCTGATTGTTCATCACCTGTTTTGGCTCCCACTCCTGAGAAAAAATACTGACTGGACACTGACCGAATACTGATAGTAGGGCCGCAGCCTTAGAGATTAAATACTTGGACCAGAGCGGCAGAGATGCACTTACAGGGGTTCTCTGGTGAAAACAAGTAATCACCTCTCCACAGGATCAGTGATGATATTGATTGGTGGGGGTCTGACTGCTGGGACACAATCGGCAGAATGTGGAGCTTTTCTCCCCATTAGACTGGAGCGGCATGTGAGATGCGACCACTCATCCAGTCATTCCCTCAGTGACTGTGAGCGCTCAGTATTTGGTCAGTATTCAGTCAGTATTTTTTCTCAGGAGTGGGAGCCAAAACCAGGTGAGGAACAATCAGAGAAAAGGTATAATAGAAACAAGTCACCAATTCTGTATTTATCACCCACTCCTGGTTTTGGCAGCTACTCCTGAGAAAAAATACTGACCGAATACTGATGGTGGGGCTGTGGCCTAATGGAAAAAAATCTTTTCCTAGTTAATATCAGCAAGAACAAAATGACTGCCATACACAACACAGTCCACTATATCAACACCAATAATACCACATACAAAAGAGACAAATATCGCCACACCATGACTAGATCACATATTACCACCACATAGTGACCGAATAATACTACATACAAGGAACAAATACGGCCACACCATGACCAGACCACATATTACCACCCCAAAGTGACCAAATACTACAATACTGATCATGAATACAAACCACAATACTAACAACACTGTTATTACCACCAGGAACATTATACACAGGAGCTCAGTATATAGTGTCAGTGTACAGGTAATACAGGGTTCACCAGTGATATTATACACAGGAGCTCTGTATAGAGTGTCAGTGTACATCCTGACACCCCCCATATATCCAGCGTGCCCCTCCATATATTTATGCTAGCCCATGTGTATCGAGCCCGCCCCCCCCACATATTCATCCTAGCCCCCCATGTGTCCAGCCTGTCCCCCCCCATATATCCATCCTGGCCTCCATGTGTTCAGCCTGCCCCCCCTCCCCCATATATCCATCCTGGCCTCCATAAGTCCAGCTTGCCCCCCCCCATATATCCATCCTGGCCTCCATATATCCATCTTGCCCCCCCATATATCCATCCTGCCCCCCCCCATATATCCATCCTGCCCCCCATATATCCATCCTGGCCTCCATGTGTCCAGCCTGCCCCCCATATACCCATCCTGCCCACCCCCCTTTGCCTGGGTCCACCTTGGTTCCCCCTTGTGTGTCCTGCCAGGGCTCCCCCTTGTGTGTCCAGCCAGGGCTCCCCTCCCTTGCGTGTCCAGCCAGGGCTCCCCCCTTGCGTGTCCAGCCAAGGCTCCCCCCCTTGCGTGTCCAGCCAGGGCCCCCCCCCTTGCGTGTCCAGCCAGGGTTCCCCCCTCGTGTGTCCAGCTGGGCCCCCCCTCGTGTGTCCGTCCAGCTGGGCCCCCCCTCGTGTGTCCGTCCAGCTGGGCCCCCCCTCGTGTGTCCGTCCAGCTGGGCCCCCCTCGTGTGTCCGTCCAGCTGGGCCCCCCCTCGTGTGTCCGTCCAACTGGGCCCCCCCTCGTGTGTCTTTCCAGCTGGGCCCCCCCTCGTGTGTCTGTCCAGCTGGGCCCCCCCTCGTGTGTCTGTCCAGCTGGGTCCCCCCTCGTGTGTCTGTCTAGCTGGGCCCCCCCTTGTGTGTCTGTCCAGCTGGGCCCCCCCCTTGTGTGTCTGTCCAACTTGGCCCCCCCTTGTGTGTCTGTCCAGCTTGGCCCCCCCTTGTGTGTCTGTCCAGCTGGGCCCCCCTTGTGTGTCTGTCCAGCTGGGCCCCCCTTGTGTGTCTGTCCAGCTGGGCCCCCCTTGTGTGTCTGTCCAGCTGGGCCCCCCCTTGTGTGTCTGTCCAGCTGGGCCCCCCCTTGTGTGTCTGTCCAGCTGGGCCCCCCCTTGTGTGTCTGTCCAGCTGGGCCCCCCCTTGTGTGTCTGTCCAGCTGGGCCCCCCCTTGTGTGTCTGTCCAGCTGGGCCCCCCCTTGTGTGTCTGTCCAGCTGGGCCCACCCCTTGTGTGTCTGTCCAGCTTGGCCCCCCCTTGTGTGTCTGTCCAGCTGGGCCCCCCCTTGTGTGTCTGTCCAGCTGGGCCCCCACCTTGTGTGTCTGTCCAGCTGGGCCCCCCCTTGTGTGTCTGTCCAACTTGGCCCCCCCTTGTGTGTCTGTCCAGCTGGGCCCCCCCCTTTTGTGTCTGTCCAGCTGGGCCCCCCCTTGTGTGTCTGTCCAACTTGGCACCCCCTTGTGTGTCTGTCCAGCTGGCCCCCCCCCTTGTGTGTCTGTCCAACTTGGCCCCCCCCTTGTGTGTCTGTCCAACTTGGCCCCCCCCTTGTGTGTCTGTCCAGCTGGGCCCCCCCTTGTGTGTCTGTCCAGCTGGGCCCCCCCTTGTGTGTCTGTCCAGCTGGGCCCCCAATTGTGTGTCTGTCCAGCTGGGCCCCCCCTTGTGTGTCTGTCCAGCTGGGCCCCCCCTTGTGTGTCTGTCCAGCTGGCCCACCCCTTGTGTGTCTGTCCAGCTTGGCCCCCCCTTGTGTGTCTGTCCAGCTGGGCCCCCCCTTGTGTGTCTGTCCAGCTGGGCCCCCCCCTTGTGTGTCTGTCCAGCTGGGCCCCCCCTTGTGTGTCTGTCCAACTTGGCCCCCCCTTGTGTGTCTGTCCAGCTGGGCCCCCCCCTTGTGTTTCTGTCCAGCTGGGCCCCCCCTTGTGTGTCTGTCCAACTTGGCACCCCCTTGTGTGTCTGTCCAGCTGGCCCCCCCCCTTGTGTGTCTGTCCAACTTGGCCCCCCCCTTGTGTGTCTGTCCAACTTGGCCCCCCCTTGTGTGTCTGTCCAGCTGGGCCCCCCCTTGTGTGTCTGTCCAGCTGGGCCCCCCCCTTGTGTGTCTGTCCAACTTGGTCCCCCCTTGTGTGTCTGTCCAGCTGGGCCCCCCCTTGTGTGTCTGTCCAGCTGGGCCCCCCCCCTTGTGGGTCTGTCCAGCTGGACCCCCCTTGTGTGTCCTGCTGGCCCCCGCCTTGTGTGTCCAGACCATTACACACACACACACACATACACACACACACACACACACACACACCTCTTACCTTCCTGCGATCCCGTGCGGTGTCCTCCTTCTCCTGAGTTGCGCGCCTCCTTCACAGCAGGCGCATGACGATGACGTCATACGCCGGCCGGCGAAGGGAGACACGCAGCTTCAGCTGCTTCACAGGGACGTGCGCCGCGGTGGTTCAGGTAATGAACGCTGCGTGCGCGCGTCCCTGCATACACTATGCCTGCGCTTTTAAAGGGCCCGTGCCCCTTAAAACCGCAGGATTTTTTTTTGTTCTCTTCTCCCCCCTCTACTCTGCAGCAGGGGGCGGGGCCCACCGGGAAATTTCCCGGTATCCCGCCAGCCCAGACCGACCCTGCTCACATGTATTAAAACCGTCAAACAGTCGCAAATCATGCACATGGGAGCGATTCAACCATATCACCAAGGAGCTATAAATACTCGGAGCTCGGCCCGAGCATACTCGCCGAAAGGGTTAACAGAACATACTCGCTCAACACTAGTTTTAACCAAAGAAGCTCTTTAATGCAAACATGTCCATCCCAGTTAGAGTGTCGCCCAGTAGATGTGCAGGAGCCGCCAGTCAATGCTCCACTATAACAGGGAGAGCGGATAACAGATATTTGCATCTTGCTGTAGGTGGGCCCCTAGAGTTAATTTCCCCTGTGGGCCCCAGACACCGCAGTCCGACCCTGGTCATCAATATCAGATCAGTGAGGTTCCAACACACGGCCCCCTCACCAATAAGACAGCAGCTGGAAATACTCAGCGTAGAGAGCCCAAACAGCACAGCTCTGTACACTGTGTAGTGGCCGATCTTGGTACTGCAGCTCCTATTGAAATGATTGTGATCTGAGCTGTAGTACCCGAAACCAGCCATTGCACAGTGTGCGGAGCTGTGCTATTCCAGCTGTTAACACTGTGTACATCATCTTGCAGAAGTAGCTGATGTCTGGGGATTTCAGGTGTCAGACCCCCACTAATCACTGTATGAGTTCTGCTCTACTCCTTTATTAAAGGGGTGGTCTTGTGTTCCTCTCATCAGAAGCTGAAGATTTACAGTTCTGGCCGGTGGCTTGGCTGAGCCGCTTGTCTGAATTGTGCCCTCTTGCATTCTGCGGGCAGAGGCGGCTTTGCCTCTGCAGAATGGGACAGGCACAGGGGCGCTGAAGTCCACCAGTCTGCAAGTGAGCGCTTCTTGCCAAGGAGACCAGCCACTTCTCAGGTGGTCAGTAACCATAGCAATGAGCTGTACACTGCAGAATTAAAAATCTTTTCCTTCTTGAGAACAGAGAAGATTTTGAATAAGAAGGAAATTGCAAAGTTTCTTGTTTTTACAAGCTCTTTGCAATCTTAGCCTTTTAATACATTCATTTTATTTAGTTATATATTTATTTTACTCTCTTATATAGCGCCGTTAGATTTTGTAGCACCTTACAGACATTATCATCACTGTCCCCATTGGGGCTCACAATATGAATTCCCTATCAGTATGTCTTTGGAGTGTGGGAGGAAACCGGAGAACCCGGAGGAAACCCACACAAACACGGGGAGAACATACAAACTCCTTGCAGATGTTGTCCTTGCTATTATATGAACCCAGCCCCACAGCGTTAATCATTGACCCACCATGTTGCCCACATTCCTCGGCTTTTTTAAGATTTTCTGCAATGAATAAGAACACTGAAGAAAATCTAGATTGATCAACATTTAATATCACAAATGCAGTTGCTGCAAAACTTGTCCATAGTCCTGTTCCCAGCTGAAAATTGGATACAATTGTATCTTGTGTAGACAATGCTCTGTGAGCTAAATAGCCGGGATCCACTGCTACAAGGCAGGAAACAGACAGATTCTGCTGATGGGTTCTGCTCCCAGAGCATTATTCAGCCTGGACATCTCAGCTCAGAGCAAAACCAGCTATAAGGCTGTGTGCACACCTAGCAGATTTGATGCAGATTTACATGCGTTTTTTCTGCTAGAGAGAAGCGTTTTCACATGCATTTTTTCAAGCAATTTTCCAAGCGATTTTGAGCATCACTTGGAAAAGTGCTTGATAAGTTGATCACACAATATAAATCCATGCAACCGAAATGGATCTATAATGTGTGAACAACTTAGATGCTTTAAATGCAGCATCTATAGTAAAAAAAAGAATCAAAACGTTAATAAATAAAAAAAAACAACGGTATATTCACCTCTCCGGCGGCCCCCGGTCTGCTCTCCGGTCTCCTCCGGTCTGCTCCCGGCCGCGTCTTCTCTCTTCAGCGTCCCGCAGTGTACGGTCAGGACCTGCGGTGACGTCATTTAGTCAGCTGATGGCCACGCGACCATCACCTGATGCCGACGTCAGCGGTCATGCGACCATCACCTGACTAAATGACGTCACCGCAGGTCCTGACAGTACAGACAGCAGACCGGAGGAGACCGGAGAGCAGACCGGGGGCCGCCGGAGAGGTGAATATACAGGTTTTGTTTGTTTTTAACTTTTTTATTTCTTTTTTTCACCGCGTGGTAGCCGGGATGAAGAGGAGTTGTAGTCTCGTCTTCCTCCCAGATACCACACGCATCGCGAATAAGCTTCAGCGTAATCGCAGTAGAAATGGTCATGCTGCGTTTTGCAAAGTAATGCGAATTCTGCGCGCAAATTAGCGCATCATGTGCACAGCACATCCGAATTCACATGGCTTTGCATGGCAGACTGTTTTACAAGCGTTTTCGCGGCCGTAAAAACGCCGCAAAAACGCTACAAAAACGCTACGTGGGCACATAGCCTAAGGCTGTGTGCCCACGACGCGTATTTTAAGCGTTTCCGCATGGCAAAAACGCTGCAGAAACGCTTAAAGACGCATGTTAGAAGGTCTGCCATGTTCCCCAATGATAGTCCGCATGTGCTGTGCACATGCTGCGGAAATTTCCGCTGCGGATTATCATTGCGGAAAAAAACGCAGCACTACCAATTATTTTGCGGAAGCGCAGCGTTTTCCTGGCCATTGACTTGCATTGGAACGCATGGATTCCGCTTCACTAGATAAGCACATGCGGAATACATGCGTTCAATGTGCGGATGGTACCCGCGTGTGGAGGATGGGAGACTCTCCTCCGGACCCGGGTACCATAGAACCTGTCAAAATAAAGAATAAAATAAAAAATAAATGTTATATTTACCTTCTGACGGCCCCCGCTGCGCTCGTCCTCCCATGTCGGCAGCTCGCGATGGACTGAAGGACCAGCGCTGACGTCATAGTCATGTGACGGCAGGTCCTTCAGTGTACCGCGATCTGCCGGCAGCCAGGACGGAGCGAAGCGAGACTGCGGGGGCCATCGGAAGGTAAGTATAGATTTATTTTTTTATTTTTAACCAGTCGTTGGGGTCACACTATATAAATCCATGCCGTTTTCATGGATTTCTATAGTGTGACCAAGTTGACAAGCACTTTCCAAGTGATGCTAAAATCGCTTGTAAAGCGCTTGTCAACCCGCATGCGGAAATGCATGTGAAGAACGCTCCACTTCTGCATGTCCCTGGCAGGAAAAACGCATGTACAATCCGCATATACAATCCGCATGTACAATCCGCGTGTACAATCCGCATATACAATCCGCATGTACAATCCGCATGTACAATCCGCGTGTACAATCCGCATATACAATCCGCATGTACAATCCGCGTGTAAAATCCGCATATACAATCCGCATGTACAATCCGCGTGTACATTCCGCGTGTACAATCCGCGTGTACAATCCGCATGTACAATCCGCATGTACAATCCGCATGCGTTTTTTCTGCCAGCGAGATGCAGAAACGCTCAGGAAAAATCCGGAGCATTTCTGCATCGTGGGCACATAGCCTAAGTCTCTGCATTTGTCTGCTTACACATCAGTACATTTCTGAACACATTCAGGAAAAATTGCAGTACATTTGTTAAAATTGGGCATATAGCATACTATAGGTGCTTCTCATAAAATTAGAATATCATCAAAAAGTTAATTTATTTCAGTTCTTCAATACAAATAGTAAAACTCATATTATATAGAGTCATTACAGACAGAGTGATCTATTTCAAGTGTTTATTTCTGTTAATGTTATTATCTCAGTAAATTAGAATACTTTATAACACCAGCTTGGAAAATGTTTTTAAAATCTGAAATATTGTCCTACTGAAATGTATGTTCAGTAAATGCCCTCAATACTTGGCCAGGCTCCTTTTGCATCAATTACTGCATCAATGCGGCAATGTGGCATGGAGGCGATCAGCCTGTGACACTGCTGAGGTGTTATGGAAGCCCAGGTGGCTTTGATAGAAGCCTTCAGCTCGTCTGCATTGTTGGGTCTGGTGTCTCTCATCTTTCTCTTGACAATACCCCATAGATTCTCTATAATAGATTCTCTATGGGGTTAAGGTCAGGCGAGTTTGCTGCCAATCAAGCACAGTGATACTGTTGTGTAAACCAGGTATTGGTACTTTTGGCAGTGTGGACAGGGGCCAAGTCCTGCTGGAAAATGACATTTCCATCTCCAAAAAGCTTGTGGGCAGAGGGAAGCATGAAGGGCTCTACAATGTCCTGGTAGACGGGTGCGCTGACTTTGGTCTTGATAAAACACAGTGGACCTACACCAGCAGATGACATGGCTCCCCAAACCATCACCGATTGTGGAAACTTCACACGAGACCTCAAGCAGCTTGGATTGTGGCCTCTCCACTCTTCCTCCAGACTCTGGGACCTTGATTTCCAAATTAAATGCAAAATTTACTTTCATCGGAAAACAACACCTTGGACCACTGAGCAACAGTCCAGGTGTTTTTCTCCTTGGCCCAGGTAAGATGCTTCTGGCGTTGTCTATTGGTGATGAGTGGCTCGACACAAGGAATGTGACACTTGTAGCCCATGTCCTGGATACGTCTGTGTGTGGTGGCTCTTGAAGCAATGACTCCAGCAGCAGTCCACTCCTTGTGAATCTTCCCCAAATGTTTGAATGGCCTTTCCTTAACAATCTTTTCAAGGCTGCGGTTATCCCGGTTGCTTGTGCACCTCTTCCTACCACACTTTTTCTTTCCACTCAACTTTCCATAAATATGCTTGGATACAGCACTCTGTTAACAGCCAGCTTCTTTAGCAATGACCTTTTGTGGTTTACACTCCTTGTGGAGTGTGTCAATGACTGCCTTCTGGACATCTGTCAAGTCATCAGTCTTCCCCATGATTGTGGAGCCTACTGAAACAGACAAAGGGACCTTTTTAAATGTGTAAGAAGCCTTTGCAGGTGTTTTTTGTTAATTATTCTAATTTACTGAGATAATGACTTTGTGTTTTCATTGGCTGTAAGCCATCATTATCAACATTAACAGAAATAAACACTTGAAATAGATCACTCTGTAATGACTCTGTATAATATATGAGTTTCACTTTTTGGATTGAAGAACTGAAATAAATAAACTTTTTGATGATATTCTAATTTTGTGAGAAGCACCTGTATGTTTGATGCATCTCATTAGCTAAGCTCAACCTCTTCCTTGCTTCACCTCAATTTGAGCCATAAATTGTGATATTTCATTTTGGTGCATTTTATGACTCCTTTTTGTCACACTTTTCTCATAACTATTTTTTTTATAACTGAGGGAAAATAACAAAATCTTATTTGTTGTACTCAAGTTTTCACAGAAACATCTGATAAAGTGTTGACTTATTTTTCTGAGTTAAACTCTTCCTTTTGGCCCTCTATATATTTGAGTTTGACAGCCCTGATGTAGATGGATGATGATGTGGCAAGAAGGGGCAGAGGGGCAGAGCCTCCTGGCTCTCAGCTTCGCTCTCCACTGCTCACAGGAGACAGCAGTTACTTCACAAATGTAACTGATAGAAAAGATGTCACGTAAGAGGGGGTCAGGGGAGCGATGTGCTGCAGGAAGAGGAGGATTAGGCAGGGAGCGCTGTGCTGCAGGAAGAGGAGGATTAGGCAGGGGAGTGATGTAATGCAGGAGGGGGAGGCTTAGGCAGGGAAGCGATGTGCTGCAGGAAGAGGTGGCTTATGCAGGGGAGTGATGTAATGCAATAGGAGAGGATTAGGCAGGGAGCGATGTGCTGCAGGAAGTGCAGGATTTGGCAGTGGGCGATGTGGTGCAAGAGGGGATTTGGCAGTGGGTGATGTGGTGCAGGAAGGGGGAGATTTAGAAAGGGCACAATGTGCTGCAAGGAGGGGAGGATTAGACGGGAGCAATGTGCCGCAAGAGGGGGAGGTTTAGACAGGGGAGTGATGTGTTGCAGGAGTGGGAGAATTAAGCGGTGAGAAACATGCTGCAGGACGGGGAGGGTTAGGCAGGGGAGCAATGTGCTGCAGGTGGAAGGAGAATCTGTGACTACAGCCCAGTGTTTAAGGTTTATTGGAGCCTGTCTTTTATATATTTTATTGTTTTTTTTTCTGACAAAACTGCATAACATCTGACATGAAGTCCGCTTAGCAGTCACAGTCCCTGTAGATTGTTACTGTCCAGGTTCACCGCGGTCTCTTTTTGTTTTTAGTGCCAATCTGACAGCAGTGAAGGTTCCGCTGATAATGGCGGTCGGGTTCCGAATAGAATGTTCATGTCTGTTCTCATTGTTGTAACATCACGGAATATGCTAATTTCTTCTGACCACACCCGATGACTGAATAAAGGCGCCTCACCCACTTGTCTATGTCATCACTTTGTGGTGTCACAATGATCTAAGGGGATAAAAAAACGCTCCTGGCAGCTTTACAGTCATTCGTCCCTTCGTGTTAAAGGAGCAGGATGATAGAGCCGCACCATGCCAGCCAGAAGAAAAGAAAGTGGAGCCCTTCAAGATGATGAAGCAAGAAAGCAGACTGTGGAAGGCCATCCAGGACTAAGAGCATCATGAGGGCCTGGTAACGTATACTACACAACTGTTCTGTATATGCTCATGCCATGTAAACCTATGGTGGCCGATTCATCAAGGCTGGTGGATTTCTATACCAGCATTCATGAAGCGCCTATTGGAGGAACGTGCACCAAATTCATTAAAAAGACTAAACCTCTTAATGAACTTGACTCATCCTTAAAGGGGTTGTTCCCTTTCAATAAATGAATGTCCCTAGCTGCAGGTCATTTAATTAAAAAAAAGAGGTTCCACCATCTCAGAGCTGTAGCAGCTCAGTGCGCTCAGCTGGGCAGTCCGTCTGATTACATTTGTTGGCTGCGGCAGTATTGAGGTGATGTCAGTGCCATACACAATCCCAGGAATGGGTCAGGACAGCACAGTTTGATTCTTTATACCTGCAGCCAGGGTCATTCATTTATTGAAATATCCCCTTAAAGCTGACGTACTACACCTCAAGAAATGTACTCCAGTCAAAAGATGGAGTCAATTTCAGTCCTAATTTACACCACTTTTCCAGCCTAATTTGTAATAAGTTTTCAGGTAAAGCTAAGCCACAAGCGGTCCAGATAAGCTCTGTTCACTATTTAAGAAGTTAAAAGAGTGGGTGTAAAAAGGTCAGAGTATTTAAATGTAAGTTGCGCAGGAATTTACTGAGATTCAAACAGTTGTGCAACAGATTTCCGGTGAAAACTGCTTGATGAAAAATGTTCCTTGAATAATATAACATTTCAGGTTAGTGGTAATAGATTTTATTATGGGACGTTGATCCAGGGAACTAGTCTGATTGCCATATGTGGAGTCGGGAAGGAATTTTTCCCCTAAAATGGGGCAATTAGCATCTGCCTCATGGGGTTTTTGCCTTCCTCTGGATCAACACATTAGCTTTTAGGTTGAACTTGATGGACTTGTGTCTTTCAACCTTAAAACTATGAAACTGTCCCTGTATTGAGGTTCAAGGGTGAAGCCCAGGGTTCATTTGGAACCATCAGAAATGGTGTGTTTTGCGCCCAGTCTGTCCAAGGAAGCCTGTTTGAGCCAACGGCCTCAGAAATATCCTAACATTTCAGAAAGTAGCAATAGTTAGGGTGGCTGAACCATTCTAGCCTTAAGTTTGCCCCTCCAGTCAGCATCTACTATGTAGATGCAATCAAGGCCATGTAATAAGTCTTTATCGCTGTACAGGGCTGTAAGAGTGAAGGCCAGAGTTCCTTTGGAACCTGTAGGATAGACTGGCTTTTGCCAAGTCTTTCCAAAGAAGCTTTTTTGAGCCATAGGCCTCAGACAGGTCCTAACAAGAAAGTGGCATTAGATAGGTATTTCTTTAGTTAGGATTGATTCAACTACTCAAGCCTCAAGCGCACTCCTCCGGCCAGCAGCTACTCTGTAGATGCAACCCTGGGCCTATGGTAAGTATCTATCCCTGTACAGGGGTGTAATGGTAAAAACCTGGGTTCCCTTGGGATCTGCAGAATGGAGTAGCTTGCGCCAAGTCTGTCCGAGGAAGTCTGTTTGAGCCAACAGCCTTAAACAGATCCCAGTATTTAGAGAAAAAAAAAGCTTCAGTTAGAGTTGAATCAACCACTATAGCCTCAAGCTCGCTCCTCCGGCCAGCAGCTACTCTGTAGATGCAGCCCTGGGCCTATAGTAAGTATCTATCCCTGTACAGGCGTGTAATGGTAAAGGCCAGGGTTCCCTTGGGATCTGCAGAATGGAGTAGCTTGCGCCAAGTCTGTCCGAGAAAGCCTTTTTGAGCTGATGGATTTAAACAAATTTCAACATTTAGGAAAAAAGCATTAATCTATTTCAGTTAGAGTTAATTCAATTACTCTAGCATAAAGATCCTAATTCACTTTGTCTAAAGGAAGTTAGTTGGCAAATTTTTATTGTGTGAGCAATGAGGTTATGGAACTCTCTACCACATTAACTTGAAATACTTAATTTTCTAAAAAAAATTCAAGGAGGGCATATGTGTGCCTTTCTTGAATAATATAAAATTGCAGGTTATCCGTACTAGATTTTGTTATGGGACGTTGATCCAGGGAACTAGTCTGATTGCCATATGTGGAGTCGGGAAGGAATTTTTCCTCTAATATGGGGCAATTAGCATCTGCCTCATGGGGTTTTTGCCTTCCTCTGGATCAACACATTAGCTTTTAGGTTGAACTTGATGGACTTGTGTCTTTCAACCTTAAAACTATGAAACTGTCCATGTATTGAGGTTCAAGGGTGAAGCCCAGGGTTCATTTGGAAACATCAGAAATGGTGTGTTTTGCGCCCAGTCTGTCCAAGGAAGCCAGTTTGAGCCAACGGCCTCAGAAATATCCTAACATTTAAGAAAGTAGCAATAGTTAGGGTTGGCTGAACCATTCTAGCCTTAAGTTTGCCCCTCCAGTCAGTATCTACTATGTAGATGCAATCAAGGCCCTGCAATAAGTCTTTATCGCTGTACAGAGCTGAAAGAGTGAAGGCCAGAGTTCCTTTGGAACCTGTAGGATAGACTGGCTTTTGTCAAGTCTTTCCAAAGAAGCTTTTTTGAGCCATAGGCCTCAGACAGGTCCTAACAAGAAAGTGGCATTAGATAGGTTTTTCTTTAGTTAGGATTGATTCAACTACTCAAGCCTCAAGCGCACTCCTCCGGCCAGCAGCTACTCTGTAGATGCAACCCTGGGCCTATGGTAAGTATCTATCCCTGTACAGGGGTGTAATGGTAAAAAACAGGGTTCCCTTGGGATCTGCAGAATGGAGTAGCTTGCGCCAAGTCTGTCCGAGGAAGTCTGTTTGAGCCAACAGCCTTAAACAGATCCCAGTATTTAGAAAAAAAAAGCTTTAGTTAGAGTTGAATCAACCACTATAGCCTCAAGCTCGCTCCTCCGGCCAGCAGCTACTCTGTAGATGCAGCCCTGAGCCTATGGTAAGTATCTATCCCTGTACAGGGGTGTAATGGTAAAGGCCAGGGTTCCCTTGGGATCTGCAGAATGGAGTAGCTTGCGCCAAGTCTGTCCGAGAAAGCCTTTTTGAGCTGATGGATTTAAACAAATTTCAACATTTAGGAAAAAAGCATTAATCTATTTCAGTTAGAGTTAATTCAATTACTCTAGCATAAAGATCCTAATTCACTTTGTCTAAAGGAAGTTAGTTGGCAAATTTTTATTGTGTGAGCAATGAGGTTATGAAACTCTCTACCACATGAAATTGAAATACTTAATTTTCTAAAAAAAATTCAAGGAGGGCATGTGTGTGCCTTTCTTAAATAATATAAAATTGCAGGTTATCCGTACTAGATTTTGTTATGGGACGTTGATCCAGGGAACTAGTCTGATTGCCATATGTGGAGTCGGGAAGGAATTTTTCCCCTAATATGGGGCAATTAGCATCTGCCTCATGGGGTTTTTGCCTTCCTCTGGATCAACACATTAGCTTTTAGGTTGAACTTGACAGACTTGTGTCTTTCAACCTTAAAACTATGAAACGGTCCCTGTATAGAGGTTCAAGGGTGAAGCCCAGGGTTCATTTGGAAACATCAGAAATGGTGTGTTTTGCGCCAAGTCTGTCCAAGGAAGCCTGTTTGAGCCAACGGCCTCAGAAATATCCTAACATTTAAGAAAGTAGCAATAGTTAGGGTTGGCTGAACCATTCTAACCTTAAGTTTGCCCCTCCAGTCAGCATCTACTATGTAGATGCAATCAAGGCCCTGTAATAAGTCTTTATCACTGTACAGGGCTTTAAGAGTGAAGGCCAGAGTTCCTTTGGAACCTGTAGGATAGACTGGCTTTTGCCAAGTCTTTCCAAAGAAGCTTTTTTGAGCCATAGGCCTCAGACAGGTCCTAACAAGAAAGTGTCATTAGATAGGTTTTTCTTTAGTTAGGATTGATTCAACTACTCAAGCCTCAAGCGCACTCCACCGGCCAGCAGCTACTCTGTAGATGCAACCCTGGGCCTATGGTAAGTATCTATCCCTGTACAGGTGTGTAATGGTAAAAACCAGGGTTCCCTTGGGATCTGCAGAATGGAGTAGCTTGCGCCAAGTCTGTCCGAGGAAGTCTGTTTGAGCCAACAGCCTTAAACAGATCCCAGTATTTAGGAAAAAAAAGCTTTAGTTAGAGTTGAATCAACCACTATAGCCTCAAGCTCGCTCCTCCGGCCAGCAGCTACTCTGTAGATGCAGCCCTGGGCCTATGGTAAGTATCTATCCCTGTACAGGGGTGTAATGGTAAAGGCCAGGGTTCCCTTGGGATCTGCAGAATGGAGTAGCTTGCGCCAAGTCTGTCCGAGAAAGCCTTTTTGAGCTGATGGATTTAAACAAATTTCAACATTTAGGAAAAAAGCATTAATCTATTTCAGTTAGAGTTAATTCAATTACTCTAGCATAAAGATCCTAATTCACTTTGTCTAAAGGAAGTTAGTTGGCAAATTTTTATTGTGTGAGCAATGAGGTTATGAAACTCTCTACCACATGAAATTGAAATACTTAATTTTCTAAAAAAAATTCAAGGAGGGCATGTGTGTGCCTTTCTTGAATAATCTAAAATTGCAGGTTATCCGTACTAGATTTTGTTATGAGACGTTGATCCAGGGAACTAGTCTGATTGCCATATGTGGAGTCGGGAAGGAATTTTTCCCCTAATATGGGGCAATTAGCATCTGCCTCATGGGGTTTTTGCCTTCCTCTGGATCAACACATTAGCTTTTAGGTTGAACTTGATGGACTTGTGTCTTTCAACCTTAAAACTATGAAACGGTCCCTGTATAGAGGTTCAAGGGTGAAGCCCAGGGTTCATTTGGAAACATCAGAAATGGTGTGTTTTGCGCCCAGTCTGTCCAAGGAAGCCTGTTTGAGCCAATGGCCTCAGAAATATCTTAACATTTAAGAAAGTAACATTAGTTAGGGTTGGCTGAACCATTCTAGCCTTAAGTTTGCCCCTCCAGTCAGCATCTACTATGTAGATGCAATCAAGGCCCTGTAATAAGTCTTTATCGCTGTACAGGGCTGTAAGAGTGAAGGCCAGAGTTCCTTTGGAACCTGTAGGATAGACTGGCTTTTGCCAAGTCTTTCCAAAGAAGCTTTTTTGAGCCATAGGCCTCAGACAGGTCCTAACAAGAAAGTGGCATTAGATAGGTTTTTCTTTAGTTAGGATTGATTCAACTACTCAAGCCTCAAGCGCACTCCTCCGGCCAGCAGCTACTCTGTAGATGCAACCCTGGGCCTATGGTAAGTATCTATCCCTGTACAGGGGTGTAATGGTAAAAACCAGGGTTCCCTTGGGATCTGCAGAATGGAGTAGCTTGCGCCAAGTCTGTCCGAGGAAGTCTGTTTGAGCCAACAGCCTTAAACAGATCCCAGTATTTAGGAAAAAAAAGCTTTAGTTAGAGTTGAATCAACCACTATAGCCTCAAGCTCGCTCCTCCGGCCAGCAGCTACTCTGTAGATGCAGCCCTGGGCCTATGGTAAGTATCTATCCCTGTACAGGGGTGTAATGGTAAAGGCCAGGGTTCCCTTGGGATCTGCAGAATGGAGTAGCTTGCGCCAAGTCTGTCCGAGAAAGCCTTTTTGAGCTGATGGATTTAAACAAATTTCAACATTTAGGAAAAAAGCATTAATCTATTTCAGTTAGAGTTAATTCAATTACTCTAGCATAAAGATCCTAATTCACTTTGTCTAAAGGAAGTTAGTTGGCAAATTTTTATTGTGTGAGCAATGAGGTTATGAAACTCTCTACCACATGAAATTGAAATACTTAATTTTCTAAAAAAAATTCAAGGAGGGCATGTGTGTGCCTTTCTTAAATAATATAAAATTGCA
Organism: Phyllobates terribilis; assembly: GCF_046119375.1. NCBI lineage: Eukaryota > Metazoa > Chordata > Amphibia > Anura > Dendrobatidae > Phyllobates > Phyllobates terribilis. The sequence goes on along the minus strand of NW_027362940.1, from coordinate 3,162,823 downwards.
GGTTATCCGTACTAGATTTTGTTATGGGACGTTGATCCAGGGAACTAGTCTGATTGCCATATGTGGAGTCGGGAAGGAATTTTTCCCCTAATATGGGGCAATTAGCATCTGCCTCATGGGGTTTTTGCCTTCCTCTGGATCAACACATTAGCTTTTAGGTTGAACTTGACAGACTTGTGTCTTTCAACCTTAAAACTATGAAACGGTCCCTGTATAGAGGTTCAAGGGTGAAGCCCAGGGTTCATTTGGAAACATCAGAAATGGTGTGTTTTGCGCTAAGTCTGTCCAAGGAAGCCTGTTTGAGCCAACGGCCTCAGAAATATCCTAACATTTAAGAAAGTAGCAATAGTTAGGGTTGGCTGAACCATTCTAACCTTAAGTTTGCCCCTCCAGTCAGCATCTACTATGTAGATGCAATCAAGGCCCTGTAATAAGTCTTTATCACTGTACAGGGATGTAAGAGTGAAGGTCAGAGTTCCTTTGGAACCTGTAGGATAGACTGGCTTTTGCCAAGTTTTTCCAAAGAAGCTTTTTTGAGCCATAGGCCTCAGACAGGTCCTAACAAGAAAGTGTCATTAGATAGGTTTTTCTTTAGTTAGGATTGACTCAACTACTCAAGCCTCAAGCGCACTCCTCCGGCCAGCAGCTACTCTGTAGATGCAACCCTGGGCCTATGGTAAGTATCTATCCCTGTACAGGGGTGTAATGGTAAAAACCAGGGTTCCCTTGGGATCTGCAGAATGGAGTAGCTTGCGCCAAGTCTGTCCGAGGAAGTCTGTTTGAGCCAACAGCCTTAAACAGATCCCAGTATTTAGGAAAAAAAAGCTTTAGTTAGAGTTGAATCAACCACTATAGCCTCAAGCTCGCTCCTCCGGCCAGCAGCTACTCTGTAGATGCAACCCTGGGCCTATGGTAAGTATCTATCCCTGTACAGGGGTGTAATGGTAAAGGCCAGGGTTCCCTTGGGATCTGCAGAATGGAGTAGCTTGCGCCAAGTCTGTCCGAGAAAGCCTTTTTGAGCTGATGGATTTAAACAAATTTCAACATTTAGGAAAAAAGCATTAATCTATTTCAGTTAGAGTTAATTCAATTACTCTAGCATAAAGCTCCTAATTCACTTTGTCTAAAGGAAGTTAGTTGGCAAATTTTTATTGTATGAGCAATGAGGTTATGAAACTCTCTACCACATGAAATTGAAATACTTAATTTTCTAAAAAAAATTCAAGGAGGGCATGTGTGTGCCTTTCTTGAATAATATAAAATTGCAGGTTATCCGTACTAGATTTTGTTATTGGACGTTGATCCAGGGAACTAGTCTGATTGCCATATGTGGAGTCGGGAAGGAATTTTTCCCCTAATATGGGGCAATTAGCATCTGCCTCATGGGGTTTTTGCCTTCCTCTGGATCAACACATTAGCTTTTAGGTTGAACTTGATGGACTTGTGTCTTTCAACCTTAAAACTATGAAACGGTCCCTGTATAGAGGTTCAAGGGTGAAGCCCAGGGTTCATTTGGAAACATCAGAAATGGTGTGTTTTGCGCCCAGTCTGTCCAAGGAAGCCTGTTTGAGCCAACGGCCTCAGAAATATCTTAACATTTAAGAAAGTAACAATAGTTAGGGTTGGCTGAACCATTCTAGCCTTAAGTTTGCCCCTCCAGTCAGCATCTACTATGTAGATGCAATCAAGGCCCTGTAATAAGTCTTTATCGCTGTACAGGGCTGTAAGAGTGAAGGCCAGAGTTCCTTTGGAACCTGTAGGATAGACTGGCTTTTGCCAAGTCTTTCCAAAGAAGCTTTTTTGAGCCATAGGCCTCAGACAGGTCCTAACAAGAAAGTGGCATTAGATAGGTTTTTCTTTAGTTAGGATTGATTCAACTACTCAAGCCTCAAGCGCACTCCTCCGGCCAGCAGCTACTCTGTAGATGCAACCCTGGGCCTATGGTAAGTATCTATCCCTGTACAGGGGTGTAATGGTAAAAACCAGGGTTCCCTTGGGATCTGCAGAATGGAGTAGCTTGCGCCAAGTCTGTCCGAGGAAGTCTGTTTGAGCCAACAGCCTTAAACAGATCCCAGTATTTAGGAAAAAAAAGCTTTAGTTAGAGTTGAATCAACCACTATAGCCTCAAGCTCGCTCCTCCGGCCAGCAGCTACTCTGTAGATGCAGCCCTGGGCCTATGGTAAGTATCTATCCCTGTACAGGGGTGTAATGGTAAAGGCCAGGGTTCCCTTGGGATCTGCAGAATGGAGTAGCTTGCGCCAAGTCTGTCCGAGAAAGCCTTTTTGAGCTGATGGATTTAAACAAATTTCAACATTTAGGAAAAAAGCATTAATCTATTTCAGTTAGAGTTAATTCAATTACTCTAGCATAAAGATCCTAATTCACTTTGTCTAAAGGAAGTTAGTTGGCAAATTTTTATTGTGTGAGCAATGAGGTTATGAAACTCTCTACCACATGAAATTGAAATACTTAATTTTCTAAAAAAAATTCAAGGAGGGCATGTGTGTGCCTTTCTTAAATAATATAAAATTGCAGGTTATCCGTACTAGATTTTGTTATGGGACGTTGATCCAGGGAACTAGTCTGATTGCCATATGTGGAGTCGGGAAGGAATTTTTCCCCTAATATGGGGCAATTAGCATCTGCCTCATGGGGTTTTTGCCTTCCTCTTGATCAACACATTAGCTTTTAGGTTGAACTTGACAGACTTGTGTCTTTCAACCTTAAAACTATGAAACGGTCCCTGTATAGAGGTTCGAGGGTGAAGCCCAGGGTTCATTTGGAAACATCAGAAATGGTGTGTTTTGCGCCAAGTCTGTCCAAGGAAGCCTGTTTGAGCTAATGGCCTCAGAAATATCCTAACATTTAAGAAAGTAGCAATAGTTAGGGTTGGCTGAACCATTCTAACTTTAAGTTTGCCCCTCCAGTCAGCATCTACTATGTAGATGCAATCAAGGCCCTGTAATATGTCTTTATCACTGTACAGGGCTGTAAGAGTGAAGGACAGAGTTCCTTTGGAACCTGTAGGATAGACTGGCTTTTGCCAAGTCTTTCCAAAGAAGCTTTTTTGAGCCATAGGCCTCAGACAGGTCCTAACAAGAAAGTGTCATTAGATAGGTTTTTCTTTAGTTAGGATTGATTCAACTACTCAAGCCTCAAGCGCACTCCTCCGGCCAGCAGCTACTCTGTAGATGCAACCCTGGGCCTATGGTAAGTATCTATCCCTGTACAGGTGTGTAATGGTAAAAACCAGGGTTCCCTTGGGATCTGCAGAATGGAGTAGCTTGCGCCAAGTCTGTCCGAGGAAGTCTGTTTGAGCCAACAGCCTTAAACAGATCCCAGTATTTAGGAAAAAAAAGCTTTAGTTAGAGTTGAATCAACCACTATAGCCTCAAGCTCGCTCCTCCGGCCAGCAGCTACTCTGTAGATGCAGCCCTGGGCCTATGGTAAGTATCTATCCCTGTACAGGGGTGTAATGGTAAAGGCCAGGGTTCCCTTGGGATCTGCAGAATGGAGTAGCTTGCGCCAAGTCTGTCCGAGAAAGCCTTTTTGAGCTGATGGATTTAAACAAATTTCAACATTTAGGAAAAAAGCATTAATCTATTTCAGTTAGAGTTAGTTCAATTACTCTAGCATAAAGATCCTAATTCACTTTGTCTAAAGGAAGTTAGTTGGCAAATTTTTATTGTGTGAGCAATGAGGTTATGAAACTCTCTACCACATGAAATTGAAATACTTAATTTTCTAAAAAAAAATTCAAGGAGGGCATGTGTGTGCCTTTCTTGAATAATATAAAATTGCAGGTGATCCGTACTAGATTTTGTTATGGGACGTTGATCCAGGGAACTAGTCTGATTGCCATATGTGGAGTCGGGAAGGAATTTTTCCCCTAATATGGGGCAATTAGCATCTGCCTCATGGGGTTTTTGCCTTCCTCTGGATCAACACATTAGCTTTTAGGTTGAACTTGATGGACTTGTGTCTTTCAACCTTAAAACTATGAAACGGTCCCTGTATAGAGGTTCAAGGGTGAAGCCCAGGGTTCATTTGGAAACATCAGAAATGGTGTGTTTTGCGCCAAGTCTGTCCAAGGAAGCCTGTTTGAGCCAACGGCCTCAGAAATATCCTAACATTTAAGAAAGTAGCAATAGTTAGGGTTGGCTGAACCATTCTAACCTTAAGTTTGCCCCTCCAGTCAGCATCTACTATGTAGATGCAATCAAGGCCCTGTAATAAGTCTTTATCACTGTACAGGGCTGTAAGAGTGAAGGTCAGAGTTCCTTTGGAACCTGTAGGATAGACTGGCTTTTGCCAAGTTTTTCCAAAGAAGCTTTTTTGAGCCATAGGCCTCAGACAGGTCCTAACAAGAAAGTGTCATTAGATAGGTTTTTCTTTAGTTAGGATTGACTCAACTACTCAAGCCTCAAGCGCACTCCTCCGGCCAGCAGCTACTCTGTAGATGCAACCCTGGGCCTATGGTAAGTATCTATCCCTGTACAGGGGTGTAATGGTAAAAACCTGGGTTCCCTTGGGATCTGCAGAATGGAGTAGCTTGCGCCAAGTCTGTCCGAGGAAGTCTGTTTGAGCCAACAGCCTTAAACAGATCCCAGTATTTAGGAAAAAAAAGCTTTAGTTAGAGTTGAATCAACCACTATAGCCTCAAGCTCGCTCCTCCGGCCAGCAGCTACTCTGTAGATGCAACCCTGGGCCTATGGTAAGTATCTATCCCTGTACAGGGGTGTAATGGTAAAGGCCAGGGTTCCCTTGGGATCTGCAGAATGGAGTAGCTTGCGCCAAGTCTGTCCGAGGAAGTCTTTTTGAGCCAATGGCCTTAGACAGAACCCATCATTTAGTAATAAAAAAGCTTTAGTTAGAGTTATAGCCTCAAGCTCGCTCCTCTGGCCAGCAGCTACTCTGTAGATGCAACCCTGAGCATGTGGTAAGTCTCCATTCCTGTAAAGGGGTGTAATGGTAAAGATCAGGGTTCCTTTTGACCTGCTTATGCCAAGTCTGTCAAAGGAAGCCTTTTTGAGCTGATGGCTCTAAACAGATCCTAATGTTTAGGAAAAAAGCTTATGTGTATTTCAGTTAGATTAAAAGTAAAGCCAACAAAAGAGAATTTAACTTTCCCCAAAAAATCAATTATTAATATAGCATTTACCTGCCCAGATCTCAGAACTAATGCACTATTAGGATGTAGCAATCCCATATAATTTTGTGTGCAGTTTTAATACTATGTAATCACCCCCCTCCATTAATTGGTAATATGTGAGTGGTTGTCGCATCAGTATTTTGCACCTGTATTGCTGTCATCGTTATTATATGGTATGATTAGTACTGAGACCTAGGCAGGTAAACACTGTTGCCCTTTTTTCCTGTGTTAATTCTTGAATTTTGGTGGGAATTTAAATTTGTCTTTGCTTTTAATGTTAGTGTAGGGACTCGCAAGTATGAGGACCCTTGACGCGGGTTGCGAGCTTGTGTATTTTGGCCAAAATATTTACTAATACCTCATATATATCATATATATTTTTTGCACGTTATTTTTATTCAGGGTGCAGCCAGACCCATCAATGTTGGCCTTGTAAACTAGGGTGTCTGTCTTCATTGGGTGTACTTAAAAAGTGCTGGGCAGCCCGCCTAATCTAATAGTTTGGGCTTCACTAATAGGCTGTAAGCCAGACATTGTGCACTACCTATGTGTGACCAGTGCCCTATACAAGGCTTATTTGTGTGCAGTTTTAATACTAAGCAATCACCCCCTCCATGAATTGGTAGGTTGTGAGTGGTTGTCTCATCAATATTTTGCACCTGTATTGCTGACTTCTTCATTATATGGGTTTGCTGCATCCTTGTAATTATTGTTGCTGTATTTGCTGTGTTAATTCTTGAATTTTGGTGGGAACTTTAATTCCTTGTTTTTGTGACTTTGCTTTTAATGTTAGTGTAGGGACTCGTAAGTATGAGGACCCTTGAGCAGGTTGGGAGCTTGTATATTTTGGCCAAAATATCGACCAATACCTCATATATATCATATATATTTTTTACATGCTATTTTTATTCAGGGTGCAGCCAAGCCCATCTACAGGTGCATCTCACAAAATTAGAATATCACCATAAAAGTTAATTTATTTCAGTTCTTCAATACAAAACGTGAAACTCATATATTATATAGAGCCATTACACACAGAGTGATCTATTTCACGTGTTTATTTCTGTTAATGTTGATGATTATGGCTTACAGCCAATGAAAACTCAAAAGTCATTATTTCAATTAATTAGAATACCTTATAACAACAGCTTGAAAAATGTTTTCAAAATCCAAAATGTTATCCTACTGAAATCTATGTTCAATAAATGCCCTCAATACTTGGTCAGGGATCCTTTTACATCAATTACTGCATCAATGCGGCAATATGGCATGGAGGGATCAGCCTGTGGCACTGCTGAGGGGTTATGGAAGCCCAGGTGGCTTTGATAGAAGCCTTCAGGTCGTCTGCATTGTTGGGTCTGGTGTCTCTCATTTTCCTCTTGACAATACCCCATAGATTCTTTATGGGGTTAAGGTCAGGTGAGTTTGCTGCCAATCAAGCACAGTGATACTGTTGTTTTAAACCAGGTATTAGTACTTTTGTCAGTGTGGACAGGGGCCAAGTCCTGCTGGAGAATGAAATTTCCATCTCCAAAAAGCTTGGCGTAGCTAAGGTTTTGTTTCAGGGGGCCGAAACTTCTGAGTGGGCCTCTAACCAGGTAACCCTGATTCCAACTATAGCGGCGCACCCAGATAGTTGATGTAGGAAAACCTCAGCAGATGACCGCGCTGTTACTAAAAATAATCTCTATACAAAGACCAGCACTGATATTACCGCCATATGGTGACATATATTGATAGATGCCAGTCCTGCAGAACATATAAGAGATCACAGCTCAGTTATATATAGTACCTTACAGCTGACGTTCTTTCTGATTAAATTGTTCACTTTTCCCGTCTTTTCCATCTGGCCCAGACCGACACGACAACTTCTCCAGCCAGGACTCAGAGTCTCAGGTATGCAGAGATCACAACAAAGACACATTTGACTCCTTACATTTCAGGCACTGACCACATCTATCCCCAACCTGCACAAACTTCTCATCCTGCTGATACCCCAATACTGAGCCTCTGCCGCAAAATGTGTCCCTATTACTGCACCTACTGTGTGCCCTCTAGATGGTAAAACAAACCTCTAAAATAAAGTAATGTCGTGTGCAAGTGTCCTAGAAAACAGTGCCCGCATTGTGCCCCCTAGAAAGTAATAGTGCCCCTTCGACAGTCACGATAACCTGAGTTCCCCTATAACAATAAGTGCCCACCTAAGATTTAATAATGTCCTGAGTCTCCCCCCATGTAGAGCTCCGCTCTAACCAGTATGATGTTCTCCTATTCACGATATAATTCCCCCTCACTGTATAGTACCCCCACAAAGTATACTGACCCCTTAGTAGCCCCCAAGCTGATGGCTCCAACACTGTATGATGGCCTCCACACTATACAAAGACCCCACATTATCTCCCACACTGTATGATGGCCCCCACGCTGTTCAAAGAACCCACATTATCTCCCACACTGTATAAATAGCCTACATATAGTATAATGCACCAGATAGTCCTCAATATAGTATAATGCACTCCCCATAGTCCTTCGTATAGTATAATGCGCCCCTATAGGCAGAGTCTGTAGTAAAATGCTCCCTCCATTGACAGAGTCTGTAGTATAAAGCTCCCCCCCATAGGCAGAGTCTGTAGTATAATGCTCCCCCCCTCCTCATAGGCAGAGTCTGTGGTATAATGCCCCCCCATAGGCAGAGTCTGCAGTATAATGCCCCCCCCATAGGCAGAGTCTGTAGTATAATGCTCCCCCCTCCTCATAGGCAGAGTCTGTAGTATAATGCCCCCCCCCTCCTCATAGGCAGAATCTGTAGTATAATGCCCCCCCCCATCTCATAGGCAGAGTCTGTAGTGTAATGTGCCCCCCCTCCTCATAGGCAGAGTCTGTGGTATAATGCCCCCCCCCATCTCATAGGCAGCGTCTGTAGTATAATGCCCCACTTATAGGCAGAGTCTGTAGTAAAATGCACCCCCCATAGGCAGAGTCTGTAGTATAATGCTCCCCCTCTTATAGGCAGAGTCTGTAGTACAATGTCCCCCCCATAGGCAGAGTCTGTAGTATAATGCTCCCCCCCTCCTCATAGGCAGAGTCTGTAGTATAATGCCCCCCCATAGGCAGAGTCTGCAGTATAATGCCCCCCCATAGGCAGAGTCTGTAGTATAATGCTCCCCCCTCCTCATAGTCAGAGTCTGTAGTATAATCCCCCCCCCTCCTCATAGGCAGAATCTGTAGTATAATGCCCCCCCATCTCATAGGCAGAGTCTGTAGTATAATGTGCCCCCCCTCCTCATAGGCAGAGTCTGTGATATAATGCCCCCCCCCATCTCATAGGCAGCGTCTGTAGTATAATGCCCCACCTATAGGCAGAGTCTGTAGTAAAATGCACCCCCCATAGGCAGAGTCTGTAGTATAATGCTCCCCCTCTTATAGGCAGAGTCTGTAGTACAATGTCCCCCCATAGGCAGAGTCTGTAGTCTACTGCTCTCCCCTGCTCATAAACAGAGTCTGTAGTATAATGCCCCCCATAGGCAGAGTCTGTAGTAGAATGCCCCCCCATAGACAGAGGCTTTAGTATAATGCTCCCCCCCTCCCCATAGACATGCTTTAGTATAATGCCCCCCCTCCCCATAGGCAGAGTCTTTAGTATAATGCCCCCCCTCTCTGTGGGCAGAGTCTTTAGGATAATGCTCCCCCATAGGCAGAGTCTGTAGTATAATGCACCTCCCCCTTCCCATAGGCAGAGTCTGTAATATAATGCCGCCCCCCACCCGGCAAAAAATAAATAAACAGTACTCAAGAGAATGCCAAGAGTGTGCAAAGCAGTCATCAAAGCAAAAGGTGGCTACTTTGAAGAACCTAGAATATAAGACATATTTTCAGTTGTTTCACACTTTTTTTGTTAAGTATATAATTCCACATGTGTTAATTCATAGTTTTGATGCCTTCAGTGTGAATGTACAATTTTCATAGTCATGAAAATACAGAAAAATCTTTAAATGAGAAGGTGTGTCCAAACTTTTGGTCTGTACTGTATATTAGATGATGACCCCACAGACCCTTTACACAGCATTATGTTTCCACAGCTCCTTGTATACAGTATGATTCCCTCATTGTTCCCTAAATACAGTATGATGTGCTCACAGCTCCATATACACCGTATGATGTCCCCACACATGCAGATACACAATATGATACCTATACACAATATGATGCCCCTACATCTCCCTATACACAATATGATGCCCCTACATCTCCCTCCATCTGAACAAGTCTCTCCAGCTTCAGAAAGATTATGGACGCATCACATTTTTTTTTACGGACAGGGAAAAAAGTGCCCTATTTTTATGGACTGTCCAAGAATTTCTGGACTGTTGGCTACCCTGCTATTAGTTCCACTGGGGTGGCAGCCTAGGTGGATGCTGGAAGCACAACCGTCTCTCCCTAAGATTCGGAGAGGGAAGGCCACCGAGTCCTGACCCTTGCTGTGGCCTTTTCGTTGAGAGGGATGGTTTATTGAGGGCCCATATATACACACAGTCATGGCCGGAAGTGTTTAGCAACCTTGAGATTGTTCCAGAAAGTGAAGTATTTCTCCCAGAAAATTATTACAATTACACATGTTTTGTTATACATTTGTTATAATATTTATTTCCTTTGTGTGTATTGAAACAGCACAAAAAAATGGGAAAAAAAGGCAAATTGGACATAATTTCACACAAAACTCCAAAAATGGGCCGGACAAAATTGTTGGCACTTTTCCAAAATTGTGGAAAAACAACTTTGCTTCAAGCATGTGATGCTCGTTTAAACTCACCTGTGGCAAGTAACAGTCGTGGGTAATATGAAAGTCATACCTGAGACCAGATAAAAAGTGGAGAAGATAGATAGATATGAGATTGATAGATAGATAGATATGAGATAGATAGATGGATATGTTGCACCCCAGGGGTCTGGTTACCACTGTAATAGAAATATTATGTCTGAGAGCAAGTGGGAGGTTTCCTGGTTCGGAGCCCTTAAACATGCAACACCTCCTGTCCCAGACCAGATAGGGGAGGAACCTGCCCTATATAAACTGGATCTGGGGCGGGGTTAGTGAAGTCAGAGCCTGGAGTTAGTTCCAGACACAGGGAAAGTAACAGCGAGGAGCTCTGTAGGAGCAGGAGCTGAAGACCAGGGACTTGAGCTAAGCGGAGTTCGTCCTGGCTGAAGACTCTGAGAACCGGACACAGGAGTCCGAGGTTGCGGGGACTTATATATACCCAGCAGCAGAAACCCGCCGGCAGGGGATTTCAAGTCCTCTGGCCATAGAAGCCCGGAGGCTCAGTCACGAGCAAGGGACCAGCACTGCAATCGAGGAGCGGGGGCTATCAGAAGGCCCCAAGTCACCAGCCATACAGGTGAGCACCACACGGAACACTCAGGGACGTGGGCTACTTCCACTCGCTTACAGCAAGGTAGCCAGGAAGAGTGCAGATAGTCGGGGAGGCCTACAACTCCACCTGGCCAGGGGAACTCCAGTTTGCTCACAGACTGACCAGGCCTCTTATGCTAGCCAGTACTCCCGGGAGGGTCTGCCTTATCACCATCAGTAAAGACCCTGAACTGCACTGCAAAGCCTCTGAGTCGTTCCTGCTGCGCTCGTGTACCATCACTCCTATCATCCACACTCACTAGCCTGAGGCTATACTCCTCCCGTGGGGAGTTATACTACACTCTGCTGCCCTCACAACATCAGCCTCAGAGGTCTGCTCAGCAGCGGCGGTTCTTATTGACCACAATCCACAAGTGGCGTAGTCGGACATTGCATTATACTGATACAGAGACTGCCACAATATTGGTCTGGCCACCCTGAGCCACGGGACCAGGTCGCCACAACTACTCCCAGCATTGCCCTGAAGTCCGGTCCCGGGTGCCCCATGGCCCAGGGGGCGCGTCATATAGATAATAGATAGATGATAGATAGTCCTATGATATGAGATAGAGGTCGTTATAGACAGGTTTATACACTCTCTCCCGAAGTCGGTAAAATCCTGGGTTGCCCAGGGAGATCCCTATAATGCTGATGACTTGGTGGGGTTGGTGGAAAGATACCAGGCGGTTGAGAGTCCGTTGGGAAAACAAGGGGTCGTAGCCTCTCAATACTGGGGTTCCCAAAAGGTGGCGGACACCCAAAAGAAGGGAGCTAGCGCCACACCTGGGGGGCATCCTAGAGTTCAGGAGGGGTCTGAGTTGCTGCCCAAGGTCCCACCCCATAATATAGTGTGTTGGAGATGTCATACCCCTGGCCATATTGCCTCCCGGTGTCCCATAACCTCTGAACCAATGGACTGTAACATGGGCCGGCGTTGCTCTTATTTTGCCTACCCCGCCTGCAGCGCAGTTCGTCAACATGGCGAGGGCCCTCAGGCATGCTCAGTGTCAGTTAACGGGGCACAAGTCTCTGGACTATTGGTCTCAGGAAGTTTGGTGACCCTGATAAGGGCCACACTCCCTCATCGGCTGGTTTCTGGGAAGGTGGTGGGTGTCCGGTGTATCAATGGGGACGCTAAGAACTATCCTGTGGCCCAGGTGGATGTAAACACAGACTGTGGCACCACATCTCATGAAGTGGCGGTCGTTAAGGACCTATTGCATCCCATAATAATTGGACGTTACTTTGCATTATTCTGGGAAATGTGGGGGAAAGCGGGGACACCTGGTTGCTTGGACGACAGCCAGATCGCCCCTAAGGAAACTTACCCGCAGAACATAGTAGATGAGTTTCCCATGTGTGTGCTGGTGGGCAATGAGGCTGAAGTAGCATCCCCTGAGTCCAATATCCCTGAGCTTTAGGTGTCCGAGGGAAACTTTGGAACTGCCCAACTCAGGGATTTAACTCTGAAAGGGGCCTTTGAAAATGTTACTGTGTTAAATGGGGTGCCTCAGGAACCGGGGGCTGACACTCGGTTCCCTCATTTTGCTGTGAATGGGGATTTGCTGTACAGAATAACCAAGCCAAGGGGTGAGGTAATAGAACAGTTGCTGGTGCCAGGGCCCTATAGACGCAGGGTGTTAGACATGGCTCATTCTCATGTGTTGGGTGGTCACCTGGGTGCAGACAAGATTCAAGAACGGATCCTCCAAAGATTCTACTGGCCAGGTTGCTATAGAGAAATATAGAGTTATTGTCGTTCCTGCCCCACATGCCAGATAACCTCCCCAGTGGCCCACTTCCGCAGTCCCCTAGTGCCACTACCAGTCATCGAGGTTCCATTCGAACGCATAGCAATGGATCTAGTGGGGCCTCTGGTCAAGTCCGCCCAAGTGCATCAGTATATCCTGGTGGTATTAGATTATGCTACATGGTATCTGGAGGCCGTACCACTACGAAACTCCTCCACCAGGTGTATAGCCCGGGAGTTAGTCCACATGTTTTCAAGAACCGGGTTGCCTAACGAGATCCTAACAGACCAAGGAACTCCATTTATGTCGAAGGTCATGAGGGAATTGTGCAAGACACTGCAGATTGCACAACTGAGAACCTCCGTGTACTCTCCCCAGACGGACGGACTGGTAGAGAGGTTTAACAAAACCTTGAAAGCAATGTTGAGGAAAGCAGTGGAAAAGGATGGCCGAGACTGGGACTATATGTTGTTCGCCATGAGGGAAGTTCCCAAAGCTTCCACAGGTTTCTCCCCGTTTGAACCACTCTATGGACGACACCCTCAGGACTCCTGGAGGTGGAGAAAGAGTCCTGGGAAGCTGAGACCACTCCCTATAGGAGAGTGGTGGAGCACGTTGCCCAGATGCAAGAGAGGATTGCCCATGTGATGCCCATTGTGAGGGAGCACCTCCTTAAGGCACAAGAGGCACAGTCCAGGGTGTATAATAGGTCGGCCAGGGTGAGATCGTTCAACCCAGGAGATCGAGTGCTTGTGCTAGTCCCACAGTGGAGACAAGTTCATGGCCAAGTGGCAGGACCCCTATGAGGTGGTAGAGAAAGTGGGGGAAGTCAACTTTAAGATCCACCAACCAGGGAAGAGGAAGCCCTACCAAATTTACCATGTTAACTTGATTAAGCCATGGCAAGATAGAGAGCTTGCGGAAGCTCCCTGTTTAATGGCTGAGGCTGAGGCCGATGTGAAAGAGGTCAAGGTGGCAGAGTCACTGTCACATGCCCAAAAGCAACAGTGCAAAGAGTTGTTACAGCGAAATAAAGACATGTTTTCGGAGTTGCCAGGACTCACTCAGGTCATAGAGCATGAGGTTCTCACAGAGCCTCATGTTCGCGTCAATCTAAAACCATACCGGATCCCCGAAGCCCGCAGAGAGGTGATCTCTAAAGAAGTAAGGCGGATGCTAAACCTGGGAGTCATTGAAGAGTCCAAAAGTGGATGGTCCAGTCCTATAGTCTTAGTGCCGAAACCAGATGGAGAATGGCGGTTTTGCAACGACTATAGGAAGCTGAACGAGGTCTCAAAGTTCGACGCCTACCCAATGCCTAGGGTAGATGAGCTTATCGAAAGGCTAGGACCCGCTCGGTACATCACCACTCTGGACCTCACCAAAGGATATTGGCAAATTCCCCTGTCCAAAGAGGCTAAGGAGAAGACAGCCTTCTCGACGCCAATACGTCAGGATGCCATTTGGGTTGAAGGGAGCTCCGGCCACCTTCCAGAGAGCCATGGACCGGATCTTAGCACCCCACAAACAGTATGCAGCGGCCTACCTAGATGCCATCGTCATATTTAGCCAGGACTGGGAAAGTCATCTGGACAAAGTTCAAGCCATACTTGATGCCCTAAGGAAGGCGGGCTTTACTATCAACCCGAAGAAATGTGCCATGGGGATGGAGGAAGCCAAGTACCTAGGGTACGTGGTTGGTAGAGGGGAAATAAAACCACAAATAAATAAGGTCGAGGCGATCTTGAACTGGCCACAGCCCCTCTCGAAGAAGCAGGTCATGGCGTTTCTAGGCATTGTGGGCTACTATCGAAGATTTGTCCCTAACTTTGCCCTGATAGCAGCCCCACTGATGGATCTTCTGAAAGGGATGAAGTCAGCTATGGCCAAGTGGTCCCCGGAAGCAGAAGCGACCTGCCAGGAATTGAAACTGGTCCTCTGTAAACAACCAGTCTTGGTGGCACCCAGCTTCTCCAAGGAGTTTGTGGTCCAGATGGATGCATCGGATGTCGGGCTGGGAGCAGTCTTGTCCCAGGAGATTAACGGAGAAGAACACCCTGTAAAATACCTCAGTCTGAAGCTCTCCGCTTGTGAGAAGGACTACTCCATTGTAGAAAAAGAATGTTTGGCCATTAAGTGGGAGTTAAACACTCTGAGGTATTACCTATTAGGCAGAAGGTTCAGGTTAGTGTCAGACCATGCCCCATTGAGGTGGATGCGAGAAAAGAAGGGAAACAATGCCAGAGTGACTAGGTGGTTCCTGGCTCTACAAGATTTTAGTTTCCGGGTAGAGCATAGGCCTGGGAAACAACATGGGAATGCCGCTGCCTTGTCAAGGGTTTATTGTATGGTGACAGAAGGTGCCAAGCCCTACGGCTTTGGACAGAGGGGGGGTGTATGTAAGGTTGCTGCCGGACAGATCGTGGACGGGAGGTATGTGTCCTCGAAGTGCCATGCTTCGGTGATGTAGGATCCGGAGAAGCAGGCTCCAGCACACATAGTGCTGAGAGGAATTTAATGAGTCCGGATTACAGGGCCGGGTTTTATGAGCAGCTGAAAGAGCACCTGTGGCACCTAACAGGTGTTGGCAATAACTAAATCACACTTGCAGCCAGTTAACATGGATTAAAGTTGACTCAACTTCTGTCCTGTGTCCTTGTGTGTACCACATTGAGCATGGAGAAAAGAAAGAAGACCAAAGAACTGTTTGCGGACTTGTGAAACCAAATTGTGAGGAAGCATGAGCAATCTGAAGGCTACAAGTCCGTCTCCAAAGACCTGAATGTTCCTGTGTCTTCCGTGCGCAGTGTCATCAAGAAGTTTAAAGCCCATGGCACTGTGGCTAACCTCCCTACATGTGGACGGAAAAGAAAAATTGACGAGAGATTTCAACGCAAGATTGTGCGGATGGTGGATAAAGAACCTCGACTAACATCCAAACAAGTTCAAGCTGCCCTGCAGTCCGAGGCTACAACAGTGTCAACCCGTACTATCCGTCGGCGTCTGAATGAAAAGGGACTGTATGGTAGGATACCCAGGAAGACCCCACTTCTTACCCCGAGACATAAAAAAGCCAGGCTGGAGTTTGCCAAAACTTACCTGATAAAGCCTAAAACTGGAAGTGCATTGAGGTGAAGGTGAATAGGTATTGGGAATCCTGCAGAAAATACCTGTGTGAATTGCGTGAAGAGGTATTGGGAATCCTGCAGAAAATACCTGTGTGAATTGCGTGAAGAGGTATTGGGAATCCTGCAGAAAATACCTGTGTGAATTGCAGTGAGTGCTGCATTGTGATCTGCTGAGTGCTTTTCTACCTGTTTAGATTTATTGGGCTTTTTAAAATCTATTTTCTCACTACAGTTTTAGTTTCTTAGTTTACTACCTGTGTATTTAAGGGTTAACTACATTGCACTAAAATCCTGAGGTGTAGATTTACTCACAAGGGGTTAATTAAGGGGAAGGGGTCATAATTAAGGGTTTATAAGGGGCAGCTGGTTGGGCATAAAGTCCTTTGGAAGTGCATTGAGGTGAAGGGTACATTGCTGGAAAAGGAAAAAAAAAAAAAAAACCACTTTAAATCTCTTAGTTTGCGAGTGTGAACGAGCTGCGTGTGTCCGGAGCGTAAGTGCGAACGAAAGTAAGTGTGTGACTTGTTTTTCAGTGACTTTGGATTCAGGGAGTTTGGAAGGGAGGACTTAGGACTGAATTGCTGACTGTATTTCATTCTTTCTTTACTTTACTTTTTACTTAATTAATCCACCTGACCTACTTAGCTGATTCCCCCGTCCATACTTGATACTTAATTGATCCCCCGTCCATACTTAACTGATCCCCCGCCGATATCTAATTGATACACTTGCACATCCCTAATTGATCCCCGTCCATACACCTATATATAAATAATTGTGTTTTGTACTTGTATATATATACTGACTGTATCCCCATATTTAGAATGACGTCCATGTTGGACGGAGCCGTGCAGTGTACATCTTGCGCAATGTATGCATTCCGTGAGCACCCGCTCGAGGATCCATACTGCTGCGAGAGATGTGAGCATATCGTGCACTTGGAAGCCCAAATTCTGGATCTAAGTGCTCAGATAGCGGTACTGAGGAGCATCGACAACATAGAACGGAGTTTGCTGCTCACCGAGCAGACACTCAATGGGTCAATACTGGGGGTGGAGCATAGAGGGGAAGTGCAGGCTGAACAGGCAGGGAGCTGGATAACAGTAAGGAGGGATAGAGGGAAGAAGTATAGGAAGGCTGGTTCAGAACCGGCATTATTGGAGCACGACAGATCCTCTGACCGCCGGGGGAGTGTATGCTCCAGTAATGAGGGGGAGGGGGGAAGTGTAGGGCAGGCAAGACAGGTTCTGGTAGTGGGTGACTCTATTATTAGGGGGACAGACAGGGCAATCTGTCACAAAGACCGGGATCGCCGAACGGTGTGCTGCCTCCCTGGCGCTCGAGTCCGGCACATCGCGGATCGGGTTGACAGGTTACTGGGTGGGGCTGGCGAAGACCCAGTGGTCATGGTCCACATCGGCACCAATGACAAAGTGAGTGGTAGATGGAGGGTCCTTAAAAATTATTTCAGGGACCTAGGTAGGAAGCTTAGGGCAAGGACCTCCAAGGTAGTTTTCTCAGAAATACTACCAATCCCGCGAGCCACACAGGAGCGCCAACAGGAGGTTAGGGAGGTGAATAAGTGGCTAAAGAGTTGGTGCAAGGCAGAAGGGTTTGGGTTCATGGAGAACTGGGCCGACTTCGCGGTCGGCTACAGGCTCTACCGTAGGGACGGGCTGCACCTCAATGGGGAGGGTGCAGCGGTGCTGGGGAAGAAGATGGCTAATAGGTTGGAGGAGTTTTTAAACTAGAGACGGGGGGGGGAAACCAAGGAAATAGGTGGGATGTGAGGCAAGCAAGGGGGAAGGGGAGAAGTGAATATAATGAGGGTGGAGAGGGGGGTGGGGATAGTACAGTTAGATCGTTAGAGAAGAATAGGATGCTAAATAATCACAAAGTTTTATCTTGCATGCTGACCAACGCAAGAAGCCTGACCAATAAGGCGGATGAGCTGCGGGCGCTTATATGGGAGGAGAGGTATGACATCGTAGGTATAACAGAGACTTGGCTAGACGATAGCTACGACTGGGCGGTAAATTTATTAGATTATAGTTTATTTAGAAGGGACCGGAAACAGGGGAAAGGCGGAGGAGTCTGCTTATATGTAAAGTCATGTCTAAAACCCAGACTAAGGGAAGATATAGGAGAGGGAGAAGAGGGGGTCGAGTCCATGTGGGTAGAGATAGAGGGAACTAAAAATAATAATAAAATATTACTGGGGGTCTGCTATAAGCCACCCAATATAACAGAGGAGAATGAGAAACTGCTATTAGGACAAATAGACAAAGTAGCAAAACATAATGAAGTGATTGTAATGGGGGATTTCAACTACCCGGATATTGACTGGGAAACAGAAACCTGTAGATCTCAGAAAGGAAAAAGGTTCTTGACAAATATTAAGGATAATTATCTCTCCCAACTAGTGCAGGAACCAACGAGAGGGAAGGCCGTGTTAGACTTAATATTGACTAATAGGCCTGATAGAATAACTGAGGTACAGATAGGGGGGCACCTAGGTAATAGCGACCATAATATTATCGACTTCAAAATGCCCTTCAGTAGGGTTATCAATAAGGGAACAACAAAAACATTAAACTTTAGGAGGGCGAAGTTTGATCAGCTGAAAGAAAGCCTTCAACTTATTGACTGGGACAAAGTTCTTAATCAAAGGAATACGAATAGTAAATGGGAAACCTTCAAAAGAATTCTGAATACTCAGTGCGAGAGGTATATACCGTATGGGAATAAAAGGGCCAGAAATAAGAGGAAACCAATATGGTTGAACAAGAACGTAAAAGGGGTGTTAAATAGCAAAAAAGAGGCATTCAAGAGATTAAAACAGGAAAACAGTAAGGAGGCACTAATGTGTTACAAGGAAAAAACGAGAACCTGCAAAAAACAAGTAAAAATAGCGAAGGAGGAAACAGAGAGACGTATTGCTAGGGAAAGTAGATCAAATCCCAAACTGTTCTTTACGTATATAAATAGTCAAAGGATTAAATCGGATAATATTGGACCGATAAAAAGTGAGGAAGGCAAAATCATAGAGAAAGATGAGGATAAAGCTAATCTATTAAATAATTTTTTTTCGACAACTTTCACAAAGGAAATCGAACTAACAGGAGAAATGAGAAGTGACAAACTTAATCCTCCACTAAGTATGACAAATCTAACCCAAGCTGGGGTACAGAAACGCCTCAGTAACATTAAAATAAACAAATCACCAGGACCTGATGGCATACACCCACGGGTACTAAGGGAACTAAGTAATGTGATAGACAGACCGTTATATCTTATATTTAAGGACTCTGTTGAGACTGGGTCTGTGCCACTTGATTGGCGACAGGCGAATGTAGTGCCAATATTCAAAAAGGGAGCGAAAAGTGACGCCGAAAACTATCGGCCGGTGAGTCTGACGTCCGTTGTGGGCAAATTTTTTGAAAGCTTCATTAAAGAGGCAATTATGGAGCATCTTGATGCTAATAATCTTTTAATCCCGAACCAACATGGATTCATGAGGAATCGCTCCTGCCAAACAAACCTGATTGACTTCTACGAGGAGGTTAGCTCTCGAGTAGATCAGGGGGAACCAGTGGATGTCGTGTATCTCGACTTCTCAAAAGCTTTCGATAGCGTGCCACATAATAGGTTGGTATACAAAATGAGAATGATGGGGCTGGGGGAAAATGTCTGCAAGTGGGTAGCTAACTGGCTAAGGGATAGAAGGCAGAGGGTGGTTATAAATGGAATATACTCAGATTGGGTAAGCGTCACTAGTGGGGTACCACAGGGGTCTGTACTAGGCCCAATGTTATTTAATATCTTTATTAACGACATAGTCAACGGGATAAATAGTAAAATATCAATATTTGCAGATGACACAAAGTTATGTAAAACAATTAATACAAAAGAGGACAGTGCAGACCTACAGAGGGATTTGGATAAGCTGGGTAGGTGGAGCATTAAATGGCAAATGAGGTTTAACGAGGAGAAATGTAAGGTCATACATATGGGAAGGAAAAATGGAAGTCACCAGTACTCACTGAATGGGAAATCATTGGGGAATTCAGAGATGGAGAAGGACTTGGGCATCTTGATTGATGGCAAACTAAATTGGAGTGCCCAAAGTCAGGCCGCTGCTGTAAGGGCAAACAGGGTAATGGGATGTATCAGAAGAGGTATAGCTGCAAAGGATGAGAACATTGTTCTTCCACTGTACAAAGCACTGGTCAGACCACACTTGGAATACTGTGCTCAGTTATGGGCCCCAATATATAGAAAGGATATAAATGAGCTTGAAAAGGTACATAGGAGGGCAACAAAATTAATAAAGGGAATGGAGGGACTGCAATACCCAGAGAGGTTGGCAAAACTAGGACTATTCAGCCTGGAAAAGAGAAGGTTGAGGGGGGACATAATAAATGTGTACAAATATGTTAGGGGACAGTATAGAGACCTTGCCAGGGATTTGTTCAAAAGGAGGGATATTACGGTAACAAGAGGGCACTCACTAAGACTGGAAGAGAAAAGGTTTCAGCACCAGCATAGGAAGGGGTTCTTTACGGTAAGAGCAGTGAGAATATGGAATTCACTGAGTGAGGAGACGGTGATGTCAGATTCACTACACCAGTTCAAGCGGGGACTGGATGCATTTCTAGATACCAGGCAGATTTCAGCATATACTTAAAAATAAAATAAAATAGTAAGTTGATACAGGGATTTATTCTGACTGCTGGTTTCAGAGTCAGGAGGGAATTTTTCCTCAGGTGAAGATTGGCCAAATCATTTGGGGTTTTTGCCCTCCTCTGGATCAACTTTAGCAATTACAGAACTAACAGGTCGAACTTGATGGACGCAAGTCTTTATTCGGCTTTTACTAACTATGTTTACAAACTATGTTACTATGTTTTGGAAGAATGTTCTCTGGTCAGATGGGACAAAAGTCGAGCTTTTTGGGAAAAACCATCAACATAGAGTGTACAGGAAAAAAAAAGAGGCATTCAAAGAAAAGAACATGGTCCCTACAGTCAAACATGGCGGAGGTTCCCTGATGTTTTGGGGTTGCTTTGCTGCCTCTGGCACTGGACTGCTTGACCGTGTGCATGGCATTATGAAGTCTGAAGACTACCAACAAATTTTGCAGCATAATGTAGGGCCCAGTGTGAGAAAGCTGGGTCGCCCTTAGAGGTCATGGGTCTTCCAGCAGGACAATGACCCAAAACACACTTCCAAAAGCACTATAAAATGGTTTTAGAGAAAGCACTGGAGACTTCTAAGGTGGCCAGCAATGAGTCCAGACCTGAATCCCATAGAACACCTGTGGAGAGATCACAAAATGGCAGTTTGGAGAAGGCACCCTTCAAATATCAGGGACCTGGAGCAGTTTGCCAAAGAAGAATGGTCTACGATTCCAGCAGAGCATTGTAAGAAACTCATTGATGGTTACCGGAAGCGGTTGTTCGCAGTTATTTTGGCTAAAGGTTGTGCAACCAAGTATTAGGCTGAGGGTGCCAATACTTTTGTCTGGCCCATTTTTGGAGTTTTGTGTGAAATGATCAAGGTTTTGATTTTTGCTTCATTCTCTTTTGTATTTTTTCCTTGCAAGCAAATTAAATGAAGATAATAATACCAAAGAATTTGTGATTGCAATCATTTTCAGGAAGAAACGGAGTATTATCTGATAGAATTGCAGGGGTGCCAATACTTTTGGCCACCACTGTAATAAGTGAGCTGTCATTTATTCATAAGACGTTCTATTCTTCAGAGCTGAGACTGTAAAATAAAAAGTGAACAATAAAATATCTGATGACTGTTCTTTCACTGTGAGTAAGAAACAGATAATAAAATTAAAGGAAAAAATAACTGAGGGGAGAACCCTGCAGGTTTATTGTCCTTCTATAGCTGTATGGTGGCAGGATGGTGACACTGCTGGAGTCCTGGTGAGGATCTGCATGATATTCATTTCTGTTGACTTTTTATTGCCAACATATTCTGCAGTGATGTACATATAGTCCCTGCCCACAATGCGGTACACATGAGGGACAATTTCATATTAAGCCAAGTAACCTATGATGTCAAGGTCTCATATTTACAAGGTGCTTATTGGCAATCTGAGCCGGCGAATGGCTCTGTGTCCGTATATTCGCTATATACTGCCCGCAATATCTTGTAGAAAGCTCACAGTGACTAAAATGTATAAATAGTTCTCTTTGGAGAATTTAATTAGATCCATTCATACCTTACCTTATAATGAGGACTTAAAGGGCTTTTATAACTAGGTAAAACAAGCTTAACGGGACTGTCCAGGACTTATATATTAATGACCGATTTTAGGATAAGTCATCAACAGGGTGGGACTGGGCTGGCGGGGTACCCTTCTGCAGAGGAGAGGGGGAGAAGAGAATGAAAAAATAAAAAACCTGCGGTTTTAAGGGGCACGGGCCCTTTAAAAGCGCAGGCACAGTGTATGCAGGGACGCGCTCACGCGGCGTTCATTACCTGAACCGCCGTGACACACGTCCCAGTGAAGCAGCTGAAGCTGCGCGTCTCCCTTCCCCGGCCGGCGTATGACATCATCGTCATGCGCCTGCAGTGAAGGAGGCGCGCAACTCAGCCGCCGGAGAAGGAGGACACCGCACGGGAGAGCAGGAAGGTAAGAGGTGTCTGTGTGTGTGTCTGTGTGTATATGAGTGGATGCAGAATGGGATGGGCCCCTGGCTGGACACACAAGGGGGGCCCGGTTAGACACACAAGGGGGGACCCTGGCTGGACACACAAGGGGGGGACCGGATGGACACACAAGGGGGGCCTTGCTGGACACACAAGGGGGAGCCCTGGCTGGACACACAAGGGGGAACCCTGGCTGGACACACAAGGGGGAGCCCTGGCTGGACACACAAGGAGAAACCCTTGCTGGACACACAAGGGGGAGCCCTGACTGGACACACAAGGGGGAGCCCTGGCTGGACACAAAAGGAGGGAGCTGGATGGACACACAAGGGGGAACCCTGTCTGGACCCACAAGGGGGAGCCCTGGCTGGACACACAAGGGGAAGCCCTGACTGGACACACAAGAGGGAACCCTGGCTGGACACACAAGGGGGAACCCTGGCTGGACACACAAGGGGGAACACTGGCTGGACACACAAGGGTGAGAGCCTGGCTGGACACACAAGGGGGAACCCTGGCTGGACACACAAGGGGGGGAGCCTGGCTGGACACATAAGGGGGAGCCTGGCTGGACACATGGGAAAGGGTGGGCAGGATGGCTATATGGTGGGGCAGGCTGGACACATGGAGGCCAGGATGGATATATGAGGGGGATGGATATATGGCGGGCCGGATATATGGGGGGCGGGGCAGGATGGACACATGATGGCCAGGATGGATATGTGGGGGGCAGGCTGGACACATGGGGGGCTAGGATAGGTATGTGGGGGGGCAGGCTCGATACACGTGGGCTAGGATAAATATATGGAGGGGCCACGCTGGACATATGGGGGCCAGTATGGATATATGGGGGGGTGTCAGGATGGATATATGCAGGGGGAAGGGCAGGATGGATATATGAGGGGGCAGGCTGGACACATGGAGGCCAGGATGGATATATGGGGGGCAGGCTGGAAACATGGAGGCCAGGATGGATATATTGTGGGGGGGCAGGCTGGACACATGGAGGCCAGGATGGATATGTAGGGGGGGCATGCTGGACACATGGAGGCCAGGATGGATATATGGGGGGGCAGGCTTGACACATGGGGCTTTAGGACAGATTTATGGGAGGGGGCAGGCTGGACACATGGAGGCCAGGACAGATATATGGGGGGCAGGCTGGAAACATGGAGGCCAGGATGGATATGTGGGGGGGGCAGGCTGGACACATGGAGGCCAGGATGGATATATGGGGGGAACAGGAGGGCCACATGGGGGACTAGGATGGGTATATGGGAGGGGGCAGGCTCGATACACGTGGGCTTGGATAAATATATGGAGGGGTCACACTGGACATATGGGGGCCAGAAGGGATATATGGGGGGTGTCAGGATGGATATATGCAGGGAAGGGGGGGCCAGGATGGATATATGGGGGTGCCAGGCTGAACAAGGGACTTAATTACTGTTTGGTGCCAGATTGAGGAACATACTTTATTAGTTTATGGTGGCCAGTGAGGAACATTATTATTTTAGAGTCCAATTAGAGACATTATTACTTCTGTAATATAATTTACTTTTTAGGAAATTGTTTTCCATGGGATAGGACAAAAGCGGGCTCTTGTTACTGTGCAGGGCGGCACTATCTCGCTTTTTTTCTTCAACTGGTGTAGCGTAGAAGTCGGGGGGTGGAGTGGGAATATTCCCTAGAAGAGATCAGTTATTGATAACTGTGTGTTATTTTCTGCAGAGATGATTCCTGGCTGGAAGAAGTGATGGCCGTCTGTGCCAGATGAAGAAGAAAAGCGGAGATGAAGGACTTCACCTAGAGACGTCACTGGTGAGTCAGTGTATTACATGTGACTCGCCCCCTGGGCCGTGGGGCACTCGGATCCGTGCAATAGGGAGACGATGGGGGTAGTAGTGGCGACCCGGTTCTGTGGCTCAGGGTGGTCAGGCCAATGGTAGTCTGCTATGTTCTGCTGATAATGTCCGACTACGCCACCCGTGGATTGCGGTTATTAGGAACCGCCGCTGCATGCAGACCGCTGGGGCTGATGAGGTGTGCAGCTAGGGTAGTGTGACTCTCCACGGGAAGAGTGCGGCCCCAGGGCAGTATAATGGATGTTGGGAGTGATGGTAGTGGGAGTCCCAGTGCTGATTGTGCTGGAGGAGCAAGGAGCACACAGACAACAGGTTGCAGTTCAGGGTCTTTACTAAACAGGTAAACTGACCCACAAACAGTCCCGGCTAGGAGGGGACCTGGATGTCTGAGAGCAACGGGGAAATTGGCCCTGGTCAGGGTGAGGGTGTAGGCCTACCGTGCTTTCTGCACTCCTTCTGGCTATCTCCTCCTGATAGGGTAACAGCCCACGTTTCCGAGCTTTCCGTGTTTTCTCGCCTGTATGGCCTGCGACGTGGGTTCCTTTCTGCTCCCAGCCTTGTATGGCTTTACTGGTCCCTTCTGTTGTGGCAGGGCCTCCAGGCTTCTTAGGCCAAGGAATATACAGTCCCTTGCGGACTGGTTCTCTGCTGGGGGATGTGGAATCCTTCCAGCCTCAGACACCAAAGTCTGGTAGATTAAGTCTGTTATCTGCCAAGACAGGCTTGCTTCGCCTCTTGTCTCTGGCTTGTGGCTCTCCTCCTGCCACACTTCCTCTTAGGTGCAGTGCAACTGTCTGTCCCTGCTCTGCTGAGACACCTCTCAGTCCTGAGACAGGTCATCTGGGTTCTCTCTAACCCTGCCCCCAGCACCAGCTTTTATAGGGGCAGCCTGCTCCCCCTACGGGCCTGAGACAGGAGGCATTGCATGCTAATGTTCCCCTGACTAGAGAACCTCCCCCCTGCTCTCAGACACAGCTTTAATTACACTTGTGGCATCCAGGCCAGGGTGACACATTCCCCCCTAGTGAAATTTAGTACTCCGGGACTAAACAGTAAACAAAGACAATATGCATATCAATAAAACATTAATAGACAGACGACGCACAAATTGAGTTCTTAAGGTCACAGTGTGGCCTGTGACCGGGTGTCCATATCACCAGCACAACGGGGAGCCTTAACCAGGTGGGGGTCTGTCCTACCCCAAGTCCTTCACAGTCTTAGTTCATTCCTGGGTTAGGCTCTGAACGAAGTCCATACAAGGTCCCGGTTATAAAAAGTCCATAACCTGTGAGTCCTTACGGTAGCTGCAAGAAACTGAAACAGAGTATTACCAAACATGCATGTAACTTTGCAAACAATTCAACATTTGGCAACAGGGTTATTTACAATTTTAGTACACTCTATATTCTCCAGCGAGCGGGTATCTGTCCCTTTGTGCTCCTGGTTGACCTACGTAGCCCACTGTCTGGTGGTGGACTGACTTGGCTTTCCCCACTAGCGTTAGGGGTGCAGCTACCAGCTGGGTGTACAGGTAGGGCAGGCAGCTGTCTGCGGGTCCTTTGGCTTACCGCAGGCATGGCAGGCTCACTGTCAGCAGAGGGTTGACTCTCCTGGGCTGCTGGTACAGGCTCTTCTGCCTCTGGAACTGCTTGCTCCTCTTCACCTTCCGGCTCTGGTGTTGGTTGTTGCTGTGCCGGTTGCAGGAAATGCAGGACAGGTACCACTATGGCATCATTTATGCGAGTCCAGGACTGAGGGAACTCTCCGAGAACGGTGCTGATCATTTCTTCTTTGTCCTCTGCGGGTTCAAGGTCACTCTGATCCTCTTCTGCACTACGGAGTTGCTCAGGGCACCTTTTGAGATGGTCTCTGGAGACGACACTAGTGGTTTCTCCTCCGTCCTTGGTGATTACGCACACCTTTGGGTTGTCGTGGTCAGACTGCAGTACGGTGTAGGGTTCCCTTTCCCACTGGTCGTCCAACTTATGTAGCCTTCTTTTTCGCTTTAGGACTTGCTCACCAGGTTCTAGGGGACTAGCAGGGGCGTGTTGATTGAAGAGTCTTTCTTGCTTCTCTCTCACCTGGGCCAGGCTCTTCTCCACACTCTCCTGTACCTTCTTGTACTGCAGTTGCCTTTCCGTATCCCAGTCCGCATCCGGGGAGGTGTCCTCAGGTATTAGGACTCCCATCTCCAGGTCTACGGGCAGCTTTCCTGGTCTAGCTCGCATCAGGTAAGCCGGGGTGCAGTTTGTAGCATTCACCGGGATATTGTTGTATAGGTCTATCAGGTCCGGCAGTTTTTCTGGCCACAGGCTGCGTTCCTCCAGGGGCAACGTCTTCAGGAGATCAATGACTATATTGTTCATCTTCTCACACATCCCGTTGGTTTGGGGGTGGTAAGGCGTTGTACGAATCTTCTTACAGCCATAGAGGTTGCAGAACTCCTGGAAGATTTCAGCCTCGAACGCTGGACCCTGGTCTGTCAGGACCTGTTCCGGATACCCGTGTGGATGGCAGAAATATTGCTGGAAGGCTCTGGCCGCTGTTTGGGCTGTCAAGTCCTTTACCGGGACCACCACTAGAAAACGGGAATAGTGGTCCACGATTGTCAGGGCATAGATGTATCCTGACCGGCTGGGAGCCAATTTGACGTGGTCCAGAGCTACCAGCTCAAGAGGCTGCGTGGTGACGATGGGCCTCAAGGGTGTCTTCTGGCTGGCACGGTCCTTCCTCCTTAGGTGACAAGGGCCACAGTCTCTGCACCATTTTTCTACAGCTCCTCTCATGCCGACCCAAAAGAATCTTCCTCTTAGTAGGAACTCCAGTTTCTTCCATCCGAAGTGTCCCGCTCTGTCATGGTAAGCCCCCAGGACCATAGCTGCATCCCTCCTTGGGACCACGACTTGCCAGGTCAGCTCGTGCGTCTGGTGGTTGACAATCCTTCTGCACAACTTGCCTTCGTAGAGGAACAGCTTGCTCTTCTCCTTCCATAGCTGCTTGGCTTCCTCTGGGGCATCTGGATCTAAGCGGGCGTCTTCCCGGGTCAGCAGATCTTTCACCAGGCGGACTGCAGGGTCACTATCTTGGGTCTCGGCCCAGCTGTGGTGAGGTAGGGGATTCATCATCACAGTTGTTAGATCCTCCTCCTTCACGCGGTGAGAGTGTTGAGCGGCTCCATACCGGTGAAACGCGGGGAGTTCTACCTCCTCCAGCTCTTCTGGGTCTTCGTCACCTTCAGGTAAGTGAGGCATCCTTGATAGGGCGTCCGCGTTGGCGTTGGTTTTGCCTGCCCGGTACTTGATCACGAAGTCATAGTTGGAGAGACGGGCCATCCACCGCTGTTCCAGGGCACCCAGTCTTGCATTGTCCAGGTGTGTCAACGGGTTGTTGTCCGTGTACACGGTGAACTTTGCGGAGGCCAGGTAATGCTTGAAGCGTTCCGTCACGGCCCACACCACCGCCAAGAATTCTAGCTTGAAGGAGCTGTAATTCTCCGGGTTCCTTTCGGTGGGCCTCAGCTTCCGGCTGGCGTATGCGATCACCTGTTATCTGCCCTGTTGGTTTTGGGACAATACGGCTCCCAGTCCCACATTACTGGCATCTGTGTGGAGAATGAAAGGCTGGCCATAATGAGGGTAGGCCAGGATCTCATCCCCTGTGAGGGCCATCTTTAGCTGGCGGAAGGACTCCTCTTCCGGTTTATCCCACTTGAAGGGCGGCTTTTGCCTCCTGGACTTAGACTGTCCGATCAGGAGGTCCTGCATAGGAGCTGCCATCTTGGTGAACCCGGGGATGAATCTTCGGTAGTAGCCTACCAACCCGAGAAACTGTCTCACCTCTTTGATGTTCGAGGGGCTTGGCCAGCTCTTGATTGCCGTGACCTTGTCAGGGTCGGGGGCCACTCCTTCCGCGCTTACCACGTGCCCTAGGTACTGGACCTTTGGTTTCAGCAGGTGACACTTCGATGGTTTCACCTTCAGGCCATAGCCTGCCAGGGCTTCGAACACCTCGGCCAGGTGCTTCAGATGGTTCTCGTAGGTCTTCGAATAGACGATCACGTCGTCCAGGTAAAGGAGGACCGTCTCGAAGTTTCGGTGCCCTAGACAGCATTCCATCAGCCGCTGGAAGGTCCCTGGTGCGTTGCAGAGCCCGAAAGGCATGCAGTTGAATTCGCTCAGTCCCATCGGGGTGGTGAAGGCGGTCTTCTCCTTGTCAGCCTCTGCCACAGGAACCTGCCAGTACCCGCTAGTAAGGTCCAAAGTAGAAAAGAAGTTAGCTGATTTTAGTGCGGCTAAAGACTCCTCTATTCTAGGCAGCGGATATGCGTCTTTGTGAGTGATACGGTTGATTTGTCTATAGTCGACGCACATTCTCATGGTGCCGTTTTTCTTTTTGACCAGAACCAAGGGGGCTGCCCAGGGGCTACAGCTGTCTCTAATGACCCCAGCTTCTTTCATCTCTCTTAGCATGCCCCTTGCGTTCTGATAATGTGCAGGGGGTACAGGTCTGTGCCTCTCTTTTATCGGTGGGTGGCTCCCTGTGGGGATGTGGTGTTCTATCCCCTCTACTCTGCCGAAGTCTAGCGGGTGCTTACTAAAGACTCTCTCGTACTCCTGTACCACCCAGTAGACTCCTTGTTTTTGGTGCAGGGGAGTGGAGTCAGCACCCACGTCGAGTTTCTGGCACCAGTCCTCCTTTTGTTTCTGGGAGCCATTACTCTCCGCCTGTGGAGATGGAGGCAAAGGTTCCACGGCCCTGATAGCTTTGTGTTCGACCACAAACAGCTTGGCAAGTGTAGCGTACCTGGGTAAGTGTACCTCCCTCTCCCCAATGTTGAGGATGCGGGCACCCTCCCATGACGGACATCAACCACCCCCCGGGCTGTCAAAATGGTGGGCCTGCTGTCTGAGTACACGGGTTCTACCATGTCTTGGTAGTCTCTACCTCTCAACCCGATTGCAGTCCGACACCAGATCATCATTTCACTTTTGGGAGGCATGGAAATGGGGAATGGGTCACTCAGTCTTACGCTACCGATCTCACCACCAGACAGTTCTACCTGCTGCCGTCTCATCAGGGCCTTTATCTCCTTGTTGAGGATTCTCTGTTGGCTGGAACTAGCATTCACCGCCACCTGTTGTAAGATTACAATTACCTCTGAAAGACAATTTTCAATCACGTTAGTACCCACAGTTATTTTAGGGTGACTTTCATGACGGTCAATGTCCACAATAATCACTCCCTGTGCCGGTAGTTCAACTTTACCAATCTTAATGGTCATCTCCTTGAACCCCATCTGCGGCACGGGTAAGCCATTACTGGCGATGATGCTCAAGTTACCGTCTGGATACCGTGTGATATCAGCATCAGTCCAATACTGCTTAAAAAGTACATAAGGGATAGTGGTTACTTGTGACCCAGTATCCAGCAAGGCGCTCATGGGGATACCGTCCAGCACCACGGGTAAAACCGTGCGCCCCCCAACGTACTTATTACGCCAATTGTAAGGGCCTGGTGATCTTATGCCTGGGGGTTGGCCCTCTGCCCCAGGTAGACCCGTTTAAATTACAGTACCTGGAAATGTGTCCGGGCTGGTTGCATCGACGGCAAATGGGCTGTCCATCCTCTGCGTAGCGGTCTGTGGGCCTCCCTCGGAACGACGGGATCCTCCTCTGTCGACGCCATGGGACATTCTCCGGACTTGAAGCCAGCTCGATGGGTCTTGACGGGTCCACTTGCAACGCCTGGACGGTCCTGGTCAACGCCGCGACGCTCCTGGTCAGCTCCTGGACTTGGTGGTGCAGATCTTTCGACGGGGCTTGGTTCAGGGCCTGTGCATCAGCCTCCACGGAGTCCATAGAGGAGGGCGCCGCCTCCTGGTGGTAAGTGATAGCAGGGCGCCGGGGGTTTATAGCGCTACTGGTTGCAGATTCACGGAGCACCCTTATGGCCCTGTCCTTAAATTGGGCAAAGGTCAGGTCGGGGTTCTGAAAGAACATGAGGCGCAGTTGGGCCCTGTGGGCGCTAGACAGCAGACCTTCTATGAATTGTTCTGTTAGCAGCTTATCCGTTTCCTGCACACTGCCAGGGTCAGTTTGTTGAATAGCCCTCAAGGCTTCCTGCAGATTTAGGGCATAGTCTCTGATGCTGTCCTGTGCCCGCTGCTTACATCCATAGAACCTCATTTTAATCTCAGCGGAAGTACGTGTGTCAAAGGTACCCCGCAGCCGGGCCAGAATACCCTTCACAGTCCTTTTCTCCTCAGTGGGCCATGATTTTACCTCCCGCTGGGCTGCGCCAGTTAACTGCCCTGTTAATATGCTGACCTTCTGTTCCTCTGTCAGGGGGTAAACGTGGAACAAACTGTATAGCCTTTCCTTGAAGTCAGTTAGGGCATGGGGCTCCCCTGAGTATTTGGGCAGCCAGGCCGCTCCAGGGATGTAGGGCAAGGAAAAGGGCATCACCGCTGCTGCAGCTGCGTTGGTGGTAGTGGGCGCCTCTGTGTCCGTCATCTTCCTCCCCCCCTAGTTACGCGTGGCCTACCTTCCGACGATCCTCTTCTGTAGGCCGCGGCTCCGCTGCTGCTGCTATGGACGAGGACCTGGCGTCGCGTCCTGATGACGTCAGCGTCGCTCTCTCTCCCTTCCAGGACCTTGCGCAGCGTCGGTGCGTGGGGCGGAGCTTCGGATCTCGCGCGGTTTTGACGTCCACGCCCATCTTCTTCCCGCGCGGCGTCCTGAAGATGGCGTCCGATGGCGGGAAGCAGCTGCGGATGGTGGGAAGGCGGCAGAAGACGGCGGGAAAAGGTCCAAGATGGCGTCCGATGGCGGGAATCGGCTCCGGATGGCGGGAAACGACTCCGGACGGCGGGAAACTTTGCCACAGGTAAGTTACAAAAGTCTTTTTCAGGCACGCAGTACCCGGTGGTTGCGGGCACGAAATCCTGCCGACTACGCCAAAGCTGACTCGCCCCCTGGGCCGTGGGGCACTCGGATCCGGGCAATAGGGAGACGATGGGGGTAGTAGTGGCGACCCGGTTCCGTGGCTCAGGGTGGTCAGGCCAATGGTAGTCTGCTATGTTCTGCTGATAATGTCCGACTACGCCACCCGTGGATTGCGGTTATTAGGAACCGCCGCTGCATGCAGACCGCTGGGGCTGATGAGGTGTGCATCTAGGGTAGTGTGACTCTCCACGGGAAGAGTGCGGCCCCAGGGCAGTATAATGGATGTTGGGAGTGATGGTAGTGGGAGTCCCAGTGCTGATAGTGCTGGAGGAGCAAGGAGCACACAGACAACAGGTTGCAGTCCAGGGTCTTTACTAAACAGGTAAACTGACCCACAAACAGTCCCGGCTAGGAGGGGACCTGGATGTCTGAGAGCAACGGGGAAATTGGCCCTGGTCAGGGTGAGGGTGTAGGCCTACCGTGCTTTCTGCGCTCCTTCTGGCTATCTCCTCCTGATAGGGTAACAGCCCACGTTTCCGAGCTTTCCGTGTTTTCTCGCCTGTATGGCCTGCGACGTGGGTTCCTTTCTGCTCCCAGCCTTGTATGGCTTTACTGGTCCCTTCTGTTGTTGCAGAGCCTCCAGGCTTCTTAGGCCAAGGAATATACAGTCCCTTGCGGACTGGTTCTCTGCTGGGGGATGTGGAATCCTTCCAGCCTCAGACACCAAAGTCTGGTAGATTAAGTCTGTTATCTGCCAAGACAGGCTCTCTTCGCCTCTTGTCTCTGGCTTGTGGCTCTCCTCCTGCCACACTTCCTCTTAGGTGCAGTGCAACTGTCTGTCCCTGCTCTGCTGAGACACGTCTCAGTCCTGAGACAGGTCATCTGGGTTCTCTCTAACCCTGCCCCCAGCACCAGCTTTTATAGGGGCAGCCTGCTCCCCCTACTGGCCTGAGACAGGAGGCATTGCATGCTAATGTTCCCCTGACTAGAGAACCTCCCCCCTGCTCTCAGACACAGCTTTAATTACACTTGTGGCATCCAGGCCAGGGTGACACACATGTACACTTACACTACACACGTGGTCAAAACTGTTGGTACCCCTCGTTTAATGAAAGAAAAACCCACAATGGTCACAGAAATAACTTGAATCTGACAAAAGTAATAATAAATTAAAAATCTATGAAAATGAACAAATGAAAGTCAGACATTGCTTTTCTGCTTCCACAGAATAAAAAAAATAAAATAAACTGATGAAATAGGCCTGGACAGAAATGATGGTTCTTCTTAACTTAATATTTTGCTGAACAACCTTTTGACGCAATCACTGCAATCAAACGACTCCTGTAACTGTCAATGAGACTTCTGCACCTCTCCACAGGTATTTTGGCCACTCCTCATGAGCAAACTGCTCCAGTTGTCTCATGGTTGAAGGTTGCCTTTTCCAGACGGCATATTTCAGCTCTTTCCAAAGATGCTCAATAGGATTTAGGTCAGGGCTCATAGAAGGTCACTTCAGAATAGTCCAATGTTTTCCTCTTAGCCATTGTTGGGTGTTTTTAGCTGTGTGTTTTGGGTCATAATACTGTTGCAAGACCCATGACCTGCGACTGAGACCACGCTTTCTGACACTGGGCAGCACATTTCTCTCTAGAATCCCTTGATAGTCTTGAGATTTCATTGTACCCTGCACAGATTCAAGACACCCTGTGCCAGATGCGGCAGACCAGCCCCAAAACATAAAAGAGACTCCTCCATGTTTCACAGTAGGGACAGTGTTCTTATCTTGATATGCTTCATTTTTCCATCTGTGAACATAGATCTGATGTGCCTTGCCAAAAACTTCCATTTTTGTCTCATCTGTCCATAGGGCATTCTCCTAAAAGCTTTGTGACTTGTGAACATGTAGTTTGGCAAATTCCAGTCTGGCTTTTTTATGATTTTTTTTCAACAATGGTGTACTCCTTGGTCGTCTCCCATGAAGTCCACTTTAGATCAAACAACGACGGATGGTGCGATCTGACACTGATGTTCCTTGAGCTTGAAGTTCACCTTTAATCTCTTTAGAAGTTTTCCTGGGCTCTTTTGTTACCATTCATATTATTCGTCTCTTTGATTTGTTATCAATTTTCCTCCTGCGGCCACGTCCAGGGAGGTTGGCTACAGTCCCATGGATCTTAAATTTCTGAATAATATGTGCAACTGTAGTTACAGGAACATCAAGCTGCTTGGAGATGGTCTTATAACCTTTACCTTTAACATGCTTGTCTAGAATTTTCTTTCTAATCTCCTGAGACAACTCTTTCCTTTGCTTCCTTTGGTCCATGTTGAGTGTGGTATACACCATGTCACCAAACAGCACAGTGAGTATCTGTAGCCCTATATACAGGCCCACTGACTGATTACAAGATTGTAGACACCTGTGATGCTAATTAGTGGACACAACTTGATTTAACATGTCCCTTTTGTCACATTATTTTCAGGGGTACCATCATTTCTGTCCAGGCCTATTTCAAGAGTTTAATTTTTTTTAAATTCTGTGGAAGCAGGGTTGAAAAGCAATGTCTGTCTTTCATTTGTTAATTTTCATCGATTTTTAATTTATTATTACTTTTGTCAGATTCAAGTTTTTTCTGTGACCATTGTGGGTTTTTCTTTCATTAAACGAGGGGTACCAACAATTTTGACCACGTGTGTATATAGTATATACAGAGCTCCTGTGTATGTCACTGGTGATCACTGTATTACCGATACACTATATACAGAGCTCCTGTCTATAATGTCACTGGTGATCACTGTGTTACCTGTACACTGACACTATATACAGAGCTCCTGTGCATAATGTCGCTGGTGGTAATAACAGTGTTGTTATTTTTGTGGTTTTGTATTCATGATCAGTACTGTAGTATTTGGTCACCTTGGGGTGGTAATATATGGTCTGGTCATAGTTTGGCCATATTTGTTCCTTGTATGTGGTATTATTCAGTCACTATGTAGTGGTAATATGTGATCTAGTCAAGGTGTGGCGATATTTGTCCCTTTTGTATGTGGTATTATTGGTGTTGATATAGTGGACTGTGCAGTGTATGGCGGTCATTTTGTTCTCGCTGATCTTAACTAGGAAAAGATTTTTTTCCATTAGGCCACAGCCCCACCATCAGTATTTGGTCAGTATTTTTCTCAGGAGTGGCTGCCGAAACCAGGAATGGTTGATAAATGCAGAATTGGTGACTTGTTTCTATTATACCTTTTCTCTGATTGTTCATCACCTGTTTTGGCTCCCACTCCTGAGAAAAAATACTGACTGGATACTGACCGAATACTGATAGTAGGGCCGTGGCCTTAGCGATTAAATACTTGGACCAGAGCGGCAGAGATGCACTTACAGGGTTCTCCGGTGAAAACAAGTAATCACCTCTCCACAGGATCATTGATAATATTGATTGGTGGGGGTCTGACTGCTTGCACACACCGGCAGAATGTGGAGCTTTTCTCCCCATTAGACTGGAGCGGCATGTGAGATGCGACCACTGATCCATTCATTCTCTCAGTGGCTGTGAGCGCTGCTCTTTTTTGCAAGTCTCTAAGAGAATGAATAGAGCTGCGGTCAGACGTCCCACCTGCCGCAGCATTTTAAAATAGGGATAAGTGTTCTGTCAGGGATAAAACTTCCCCATTCTTCCGATAGGTGCGTTTTCCAATGCTCGGACACAAATGCTCAATAAGTGATCACCTATCCTGTAGAGCCCATGGATCGGTGATAACTTGTTTTAACTAGTGTTGAGCGAGTATGTTCTGTCCGAGTATGCTCGGGCCGAGCGCCGAGTATTTACAGCTGCTCGGTGATATGGTTGAATCGCTCCCGTGTGCATGATTTGCAACTGTTTGACAGCTTTAACCACTTAACGACATGTCACGTATTAGTACTCGCATGTCGTTATCCACCGGTTCAGTGAGGGCTCCGGCGCTGAGCCCGCACTGAACCAAGCACATGTCAGCTGATTCTTACAGCTGACATGTGCCCGCAACAGGCGCGGGTGGAATTGCTATGAGCGCCATCTAGTGGTCGGTGCTCATAGGACAGGACCATTTCTGCTGCATACAGGGGATCTGCTGGTTCCCTGTATGTAGCAGAGGTGATCGGACAGTTGCTGCTTCAAGTCTCCTATGTAGAGTACAGAAGCAAGCAAAAAGTGAAAAAAAAAGTTTTAAAAAATATGAAAAAAAATAAAAAAATTTAAAAGTTTAAATCACCCCCCTTTCGCCCCATTCAAAATAAAATCATAAAATAAACCCCACATACACATATTTGGTATTGCCGCGTTCAGAATCGCCTGATCTATCAATATAAAAATAGAATTAATGCGATCGGTAAATGGCGTAATGAGAAAAAAATTCTAAACGCCAGAATTACGTTTTTTGGTCACCGTAAAATTGCAATAAAATGCAATAACGGACGATCAAAACATCGGATCTACCCCAAAATAGCATCAATAAAAACTTCAGCTCGGTTCACAAAAAATAAGCCCTCACCCTGCCCCAGATCCCGAAAAATGGAGACGCTACGGGTCTCGGAAAATGGCACCATTTTTTTTTTTTTTTACCAAACTTTGGATTTTTTTTTCATCACTTAAATAAAAAAGAACCTATACATGTTTGGTGTCTACGAGCTCTTAATGACATGGAGAATAATAATGGCAGGTCAGTTTTAGCATTCAGTGAACGTGGTAAAAAAAATAAAAAAAAACCTCAGTCGTATTGCACTTTTTTTGCAATTTCACGGCGCTTGGAATTTTTTTCCCGTTTTCCCGTACACGGCATGGTAAAACTAGTAATGGCGTTGAAAAGTACAACTCGTCCCGCAAAAAATAAGCCCTAACATGGCCATATTGACTAAAAAATAAAAACGCTATGGCTCTGGGAACAAGTGGAGCAAAAAGCGAAAATGCAAAAACGGAAAATGCTCCGCGGCTTAAGGGGTTAATACATGTGAGGAATGTCTATTTCTTACACATTCCTCACATGTATTAAAACCTTCAAACAGTCGCAAATCATGCACACGGGAGCGATTCAACCATATCACCGAGCAGCTATAAATACTCGGAGCTCGGCCCGAGCATACTCGCCGAAAGGGTTAACAGAACATACTCGCTCAACACTAGTTTTAACCAAAGAAGCCCTTTAATGCAAACATGTCCATCCCAGTTAGAGTGTCGCCCAGTAGATGTGCAGGAGCCGCCAGTCAATGCTCCACTATAACAGGGAGAGCGGATAACAGATATTTGCATCTTGCTGTAGGTGGGCCCCTAGAGTTAATTTCCCCTGTGGGCCCCAGACACCGCAGTCCGACCCTGGTCATCAATATCAGATCAGTGAGGTTCCAACACACGGCCCCCTCACCAATAAGACAGCAGCTGGAAATACTCAGCGTAGAGAGCCCAAACAGCACAGCGCTGTACACTGTGTAGTGGCCGATCTTGGTACTGCAGCTCCTATTGAAATGATTGTGATCTGAGCTGTAGTACCTGAAACCAGCCATTGCACAGTGTGCGGAGCTGTGCTATTCCAGCTCTTAACACTGTGTACATCATCTTGCAGAAGTAGCTGATGTCTGGGGATTTCAGGTGTCAGACCCCCACTAATCACTGTATGAGTTCTGCTCTACTCCTTTATTAAAGGGGTGGTCTTGTGTTCCTCTCATCAGAAGCTGAAGATTTACAGTTCTGGCCGGTGGCTTGGCTGAGCCGCTTGTCTGAATTGTGCCCTCTTGCATTCTGCGGGCAGAGGCGGCTTTGCCTCTGCAGAATGGGACAGGCACAGGGGCACTGAAGTCCACCAGTCTGCAAGTGAGCGCTTCTTGCCAAGGAGACCAGCCACTTCTCAGGTGGTCAGTAACCATAGCAATGAGCTGTACACTGCAGAATTAAAAATCTTTTCCTTCTTGAGAACAGAGAAGATTTTGAATAAGAAGGAAATTGCAAAGTTTCTTGTTTTTACAAGCTCTTTGCAATCTTAGCCTTTTAATACATTCATTTTATTTAGTTATATATTTATTTTACTCTCTTATATAGCGCCGTTAGATTTTGTAGCACCTTACAGACATTATCATCACTGTCCCCATTGGGGCTCACAATATGAATTCCCTATCAGTATGTCTTTGGAGTGTGGGAGGAAACCGGAGAACCCGGAGGAAACCCACACAAACACGGGGAGAACATACAAACTCCTTGCAGATGTTGTCCTTGCTATTATATGAACCCAGCCCCACAGCGTTAATCATTGACCCACCATGTTGCCCACATTCCTCGGCTTTTTTAAGATTTTCTGCAATGAATAAGAACACTGAAGAAAATCTAGATTGATCAACATTTAATATCACAAATGCAGTTGCTGCAAAACTTGTACATAGTCCTGTTCCCAGCTGAAAATTGGATACAATTGTATCTTGTGTAGACAATGCTCTGTGAGCTAAATAGCCGGGATCCACTGCTACAAGGCAGGAAACAGACAGATTCTGCTGATGGGTTCTGCTCCCAGAGCATTATTCAGCCTGGACATCTCAGCTCAGAGCAAAACCAGCTATAAGGCTGTGTGCACACCTAGCAGATTTGATGCAGATTTACATGCGTTTTTTTTGCCAGAGAGAAGCGTTTTCACATGCGTTTTTTCAAGCACTTTTCCAAGCAATTTTGAGCATCACTTGGAAAAGTGCTTGACAAGTTGATCACACAATATAAATCCATGCAACCAACATGGATCTATAATGTGTGAACAACTTAGATGCTTTAAATGCAGCATCTATAGTAAAAAAAAGAATCAAAACGTTAATAAATAAAAAAAAACAACGGTATATTCACCTCTCCGGCGGCCCCCGGTCTGCTCTCCGGTCTCCTCCGGTCTGCTCCCGGCCGCGTCTTCTCTCTTCAGCGTCCCGCAGTGTACGGTCAGGACCTGCGGTGACGTCATTTAGTCAGCTGATGGCCACGCGACCATCACCTGATGCCGACGTCAGCTGTCATACAACCATCACCTGACTAAATGACGTCACCGCAGGTCCTGACAGTACAGACAGCAGACCGGAGGAGACCGGAGAGCAGAGCGGGGGCCGCCGGAGAGGTGAATATACAGGTTTTGTTTGTTTTTAACTTTTTTATTTCTTTTTTTCACCGCGTGGTAGCCAGGATGAAGAGGAGTTGTAGTCTCGTCTTCCTCCCAGATACCACACGCATCGCGAATAAGCTTCAGCGTAATCGCAGTAGAAATGGTCATGCTGCGTTTTGCAAAGTAATGCGAATTCGGCGCGCAAATTAGCGCATCATGTGCACAGCACATCCGAATTCACATGGCTTTGCATGGCAGACTGTTCTACAAACGTTTTCGCGGCCGTAAAAATGCCGCAAAAATGCTACAAAAACGCTACGTGGGCACATGGCCTAAGGCTGTGTGCCCACAATGCGTTTTTTAAGCGTTTCGGCATGGCAAAAATGCTGCAGAAACGCTTAAAAACGCATGTTAGAAGGTCTGCCATGTTCCCCAATGATAGTCCGCATGTGCTGTGCACATGCTGCGGAAATTTCCACTGCGGATTATCATTGCGGAAAAAAACGCAGCACTACCAATTATTTCGCGTAAGCGCTGCTTTTTCGCCGCCATTGACTTGCATTGGAACAAATGGATTCCGGTTCACTAGATAAGCACATGCGGAATACATGCGTTCAATGTGCGGATGGTACCCGCGTGTGGAGGATGGGAGACTCTCCTCCGGACCCGGGTACCATAGAACCTGTCAAAAAAAAGAATAAAATATAAAATAAATGTTATATTTACCTTCTGACGGCCCCCGCTGCGCTCGTCCTCCCATGCCGGCAGCTCGCGATGGACTGAAGGACCTGCGCTGACGTCATAGTCATGTGACAGCAGGTCCTTCAGTGTACCGCGATCTGCCGGCAGCCAGGACGGAGCGAAGCAAGACTGCGGGGGCCATCGGAAGTTAAGTAGAGATTTATAGATGGTGGCCTGATTCTAACGCATCGGGTATTCTAGAATATGTATGCGGCAGACCGGGCGCAATCAGCAGAGCGGTGTTTAAATTTGGCGCCAAAATCGCTGATTGGTCGCGGCCAACAACCGCAACCAATCAGCAAAGCGGTGTTGAAATTTGGCGGCTATATCGCTGATTGGTCACGGCCGGCAGTCGCGACTAATCAGCAGGGCGGGGTTTAAATTTTGCGCCAATAATGCTGATTGGTCGCGGCCAGCGAACGTGACCAATCAGCAGAGCGGGGTTTAAATGTTGCGCCAATAATGCTGATTGGTTGCAGCCGCCGGTCGCGACCAATCAGCAAAGCGGTGTTTAAATTTGGCGCCAATAGTGGTGACTGGTCACGGCCACGACCATTCAGCAGAGCGGTGTTTAAATTTGGCGGCAATAATGCTGATTAGTCGCGGCCGGCAATTTGGCGCCAACAATACTGATTAGTCGCGGCCGGCAACCGCGACCAATCAGCAGAGCAGGGTTTAAGTTTGGCGCCAAAATTGCTGATTGGTGGCGGCCGGCTGTCTCGACCAATCAGCAGAGCGGGGTTTAAATTTGGCGCCAATAATGCTGATTGGTCGCAATCGCCGCACGCGACCAATCAGCAGAGCGGTGTTTAAATTTGGCGCCAAAACCGCTGATTGGTTGCGGCTGGCCACCGCGACCAATCAGCAGAGCGGTGTTTAAATTTGGCGCCAATACTGCTGATTGGTCGCGGCCGGCAACCGCGACCAATCAGCATAGCGGGGTTTAAATTTGGCGCCAATACTGCTGATTGGTCGCGGACGGCGACCGCGACCAATCAGCAGAGCGGTGTTTAAATTTGGCGCCAGTAATGCTGATTAGTCGCGGCCGGCATCCGCGACCAACTAGCGGAGCGGGTTTAAATTTGGCGCCAAAATCGCTGATTGGTCGCGTCTGGCGTCCGCGACCAATCAGCACAGCAGTGTTTAAATGTGGCGGCAAGATTGGTGATTGGTCGCGGCCGCTATTTAAATGTGGCGCCCAAATCGGTGATTGGTCACGGGCAGCGGCCGCGACCAATCAGCAGAGCGGTGTTTAACTTTAGCGCCAAGATCACTGATTGGTCGCGTGTGGAGAGCGAGACCAATCAGCGAATCGTATTGGTGAGGACCGGGGAGCGGAATCGTATTAGTGAGGACCGGGGAGCGCCGCTGCCTGTGCGGCTACTTCCGCTGCGAGAAGCCGGGAGATGAGCGACTGCTCGCAGCTGAAGTATCCGGACCCGCAGCGCCGCTCCCCGGTCCTCCCTTGACACCCTAGCCGCTGATGTCCCCACAGTATCCGCATGGTGTTACAAAGGTCCGGACATTTGTGTTAAAAATCGGTGATTGGTCGCTGGCGCTGCCCGCGACCAATCACCGATTTGGGCGCCAAATTTAAATATCGGCCGCGACCAATCACCGATCTTGGCTCTACATTTAAACACCGCTGTGCTGATTGGTCGCCGACGCTTGGCGCGACCAATCACCGATTTTGGCGCCACATTTAAATAGCGTCCGCGACCAATCAGTACAGCGGTGTTTAAATGTGGAGCCAAGATCGGTGATTGGTCGCGGCTGATATTTAAATTTGGCGCCCAAATCGGTGATTGGTCGCGGGCAGCGTCCGCGACCAATCAGCACAGTAGTGTTTAACTTTTGCGGCAAGATCAGTGATTGGTCGCGGGCCAAGACCGCGACCAATCACCGATTTGTGCGGCACATTTAAATAGCGGCTGCGACCAATTGGATGTCAGCGCCGCTCCCCGGTCCTCCCTTCACACCCTAGCCGCTGATGTCCCCACAGTATCCGCATGGTGTTACAAAGGTCCGGACAATTGTGTTAAAAATCGCTGATTGGTCGCCGACGCTGGGCGCGACCAATCACCGATTTTGGCGCCACATTTAAATAGCGTCGGCGACCAATCAGCGATTTTTAACACAAATGTCCGGACCTTTGTAACACCATGCAGATACTGTGGGGACATCAGCGGCTAGGGTGTGAAGGGAGGACCGGGGAGCGGCGCTGACATCCATGCGGCTAGGGGGTGAAGGGAGGACCGGGGAGCGGCGCTGACATCCAATTGGTCGCGGCCGCTATTTAAATGTGCCGCACAAATCGGTGATTGGTCGCGGTCTTGGCCCGCGACCAATCACTGATCTTGCCGCAAAAGTTAAACACTACTGTACTGATTGGTCGCGGACGCTGCCCGCGACCAATCACCGATTTGGGCGCCAAATTTAAATATCGGCCGCGACCAATCACCGATCTTGGCTACACGATTTTGGCTCCCGGCTGCATCTCCGTCCCGCAGATGGGTCCGGCGGTCGATGTCCTTCTGCTGGTACCGGCCGGGAGATGAGCGCCTCGCGGCGCTCATCTCCCGGCTGCATCGCCGCTGAGCTCCGTCCCGCAGATGAGCCGCTAACGGCCGCCATCTTTTTTCAGAAATCCCGCGGCGCTGATTGGCCGCTGCCGGACCAATGAGCGACGCGGGATTTCCAGGACAGACGGACAAACAGACAGACAGACAGATGGGAAAAGACAATTATACAGTAGATTTTTTTATTTTTAACCAGTCTTTGGGGTCACACTATATAAATCCATGCCGTTTTCATGGATTTCTATAGTGTGACCAAATTGACAAGCACTTTCCAAGTGATGCTTAAATCGCTTGTAAAGCGCTTGTCAACCCGCATGTGGAAATGCATGTGAAGAACGCTTCACTTCTGCATGTCCCTGGCAGGAAAAACGCATGTACAATCCGCATGTACAATCCGCATGTACAATCCGCATGTACAATCCGCATATACAATCCGCATGT
The DNA here is from genome assembly GCF_046119375.1 of Phyllobates terribilis. Taxonomy (NCBI): domain Eukaryota; kingdom Metazoa; phylum Chordata; class Amphibia; order Anura; family Dendrobatidae; genus Phyllobates; species Phyllobates terribilis. The sequence continues at coordinate 3,121,045 of NW_027362940.1, read as the reverse complement.
ACAATCCGCATATACAATCCGCATGTACAATCCGCATGTACAATCCGCATGTACAATCCGCATGTATAATCCGCATGTACAATCCGCATGTACAATCCGCATGTATAATCCGCATGTACAATCCGCGTGTACAATCCGCGTGTACAATCCGCATGTATAATCCGCATGTACAATCCGCATGTACAATCCGCATGTATAATCCGCATGTACAATCCGCATGTACAATCCGCATGTACAATCCGCATGTATAATCCGCATGTACAATCCGCATGTACAATCCGCATGTACAATCCGCATGTACAATCCGCGTGTACAATCCGCGTGTACAATCCGCGTGTACAATCCGCATATACAATCCGCATGTACAATCCGCATGTACAATCCGCATGTACAATCCGCATGCGTTTTTTCTGCCAGGGAGATGCAGAAACGCTCAGGAAAAATCCGGAGCTTTTGTGCATCGTGGGCACATAGCCTAAGTCTCTGCATTTGTCTGCTTACACATCAGTACATTTCTGAACACATTCAGGAAAAATTGCAGTACATTTGTTAAAATTGGGCATATAGCATACTATAGGTGCTTCTCACAAAATTAGAATATCATCAAAAAGTTAATTTATTTCAGTTCTTCAATACAAAAAGTAAAACTCATATTATATAGAGTCATTACAGACAGAGTGATCTATTTTAAGTGTTTATTTCTGTTAATGCTATTATCTCAGTAAATTAGAATACTTTATAACACCAGCTTGAAAAATGTTTTTAAAATCTGAAATGTTGTCCTACTGAAATATATGTTCAGTAAATGCCCTCAATACTTGGCCAGGCTCCTTTTGCATCAATTACTGCATCAATGCGGCAATGTGGCATGGAGGCGATCAGCCTGTGACACTGCTGAGGTGTTATGGAAGCCCAGGTGGCTTTGATAGAAGCCTTCAGCTCGTCTGCATTGTTGGGTCTGGTGTCTCTCATCTTTCTCTTGACAATACCCCATAGATTCTCTATAATAGATTCTCTATGGGGTTAAGGTCAGGTGAGTTTGCTGCCAATCAAGCACAGTGATACTGTTGTGTAAACCAGGTATTGGTACTTTTGGCAGTGTGGACAGGGGCCAAGTCCTGCTGGAAAATGACATTTCCATCTCCAAAAAGCTTGTGGGCAGAGGGAAGCATGAAGGGCTCTACAATGTCCTGGTAGACGGCTGCGCTGACTTTGGTCTTGATAAAACACAGTGGACCTACACCAGCAGATGACATGGCTCCCCAAACCATCACCGATTGTGGAAACTTCACACGAGACCTCAAGCAGCTTGGATTGTGGCCTCTCCACTCTTCCTCCAGACTCTGGGACCTTGATTTCCAAATTAAATGCAAAATTTACTTTCATCGGAAAACAACACCTTGGACCACTGAGCAACAGTCCAGGTGTTTTTCTCCTTGGCCCAGGTAAGATGCTTCTGGCGTTGTCTATTGGTGATGAGTGGCTCGACACAAGGAATGTGACACTTGTAGCCCATGTCCTGGATACGTCTGTGTGTGGTGGCTCTTGAAGCAATGACTCCAGCAGCAGTCCACTCCTTGTGAATCTTCCCCAAATGTTTGAATGTCCTTTCCTTAACAATCTTTTCAAGGCTGCGGTTATCCCGGTTGCTTGTGCACCTCTTCCTACCACACTTTTTCTTTCCACTCAACTTTCCATAAATATGCTTGGATACAGCACTCTGTTAACAGACAGCTTCTTTAGCAATGACCTTTTGTGGTTTACACTCCTTGTGGAGTGTGTCAATAACTGCCTTCTGGACATCTGTCAAGTCATCAGTCTTCCCCATGATTGTGGAGCCTACTGAAACAGACAAAGGGACCTTTTTAAATGCGTAAGAAGCCTTTGCAGGTGATTTTTGTTAATTATTCTAATTTACTGAGATAATGACTTTGTGTTTTCATTGGCTGTAAGCCATCATTATCAACATTAACAGAAATAAACACTTGAAATAGATCACTCTGTAATGACTCTGTATAATATATGAGTTTCACTTTTTGGATTGAAGAACTGAAATAAATAAACTTTTTGATGATATTCTAATTTTGTGAGAAGCACCTGTATGTTTGATGCATCTCATTAGCTAAGCTCAACCTCTTCCTTGCTTCACCTCAATTTGAGCCATAAATTGTGATATTTCATTTTGGTGCATTTTATGACTCCTTTTTGTCACACTTTTCTCATAACTATTTTTTTTATAACTGAGGGAAAATAACAAAATCTTATTTGTTGTACTCAAGTTTTCACAGAAACATCTGATAAAGTGTTGACTTATTTTTCTGAGTTAAACTCTTCCTTTTGGCCCTCTATATATTTGAGTTTGACAGCCCTGATGTAGATGGATGATGATGTGGCAAGAAGGGGCAGAGGGGCAGAGCCTCCTGGCTCTCAGCTTCGCTCTCCACTGCTCACAGGAGACAGCAGTTACTTCACAAATGTAACTGATAGAAAAGATGTCACGTAAGAGGGGGTCAGGGGAGCGATGTGCTGCAGGAGGGGGAAGATTAGCCAGGGGAGTGGTGTGCTGCAGGGAGAGGAGGATTATGCAGGGGAGTGATGTAATGCAGGATAGGGAGAATCATGCAGGGAGCGATGTGCTGCAGGAAGAGGAGGATTAGGCAGGGAACGCTGTGCTGCAGGAAGAGGAGGATTAGGCAGGGGAGTGATGTAATGCAGGAGGGGGAGGCTTAGGCAGGGAAGCGATGTGCTGCAGGAAGAGGTGGCTTATGCAGGGGAGTGATGTAATGCAATAGGAGAGGATTAGGCAGGGAGCGATATGCTGCAGGAAGTGCAGGATTTGGCAGTGGGCGATGTGGTGCAAGAGGGGATTTGGCAGTGGGTGATGTGGTGCAGGAAGGGGGAGATTTAGAAAGGGCACAATGTGCTGCAAGGAGGGGAGGATTAGACGGGAGCAATGTGCTGCAAGAGGGGGAGGTTTAGACAGGGGAGTGATGTGCTGCAGGAGTGGGAGAATTAAGCGGTGAGAAACATGCTGCAGGACGGGGAGGGTTAGGCAGGGGAGCAATGTGCTGCAGGAGGGGGAAGATTAGCCAGGGGAGTGGTGTGCTGCAGGGAGAGGAGGATTATGCAGGGGAGTGATGTAATGCAGGATAGGGAGAATCATGCAGGGAGCGATGTGCTGCAGGAAGAGGAGGATTAGGCAGGGAGCGCTGTGCTGCAGGAAGAGGAGGATTAGGCAGGGGAGTGATGTAATGCAGGAGGGGGAGGCTTAGGCAGGGAAGCGATGTGCTGCAGGAAGAGGTGGCTTATGCAGGGGAGTGATGTAATGCAATAGGAGAGGATTAGGCAGGGAGCGATATGCTGCAGGAAGTGCAGGATTTGGCAGTGGGCGATGTGGTGCAAGAGGGGATTTGGCAGTGGGTGATGTGGTGCAGGAAGGGGGAGATTTAGAAAGGGCACAATGTGCTGCAAGGAGGGGAGGATTAGACGGGAGCAATGTGCCGCAAGAGGGGGAGGTTTAGACAGGGGAGTGATGTGCTGCAGGAGTGGGAGAATTAAGCGGTGAGAAACATGCTGCAGGACGGGGAGGGTTAGGCAGGGGAGCAATGTGCTGCAGGTGGAAGGAGAATCTGTGACTACAGCCCAGTGTTTAAGGTTTATTGGAGCCTGTCTTTTATATATTTTATTGTTTTTTTTTCTGACAAAACTGCATAACATCTGACATGAAGTCCGCTTAGCAGTCACAGTCCCTGTAGATTGTTACTGTCCAGGTTCACTGCGGTCTCTTTTTGTTTTTAGTGCCAATCTGACAGCAGTGAAGGTTCCGCTGATAATGGCGGTCGGGTTCCGAATAGAATGTTCATGTCTGTTCTCATTGTAGTAACATCACGGAATATGCTAATTTCTTCTGACCACACCCGATGACTGAATAAAGGCGCCTCACCCACTTGTCTATGTCATCACTTTGTGGTGTCACAATGATCTAAGGGGATAAAAAAACGCTCCTGGCAGCTTTACAGTCATTCGTCCCTTCGTGTTAAAGGAGCAGGATGATAGAGCCGCACCATGCCAGCCAGAAGAAAAGAAAGTGGAGCCCTTCAAGATGATGAAGCAAGAAAGCAGACTGTGGAAGGCCATCCAGGACCAAGAGCATCATGAGGGCCTGGTAACGTATACTACACAACTGTTCTGTATATGCTCATGCCATGTAAACCTATGGTGGCCGATTCATCAAGGCTGGTGGATTTCTATACCAGCATTCATGAAGCGCCTATTGGAGGAACGTGCACCAAATTCATTAAAAAGACTAAACCTCTTAATGAACTTGACTCATCCTTAAAGGGGTTGTTCCCTTTCAATAAATGAATGTCCCTAGCTTCAGGTCATTTAATTAAAAAAAAGAGGTTCCACCATCTCAGAGCTGCAGCAGCTCAGTGCGCTCAGCTGGGCAGTCCGTCTGATTACATTTGTTGGCTGCGGCAGTATTGAGGTGATGTCAGTGCCATACACAATCCCAGGAATGGGTCAGGACAGCACAGTTTGATTCTTTATACCTGCAGCTAGGGTCATTCATTTATTGAAATATCCCCTTAAAGCTGACGTACTACACCTCAAGAAATGTACTCCAGTCAAAAGATGGAGTCAATTTCAGTCCTAATTTACACCACTTTTCCAGCCTAATTTGTAATAAGTTTTCAGGTAAAGCTAAGCCACAAGCGGTCCAGATAAGCTCTGTTCACTATTTAAGAAGTTAAAAGAGTGGGTGTAAAAAGGTCAGAGTATTTAAATGTAAGTTGCGCAGGAATTTACTGAGATTCAAACAGTTGTGCAACACATTTCCGGTGAAAACTGCTTGATGAAAAATGTTCCTTGAATAATATAACATTTCAGGTTAGTGGTAATAGATTTTATTATGGGACGTTGATCCAGGGAACTAGTCTGATTGCCATATGTGGAGTCGGGAAGGAATTTTTCCCCTAAAATGGGGCAATTAGCATCTGCCTCATGGGGTTTTTGCCTTCCTCTGGATCAACACATTAGCTTTTAGGTTGAACTTGATGGACTTGTGTCTTTCAACCTTAAAACTATGAAACTGTCCCTGTATTGAGGTTCAAGGATGAAGCCCAGGGTTCATTTGGAACCATCAGAAATGGTGTGTTTTGCGCCCAGTCTGTCCAAGGAAGCCTGTTTGAGCCAACGGCCTCAGAAATATCCTAACATTTCAGAAAGTAGCAATAGTTAGGGTGGATGAACCATTCTAGCCTTAAGTTTGCCCCTCCAGTCAGCATCTACTATGTAGATGCAATCAAGGCCATGTAATAAGTCTTTATCGCTGTACAGGGCTGTAAGAGTGAAGGCCAGAGTTCCTTTGGAACCTGTAGGATAGACTGGCTTTTGCCAAGTCTTTCCAAAGAAGCTTTTTTGAGCCATAGGCCTCAGACAGGTCCTAACAAGAAAGTGTCATTAGATAGGTTTTTCTTTAGTTAGGATTGATTCAACTACTCAAGCCTCAAGCGCACTCCTCTGGCCAGCAGCTACTCTGTAGATGCAACCCTGGGCCTATGGTAAGTATCTATCCCTGTACAGGGGTGTAATTATAAAAACCTGGGTTCCCTTGGGATCTGCAGAATGGAGTAGCTTGCGCCAAGTCTGTCCGAGGAAGTCTGTTTGAGCCAACAGCCTTAAACAGATCCCAGTATTTAGGAAAAAAAAAAGCTTCAGTTAGAGTTGAATCAACCACTATAGCCTCAAGCTCGCTCCTCCGGCCAGCAGCTACTCTGTAGATGCAGCCCTGGGCCTATGGTAAGTATCTATCCATGTATAGGCGTGTAATGGTAAAGGCCAGGGTTCCCTTGGGATCTGCAGAATGGAGTAGCTTGCGCCAAGTCTGTCCGAGAAAGCCTTTTTGAGCTGATGGATTTAAACAAATTTCAACATTTTTGAAAAAAGCATTAATCTATTTCAGTTAGAGTTAATTCAATTACTCTAGCATAAAGATCCTAATTCACTTTGTCTAAAGGAAGTTAGTTGGCAAATTTTTATTGCGTGAGCAATGAGGTTATGGAACTCTCTACCACATGAACTTGAAATACTTAATTTTCTAAAAAAAATTCAAGGAGGGCTTATGTGTGCCTTTCTTGAATAATATAAAATTGCAGGTTATCCGTACTAGATTTTGTTATGGGACGTTGATCCAGGGAACTAGTCTGATTGCCATATGTGGAGTCGGGAAGGAATTTTTCCTCTAATATGGGCCAATTAGCATCTGCCTCATGGGGTTTTTGCCTTCCTCTGGATCAACACATTAGCTTTTAGGTTGAACTTGATGGACGTGTGTCTTTCAACCTTAAAACTATGAAACTGTCCATGTATTGAGGTTCAAGGGTGAAGCCCAGGCTTCATTTGGAAACATCAGAAATGGTGTGTTTTGCGCCCAGTCTGTCCAAGGAAGCCTGTTTGAGCCAATGGCCTCAGAAATATCCTAACATTTAAGAAAGTAGCAATAGTTAGGGTTGGCTGAACCATTCTACCCTTAAGTTTGCCCCTCCAGTCAGCATCTACTATGTAGATGCAATCAAGGCCCTGTAATAAGTCTTTATCACTGTACAGGGCTGTAAGAGTGAAGGCCAGAGTTCCTTTGGAACCTGTAGGATAGACTGGGTTTTGCCAAGTCTTTCCAAAGAAGCTTTTTTGAGCCATAGGCCTCAGACAGGTCCTAACAAGAAAGTGTCATTAGATAGGTTTTTCTTTAGTTAGGATTGATTCAACTACTCAAGCCTCAAGCGCACTCCTCCGGCCAGCAGCTACTCTGTAGATGCAACCCTGGGCCTATGGTAAGTATCTATCCCTGTACAGGGGTGTAATGGTAAAAACCTGGGTTCCCTTGGGATCTGCAGAATGGAGTAGCTTGCGCCAAGTCTGTCCGAGGAAGTCTGTTTGAGCCAACAGCCTTAAACAGATCCCAGTATTTAGGAAAAAAAAGCTTTAGTTAGAGTTGAATCAACCACTATAGCCTCAAGCTCGCTCCTCCGGCCAGCAGCTACTATGTAGATGCAGCCCTGGGCCTATGGTAAGTATCTATCCCTGTACAGGGGTGTAATGGTAAAGGCCAGGGTTCCCTTGGGATCTGCAGAATGGAGTAGCTTGCGCCAAGTCTGTCCGAGAAAGCCTTTTTGAGCTGATGGATTTAAACAAATTTCAACATTTAGGAAAAAAGCATTAATCTATTTCAGTTAGAGTTAATTCAATTACTCTAGCATAAAGATCCTAATTCACTTTGTCTAAAGGAAGTTAGTTGGCAAATTTTTATTGTGTGAGCAATGAGGTTATGAAACTCTCTACCACATGAAATTGAAATACTTAATTTTCTAAAAAAAATTCAAGGAGGGCATGTGTGTGCCTTTCTTGAATAATATAAAATTGCAGGTTATCCGTACTAGATTTTGTTATGGGACGTTGATCCAGGGAACTAGTCTGATTGCCATATGTGGAGTCGGGAAGGAATTTTTCCCCTAATATGGGGCAATTAGCATCTGCCTCATGGGGTTTTTGCCTTCCTCTGGATCAACACATTAGCTTTTAGGTTGAACTTGATAGACTTGTGTCTTTCAACCTTAAAACTATGAAACGGTCCCTGTATAGAGGTTCAAGGGTGAAGCCCAGGGTTCATTTGGAAACATCAGAAATGGTGTGTTTTGCGCCCAGTCTGTCCAAGGAAGCCTGTTTGAGCCAACGGCCTCAGAAATATCTTAACATTTAAGAAAGTAGCAATAGTTAGGGTTGGCTGAACCATTCTAGCCTTAAGTTTGCCCCTCCAGTCAGCATCTACTATGTAGATGCAATCAAGGCCCTGTAATAAGTCTTTATCGCTGTACAGGGCTGTAAGAGTGAAGGCCAGAGTTCCTTTGGAACCTGTAGGATAGACTGGCTTTTGCCAAGTCTTTCCAAAAAAGCTATTTTGAGCCATAGGCCTCAGACAGGTCCTAACAAGAAAGTGGCATTAGATAGGTTTTTCTTTAGTTAGGATTGATTCAACTACTCAAGCCTCAAGCGCACTCCTCCGGCCAGCAGCTACTCTGTAGATGCAACTCTGGGCCTATGGTAAGTATCTATCCCTGTACAGGGGTGTAATGGTAAAAACCAGGGTTCCCTTGGGATCTGCAGAATGGAGTAGCTTGCGCCAAGTCTGTCCGAGGAAGTCTGTTTGAGCCAACAGCCTTAAACAGATCCCAGTATTTAGGAAAAAAAAGCTTTAGTTAGAGTTGAGTCAACCACTATAGCCTCAAGCTCGCTCCTCCGGCCAGCAGCTACTCTGTAGATGCAGCCCTGGGCCTATGGTAAGTATCTATCCCTGTACAGGGGTGTAATGGTAAAGGCCAGGGTTCCCTTGGGATCTGCAGAATGGAGTAGCTTGCGCCAAGTCTGTCCGAGAAAGCCTTTTTGAGCTGATGGATTTAAACAAATTTCAACATTTAGGAAAAAAGCATTAATCTATTTCAGTTAGAGTTAATTCAATTACTCTAGCATAAAGATCCTAATTCACTTTGTCTAAAGGAAGTTAGTTGGCAAATTTTTATTGTGTGAGCAATGAGGTTATGAAACTCTCTACCACATGAAATTGAAATACTTAATTTTCTAAAAAAAATTCAAGGAGGGCATGTGTGTGCCTTTCTTGAATAATATAAAATTGCAGGTTATCCGTACTAGATTTTGTTATGGGACGTTGATCCAGGGAACTAGTCTGATTGCCATATGTGGAGTCGGGAAGGAATTTTTCCCCTAATATGGGGCAATTAGCATCTGCCTCATGGGGTTTTTGCCTTCCTCTGGATCAACACATTAGCTTTTAGGTTGAACTTGATGGACTTGTGTCTTTCAACCTTAAAACTATGAAACGGTCCCTGTATAGAGGTTCAAGGGTGAAGCCCAGGGTTCATTTGGAAACATCAGAAATGGTGTGTTTTGCGCCAAGTCTGTCCAAGGAAGCCTGTTTGAGCCAACGGCCTCAGAAATATCCTAACATTTAAGAAAGTAGCAATAGTTAGGGTTGGCTGAACCATTCTAACCTTAAGTTTGCCCCTCCAGTCAGCATCTACTATGTAGATGCAATCAAGGCCCTGTAATAAGTCTTTATCACTGTACAGGGCTGTAAGAGTGAAGGTCAGATTTCCTTTGGAACCTGTAGGATAGACTGGCTTTTGCCAAGTTTTTCCAAAGAAGCTTTTTTGAGCCATAGGCCTCAGACAGGTCCTAACAAGAAAGTGTCATTAGATAGGTTTTTCTTTAGTTAGGATTGACTCAACTACTCAAGCCTCAAGCGCATTCCTCCGGCCAGCAGCTACTCTGTAGATGCAACCCTGAGCCTATGGTAAGTATCTATCCCTGTACAGGGGTGTAATGGTAAAAACCAGGGTTCCCTTGGGATCTGCAGAATGGAGTAGCTTGCGCCAAGTCTGTCCGAGGAAGTCTGTTTGAGCCAACAGCCTTAAACAGATCCCAGTATTTAGGAAAAAAAAGCTTTAGTTAGAGTTGAATCAACCACTATAGCCTCAAGCTCGCTCCTCCGGCCAGCAGCTACTCTGTAGATGCAACCCTGGGCCTATGGTAAGTATCTATCCCTGTACAGGGGTGTAATGGTAAAGGCCAGGGTTCCCTTGGGATCTGCAGAATGGAGTAGCTTGCGCCAAGTCTGTCCGAGGAAGCCTTTTTGAGCCAATGGCCTTAGACAGAACCCATCATTTAGTAATAAAAAAGCGTTAGTTAGAGTTATAGCCTCAAGCTCGCTCCTCTGGCCAGCAGCTACTCTGTAGATGCAACCCTGAGCATGTGGTAAGTCTCCATTCCTGTAAAGGGGTGTAATGGTAAAGATCAGGGTTCCTTTTGACCTGCTTATGCCAAGTCTGTCAAAGGAAGCCTTTTTGAGCTGATGGCTCTACACAGATCCTAATGTTTAGGAAAAAAGCTTATGTGTATTTCAGTTAGATTAAAAGTAAAGCCAACAAAAGAGAATTTAACTTTCCTCAAAAAATCAATTATTAATATAGCATTTACCTGCCCAGATCTCAGAACTAATGCACTATTAGGATGTAGCAATCCCATATAATTTTGTGTGCAGTTTTAATACTATGTAATCACCCCCCTCCATTAATTGGTAATATGTGAGTGGTTGTCGCATCAGTATTTTGCACCTGTATTGCTGTCATCGTTATTATATGGTATGATTAGTACTGAGACCTAGGCAGGTAAACACTGTTGCCCTTTTTTCCTGTGTTAATTCTTGAATTTTGGTGGGAATTTAAATTTGTCTTTGCTTTTAATGTTAGTGTAGGGACTCGCAAGTATGAGGACCCTTGACGCGGGTTGCGAGCTTGTGTATTTTGGCCAAAATATTTACTAATACCTCATATATATCATATATATTTTTTGCACGTTATTTTTATTCAGGGTGCAGCCAGACCCATAAATGTTGGCCTTGTAAACTAGGGTGTCTGTCTTCATGGGGTGTACTTAAAAAGTGCTGGGCAGCCCGCCTAATCTAATAGTTTGGGCTTCACTAATAGGCTGTAAGCCAGACATTGTGCACTACCTATGTGTGACCAGTGCCCTATACAAGGCTTATTTGTGTGCAGTTTTAATACTAAGCAATCACCCCCTCCATGAATTGGTAGGTTGTGAGTGGTTGTCTCATCAATATTTTGCACCTGTGTTGCTGACTTCTTCATTATATGGGTTTGCTGCATCCTTGTAATTATTGTTGCTGTATTTGCTGTGTTAATTCTTGAATTTTGGTGGGAACTTTAATTCCTTGTTTTTGTGACTTTGCTTTTAATGTTAGTGTAGGGACTCGCAAGTATGAGGACCCTTGAGCAGGTTGCGAGCTTGTATATTTTGGCCAAAATATCGACCAATACCTCATATATATCATATATATTTTTTACATGCTATTTTTATTCAGGGTGCAGCCAAGCCCATCTACAGGTGCATCTCACAAAATTAGAATATCACCAGAAAAGTTAATTTATTTCAGTTCTTCAATACAAAACGTGAAACTCATATATTATATAGAGCCATTACACACAGAGTGATCTATTTCACGTGTTTATTTCTGTTAATATTGATGATTATGGCTTACAGCCAATGAAAACTCAAAAGTCATTATTTCAATTAATTAGAATACCTTATAACAACAGCTTGAAAAATGTTTTCAAAATCCAAAATGTTATCCTACTGAAATGTATGTTCAATAAATGCCCTCAATACTTGGTCGGGAATCCTTTTACATCAATTACTGCATCAATGCGGCAATGTGGCATGGAGGGATCAGCCTGTGGCACTGCTGAGGGGTTATGGAAGCCCAGGTGGCTTTGATAGAAGCCTTCAGCTCGTCTGCATTGTTGGGTCTGGTGTCTCTCATTTTCCTCTTGACAATACCCCATAGATTCTTTATGGGGTTAAGGTCAGGTGAGTTTGCTGCCAATCAAGCACAGTGATACTGTTGTTTTAAACCAGGTATTAGTACTTTTGTCAGTGTGGACAGGGGCCAAGTCCTGCTGGAGAATGAAATTTCCATCTCCAAAAAGCTTGGCGTAGCTAAGGTTTTGTTTCAGGGGGCCGAAACTTCTGAGTGGGCCTCTAACCAGGTAACCCTGATTCCAACTATAGCGGCGCACCCAGATAGTTGATGTAGGAAAACCTCAGCAGATGACCACGCTGTTACTAAAAATAATCTCTATACAAAGACCAGCACTGATATTACCGCCATATGGTGACATATATTGATAGATGCCAGTCCTGCAAACATATAAGAGATCACAGCTCAGTTATATATAGTACCTTACAGCTGACGTTCTTTCTGATTAAATTGTTCACTTTTCCCGTCTTTTCCATCTGGCCCAGACCGACACGACAACTTCTCCAGCCAGGGCTCAGAGTCTCAGGTATGCAGAGATCACAACAAAGACACATTTGACTCCTTACATTTCAGGCACTGACCACATCTATCCCCAACCTGCACAAACTTCTCATCCTGCTGATACCCCAATACTGAGCCTCTGCTGCAAAATGTGTCCCTATTACTGCACCTACTGTGTGCCCTCTAGATGGTAAAACAAACCTCTAAAATAAAGTAATGCCGTGTGCAAGTGTCCTAGAAAACAGTGCCCACATTGTGCCCCCTAGAAAGTAATAGTGCCCCTTCGACAGTCACGATAACCTGAGTTCCCCTATAACAATAAGTGCCCACCTAAGATTTAATAATGTCCTGAGTCTCCCCCCATGTAGAGCTCCGCTCTAACCAGTATGATGTTCTCCTATTCACGATATAATTCCCCCTCACTGTATAGTACTCCCACAAAGTATACTGACCCCTTAGTAGCCCCCAAGCTGATGGCTCCAACACCCCACATTATCTCCCACACTGTATGATGGCCCCCACGCTGTTCAAAGAACCCACATTATCTCCCACACTGTATAAATAGCCTACATATAGTATAATGCACCAGATAGTCCTCAATATAGTATAATGCACTCCCCATAGTCCTTCGTATAGTATAATGCGCCCCTATAGGCAGAGTCTGTAGTAAAATGCTCCCCCCATTGACAGAGTCTGTAGTATAAAGCTCCCCCCCATAGGCAGAGTCTGTAGTATAATGCTCCCCCCCTCCTCATAGGCAGAGTCTGTGGTATAATGCCCCCCCATAGGCAGAGTCTGCAGTATAATGCCCCCCCCATAGGCAGAGTCTGTAGTATAATGCTCCCCCCTCCTCATAGGCAGAGTCTGTAGTATAATGCCCCCCCCTCCTCATAGGCAGAATCTGTAGTATAATGCCCCCCCCCCATCTCATAGGCAGAGTCTGTAGTGTAATGTGCCCCCCCTCCTCATAGGCAGAGTCTGTGGTATAATGCCCCCCCCATCTCATAGGCAGCGTCTGTAGTATAATGCCCCACCTATAGGCAGAGTCTGTAGTAAAATGCACCCCCCATAGGCAGAGTCTGTAGTATAATGCTCCCCCTCTTATAGGCAGAGTCTGTAGTACAATGTCCCCCCCATAGGCAGAGTCTGTAGTATAATGCTCCCCCCCTCCTTATAGGCAGAGTCTGTAGTATAATGCCCCCCCATAGGCAGAGTCTGCAGTATAATGCCCCCCCATAGGCAGAGTCTGTAGTATAATGCTCCCCCCTCCTCATAGTCAGAGTCTGTAGTATAATCCCCCCCCTCCTCATAGGCAGAATCTTTAGTATAATGCCCCCCCATCTCATAGGCAGAGTCTGTAGTATAATGTGCCCCCCCTCCTCATAGGCAAAGTCTGTGATATAATGCCCCCCCATCTCATAGGCAGCGTCTGTAGTATAATGCCCCACCTATAGGCAGAGTCTGTAGTAAAATGCACCCCCCATAGGCAGAGTCTGTAGTATAATGCTCCCCCTCTTATAGGCAGAGTCTGTAGTACAATGTCCCCCCATAGGCAGAGCCTGTAGTCTACTGCTCTCCCCTGCTCATAAACAGAGTCTGTAGTATAATGCCCCCCATAGGCAGAGTCTGTAGTAGAATGCCCCCCCATAGACAGAGGCTTTAGTATAATGCTCCCCCCCTCCCCATAGACAGTCTGTAGTATAATGCCCCCCCTCCCCATAGGCAGAGTCTTTAGTATAATGCCCCCCCTCTCTGTGGGCAGAGTCTTTAGGATAATGCTCCCCCATAGGCAGAGTCTGTAGTATAATGCACCTCCCCCTTCCCATAGGCAGAGTCTGTAATATAATGCCGCCCCCCACCCGGCAAAAAATAAATAAACAGTACTCATCTCTCCTCCTGGTTCCCTCGCTGCTCAGAGCACCCAGCACGCACACATCTTCAGCACAGCGGGCTGGGCGCCAAGTGATGATGTCAGAGACGTCAGTCACAGAAGGGACTAATGGGAGAGAGATCCGCGCTCCCTCTCTCATCAGTAAACTTGCGGCGGTGGCGGGCAGTGGGGCCCGATGCTGGCACCAGGGGCATGCTAGATACAGTTACACTGGCGTAGCCCTGGATGGGCCCCCTAAGAGCGAGGGGCCCGGGGCCACCGCCCCCTTTGCCCCCCTGGTAGCTTGATACTGTGGCAGAGGGAAGCATGAAGTGCTCTAAAATTTCCTGGTAGACGGCTGCGCTGACTTTGGTGTTGAAAAAACACAGTGGACCTACACCAGCAGATGACACGGCTCCCCAAACCATCACTGATTGTGGAAACTTCACACTAGACCTCAAGCAGCTTGGATTGTGGCCTCTCCACTCTTCTTCCAGACTCTGGGACCTTGATTTCAAATGAAAATTGGAACTCTGGACATCTGTCAAGTCAGCAGTCTTCACCATGATTGTCATGATTGTGGAGCCTACTAAAACAGACTAAGGGACCTTTTTAAATGCTTAGGAAGTCTTTGCAGGTGTTTTTTGTTAATTATTTTAATTTACTGAGTTAATGACTTTTGTGTTTTCATTGGCTATAAGCCATAATCATCAACATTAACAGAAATAAACAATTGAAATAGATCACTGTGTTTGTAATGACTCTATATATATATGAGGTTCACTTTTTGCATTGAAGAACTGAAATAAATTAACTTTTTGATGATATTCTAATTTTGTGAGATGCACCTATATGTTATGGCCTTGTAAATTAGAGTGTCTATCTTCATGGGGTGCACTTAAATAGTGCTGGGCAGCCCGTGTTCTTGCCTCAGCAGCGAATTTAGCTATCCAGGGAATCTAGTCACTTTATGTGTATATCAGTTCTGACATTATGTTGCTTGCATTTGAATCCTGTCTCTTTTTTATTGTTTGATAACGGCACTGTCTGCTAGTGATTTAATGTATTTGCTCTAGTTTCAATTTGCAATGCATTATGGGAAAGTTCCAAGAGCATTGTGAGACAGTTCTTGTTGCATTGTGGTCCTGTTCTTGTCACAGTTTGGGCAGCGACCATTATTTCCTCGTCTCTTCTGATGGAGAAGTTCCCTTATCACTCATCTTGTAAAGTGGCACAGAGCGGTAGTCGTGACTGAACGTCGGTCTGATTTCGCTCTGGCACTTTACAGACAATGGGTGTCCCAGTCCCAGTGTGCTCTAGGGTGTGGGGTGCAGCACACTCTCTTGTAGGCCGCAGGCCTCCACTGCCTTCAGGCTTCTGTCCTCAGAAGCCGCCGCACACAATTTAGGGGACACAAAGTTCTTTGTAACAGTCAAACATATATTTGACAGTTCAAGTTCATCAGGTGGGTACAGATGGGATAAGGCACAGCAATTCACATTATCCTCCTTCTTAGCATAACTCCTCTTCAGCCCTGTTGCTAGCTCATCCTGTATTTCTCGTCCACCTCTGCAGTGCACCCGGGACTGGCCTTCAACTTCCATCTATGCAGGTCCCTGTCCATCTTCCTTTGTACTTCAGAGCACACAAAGTGTCCGGCAGCTCCTATGCCAGACCTTAGGCTCTGGACGTGACTGGAGCGACTGCTCTGGATCCCAGTAATGCCTCCCACTGCCTGGAACATTGAGTACTATATACAGTGGGTACGGAAAGCATTCAGACCCCTTTACATCTTTCACTCTTTGTTTCATTGCAGCCATTTGGTAAATTCTAAAAAGTTCTTTTTTTTTTCTCATTAAAGTACACTGTGCACCCCATCTTGACTGAAAAAAAAACAGAAATGTAGAAATTTTTGCAAATTTATTAAAAAAGGAAAACTGAAATATCACATGGTCATAAGTATTCAGACCCTTTGCTCATATTTAAGTCACATGCTGTCCATTTCTTGTGATCCTCCTTGAGATGGTTCTACTCTTTCATTGGAGTCCAGCTGTGTTTAATTAAACTGATAGGACTTGATTTGGAAAGGCACATGACGCGCCCCTGGGCCTGAGTCGCGCAGCGTTGCGCACGCGGGAGCCTACCCGGAGCCGGATCAGATGGGGGTAGTAGTCTCGTGGCGGTGACCCGGTCCGTGCCTAGGGAGTCAGACTAAGTGGCAGTCTATTAGCAGTAGATGGTGGATGACTACGCCACCCGTTGAATGCAGCTATGGAGCTTCCGCTGCAGGGCAGACCGCTGAGGCCGGTGGAAGGATGGTGGAGCGTGGATGGTATAACCCCCAACGGGAGGGGTATGGCCTCAGGGCAGCCGACGTGGATGATGGGGGTAGCAGGAACCACTCAGAGACGATGCGGTGTAGTTCAGGGTCTTTACTGGTGACAAAGATAGACCCTCCCGGAGTACTTGCTAGCGATCGGGGCCTGGTCAGTCCTTGAGCAGATGGGATCTCCCCTGGCCAGGCGGAGTTGTAGGCCTTCCCAACTAACTGTACTCTTCTGGCTACCTTGCTAGAGGCGGGTAAAAGTAGCCCACGTCCCTGAGTGTACCGTGTGGTGCTCACCCGTATGGCCGGTGACTCGGGGCCTTCTAATGGCTTCCGCTCCACGATGGCGGTGCTGGTCCCATGCGTGTGACCGTGCCTTCGGGTTTCTTGGCCAGAGGACCTGAAATCCCCTGCCTGACGGATTCTGCTGCTGGGTAGGAGTTAGTCCCCACAGCCTCGGACTCCGGGTCCGGTAAGAAATCTTCTCAGTCAGGGCGAGCTCTGCAGCTGCCAGCCCCTGACTCCTTGTAACACTGTTCCACAGAGCTCCTGATGTTCTGTTCCTATATTTGCTTCTTTTCTCTGTCTCTACTCCTGGCATGGCCCAGGAGCTGGGCCCAGCCGGAGCCACAGCTCCCTGTCAGCCCTCCTGGCTGAACTCTCCCTCTCAACTCCCTAACCCTGCCTCAGCCCCAGGTTTAAATAGGGGAAGTCCTTCCCCTCCCAGGACTGGGCAGGAGGTGTGGCATGCATAGGATTCCTGACCAAGAGACCTCCCACCTGCTCTCAGACATAACATTGCTGTTACTGTGGAAACCAGACCCCTGGGGTGCCACATTCCCCCCTAGTGAAATTTAGTACTCCGGGACTAAACATATTTTTAGAAAAACATAACAAGGTATAAACAATAATAATACAATAAGAAAACCACATAAAGATGGTCACGGCGTGTCCGCAACCGGGTGCAGTTTTTGAAGAAAAGCAAGGTGTCCATTTCACCAAAACAGGGAGACGTAACCAGGTAGGGGTCTGTCCTGCCCCGAGTCCTTAACAGTCTTTTAGTCCGTCCTGGGTTACACTTCAACTATGTACAAAGGATTCCCGGTAAATCCACCATTACTCCTATAAATTACTAGAAACACATAATTATTTACAGGATATGGCCGCTCTCAGTCCTCGGCCAGTGGGGATAAGGATTGGCTGCTCACAGTCCTCAGCCTGGTAAGGGATAGGGGATGGCTGCTCACAGTCCTCAGCCTGGTAAGGGATAGGGACACACGGGGAACAATTCACTAATCCCAACGGGGACCATATTTTAATTAGCAACAGTTCTCATACCCTGACGGGTAACTATATACAGTTCTTTGTTTATGCTACTTCCCTTCAGTAGCGGTGTCCTCTTTGTGCTCCCTCCTGAGGGTAGTCCTCAGACCCGTCCGGGTCCTCTTGGCTTTCCTCGTATTGGTAGCACTGCAGCTCCTCCTCGGTTAGCCGGGCTAGTATCTCTGCGACAGTCCTCCTCCCAGGTGGCAAGGACTTTACCTCCCTTTGGGCTGCCCCGGTTAATTGGGCCACCAGGATGCTCACTTTTTGCTCTTCTGTGAGGGGGTACACCTGGAAGAGGCTATCCAGCTTTTCTCTAAAGTCCTGCAGGGTATGTGACTCCCCTGAGTACTGGGGTAGCCAGGCTGCCCCCGGGATATAGGGCATGGTGAAAGACATGACCGCAACAGCGGTGGCGCTGGCGGGGGTTGCAGCGGTGAAGCTCTCCTCCGTATCCGACATCCTTCTCCCCTCTAGTGGACCGTGGCCTACCTTGCGATGATCCTCTTCCATAGGCCGCGGCTCCGCAGTGGATCGTCAGGGTTGAGGACCTTCCGTCGCGCTCCTGTGACGTCGGCGTCTGCTGGGCTCCTTCCAGGACCTTACGCAACGTCCGGACGTGAGGCGGGGCTTCAGTTCTCGCGCGCTTTCGGAGTCCACGCCCCTCTTCTTCCCGCGCGGCGTCCTCAAGATGGCGTCCAACGGTGGGAAAACTCCACGGATGGCGGGAAGAAGGCCGAAGATGGCGCCGGATGGCGGGAAAACTCCACCGATGGCGGGAAGAAAGCGGAAGATGGCGCCGGATGGCGGGAATCTTCACCACAGGTAAGTTTGAACAGTCTTTTTCAGGCACGCAGTACCCGGTGGTTGCGGGCACGAAATCCTGCCGACTACGCCAAAAGTAGACGCGCCCCTGGGCCTGAGTCGCGCAGCGTTGCGCACGCGGGAGCCTACCCGGAGCCGGATCAGATGGGGGTAGTAGTCTCGTGGCGGTGACCCGGTCCGTGCCCAGGGAGTCAGACTAAGTGGCAGTCTATTAGCAGTAGATGGTGGATGACTACGCCACCCGTTGAATGCAGCTATGGAGCTGCCGCTGCAGGGCAGACCGCTGAGGCCGGTGGAAGGATGGTGCAGCGTGGATGGTATAACCCCCAACGGGAGGGGTATGGCCTCAGGGCAGCCGACGTGGATGATGGGGGTAGCAGGAACCACTCAGAGACGATGCGGTGTAGTTCAGGGTCTTTACTGGTGACAAAGATAGACCCTCCCGGAGTACTTGCTAGCGATCGGGGCCTGGCCAGTCCTTGAGCAGATGGGATCTCCCCTGGCCAGGCGGAGTTGTAGGCCTTCCCAACTAACTGTACTCTTCTGGCTACCTTGCTAGAGGCGGGTAAAAGTAGCCCACGTCCCTGAGTGTACCGTGTGGTGCTCACCCGTATGGCCGGTGACTCGGGGCCTTCTAATGGCTTCCGCTCCACGATGGCGGTGCTGGTCCCATGCGTGTGACCGTGCCTTCGGGTTTCTTGGCCAGAGGACCTGAAATCCCCTGCCTGACGGATTCTGCTGCTGGGTAGGAGTTAGTCCCCACAGCCTCGGACTCCGGGTCCGGTAAGAAATCTTCTCAGTCAGGGCGAGCTCTGCAGCTGCCAGCCCCTGACTCCTTGTAACACTGCTCCACAGAGCTCCTGATGTTCTGTTCCTATATTTGCTTCTTTTCTCTGTCTCTACTCCTGGCATGGCCCAGGAGCTGGGCCCAGCCGGAGCCACAGCTCCCTGTCAGCCCTCCTGGCTGAACTCTCCCTCTCAACTCCCTAACCCTGCCTCAGCCCCAGGTTTAAATAGGGGAAGTCCTTCCCCTCCCAGGACTGGGCAGGAGGTGTGGCATGCATAGGATTCCTGACCAAGAGACCTCCCACCTGCTCTCAGACATAACATTGCTGTTACTGTGGAAACCAGACCCCTGGGGTGCCACACACACACCTGTCTATATAAGACCTCACAGCTCACAGTGCATGTCAGACCAAATGAGAATCATGAGCTCAAAGGAACTGCCTGTTACGATGTTAGTAGATACCCTGAAGTCCAATGGCGTGGGCCAAAAGCAGAGACTGAGACAAGAGTAGTGTGAAAGTCTATTTTAAACTCAAGTGCAAAAGATCACAGCAAACAGTTTATGAAGGTAAGTTCATTCCAAACAATACTTCTTAGAACCTAATCTGTAAGGCACGGCCTTCATTACTATTAGGGTATGTAAACGTTAACGATAGTCCAAGTTTACTTAGGTACAGTAATATGCAAACAGAAATAAGGATAGTAAGCAGACGTAGGTATTCCTCAGTTGATTGTGGACTCACGTAGTGCAGAAGAGAAGACAAACTGGAATATGGATCTGGATATTGAAGAATGCAGGAGGTGCAGCGGAGGAAACAGCGATGTCTTAAGCAGAGCTGGAGCCGGGTATTTAAACACAGAGCAAGATGGTGACTATACCAGAGGTGTAGAGATCCAGGAGAAGTTTTCTTCAGGAAGACAAAAGTTCAGAGATCCCAGCGTGAGTGAACAACAGCCAGTGGTTCCTTTCAGCAGAAGTCCCCTTAGCAGAGGATTCAGGCAGCAATCCTTTCAGCGGATGACTAGGAGTAAACACAAGGTCAGCAAGACTCTATTCAGAGGGCTAGCACAGGTGAGTAGAAAGCTAAAAGCACACAATACTCAGGCAAGGCATGATTGCAACACATGCAGTTTAAGTAGGTCCACAGGCAGGAAACACATGACCCCAGTGAGGCAATGGAAGCCATCTTGGCTAAGGGAAAAACTACTGGCAAAGTAAAATTAAACCTGGCATCCTGACACTGCCCAAGGAGCTTAGAGACAGAATTGTGGCAAGGCACAGATCTGGCCAAGTTTACAAAAGAATTTCTGCATTAGTCAAGGGTCCTAAGAACACAGTGGCCTCCATAATCCTTAAGTGGAAGAAGTTTGGGACCACCAGAAGTCTTCCTAGACCTGGCCGTCCAGCTAAACTGAGCAATCGTGGGAGAAGAGCCTTGGTGAGAGAGGTAAAGATGAACCCCAAGATCACTGTGGCTCAGCTCCAAAGATGCAGTAGGGAGATGGGAGAAAGTTGCATAAAGTCAACTATCACTGCAGCCCTCCACAAGTCGAGCCTTTATGGCAGAGTGGCCCAACGGAAGCCTCTCCTCAGTGCAAGACATATGAAAGCCTGCACAGAGTTTGCTTAAAAACACATGAAGGACTCCCAGTCTATGAGAAATAAGATTCTTTGGTCTGATGAGACTAAGATAGAACTTTTTGGTGATAATTCTAAGGGGTATGTGTGGAAAAAACCAGGCACTGCTCATCACCTGCCCAATACAATCCCAACAGTGAAACATGGTGGTGGCAGCATCATGGGGGTGTTTTTCAGCTGCAGGGACAGGACGACTGGTTGGAATTGAAAGAAACATGAATGCGGCCAAGTACACAGATATCCTGGATGAAAACCTCTTCCAGAGTGCTCTGGACCTCAGACTTGGCCGAAGGTTCACCTTCCAACAAGACAATGACCCTAAGCACACAGTTAAAATAACAAAGGAGTGGCTTCAGAACAACTCTGTGACCATTCTAGACTGGCCCAGCCAGAGCCCTGACCTAAACCCAATTGAACATCTCTGGAGAGACCTGAAAATGGCTGTCCACCAACGTTCACCATCCAACCTGACAGAACTGGAGAGGATCTGCAAGGAAGAATGGCAGAGGAACCCCAAATCCAGGTGTGAAAAACTTGTTGCATCATTCCCAAGAAGACTCATGGATGCACTAGCTCAAAAGGGGGCTTCTACTCAATACTGGTCATTTGGTCTGACATGCACTGTGAGCTGTGAGGTCTTATATAGACAGGTGTGTGCCTTTCCAAATCAAGTCCTATCAGTTTAATTAAACACAGCTGGACTCCAATGAAAGAGTAGAACCATCTCAAGGAGGATCACAAGGAAATGGACAGCATGTGACTTAAATATGAGCAAAGGGTCTGAATACTTATGACCATGTGATATTTCAGTTTTCCTTTTTTAATAAATTTGCAAAAATTTCTACATTTCTGTTTTTTTCAGTCAACATGGGGTGCAGAGTGTACTTTAATGAGAAAAAAAATGAACTTTTTAGAATTTACCAAATGGCTGCAATGAAACAAAGAGTGAAAAATTTAAAGGGGTCTGAATGCTTTCCGTACCCACTGTACTTCAATAAAACTCACCCTATAGATACCCTAGCCTGAACCTGCATGTCAACGGAGATGGGCATCCTACATATAGATGACAATGGCACCCTTGCTGAACGGCAGCTGCCCCTAGACCCTAAAAGTCCCTTATTCGTATTTACATAGACCAAAGATCTGACAGTCTACCAGAAACTGGTACAGATATCACATCAAACAATCAATCCTCAGTGTGTACTAAATGATTAAAGTGACAACAGTGAATAAAGTGACAATGTGCAAATTTATAAAAACACCCAAGAACGTTCCTAATATCTTTGGACCTCCAAGCCAAAGGATACATTCGGGCATCCAAACAAAGGCTACAATCAGCCCTGTTCAACACCCTAGATGCTGATTACCTGCCTTATAGTGGAGGGTGACACCCTAGTTAATGTTGACACTGTGGCGCCCCCGCTCCACGGCGGCTATCCCTGGATAACCCTAGCCAGCCCTGGAATTAATCACCCATAGAGGTATCAATGACATAAATGATCACAAGACTAAACAATAAAAGGAACTTATCTTGATAAAGTGCAATACTGATGCGGATCATCTTTATGCCGCATGTCCCGATTTTAAAGAGATTTAATAAAATTTGCATTTTAGGGTTTATGTTATACTTATGTCTTATGGTATCCTAAGCTTATCTTATGCTATTGTGACACCCCAGGGGTCTGGTTGCCACAGTGATAGAGATATTACGTCTGAGAGCAGGTGGGAGGTCCTTTGGTCAGGGATCCTGTGCATGCCACACCTCCTGCCCAGTCTTGGGAGGGGAAGGACTTCCCCTATATAAACCCGGGGCTGAGGCAGAGTTAGTGAGAAAGAAGACAGAACAAGAGTAGAGAAGAAAAGCAGCATAGCAAGAAACATCAGGAGCTCTGTGGGGAGCAGTGTTACAACGAGTCAGGGGCTGGCAGCTACAGAGCTCGCCCTGACTGAGAAGATTTCTTACCGGACCCGGAGTCCGAGGCTGTGGGGACTAACTCCTACCCAGCAGCAGAAACCGTCCGGCAGAGGATTTCAGGTCCTCTGGCCCAGAAGCCCGAAGGCACGGTCACACGCGTGGGACCAGCACCGCCATCGTGGAGCGGAAGCCATTAGAAGGCCCCGAGTCACCGGCCATACGGGTGAGCACCACACGGTACACTCAGGGACGTGGGCTACTTATTCCCGCCTCTAGCAAGGTAGCCAAAAGAGTACAGTTAGTTGGGAAGGCCTACAACTCCGCCTGGCCAGGGGAGATCCCATCTGCTCAAGGACTGACCAGGCCCCTATCACTAGCAAGTACTCCGGGAGGGTCTATCTTTGTCACCAGTAAAGACCCTGAACTACACCGCACCGTCTCTGAGTGGTTCCTGCTACCCCCATCATCCACGTCGGCTGCCCTGAGGCCATACCCCTCCCGTTGGGGGTTATACCATCCACGCTGCACCATCCTTCCACCGGCCTCAGCGGTCTGCCCTGCAGCGGCAGCTCCATAGCTGCATTCAACGGGTGGCGTAGTCACCAACCATCTACTGCTAGTACATCGCCGCTCGGTTTGACTCCCTGGGCACGGACCGGGTCGCCGCCACGAGACTACAACCCTCAAGAGATCCGGCTCCGGGTAAGCTCCCGCGTGCGCAACGCAGCGCGACACAGGCCCAGGGGCGCGTCAACTTTGGCGTAGTCGGCAGGATCTCGTGCCCGCAACCACCGGGTACTGCGTGCCTGAAAAGCAAAGACTGTTCAAACTTACCAGTGGTGAAGATTCCCGATATCCGTGGAGGTTTCCCGCCATCCGGCGCCATCTTCTACCTTCTTCCCGCCATCCGCGAAGTTTTCCCGCCATCCGGCGCCATCTTCGACCTTCTTCCCGTGATCCGTGGAGTTTTCCCGCCATTGGACGCCATCTTGAGGACGCCGCGCGGGAAGAAGAGGGGCGTGGACTCCGAAAGCGCGCGAGAACTGAAGCCCCGCCTCACGTCCGGACGTTGCGTAAGGTCCTGGAAGGAGCCCAGCAGACGCCGACGTCACCGGAGCGCGACAGAAGGTCCTCAACCCTGACGATCCACTGCGGAGCCGCGGCCTACGGAACAGGATCATCGCAAGGTAGGCCACGGTCCACTAGGGGGGAGGAAGATGTCGGATACGGAGGAGAGCTTCACTGCCTCAACCCCCGCCAGCGCCACCGCTGCTGCAGTTATGCCCTTCACCATGCCCTATATCCCGGGAGCAGCTTGGCTACCCCAGTACTCAGGGGAGTCACATACCCTGCATGACTTTAGAGAAAAGCTGGATAGCCTCTTCCAGGTGTACCCCCTCACAGAAGAGCAAAAAGTGAGCATCCTGGTGGCCCAACTAACTGGGGCAGCCAAAAGGGAAGTAAAATCCTGGCCACCTGGGAGGAAGACTGTCGCAGGGATACTAACCCGGCTGAAGGACACCTTTGATACCCGCACCTCAGCCGAGATTAAGCTTAGATTCTACGGGTGCAAGCAGCGAGCGCATGAGAGTATAAGGGACTATGCACTAAACCTACAAGAGGCCCTGAGGGCCATAAAGCAGACCGACCCTGATGGGGTGGGAAACGAGGACAGGCTGTTGACTGAACAATTTATAGAGGGTTTATATTGCAATGCCCACCGAACCCAGTTGCGGGCAATGGCCTTACAGGATCCCCATCTGGACTTTGCACAGTTCAAGGACAGAGCCATCCGGGTGCTCCGAGAACCGGCACCGGGTGGCGTTGTGACCCACAGGCGCCCAGCTATCACTTACCACCAGGAGGCGGCGCCCTTGTCGGCAGGGCCTGTGGGAGCTGATGCGCAGGCTTTGGACAATGACCCGGCTCCAGACCTACGCCATCAGGTCCAAGAGCTAGCTAAGAGCGTTGCTGCGCTAACCCGAACTGTGCAGTCTTTACAGGTTTTCACCCCAGGGAAGATCCAGCTGGCATCCGGACCGGAGGACATCCCGTGGCGTCGACCAAGGAGGACCCCACCGGCCAGAGGAAGACCCAGTGACCGATACAGCGAGGACGGACGACCCATCTGCCGCCGCTGCAATCAATCCGGACATATGGAAAGGTACTGTTCTTTAAACGGGCACAACCTGGGGTAGAGGGCCAACCCCCAGGAAAAAGATCACCAGGCCCATCGAACTGGCGCGACAGATATGTGGGAGGACGTCCAGTCTTGCCTGTGGTACTGGATGGCATTCCCATGAGTGCCCTACTGGACACCGGGTCACAGGTCACCACCATCCCGTACGTGCTCTTTAAGCAGTACTGGAATGACTCGGATATTACCCGCTACCCTGACGACGACTTGAGTATCATCGCCAGCAATGGCCAGCCCGTGCCACAGATCGGATTTAAAGAGGTGACCATCAAAATCAGTAGAGTCGAACTGGCAGCACAGGGACTGATCATTGTAGACATTGACAAACATGAGAGCCACCCAAAAATAACTCTAGGAACTAATGTAATTGAAAATTGTCTTGCAGAGGTGATTTTCCTTCTACAGCAGGTTGCCAAGAACGCCAGCTCCGGCGAGCAGCGAGTGCTCCAGAAAGAGATCCGGGCACTGATGCGACGGCAACAGGTGGAACTCTCCGGCGGTGAGATTGGTAGCGTAAGAATGTGTGACCCTTTCCCTATTGCCATGCCCCCAAAAAGTGAAATGATGATTTGGTGCCGGGCAGCTATTGGTCTGAGAGGTAGAGATTACCAGGCAATGGTAGAACCAGTTTACTCAGACAGTAGGCCCACCATTTTGACAGCACGGGGGGTGGTCAATGTACGCCATGGGAGGGTGCCCGTTCGCATAATCAATATCGGGGAGAGGGAAGTGTACCTGCCCCGGTATGCCACGCTAGCAAAATTATATACCATCAACCAAAACTCTATACAGTCTGTGGAACCCTTGCCTCCATCTCACCCGGAGGAAGGTAACGGCTCTAAGAAAGTAATGGAGGATTGGTGTCAGCAACTACACTTGGGAACTGACTCCACTCCCTCCCACCAGAAACAGGGAGTCTACCGGGTGGTTCAAGAGTATGAGAGAGTGTTTAGTAAACACCCGTTAGACTTCGGGCGAGTCAAGGGGGTAGAACACCGCATCCCCACGGGAGATCATCCTCCCATAAAAGAGAGGTATCGACCCGTACCCCCTGCACATTACCAGCACGCCAAGGGGATGCTTAGAGACATGAAGGAGGCTGGGGTAATCCGGGATAGCTGTAGCCCCTGGGCAGCCCCGCTAGTTTTAGTCAAAAAGAAAGACAACACCATGAGGATGTGTGTAGATTACCGGAAAATCAACCGTATCACACACAAGGATGCGTACCCCTTACCAAGGATAGAGGAGTCATTGGCTGCTTTAAGGTCTGCTAACTTCTTCTCTACCTTGGATCTCACTAGCGGGTACTGGCAGGTTCCTGTAGCAGAGGCGGACCGGGAGAAGACCGCATTCACCACCCCGATGGGACTTAGCGAGTTCACCTGCATGCCGTTCGGACTCTGCAACGCCCCAGGAACCTTCCAACGATTAATGGAGTGCTGTCTGGGCCACAGAAACTTCGAGACGGTCCTGTTGTACCTGGACTATGTCATCGTATACTCCAAAACTTATGAGGACCACCTGAAACACCTGGCGGAGGTGTTCGAAGCTCTGGCGAGTTACGGCCTAAAGGTGAAACCCTCCAAGTGTCACCTTCTGAAACCAAAGGTGCAGTACCTGGGACACGTGGTGAGCGCTGACGGAGTGGCTCCCGACCCCGATAAGATCACCGCAATTAAGGGATGGCCAAGCCCCTCCAGCGTAAAAGAAGTGCGGCAGTTCCTCGGGTTGGTAGGCTACTACCGAAGGTTCATTCCCGGTTTCACCAAAAAGGCAGCGCCTATGCAGGACCTCCTGATAGGCCAGTCCCGGAAGGCCAAGAACCAGAAGCCGCCCTTCAAATGGGAAGAGCTAGAAGAAGAGTCCTTCCGCCAGCTGAAGATGGCCCTCACGGGGGATGAAATCTTGGCGTACCCGGATTATAGCCAGCCCTTCATCCTCTACACCGACGCCAGTAACATCGGGCTAGGAGCCGTACTGTCCCAGATCCAGCAGGGGAAAGAACGAGTAATCGCCTACGCCAGCCGAAAACTGCGACCCACCGAAAGGAACCCCGAGAATTATAGCTCATTTAAGCTAGAGTTCCTGGCCGTGGTATGGGCAGTCACTGAGCGCTTTAAGCATTACCTTGCTTCTTCCCGGTTCACCGTGTACACGGATAACAACCCGTTGACACACCTGGACACGGCAAGACTCGGTGCCCTGGAGCAGAGGTGGATGGCCCGTCTGTCCAACTACGAGTTCATAATCAAATACCAGGCAGGGCGCTCCAATACTAACGCGGACGCCCTGTCCAGGATGCCCAACCTGCCGGACGAAGGAGAAGATCCGGAGGGACTGGAAGAGATTGAACTCCCTGTGTTCCACCGTCATGGGACTATCCAGTATTCCCACCGGGTAAGGAGTAAGCAGGCTGCTACGTTGAACCCCTTACCTCACTACAACTGGGCGGAAACGCAAGACAGCGACCCTGCCGTCCGACTGGTGAAGGAGATGCTGACTCGGCCGGAGGCTCGCCTTGAACCAGACGCTCCGGAGGAAGCCAAACAACTATGGGCAGAGAAGAGTCGACTGTTCCTTTACAAAGGGAAGTTGTGCCGCAGAATGGTTAACTCCCGGACGCATGAATTACTCTGGCAAGTAGTGGTGCCACGAAGAGACGCAGCCATGGTGATGGAGGCATACCACGACGGAGCTGGACACTTCGGGTGGAAGAAGCTGGAGTTCCTGCTGCGCGAGCGATTCCACTGGGTAGGCATGAGGGGAACCATTGAGAAGTGGTGCAGAGACTGTGGCCCGTGCAACCTGAGAAGGAAGGACCGCGCCAGCCAGAAGACTCCCCTGCAGTCCATCGTCACCCGGCAACCGTTGGAACTGGTAGCCTTGGATCATGTAAAACTGACCCCAAGCAGAAGTGGCTACGTCTACGCGTTAACCATCGTGGATCATTACTCCCGGTTTCTGGTTGTCGTCCCCGTCAAGGACTTAACGGCTCAAACAGCAGCTAGAGCCTTCCAGCAGCACTTTTGCCGTCCACACGGGTACCCGGACCAAGTGCTGACGGACCAGGGACCTGCCTTTGAAGCGGAGGTCTTCCAGGAATTCTGCAATCTGTATGGCTGCCGGAAGATAAGGACGACACCCTACCATCCGCAGACTAATGGACTTTGTGAAAAAATGAACCAGGTGGTAATGGATCTTCTAAAAACGTTGCCCCTGGAAGAACGCAGTCTGTGGCCTGAAAAGTTGCCCGATCTGGTGGACCTATACAACCACATCCCGGTAGGTTCCACCAACTGTACCCCGGCTTACCTAATGAGGGCAAGACCTGGTAAGTTACCTGTTGACCTGGAAATGGGAGTCCTGACACCCGAGGACACTTCACCAGAAACAGACTGGGACACAGAGAGGCAGCAGCAGTACCGGAGAGTACAGGAGAGCGTGGAGCGAAGTCTCTGTCAGGCTAGGGAAAGACAAGAGAAAACTTACAACCAGTATGCTCCCGCTGTTCCCCTGGTACCCGGAGAGCAGGTCTTGAAGAGGAAGAGACGGCTCCACAAGTTGGACGACCAGTGGGAGAAGGACCCGTACACCGTACTGCCCTCAAGCCACGAAAACCCGAAGGTCTGTACCATCAGTAAAGACGGAGGGGAAACCACAGCCATTGTATCCCGGGACCACCTGAAGAAGTGTCCCGAACAACTGAGGAACCCTGAAGAGGAACAAGAAGACCATCGACCCGTAGAGGAAAGGGAAGATATGGTTAGTACCGTGCTCGGGGACTTCCCTCAGTCTTGGACTCAAGTCAATGGTGCAGTTGTGGTACCCGTACTCACCTTCCTCCAACCATCATCCCAAGAACCTACGGAGCAACCGGTAGAGCTGGAAGAACAGCCGGTCCAGGAGGCAGAAGACTCTACACAAGCAGACCCGGAAAATCAACCCTCTGCTTATAGTGAGCCTGCCATACCCCTAGTGAGCCAGAGGGCCCATAGACAGCTGCCCAGTTTACCCTTGACAGCTCCTACACCCTGTAGTTCAGGGCCAGACAGTCAGCTCCGTAGGTCCACTAGGGCCACTAGAGGCCAGCTACCCGCACGTTGGAGGGTCTAAATGTTTAAGCTATCTTCTAATGTTTACTTGTTTATAGTTGCTTGTGTATAATTTTGTGTTTCTAGTTCTTTTTAGGAGTCCTTGGTGGATTTTCCGGGAATCCTTGTACATAGTTGGAGCGTAACCCAGGATGGACTAAAGACTGTTAAGGACTCGGGGCAGGACAGGCCCCTACCTGGTTACGTCTCCCTGTTTTGGTGAAATGGACACCTTGCTTTTCAAAACTGCACCCGGTTGCGGACACGCCGTAACCATCTTATGTGTTTTTCTTATTGTATTGTTATTGTTATACCTTGTTATGTTTTTCTAAAAAAAAAATATGTTTAGTCCCGGAGTACTAAATTTCACTAGGGGGGAATGTGACACCCCAGGGATCTGGTTGCCACAGTGATAGAGATATTACGTCTGAGAGCAGGTGGGAGGTCCTTTGGTCAGGGATCCTGTGCATGCCACACCTCCTGCCCAGTCTTGGGAGGGGAAGGACTTCCCCTATATAAACCCGGGGCTGAGGCAGAGTTAGTGAGAAAGAAGACAGAACAAGAGTAGAGAAGAAAAGCAGCATAGCAAGAAACATCAGGAGCTCTGTGGGGAGCAGTGTTACAACGAGTCAGGGGCTGGCAGCTACAGAGCTCGCCCTGACTGAGAAGATTTCTTACCGGACCCGGAGTCCGAGGCTGTGGGGACTAACTCCTACCCAGCAGCAGAAACCGTCCGGCAGAGGATTTCAGGTCCTCTGGCCCAGAAGCCCGAAGGCACGGTCACACGCGTGGGACCAGCACCGCCATCGTGGAGTGGAAGCCATTAGAAGGCCCCGAGTCACCGGCCATACGAGTGAGCACCACACGGTACACTCAGGGACGTGGGCCACTTATTCCCGCCTCTAGCAAGGTAGCCAAAAGAGTACAGTTAGTTGGGAAGGCCTACAACTCCGCCTGGCCAGGGGAGATCCCATCTGCTCAAGGACTGACCAGGCCCCTATCACTAGCAAGTACTCCGGGAGGGTCTATCTTTGTCACCAGTAAAGACCCTGAACTACACCGCACCGTCTCTGAGTGGTTCCTGCTACCCCCATCATCCACGTCGGCTGCCCTGAGGCCATACCCCTC
Organism: Phyllobates terribilis; assembly: GCF_046119375.1. NCBI lineage: Eukaryota > Metazoa > Chordata > Amphibia > Anura > Dendrobatidae > Phyllobates > Phyllobates terribilis. The sequence continues at coordinate 3,091,034 of NW_027362940.1, read as the reverse complement.
CCATTGGGGGTTATACCATCCACGCTGCACCATCCTTCCACCGGCCTCAGCGGTCTGCCCTGCAGCGGCAGCTCCATAGCTGCATTCAACGGGTGGCGTAGTCACCAACCATCTACTGCTAGTACATCGCCGCTCGGTTTGACTCCCTGGGCACGGACCGGGTCGCCGCCACGAGACTACAACCCTCAAGAGATCCGGCTCCGGGTAAGCTCCCGCGTGCGCAACGCAGCGCGACACAGGCCCAGGGGCGCGTCACTATACTCACATTATGCATTAACACTTCACATGCTGTTACATCACCATTATACATTACATAAGACACATATCACTTTTAGATATAAAACCGCAAGACAGTATTCACATGACGTGTTTGTTGTCTTCAGGGGCAGGAACAGGGTAAGACAGTCCACATCCCTACAGTTTTGTATCTTGGGCTCTGTGCACACAGCCTGCTCCAAGCTTAGCCGGTAAGAGCCCTATCTATGTGGTACAATACTGGGGTTCATCGTATGTTTTCCGCATCTACTGTATGGAGGTTTCTCTACTATCAATAAAGAGAAGAGTTTTCGCAGCCTTATTCTTAAGAAGACAGGGGGTTTAGCTCCATGTCACACTACACACCGTGGTAAGGTGTATGAGGGGAGCATAGCCTGCCTAATCTAATAGTATGGGCGTCACTAATAGGCTGTAAACCAGACACTGTGTGTGACCAGCGCCAAAATATCTACCAGTACCTCATATATAGATTTTGCACGTTATTTTTATTCAGGGTTCAGACAAGCCCATCAATGCTGGATTTGTAAACTAGGGGGTCTGTCCTCATGGGGTGCACTTAGATAGTGCTTTGCAGCCTGCCTATTCTAACAGTATGAGGGTCACTAATAGGCTGTAAGCCCTATATTGAGCACTATCTGTGTTAGGCGTCAGGTGTTTTCTGGATCCGAAATGGGTTCAGAATCATCAGTGGATTCTGTGGTCTCCCATTCCGGTCCAGATGCTTCTCAGCATCGTCATCGGTCCCAACGCCTAGCTGGTGCACGAGATGTACAAGCTGTCTCTCGGGTCTTTGTTCCTAGCAACATGAAGGATAGGTTGCGGAGGGAAACAGGGCTGTTACAGCCTAAGTCCAGGATACACTGCACTGAGCATGCCCGTGACATGGCGGACCGTGATTGGTGGTTTGGGAGTCAGCTGATCCGGTGACCTGGCACCGCCTGATTGGTCGCGGGTGACGTCACCAATAATGTGACGATGGGCAGGGCTTAATATTTAAATAGCACGCCCACAAACATGGCGGCGCACTCTGATCATTGAGCTGAGTTGGTGTTATTGTGTGGACGCTTGGTCGTTTCGGCTCCACGTGTGCTTTTGCTGTTATAGCTTCTGACAGGCAGGTTTAGCAGGGGATAGACAGCCTTAGATGGAGGGAGGCAGGTAGCTTCGTCTGACACTCTGGCTCCAACAAGGGGGTCGCTATACACCCCGAGCAGACTGCGGACTCCGTATTCCCGGCACCGCCTGTTAGCCACGTGGAGAGATACTCCTCAGTCCGGTAGCACGCCGGCTGGGAGCATGTATACGCCTGCGTGAATCACACACGCATCCGAGCGCCTGCTGCGTAGCCTCTGTGCAGTTAACAGGGCTACGGCTCCATTATTTGTCGCACATCTCTCGTGCAGTTAACGGAGATAGTGCGAATCCCTATTCCCGTTCCGGTGTGCAGTAACACGGGGGGGATTGTTATTTCAGTTGGTTGTTTTACCTTCTTACCCGGAAGGTGTTCGTCCACAGTCCTCCAGGCTGCATCACGGACCCCGGGTTCGTTTGTTTTCCATTATTTAATAAAGTTGTTTGCAACCATTCCCCTAACAATCTGTGTGTGACCAGTGACCTATACAAGCCATTTTTTGTGTGCAGTTTTAATACTAAGCAATGACCCCCTCCAAGAATTGGTAGGTTATGAGTTGGTTGTCTCATCAGTATTTTGCACCTGTGCTGCCCCTGCCTTTATTATATGGTTTGCTTCATCCTGATTAGTGCATTAGTTTTGAGACCTGGGCTGGAGAATAAATACTGTTCCTCTTTTTTGCTGTGTTAATAATTTTTTTCAGTTTTAATTCAACTACTCTAGCATCAAGCTCCTAATTCGCTTTGTCTAAAGGAAGTTAGATGGCAATGTTTTATTGTGTGAGGTATGGAACTCTCTACCACATGACCTTGTAATACTTAATTCTCTAAAAAAAAGTTCAAGGAGGTCCTGTGTGACTTTCTTGAATAACATTACAGGTTATTCATACTAGATTTTGTTATGGGACGTTGATCCAAGCAACTAGTCTGATTGCCATATGTGGAGTCGGGAAGGAATTTTTCCCCTAATTTTGGGCAAGCAGCATCTGCCTCATGGTTTTTTTTGACTTCCTCTGGATCAACACATAAGCTTTTCACAGGTCTCTATATATAGTGTGATGGCTCCCACAGCTCTTTATATACAGTACTAGATGGTGGCCCGATTCTAACGCATCGGGTATTCTAGAATCTGTATGCGGCTGACCAGGCGCAATCAACAGAGTGGTGTTTAAATGTGGCGCCAAAATCGCTGATTGGTCGCGGCCGCCGGCCACGACCAATCAGCAGAGCGGTGTTTAAATTTGGCGCCAGTATCGCTGATTGGTCGCGGCGCCAATATCGCTGATTCCGACCAATCAGCGAATCGTATTACTGAGGACCGGGCAGCGACGCTACCTGTGCGGGTACTTCCGCTGCAAGGAACCGGGAGATGGCCGGCTGCTCACAGCCGAAGTATCCCGACTGGCGGCGCCGCTCCCCGGTCCTCGCTTCACACTTGCCGTCGGGAGATCAGCGGCCCTAGCCATTGATCTCCCGACGGTAGCCGCATGGAGGTCAGCGGCGCCGCCGGTCGCGGTACTTCTGCTGCGAGCAGCCGGGAGATGAGCGGCTAGCGCCGGTCATCTCCCGGCTGCATCGCCGCTGACCTCCGTGCGGCAGATGAGCTGCTAACGGCCGCCATCTTTTTCTGAAATCCCGCGTCGCTGATTGGCCGCGGCTGGACCAATCAGCGACGCAGGATTTCCTGGACAGAAGGACAGACAGACAGACGGGATAAGACGATTATATACAGTACAGACCAAAAGTTTGGACACACCTTCTCATTTCAAGATTTTTCTGTATTTTCATGACTATGAAAATTGTACATTCACACTGAAGGCATCAAAACTATGAATTAACACATGTGGAATTATATACTTAACAAAAAAGTGTGAAACAACTGAAAATATGTCTTATATTCTAGGTTCTTCAAAGTAGCCACCTTTTGCTTTGATGACTGCTTTGCACACTCTTGGCATTCTCTTGATGAGCTTCAAGAGGTAGTCAATGGAAATGGTCTTCCAACAATCTTGAAGGAGTTCCCAGAGATGCTTAGCACTTGTTGGCCCTTTTGCCTTCACTCTGCGGTCCAGCTCACCCCAAATCATCTCGATTGGGTTCAGGTCTGGTGACTGTGGAGGCCAGGTCATCTGGCGTAGCACCCCATCATTCTCCTTCTTGGTCAAATAGCCCTTACACAGCCTAGAGGTGTGTTTGGGGTCATTGTCCTGTTGAAAAATAAATGATGGTCCAACTAAATGCAAACCGGATGGAATAGCATGCCGCTGCAAGATGCTGTTGTAGCCATGCTGGTTCAGTATGCCTTCAATTTTGAATAAATCCCCAACAGTGTCACCAGCAAAGCACCCCCACACCATCACACCTCCTCCTCCATGCTTCTCGGTGGGAACCAGACATGTAGAGTCCATCCGTTCACTTTTTCTGCATCGCACAAAGACACGGTGGTTGGAACCAAAGATCTCAAATTTAGACTCATCAGACCAAAGCACAGATTTCCACTGGTCTAATGTCCATTCCTTGTGTTTTTTAGCCCAAATAAGTCTCTTCTGCTTGTTGCCTGTCCTTAGCAGTGGTTTCCTAGCAGCTATTTTACCATGAAGGCCTGCTGCACAAAGTCTCCTCTTAACAGTTGTTGAAGAGATGTGTCTGCTGCTAGAACTCTGTGTGGCATTGACCTGGTCTCTAATCTGAGCTGCTGTTAACCTGCGATTTCTGAGGCTGGTGACTCGGATAAACTTATCCTCAGAAGCAGAGGTGACTCTTGGTCTTCCTTTCCTGGGGCAGTCCTCATGTGAGCCAGTTTCTTGCAGCGCTTGATGGTTTTTGCATCTGCACTTGGGGACACTTTCAAAGTTTTACCAATTTTTTGCATTGACTGACCTTCATTTCTTAAAGTAATGATGGCCACTCATTTTTCTTTACTTAGCTGCTTTTTTCTTGCCATAATACAAATTCTAACAGTCTATTTAGTAGGACTATCAGCTGTGTATCCACCAGACTTCTGCACAACACAGCTGATGATCCGAACCCCATTTATAAGGCAAGAACTCCCACTTATTAAACCTGACAGGGCACACCTGTGAAGTGAAAACCATTTCCGGTGACTACCTATTGAAGCTCATCAAGAGAATGCCAAGAGTGTGCAAAGCAGTCATCAAAGCAAAAGGTGGCTACTTTGAAGAACCTAGAATATAAGACATATTTTCAGTTGTTTCACACTTTTTTTGTTAAGTATATAATTCCACATGTGTTAATTCATAGTTTTGATGCCTTCAGTGTGAATGTACAATTTTCATAGTCATGAAAATACAGAAAAATCTTTAAATGAGAAGGTGTGTCCAAACTTTTGGTCTGTACTGTATATTAGATGATGACCCCACAGACCCTTTACACAGCATTATGTTTCCACAGCTCCTTGTATACAGTATGATTCCCTCATTGTTCCCTAAATACAGTATGATGTGCTCACAGCTCCATATACACCGTATGATGTCCCCACACATGCAGATACACAATATGATACCTATACACAATATGATGCCCCTACATCTCCCTATACACAATATGATGCCCCTACATCTCCCTCCATCTGAACAAGTCTCTCCAGCTTCAGAAAGATTATGGACGCATCACATTTTTTTTTACGGACAGGGAAAAAAGTGCCCTATTTTTATGGACTGTCCAAGAATTTCTGGACAGTTGGCTACCCTGCTATTAGTTCCACTGGGGTGGCAGCCTAGGTGGATGCTGGAAGCACAACCGTCTCTCCCTAAGATTCGGAGAGGGAAGGCCACCGATTCCTGACCCTTGCTGTGGCCTTTTCGTTGAGAGGGATGGTTTATTGAGGGCCCATATATACACACAGTCATGGCCGGAAGTGTTTAGCAACCTTGAGATTGTTCCAGAAAGTGAAGTATTTCTCCCAGAAAATTATTACAATTACACATGTTTTGTTATACATTTGTTATAATATTTATTTCCTTTGTGTGTATTGAAACAGCACAAAAAAATGGGAAAAAAAGGCAAATTGGACATAATTTCACACAAAACTCCAAAAATGGGCCGGACAAAATTGTTGGCACTTTTCCAAAATTGTGGAAAAGCAACTTTGCTTCAAGCATGTGATGCTCGTTAAAACTCACCTGTGGCAAGTAACAGTCGTGGGTAATATGAAAGTCATACCTGAGACCAGATAAAAAGTGGAGAAGATAGATAGATATGAGATTGATAGATAGATAGATATGAGATAGATAGATGGATATGTGGCACCCCAGGGTCTGGTTACCACTGTAATAGAAATATTATGTCTGAGAGCAAGTGGGAGGTTTCCTGGTTCGGAGCCCTTAAACATGCAACACCTCCTGTCCCAGACCAGATAGGGGAGGAACCTGCCCTATATAAACTGGATCTGGGGCGGGGTTAGTGAAGTCAGAGCCTGGAGTTAGTTCCAGACACAGGGAAAGTAACAGCGAGGAGCTCTGTAGGAGCAGGAGCTGAAGACCAGGGACTTGAGCTAAGCGGAGTTCGTCCTGGCAGAAGACTCTGAGAACCGGACACAGGAGTCCGAGGTTGCGGGGACTTATATATACCTAGCAGCAGAAACCCGCCGGCAGGGGATTTCAAGTCCTCTGGCCATAGAAGCCCGGAGGCTCAGTCACGAGCAAGGGACCAGCACTGCAATCGAGGAGCGGGGGCTATCAGAAGGCCCCAAGTCACCAGCCATACAGGTGAGCACCACACGGAACACTCAGGGACGTGGGCTACTTCCACTCGCTTACAGCAAGGTAGCCAGGAAGAGTGCAGATAGTCAGGGAGGCCTACAACTCCACCTGGCCAGGGGAACTCCAGTTTGCTCACAGACTGACCAGGCCTCTTATGCTAGCCAGTACTCCCGGGAGGGTCTGCCTTATCACCATCAGTAAAGACCCTGAACTGCACTGCAAAGCCTCTGAGTCGTTCCTGCTGCGCTCGTGCACCATCACTCCTATCATCCACACTCACTAGCCTGAGGCTATACTCCTCCCGTGGGGAGTTATACTACACTCTGCTGCCCTCACAACATCAGCCTCAGAGGTCTGCTCAGCAGCGGCGGTTCTTATTGACCGCAATCCACGGGTGGCGTAGTCGGACATTGCATTATACTGATACAGAGACTGCCACAATATTGGTCTGGCCACCCTGAGCCACGGGACCGGGTCGTCACTACTACTCCCAGCATTGCCCTGAAGTCCGGTCCCGGGTGCCCCATGGCCCAGGGGGCGCGTCATATAGATAATAGATAGATGATAGATAGTCCTATGATATGAGATAGAGGTCGTTATAGACAGGTTTATACACTCTCTCCCGAAGTCGGTAAAATCCTGGGTTGCCCAGGGAGATCCCTATAATGCTGATGACTTGGTGGGGTTGGTGGAAAGAGTTGGGAGTTGAGAGTCCGTTGGGAAAACAAGGGGTCGTAGCCTCTCAATACTGGGGTTCCCAAAAGGTGGCGGACACCCAAAAGAAGCGAGCTAGCGCCACACCTGGGGGGCATCCTAGAGTTCAGGAGGGGTCTGAGTTGCTGCCCAAGGTCCCACCCCATAATATAGTGTGTTGGAGATGTCATACCCCTGGCCATATTGCCTCCCGGTGTCCCATAACCTCTGAACCAATGGACTGTAACATGGGCCGGCGTTGCTCTTATTTTGCCTACCCCGCCTGCAGCGCGGTTCGTCAACATGGCGAGGGCCCTCAGGCATGCTCAGTGTCAGTTAACGGGGCACAAGTCTCTGGACTATTGGTCTCAGGAAGTTTGGTGACCCTGATAAGGGCCACACTCCCTCATCGGCTGGTTTCTGGGAAGGTGGTGGATGTCCGGTGTATCCATGGGGACGCTAAGAACTATCCTGTGGCCCAGGTGGATGTAAACACAGACTGTGGCACCACATCTCATGAAGTGGCGGTCGTTAAGGACCTATTGCATCCCATAATAATTGGACGTTACTTTGCATTATTCTGGGAAATGTGGGGGAAAGCGGGGACACCTGGTTGCTTGGACGACAGCCAGATCGCCCCTAAGGAAACTTACCCTCAGAACATAGTAGATGAGTTTCCCATGTGTGTGCTGGTGGGCAATGAGGATGAAGTAGCATCCCCTGAGTCCAATATCCCTGAGCTGGAGGTGTCCGAGGGAAACTTTGGAACTGCCCAACTCAGGGATTTAACTCTGAAAGGGGCCTTTGAAAATGTTACTGTGTTAAATGGGGTGCCTCAGGAACCGGGGGCTGACACTCAGTTCCCTCATTTTGCTGTGAATGGGGATTTGCTGTACAGAATAACCAAGCCAAGGGGTGAGGTAATAGAACAGTTGCTGGTGCCAGGGCCCTATAGACGCAGGGTGTTAGACATGGCTCATTCTCATGTGTTGGGTGGTCACCTGGGTGCAGACAAGATTCAAGAACGGATCCTCCAAAGATTCTACTGGCCAGGTTGCTATAGAGAAATATAGAGTTATTGTCGTTCCTGCCCCACATGCCAGATAACCTCCCCAGTGGCCCACTTCCGCAGTCCCCTAGTGCCACTACCAGTCATCGAGGTTCCATTCGAACGCATAGCAATGGATCTAGTGGGGCCTCTGGTCAAGTCCGCCCAAGGGCATCAGTATATCCTGGTGGTATTAGATTATGCTACATGGTATCTGGAGGCCGTACCACTACGAAACTCCTCCACCAGGTGTATAGCCCGGGAGTTAGTCCACATGTTTTCAAGAACCGGGTTGCCTAACGAGATCCTAACAGACCAAGGAACTCCATTTATGTCGAAGGTCATGAGGGAATTGTGCAAGACACTGCAGATTGCACAACTGAGAACCTCCGTGTACTCTCCCCAGACGGACGGACTGGTAGAGGGGTTTAACAAAACCTTGAAAGCAATGTTGAGGAAAGCAGTGGAAAAGGATGGCCGAGACTGGGACTATATGTTGTTCGCCATGAGGGAAGTTCCCAAAGCTTCCACAGGTTTCTCCCCGTTTGAACCACTCTATGGACGACACCCTCAGGACTCCTGGAGGTGGAGAAAGAGTCCTGGGAAGCTGAGACCACTCCCTATAGGAGAGTGGTGGAGCACGTTGCCCAGATGCAAGAGAGGATTGCCCATGTGATGCCCATTGTGAGGGAGCACCTCCTCAAGGCACAAGAGGCACAGTCCAGGGTGTATAATAGGTCGGCCAGGGTGAGATCGTTCAACCCAGGAGATCGAGTGTTTGTGCTAGTCACACAGTGGAGAGCAAGTTCATGGCCAAGTGGCAGGGCCCCTATGAGGTGGTAGAGAAAGTGGGGGAAGTCAACTTTAAGATCCACCAACCAGGGAAGAGGAAGCCCTACCAAATTTACCATGTTAACTTGATTAAGCCATGGCAAGATAGAGAGCCTGCGGAAACTCCCTGTTTAGTGGCTGAGGCTGAGTCCGATGTGAAAGAGGTCAAGGTGGCAGAGTCACTGTCACATGCCCAAAAGCAACAGTGCAAAGAGTTGTTACAGCGAAATAAAGACATGTTTTCGGAGTTGCCAGGACTCACTCAGGTCATAGAGCATGAGGTTCTCACAGAGCCTCATGTTCGCGTCAATCTAAAACCATACCAGATCCCCGAAGCCCGCAGAGAGGTGATCTCTAAAGAAGTAAGGCGGATGCTAAACCTGGGAGTCATTGAAGAGTCCAAAAGTGGATGGTCCAGTCCTATAGTCTTAGTGCCGAAACCAGATGGGGAATGGCGGTTTTGCAATGACTATAGGAAGCTGAAGGAGGTCTCAAAGTTCGACGCCTACCCAATGCCTAGGGTAGATGAGCTTATGGAAAGGCTAGGACCCGCTCGGTACATCACCACTCTGGACCTCACCAAAGGATATTGGCAAATTCCCCTGTCCAAAGAGGCTAAGGAGAAGACAGCCTTCTCGACGCCAATACGTCAGGATGCCGTTTGGGTTGAAGGGAGCTCCGGCCACCTTCCAGAGAGCCATGGACCGGATCTTAGCACCCCACAAACAGTATGCTGCGGCCTACCTAGATGCTATCGTCATATTTAGCCAGGACTGGGAAAGTCATCTGGACAAAGTTCAAGCCATACTTGATGCCCTAAGGAAGGCGGGCTTTACTATCAACCCGAAGAAATGTGCCATGGGGATGGAGGAAGCCAAGTACTTAGGGTACGTGGTTGGTAGAGAGGAAATAAAACCACAAATAAATAAGGTCAAGGCGATCTTGAACTGGCCACAGCCCCTCTCGAAGAAGCAGGTCAGGGCGTTTCTAGGCATTGTGGGCTACTATCGAAGATTTGTCCCTAACTTTGCCCTGATAGCAGCCCCACTGATGGATCTTCTGAAAGGGATGAAGTCAGCTATGGCCAAGTGGTCCCCGGAAGCAGAAGCGACCTGCCAGGAATTGAAACTGGTCCTCTGTAAACAACCAGTCTTGGTGGCACCCAGCTTCTCCAAGGAGTTTGTGGTCCAGATGGATGCATCGGATGTCGGGCTGGGAGCAGTCTTGTCCCAGGAGATTAACGGAGAAGAACACCCTGTAAAATACCTCAGTCTGAAGCTCTCCGCTTGTGAGAAGGACTACTCCATTGTAGAAAAAGAATGTTTGGCCATTAAGTGGGCGTTAGACACTCTGAGGTATTACCTATTAGGTAGAAGGTTCAGGTTAGTGTCAGACCATGCCCCATTGAGGTGGATGCGAGAAAAGAAGGGAAACAATGCCAGAGTGACTAGGTGGTTCCTGGCTCTACAAGATTTTAGTTTCCGGGTAGAGCATAGGCCTGGGAAACAACATGGGAATGCCGCTGCCTTGTCAAGGATTTATTGTATGGTGACAGAAGGTGCCAAGCCCTACGGCTTTGGACAGAGGGGGGGTGTATGTAAGGTTGCTGCCGGACAGATCGTGGACGGGAGGTATGTGTCCTCGAAGTGCCATGCTTCGGTGATGTAGGATCCGGAGAAGGAGGCTCCAGCACACATAGTGCTGAGAGGAATTTAATGGGTCCGGATTACAGGGCCGGGTTTTATGAGCAGCTGAAAGAGCTGGGGGGAACAGCTTCTCACTTACCTCCAGTCCAGGTCTTGGAAGGCTAATTTAAGACAGCTGCGCCTGTCTCTGTCTGTCTGTGTTTGCTGGGCAAGGTGAGCAGACCTTGCAGGTGCTTCTTAGACTCTGCAGGAGGCAGAGAAAAGCACCTTGTTTAAACGGCTGAAGCCGTGCTGCATGGACTTGTTATTTTGAGCTTTGTTCTGTTATTCCTTTTTGTGCCAGGAAAAGGCTGTAACTTTTGTTTCTTAACTGGTGTATGGACACTAAAATAAGCCACCAGTTTGTTTGAACCCGTGGACTGCATCACTGTGTGAACCTGTGCCTACCTCCAACGCGGCTCAGTGAGTACATATCCCTACACTATCTATCTATCTATTTATCTATCCATCTATTTATTCATCTATCCATCTATCTATCTATCCATCCATCATACATGGATAGATAGAAAGATACAGTACAGACCAAAAGTTTGGACACACCTTCTCATTTAAAGATTTTTCTGTATTTTCATGACTAGGAAAATTGTACATTCACACTGAAGGCATCAAAACTATGAATTACCACATGTGGAATTATATACTTAACAAAAAAGTGTGAAACAACTGAAAATATGTCTTATATTCTAGGTTCTTCAAAGTAGCCACCTTTTGCTTTGATGACTGCTTTGCACACTCTTGGTATTCTCTTGATGAGCTTCAAGAGGTAGTCACCGGAAATGGTTTTCACTTCACAGGTGTGCCCTGTCAGGTTTAATAAGTGGGATTTCTTGCCTTATAAATGAGGTTGGGACCATCAGTTGTGTTGTGCAGAAGTCTGGTGGATACACAGCTAATAGTCCTACTGAATAGACTGTTAGAATTTGTATTATGACAAGAAAAAAGCAGCTAAGAAAAGAAAAACGAGTGGCCATCATTACTTTAAGAAATGAAGGTCAGTCAGTCCGAAAAATTGGGCAAACTTTGAAAGTGTCCCCAAGTGCAGTTGCAAAAACCATCAAGCGCTACAAAGAAACTGGCTCACATGAGGACCGCCCCAGGAATGGAAGACCAAGAGTCACCTCTGCTTCTGAGGATAAGCTTATCCGAGTCACCAGCCTCAGAAATCACAGGTTAACAGCAGCTCAGATTAGAGACCAGGTCAATGCCACACAGAGTTCTAGCAGCAGACACATCTCTACAACAACTGTTAAGAGGAGACTTTGTGCAGCAGGCCTTCATGGTAAAATAGCTGCTAGGAAACCACTGCTAAGGACAGGCAACAAACAGAAGAGACTTTTTTGGGCTAAAGAACACAAGGAATGGACATTAGACCAGTGGAAATCTGTGCTTTGGTCTGATGAGTCCAAATTTGAGATCTTTGGTTCCAACCACCGTGTCTTTCTGCGACGCATGACTCTACATGCCTGGTTCCCACCGTGAAGCATGGAGGAGGAGGAGGTGTGATGGTGTGGGGGGGATTTGTTGGTGACACTGTTGGGGATTTATTCAAAATTGAAGGCATACTGAACCAGCATGGCTACCACAGCATCTTGCAGCGGCATGCTATTCCATCCGGTTTGCGTTTAGTTGGACCATCATTTATTTTTCAACAGGACAATGATCCCAAACACACCTCCAGGCTGTGTAAGGGCTATTTGACTAAGAAGGAGAGTGATGGGGTGCTACGCCAGATGACCTGGCCTCCACAGTCATCAGACCTGAACCCAATCGAGATGATTTGGGGTGAGCTGGACCGCAGAGTGAAGGCAAAAGGGCCAACAAGTGCTAAGCATCTCTGGGAACTCCTTCAAGATTGTTGGAAGACCATTTCCGGCGACTACCTCTTGAAGCTCATCAAGAGTGTGCAAACCAGTCATCAAAGCAAAAGGTGGCTACTTTGAAGAACCTAGAATATAACACATATTTTCAGTTGTTTCACACTTTTTTGTTAAGTATATAATTCCACATGTGTTAATTCATAGTTTTGATGCCTTCAGTGTGAATGTACAATTTTCCTAGTCATGAAAATACAGAAAAATCTTTAAATGAGAAGGTGTGTCCAAACTTTTGGTCTGTACTGTAGATAGATACATATATGGATAGATAGATGGATAGATAGATATGAAATAGAGTATATAAGGATAGATAGATGATAGATAATCCTATGATATGATAGGTTTGATCGTGCATTTCCAATGTCTCTTACCACTGCTGCCATGATAGAGCATTTTCTACACTTTCTCGGTTCCCTCTTCCATTGCTGGAGGCTAACTTCTGCCGCATGAAATACAGTGGTGGCCAAAAGTATTGACACCCCGGCAATTCTGTCAGATAATACTCAGTTTCTTCCTGAAAATGATTGCAATCACAAATTCTTTGGTATTATTATCTTCATTTAATTTGTCTTCAATGAAAAAACACAAATAGAATTGTCCTAAAGCCAAATTGGATATAATTCCACATCAAACCTAAAAAAGGGGATGGACAAAAGTATTGGCACTGTTTGAAAAATCATGTGATGCTTCTCTAATTCGTGTAATTAACAGCACCTGTAACTTACCTGTGGCACCTAACAGGTGTTGGCAATAACTAAATCACACTTGCAGCCAGTTAACATGGATTAAAGTTGACTCAACCTCTGTCCTGTGTCCTTGTGTGTACCACATTGAGCATGGAGAAAAGAAAGAAGACCAAAGAATTGTCTGAGGACTTGTGAAACCAAATTGTGAGGAAGCATGAGCAATCTGAAGGCTACAAGTCCGTCTCCAAAGACCTGAATGTTCCTGTGTCTTCCGTGCGCAGTGTCATCAAGAAATTTAAAGTCCATGGCACTGTGGCTAACCTCCCTACATGTGGACGGAAAAGAAAAATTGACGAGAGATTTCAACGCAAGATTGTGCGGATGGTGGATAAAGAACCTCGACTAACATCCAAACAAGTTCAAGCTGCCCTGCAGTCTGAGGGTACAACAGTGTCAACCCGTACTATCCGTCGGCGTCTGAATGAAAAGGGACTGTATGGTAGGATACCCAGGAAGACCCCACTTCTTACCCCGAGACATAAAAAAGCCAGGCTGGAGTTTGCCAAAACTTACCTGATAAAGCCTAGAACTGGAAGTGCATTGAGGTGAAGGTGAAGAGGTATTGGGAATCCTGCAGAAAATACCTGTGTGAATTGCGTGAAGAGGTATTGGGAATCCTGCAGAAAATACCTGTGTGAATTGCGTGAAGAGGTATTGGGAATCCTGCAGAAAATACGTGTGTGAATTGCGTGAAGAGGTATTGGGAATCCTGCAGAAAATACCTGTGTGAATTGCAGTGAGTGCTGCATTGTGATCTGCTGAGTGCTTTTCTACCTGTTTAGATTTATTGGGCTTTTTAAAATCTATTTTCTCACTACAGTTTTAGTTTCTTAGTTTACTACCTGTGTATTTAAAGGTTAACTACATTGCACTAAAATCCTGAGGTGTAGATTTACTTACAAGGGGTTAATTAAGGGGAAGGGGTCATAATTAAGGGTTTATAAGGGGCAGCTGGTTGGGCATAAAGTCCTTTGGAAGTGCATTGAGGTGAAGGGTACATTGCTGGAAAAGGAAAAAAAAAAAAAAACACTTTAAATCTCTTAGTTTGCGAGTGTGAACGAGCTGCGTGTGTCCGGAGCGTAAGTGCGAACGAAAGTAAGTGTGTGACTTGTTTTTCAGTGACTTTGGATTCAGGGAGTTTGGAAGGGAGGACTTAGGACTGAATTGCTGACTGTATTTCATTCTTTCTTTACTTTACTTTTTACTTAATTAATCCACCTGACCTACTTAGCTGATTCCCCCGTCCATACTTGATACTTAATTCATCCCCCGTCCATACTTAACTGATCCCCTGCCAATATCTAATTGATACACTTGCACATCCCTAATTGATCCCCGTCCATACACCTATATATAAATAATTGTGTTTTGTACTTGTATATATATACTGACTGTATCCCCATATTTAGAATGACGTCCATGTTGGACGGAGCCGTGCAGTGTACATCTTGCGCAATGTATGCATTCCGTGAGCACCCACTCGAGGATCCATACTGCTGCGAGAGATGTGAGCATATCGTGCACTTGGAAGCCCAAATTCTGGATCTAAGTGCTCAGATAGCGGTACTGAGGAGCATCGACAACATAGAACGGAGTTTGCTGCTCACCGAGCAGACACTCAATGGGTCAATACTGGGGGTGGAGCATAGAGGTGAAGTGCAGGCTGAACAGGCAGGGAGCTGGATAACAGTAAGGAGGGATAGAGGGAAGAAGTATAGGAAGGCTGGTTCAGAACCGGCATTATTGGAGCATGACAGATCCTCTGACCGCCGGGGGAGTGTATGCTCCAGTAATGAGGGGGAGGGGGGAAGTGTAGGGCAGGCAAGACAGGTTCTGGTAGTGGGTGACTCTATTATTAGGGGGACAGACAGGGCAATCTGTCACAAAGACCGGGATCGCCGAACGGTGTGCTGCCTCCCTGGCGCTCGAGTCCGGCACATCGCGGATCGGGTTGACAGGTTACTGGGTGGGGCTGGCGAAGACCCAGCGGTCATGGTCCACATCGGCACCAATGACAAAGTGAGTGGTAGATGGAGGGGTCTTAAAAATGATTTCAGGGACCTAGGTAGGAAGCTTAGGGCAAGGACCTCCAAGGTAGTTTTCTCAGAAATACTACCAATCCCGCGAGCCACACAGGAGCGCCAACAGGAAGTTAGGGAGGTGAATAAGTGGCTAAAGAGTTGGTGCAAGGCAGAAGGGTTTGGGTTCATGGAGAACTGGGCCGACTTCGCGGTCGGATACAGGCTCTACCGTAGGGACGGGCTGCACCTCAATGGGGAGGGTGCAGCGGTGCTGGGGAAGAAGATAGCTAATAGGTTGGAGGAGTTTTTAAACTAGAGACGGGGGGGGGGGAAACCAAGGAAATAGGTGGGATGTGAGGCAAGCAAGGGGGAAGGGGAGAAGTGAATATAATGAGGGTGGAGAGGGGGGTGGGGATAGTACAGTTAGATCGTTAGAGAAGAATAGGATGCTAAATAACCCCAAAGTTTTATCTTGCATGCTGACCAACGCAAGAAGCCTGACCAATAAGGCGGATGAGCTGCGGGCGCTTATATCGGAGGAGAGGTATGACATCGTAGGTATAACAGAGACTTGGCTAGACGATAGCTACGACTGGGCGGTAAATTTATTAGATTATAGTTTATTTAGACGGGACGGGAAACAGAGGAAAGGCGGAGGAGTCTGCTTATATGTAAAGTCATGTCTAAAGCCCAGACTAAGGGAAGATATAGGAGAGGGAGAAGAGGGGGTCGAGTACATGTGGGTAGAGATAGAGGGGGCAAAAAATAATAATAAAATATTACTGGGGGTCTGCTATAAGCCACCAAATATAACAGAGGAGAATGAGAATCTGCTATTAGGACAAATAGACAAAGTAGCAAAACATAATGAAGTGATTGTAATGGGGGATTTCAACTACCCGGATATTGACTGGGAAACAGAAACCTGTAGATCTCAGAAAGGAAAAAGGTTCTTGACAAATATTAAGGATAATTATCTCTCTCAACTAGTGCAGGAACCAACGAGAGGGAAGGCCGTGTTGGACTTAATATTGACTAATAGGCCTGATAGAATAACTGAGGTACAGATAGGGGGGCACCTAGGTAATAGCGACCATAATATTATCGACTTCAAAATGCCCTTCAGTAGGGTTATCAATAAGGGAACAACAAAAACATTAAACTTTAGGAGGGCGAAGTTTGATCAGCTGAAAGAAAGCCTTCAACTTATTGACTGGGACAAAGTTCTTAATCAAAGGAATACGAATAGTAAATGGGAAACCTTCAAAAGAATTCTGAATACTCAGTGCGAGAGGTATATACCATATGGGAATAAAAGGGCCAGAAATAAGAGGAAACCAATATGGTTGAACAAGAACGTAAAAGGGGCGTTAAATAGCAAAAAAGAGGCATTCAAGAGATTAAAACAGGAAAACAGTAAGGAGGCACTAATGTGTTACAAGGAAAAAACGAGAACCTGTAAAAAACAAATAAAAATAGCGAAGGAGGAAACAGAGAGACGTATTGCTAGGGAAAGTAGATCAAATCCCAAACTGTTCTTTACGTATATAAATAGTAAAAGGATTAAATCGGATAATATTGGACCAATAAAAAGTGAGGAAGGCAAAATCATAGAGAAAGATGAGGATAAAGCTAATCTATTAAATAATTTTTTTTCGACAACTTTCACAAAGGAAATCAAACTAACAGGAGAAATGAGAAGTGACAAGCTTAATCCTCCACTAAGTATGACAAATCTAACCCAAGCTGGGGTACAGAAACGCCTCAGTAACATTAAAATAAACAAATCACCAGAACCTGATGGCATACACCCACGGGTACTAAGGGAACTAAGTAATGTGATAGACAGACCGTTATATCTTATATTTAAGGACTCTGTTGAGACTGGGTCTGTGCCACTTGATTGGCGACAGGCGAATGTAGTGCCAATATTCAAAAAGGGAGCGAAAAGTGACGCCGGAAACTATCGGCCGGTGAGTCTGACGTCCGTTGTGGGCAAAATTTTTGAAAGCTTCATTAAAGAGGCAATTACGGAGCATCTTGATGCTAATAATCTTTTAATCCCGAACCAACATGGATTCATGAGGAATCGCTCCTGCCAAACAAACCTGATTGACTTCTACGAGGAGATTAGCTCTCGAGTAGATCAGGGGGAACCAGTGGATATCGTGTATCTCGACTTCTCAAAAGCTTTCGATAGCGTGCCACATAATAGGTTGGTATACAAAATGAGAATGATGGGGCTGGGGGAAAATGTCTGCAAGTGGGTAGCTAACTGACTAAGGGATAGAAGGCAGAGGGTGGTTATAAATGGAATATACTCAGATTGGGTAAGCGTCACTAGAGGTGTTCTTTACGGTAAGAGCAGTGAAAATATGGAATTCACAGAGTGAGGAGACGGTGATGTCAGATTCACTACACCAGTTCAAGCGGGGACTGGATGCATTTCTAGATACCAGGCAGATTTCAGCATATACTTAAAAATAAAATAAAATAGTAAGTTGATACAGGGATTTATTCTGACTGCTGGTTTCAGAGTCAGGAGGGAATTTTTCCTCAGGTGAAGATTGGCCAAATCATTTGGGGTTTTTGCCCTCCTCTGGATCAACTTTACCAATTACAGAACTAACAGGTCGAACTTGATGGACGCAAGTCTTTATTCGGCTTTACTAACTATGTTTACAAACTATGTTACTATGTTTTGGAAGAATGTTCTCTGGTCAGATGAGACAAAAGTCGAGCTTTTTGGGAAAAACCATCAACATAGAGTGTACAGGAAAAAAAAAGAGGCATTCAAAGAAAAGAACATGGTCCCTACAGTCAAACATGGCGGAGGTTCCCTGATGTTTTGGGGTTGCTTTGCTGCCTCTGGCACTGGACTGCTTGACAGTGTGCATGGCATTATGAAGTCTGAAGACTACCAACAAATTTTGCAGCATAATGTAGGGCCCAGTGTGAGAAAGCTGGGTCGCCCTTAGAGGTCATGGGTCTTCCAGCAGGACAATGACCCAAAACACACTTCCAAAAGCACTATAAAATGGTTTTAGAGAAAGCACTGGAGACTTCCAAGGTGGCCAGCAATGAGTCCAGACCTGAATCCCATAGAACACCTGTGGAGAGATCACAAAATGGCAGTTTGGAGAAGGCACCCTTCAAATATCAGGGACCTGGAGCAGTTTGCCAAAGAAGAATGGTCTACAATTCCAGCAGAGCATTGTAAGAAACTCATTGATGGTTACCGGAAGTGGCTGTTCGCAGTTATTTTGGCTAAAGGTTGTGCAACCAAGTATTAGGCTGAGGGTGCCAATACTTTTGTCTGGCCCATTTTTGGAGTTTTGTGTGAAATGATCAATGATTTGATTTTTGCTTCATTCTCTTTTGTGTTTTTTCCTTGCAAGCAAATTAAATGAAGATAATAATACCAAAGAATTTGTGATTGCAATCATTTTCAGGAAGAAACTGAGTATTATCTGATAGAATTGCAGGGGTGCCAATACTTTTGGCCACCACTGTAATAAGTGAGCTGTCATTTATTCATAAGACGTTCTATTCTTCAGAGCTGAGACTGTAAAATAAAAAGTGAAGAATAAAATATCTGATGACTGTTCTTTCACTGTGAGTAAGAAACAGATAATAAAATTAAAGGAAAAATAACTGAGGGGAGAACCCTGCAGGTTTATTGTCCTTCTATAGCTGTATGGTGGCAGGATGGTGACACTGCTGGAGTCCTGGTGAGGATCTGCATGATATTCATTTCTGTTGACTTTTTATTGCCAACATATTCTGCAGTGATGTACATATAGTCCCTGCCCACAATGCGGTACACATGAGGGACAATTTCATATTAAGCCAAGTAACCTATGATGTCAAGGTCTCATATTTACAAGGTGCTTATTGGCAATCTGAGCCGGCGAATGGCTCTGTGTCCGTATATTCGCTATATACTGCCCGCAATATCTTGTAGAAAGCTCACAGTGACTAAAATGTATAAATAGTTCTCTTTGGAGAATTTAATTAGATCCATTGATACCTTACCTTATAATGAGGACTTAAAGGGCTTTTACAACTAGGTAAAACAAGCTTAACGGGACTGTTCAGGACTTATATATTAATGACCGATTTTAGGATAAGTCATCAACAGGGTGGGACTGGGCTGGCGGGGTACCCTTCTGCAGAGGAGAGGGGGAGAAGAGAATGAAAAAATAAAAAAACCTGCGGTTTTAAGGGGCACGGGCCCTTTAAAAGCGCAGGCACAGTGTATGCAGGGACGCGCGCACGCGGCGTTCATTACCTGAACCGCCGCGACATACGTCCCAGTGAAGCAGCTGAAGCTGCGCGTCTCCCTTCCCCGGCCGGCGTATGACGTCACCGGAGAAGGAGGACACCGCACGGGAGAGCAGGAAGGTAAGAGGTGTCTGTGTGTGTGTCTGTGTGTATATGAGTGGATGCAGAATGGGATGGGCCCCTGGCTGGACACACAAGGGGGGGCCCGGCTAGACACACAAGGGGGGACCCTGGCTGGACACACAAGGGGGGGCCCGGATGGACACACAAGGGGGGCCTTGCTGGACACAAAAGGGGGAGCCCTGGCTGAACACACAAGGGGGAGCCCTGGCTGGACACACAAGGGGAAGCCCTGGCTGGACACACAAGGGGGAGCCCTGACTGGACACACAAGGGGGAGCCCTGACTGGACACACAAGAGGGAACCCTGGCTGGACACACAAGGGGGAGTCCTGGCTGGACACACAAGGGGGAGCCCTGGCTGGACACACAAGGGGGAGCCCTGACTGGACACACAAGGGGGAGCCCTGGCTGGACACACAAGGGGGGAGCTGGATGGACACACAAGGGGGAACCCTGGCTGGACCCACAAGGGGGAGCCCTGGCTGGACACACAAGGGGAAGCCCTGACTGGACACACAAGAGGGAACCCTGGCTGGACACACAAGGGGGAACCCTGGCTGGACACACAAGGGGGAACACTGGCTGGACACACAAGGGTGAGAGCCTGGCTGGACACACAAGGGGGAACCCTGGCTGGACACACAAGGGGGGAGCCTGGATGGACACATAAGGGGGAGCCTGGCTGGACACATGGGAAAGGGTGGGCAGGATGGCTATATGGTGGGGCAGGCTGGACACATGGAGGCCAGGATGGATATGTGAGGGGGATGGATATATGGGGGTCCGGATATATGGGGGGCGGGGCAGGCTGGACACATGATGGCCAGGATGGATATGTGGGGGGCAGGCTGGACACATGGGGGGCTAGGATAGATATGTGGAGGGGCAGGCTCGATACACGTGGGCTAGGATAAATATATGGAGGGGCCACGCTGGACATATGGGGGCCAGTATGGATATATGGGGGGGTGTCAGGATGGATATATGCAGGGGGGAAGGGCAGGATGGATATATGAGGGGGCAGGCGGGACACATGGAGGCCAGGATGGATATATGGGGGGCAGGCTGGAAACATGGAGGCCAGGATGGATATATTGTGGGGGGCAGGCTGGACACATGGAGGCCAGGAAGGATATGTAGGGGGGGCATTCTGGACACATGGAGGCCAGGATGGATATATTGGGGGCAGGCTTGACACATGGGGCTTTAGGACAGATATATGGGAGGGGGCAGGCTGGACACATGGAGGCCAGGACAGATATATGGGGGGGCAGGCTGGAAACATGGAGGCCAGGATGGATATGTGGGGGAGCAGGCTGGACACATGGAGGCCAGGATGGATATATGGGGGGAACAGGAGGGCCACATGGGGGACTAGGATGGGTATATGGGAGGGGGCAGGCTCGATACACGTGGGCTAGGATAAATATATGGAGGGGTCACACTGGACATATGGGGGCCAGAAGGGATATATGGGGGGTGTCAGGATGGATATATGCAGGGAAGGGGGGGCCAGGATGGATATATGGGGGTGCCAGGCTGAACAAGGGACTTAATTACTGTTTGGGGCCAGATTGAGGAACATACTTTATTAGTTTATGGTGGCCAGTGAGGAACATTATTATTTTAGAGTCCAATTAGAGACATTATTACTTCTGTAATATAATTTACTTTTTAGGAAATTGTTTTCCATGGGATAGGACAAAAGCGGGCTCCTGTTACTGTGCAGGGCGGCACTATATCGCTTTTTTTCTTCAACTGGTGTAGTGTAGAAGTCGGGGGGTGGAGTGGGAATATTCCCTAGAAGAGATCAGTTATTGATAACTGTGTGTTATTTTCTGCAGAGATGATTCCTGGCTGGAAGAAGTGATGGCCGTCTGTGCCAGATGAAGAAGAAAAGCGAAGATGAAGGACTTCACCTAGAGACGTCACTGGTGAGTCAGTGTATTACATGTGACTCGCCCCCTGGGCCGTGGGGCACTCGGATCCGGGCAATAGGGAAACGATGGGGGTAGTAGTGGCAACCCGGTTCCGTGGCTCAGGGTGGTCAGGCCAATGGTAGTCTGCTATGTTCTGCTGATAATGTCCGACTACGCCACCCGTGGATTGCGGTTATTAGGAACCGCCGCTGCATGCAGACCGCTGGGGCTGATGAGGTGTGCAGCTAGGGTAGTGTGACTCTCCACGGGAAGAGTGCGGCCCCAGGGCAGTATAATGGATGTTGGGAGTGATGGTAGTGGGAGTCCCAGTGCTGATAGTGCTGGAGGAGCAAGGAGCACACAGACAACAGGTTGCAGTCCAGGGTCTTTACTAAACAGGTAAACTGACCCACAAACAGTCCCGGCTAGGAGGGGACCTGGATGTCTGAGAGCAACGGGGAAATTGGCCCTGGTCAGGGTGAGGGTGTAGGCCTACCGTGCTTTCTGCGCTCCTTCTGGCTATCTCCTCCTGATAGGGTAACAGCCCACGTTTCCGAGCTTTCCGTGTTTTCTCGCCTGTATGGCCTGCGACGTGGGTTCCTTTCTGCTCCCAGCCTTGTATGGCTTTACTGGTCCCTTCTGTTGTGGCAGGGCCTCCAGGCTTCTTAGGCCAAGGAATATACAGTCCCTTGCGGACTGGTTCTCTGCTGGGGGGTGTGGAATCCTTCCAGCCTCAGACACCAAAGTCTGGTAGATTAAGTCTATTATCTGCCAAGACAGGCTTGCTTCGCCTCTTGTCTCTGGCTTGTGGCTCTCCTCCTGCCACACTTCCTCTTAGGTGCAGTGCAACTGTCTTTCCCTGCTCTGCTGAGACACGTCTCAGTCCTGAGACAGGTCATCTGGGTTCTCTCTAACCCTGCCCCCAGCACCAGCTTTTATAGGGGCAGCCTGCTCCCCCTACTGGCCTGAGACAGGAGGCATTGCATGCTAATGTTCCCCTGACTAGAGAACCTCCCCCCTGCTCCCAGACACAGCTTTAATTACACTTGTGGCATCCAGGCCAGGGTGACACATTCCCCCCTAGTGAAATTTAGTACTCCGGGACTAAACAGTAAACAAAGACAATATGCATAACAATAAAACATTAATAGACAGACGACGCACAAATTGAGTTCTTAAGGTCACAGTGTGGCCTGTGACCGGGTGTCCATATCACCAGCACAACGGGGAGCCTTAACCAGGTGGGGGTCTGTCCTACCCTAAGTCCTTCACAGTCTTAGTTCATTCCTGGGTTAGGCTCGGAACGCAGTCCATACAAGGTCCCGGTTATAAAAAGTCCATAACCTGTGAGTCCTTACGGTAGCTGCAAGAAACTGAAACAGAGTATTACCAAACATGCATGTAACTTTGCAAACAATTCAACATTTGGCAACAGGGTTATTTACAATTTTAGTACACTCTATATTCTCCAGCGAGCGGGTATCTGTCCCTTTGTGCTCCTGGTTGACCTACGTAGCCCACTGTCTGGTGGTGGACTGACTTGGCTTTCCCCACTAGCGTTAGGGGTGCAGCTACCAGCTGGGTGTACAGGTAGGGCAGGCAGCTGTCTGCGGGTCCTTTGGCTTACCGCAGGCATGGCAGGCTCACTGTCAGCAGAGGGTTGACTCTCCTGGGCTGCTGGTACAGGCTCTTCTGCCTCTGGAACTGCTTGCTCCTCTTCACCTTCCGGCTCTGGTGTTGGTTGTTGCTGTGCCGGTTGCAGGAAATGCAGGACAGGTACCACTATGGCATCATTTATGCGAGTCCAGGACTGAGGAAACTCTCCGAGAACGGTGCTGATCATTTCTTCCTTGTCCTCTGCGGGTTCAAGGTCACTCTGATCCTCTTCTGCACTACGGAGTTGCTCGGGGCACCTTTTGAGATGGTCTCTGGAGACGACACTAGTGGTTTCTCCTCCGTCCTTGGTGATTACGCACACCTTTGGGTTGTCGTGGTCAGACTGCAGTACGGTGTAGGGTTCCCTTTCCCACTGGTCGTCCAACTTATGTAGCCTTCTTTTTTGCTTTAGGACTTGCTCACCAGGTTCTAGGGGACTAGCAGGGGCGTGTTGATTGAAGAGTCTTTCTTGCTTCTCTCTCACCTGGGCCAGGCTCTTCTCCACACTCTCCTGTACCTTCTTGTACTGCAGTTGCCTTTCCGTATCCCAGTCCGCATCCGGGGAGGTGTCCTCAGGTATTAGGACTCCCATCTCCAGGTCTACGGGCAGCTTTCCTGGTCTAGCTCGCATCAGGTAAGCCGGGGTGCAGTTTGTAGCATTCACTGGGATATTGTTGTATAGGTCTATCAGGTCCGGCAGTTTTTCTGGCCACAGGCTGCGTTCCTCCAGGGGCAACGTCTTCAGGAGATCAATGACTATATTGTTCATCTTCTCACACATCCCGTTGGTTTGGGGGTGGTAAGGCGTTGTACGAATCTTCTTACAGCCATAGAGGTTGCAGAACTCCTGGAAGATTTCAGCCTCGAACGCTGGACCCTGGTCTGTCAGGACCTGTTCCGGATACCCGTGTGGACGGCAGAAATATTGCTGGAAGGCTCTGGCCGCTGTTTGGGCTGTCAAGTCCTTTACCGGGACCACCACTAGAAAACGGGAATAGTGGTCCACGATTGTCAGGGCATAGATGTATCCTGACCGGCTGGGAGCCAATTTGACATGGTCCAGAGCTACCAGCTCAAGAGGCTGCGTGGTGATGATGGGCCTCAAGGGTGTCTTCTGCCTGGCACGGTCCTTCCTCCTTAGGTGACAAGGGCCACAGTCTCTGCACCATTTTTCTACAGCTCCTCTCATGCCGACCCAAAAGAATCTTCCTCTTAGTAGGAACTCCAGTTTCTTCCAACCGAAGTGTCCCGCTCTGTCATGGTAAGCCCCCAGGACCATAGCTGCATCCCTCCTTGGGACCACGACTTGCCAGGTCAGCTCGTGCGTCCGGTGGTTGACAATCCTTCTGCACAACTTGCCTTCGTAGAGGAACAGCTTGCTCTTCTCCTTCCATAGCTGCTTGGCTTCCTCTGGGGCATCTGGATCTAAGCGGGCGTCTTCCCGGGTCAGCAGATCTTTCACCAGGCGGACTGCAGGGTCACTATCTTGGGTCTCGGCCCAGCTGTGGTGAGGTAGGGGATTCATCATCACAGTTGTTAGATCCTCCTCCTTCACGCGGTGAGAGTGTTGAGCGGCTCCATACCGGTGAAACGCGGGGAGTTCTACCTCCTCCAGCTCTTCTGGGTCTTCGTCACCTTCAGGTAAGTGAGGCATCCTTGATAGGGCGTCCGCGTTGGAGTTGGTTTTGCCTCCCCGGTACTTGATCACGAAGTCATAGTTGGAGAGACGGGCCATCCACCGCTGTTCCAGGGCACCCAGTCTTGCATTGTCCAGGTGTGTCAACGGGTTGTTGTCCGTGTACACGGTGAACTTTGCGGAGGCCAGGTAATGCTTGAAGCGTTCCGTCACGGCCCACACCACCGCCAAGAATTCTAGCTTGAAGGAGCTGTAATTCTCCGGGTTCCTCTCGGTGGGCCTCAGCTTCTGGTTGGCGTATGCGATCACCCGTTCTCTGCCCTGTTGGTTTTGGGACAATACGGCTCCCAGTCCCACATTACTGGCATCTGTGTGGAGAATGAAAGGCTGGCCATAATCAGGGTAGGCCAGGATCTCATCCCCTGTGAGGGCCATCTTTAGCTGGCGGAAGGACTCCTCTTCCGGTTTATCCCACTTGAAGGGCGGCTTTTGCCTCCTGGACTTAGACTGTCCGATCAGGAGGTCCTGCATAGGAGCTGCCATCTTGGTGAACCCGGGGATGAATCTTCGGTAGTAGCCTACCAACCCGAGAAACTGTCTCACCTCTTTGATGTTCGAGGGGCTTGGCCAGCTCTTGATTGCCGTGACATTGTCAGGGTCGGGGGCCACTCCTTCCGCGCTTACCACGTGCCCTAGGTACTGGACCTTTGGTTTCAGCAGGTGACACTTCGATGGTTTCACCTTCAGGCCATAGCCTGCCAGGGCTTTGAACACCTCGGCCAGGTGCTTCAGATGGTCCTCGTAGGTCTTCGAATAGACGATCACGTCGTCCAGGTAAAGGAGGACCGTCTCGAAGTTTCGGTGCCCTAGACAGCATTCCATCAGCCGCTGGAAGGTCCCTGGTGCGAAAGGCATGCAGTTGAATTCGCTCAGTCCCATCGGGGTGGTGAAGGCGGTCTTCTCCTTGTCAGCCTCTGCCACAGGAACCTGCCAGTACCCGCTAGTAAGGTCCAAAGTAGAAAAGAAGTTAGCTGATTTTAGTGCGGCTAAAGACTCCTCTATTCTAGGCAGCGGATATGCGTCTTTGTGAGTGATACGGTTGATTTGTCTATAGTCGACGCACATTCTCATGGTGCCGTCTTTCTTTTTGACCAGAACCAAGGGGGCTGCCCAGGGGCTACAGCTGTCTCTAATAACCCCAGCTTCTTTCATCTCTCTTAGCATGCCCCTTGCGTTCTGATAATGTGCAGGGGGTACAGGTCTGTGCCTCTCTTTTATCGGTGGGTGGCTCCCTGTTGGGATGTGGTGTTCTATCCCCTTTACTCTGCCGAAGTCTAGCGGGTGCTTACTAAAGACTCTCTCGTACTCCTGTACCACCCGGTAGACTCCTTGTTTTTGGTGCAGGGGAGTGGAGTCAGCACCCACGTGGAGTTTCTGGCACCAGTCCTCCTTTTGTTTCTGGGAGCCATTACCCTCCGCCTGAGGAGATGGAGGCAAGGGTTCCACGGCCCTGATAGCTTTGTGTTCGACCACAAACAGCTTGGCGAGTGTAGCGTACCTGGGTAAGTGTACCTCCCTCTCCCCAATGTTGAGGATGCGGACGGGCACCCTCCCATGACGGACATCAACCACCCCCCGGGCTGTCAAAATGGTGGGCCTGCTGTCTGAGTACACGGGTTCTACCATGGCTTGGTAGTCTCTACCTCTCAACCCGATTGCAGTCCGACACCAGATCATCATTTCACTTTTGGGAGGCATGGAAATGGGGAATGGGTCACTCAGTCTTACGCTACCGATCTCACCACCAGACAGTTCTACCTGCTGCCGTCTCATCAGGGCCTTTATCTCCTTGTTGAGAACTCTCTGTTGGCTGGAACTAGCATTCACCGCCACCTGTTGTAAGATTACAATTACCTCTGAAAGACAATTTTCAATTACATTAGTACCCACAGTTATTTTAGGGTGACTTTCACGACGGTCAATGTCCACAATAATCACTCCCTGTGCCGGTAGTTCAACTTTACCAATCTTAATGGTCATCTCCTTGAACCCCATCTGCGGCACGGGTAAGCCATTACTGGCGATGATGCTCAAGTTACCGTCTGGATACCGTGTGATATCAACATCAGTCCAATACTGCTTAAAAAGTACATAAGGGATAGTGGTTACTTGTGACCCAGTATCCAGCAAGGCGCTCATGGGGATACCGTCCAGCACCACGGGTAAAACTGGGCGCCCCCCAACGTACTTATTATGCCAATTGTAAGGGCCTGGTAATCTTATGCCTGGGGGTTGGCCCTCTGCCCCAGGTTGGACCCGTTTAAATTACAGTACCTGGAAATGTGTCCGGGCTGGTTGCATCGACGGGAAATGGGCTGTCCATCCTCTGCGTAGCGGTCTGAGGGCCTCCCTCGGAACGACGGGATCCTCCTCTGTCGACGCCATGGGACATCCTCCGGACTTGAAGCCAGCTCGATGGGTCTTGACGGGTCCACTTGCAACGCCTGGACGGTCCTGGTCAACGCCGCGACGCTCCTGGTCAGCTCCTGGACTTGTTGGTGCAGATCTTTCGACGGGGCTTGGTTCAGGGCCTATGCATCAGCCTCCACGGAGTCCATAGAGGAGGGCGCCGCCTCCTGGTGGTAAGTGATAGCAGGGCGCCGGGGGTTTATAGCGCCACTGGTTGCAGATTCACGGAGCACCCTTATGGCCCTGTCCTTAAATTGGGCAAAGGTCAGGTCGAGGTTCTGAAAGAACATGAGGCGCAGTTGGGCCCTGTGGGCGCTAGACAGCAGACCTTCTATGAATTGTTCTGTTAGCAGCTTATCCGTTTCCTGCACACTGCCAGGGTCAGTTTGTTGAATAGCCCTCAAGGCTTCCTGCAGATTTAGGGCATAGTCTCTGATGCTGTCCTGTGCCCGCTGCTTACATCCATAGAACCTCATTTTAATCTCAGCGGAGGTACGTGTGTCAAAGGTACCCCGCAGCCGGGCCAGAATACCCTTCACAGTCCTTTTCTCCTCAGTGGGCCATGATTTTACCTCCCGCTGGGCTGCGCCAGTTAACTGCCCTGTTAATATGCTGACCTTCTGTTCCTCTGTCAGGGGGTAAACGTGGAACAAACTGTATAGCCTTTCCTTGAAGTCAGTTAGGGCATGGGGCTCCCCTGAGTATTTGGGCAGCCAGGCCGCTCCAGGGATGTAGGGCAAGGAAAAGGGCACCACCGCTGCTGTAGTTGCGTTGGTGGTAGTGGGCGCCTCTGTGTCCGTCATCTTCCTCCCCCCCTAGTTACGCGTGGTCTACCTTCCGACGATCCTCTTCTGTAGGCCGCGGCTCCGCTGCTGCTGCTATGGACGAGGACCTGGCGTCGCGTCCTGATGACGTCAGCGTCGCTCTCTCTCCCTTCCAGGACCTTGCGCAGCGTCGGTGCGTGGGGCGGAGCTTCGGATCTCGCGCGGTTTTGACGTCCACGCCCCTCTTCTTCCCGCGCGGCGTCCTGAAGATGGCGTCCGATGGCGGGAAGCAGCTGCGGATGGCGGGAAGGCGGCAGAAGATGGCGGGAAACGGTCCAAGATGGCGTCCGATGGCGGGAATCGGCTCCGGATGGCGGGAAAAGACTCCGGACGGCGGGAAACTTTGCCACAGGTAAGTTACAAAAGTCTTTTTCAGGCACGCAGTACCCGGTGGTTGCGGGCACGAAATCCTGCCGACTACGCCAAAGCTGACTCGCCCCCTGGGCCGTGCGGCACTCGGATCCGGGCAATAGGGAGACGATGGGGGTAGTAGTGGCGACCCGGTTCCGTGGCTCAGGGTGGTCAGGCCAATGGTAGTCTGCTATGTTCTGCTGATAATGTCTGACTACGCCACCCATGGATTGCGGTTATTAGGAACCGCCGCTGCCTGCAGACCGCTGGGACTGATGAGGTGTGCAGCTAGGGTAGTGTGACTCTCCACGGGAAGAGTGCGGCCCCAGGGCAGTATAATGGATGTTGGGAGTGATGGTAGTGGGAGTCCCAGTGCTGATAGTGCTGGAGGAGCAAGGAGCACACAGACAACAGGTTGCAGTCTAGGGTCTTTACTAAACAGGTAAACTGACCCACAAACAGTCCCGGCTAGGAAGGGACCTGGATGTCTGAGAGCAACGGGGAAATTGGCCCTGGTCAGGGTGAGGGTGTAGGCCTACCGTGCATTCTGCGCTCCTTCTGGCTATCTCCTCCTGATAGGGTAACAGCCCACGTTTCCGAGCTTTCCATGTTTTCTCGCCTGTATGGCCTGCGACGTGGGTTCCTTTCTGCTCCCAGCCTTGTATGGCTTTACTGGTCCCTTCTGTTGTGGCAGGGCCTCCAGGCTTCTTAGGCCAAGGAATATACAGTCCCTTGCGGACTGGTTCTCTGCTGGGGGATGTGGAATCCTTCCAGCCTCAGACACCAAACTCTGGTAGATTAAGTCTGTTATCTGCCAAGACAGGCTCTCTTCGCCTCTTGTCTCTGGCTTGTGGCTCTCCTCCTGCCACACTTCCTCTTAGGTGCAGTGCAACTGTCTGTCCCTGCTCTGCTGAGACACGTCTCAGTCCTGAGACAGGTCATCTGGGTTCTCTCTAACCCTGCCCTCAGCACCAGCTTTTATAGGGGCAGCCTGCTCCCCCTACTGGCCTGAGACAGGAGGCATTGCATGCTAATGTTCCCCTGACTAGAGAACCTCCCCCCTGCTCTCAGACACAGCTTTAATTACACTTGTGGCATCCAGGCCAGGGTGACACACATGTACACTTACACTACACACGTGGTCAAAACTGTTGGTACCCCTCGTTTAATGAAAGAAAAACCCACAATGGTCACAGAAATAACTTGAATCTGACAAAAGTAATAATAAATTAAAAATCTATGAAAATGAACAAATGAAAGTCAGACATTGCTTTTCTGCTTCCACAGAATAAAAAAAAATAAATAAACTGATGAAACAGGCCTGGACAGAAATGATGGTTCTTCTTAACTTTATATTTTGCTGAACAACCTTTTGAGGCAATCACTGCAATCAAACGACTCCTGTAACTGTCAATGAGACTTCTGCACCTCTCCACAGGTATTTTGGCCACTCCTCATGAGCAAACTGCTCCAGTTGTCTCATGCTTGAAGGTTGCCTTTTCCAGACGGCATGTTTCAGCTCTTTCCAAAGATGCTCAATAGGATTTAGGTCAGGGCTCATAGAAGCCACTTCAGAATAGTCCAATGTTTTCCTCTTAGCCATTGTTGGGTGTTTTTAGCTGTGTGTTTTGGGTCATAATACTGTTGCAAGACCCATGACCTGCGACTGAGACCACGCTTTCTGACACTGGGCAGCACATTTCTCTCTAGAATCCCTTGATAGTCTTGAGATTTCATTGTACCCTGCACAGATTCAAGACACCCTGTGCCAGATGCGGCAGACCAGCCCCAAAACATAAAAGAGACTCCTCCATGTTTCACAGTAGGGACAGTGTTCTTATCTTGATATGCTTCATTTTTCCATCTGTGAACATAGATCTGATGTGCCTTGCCAAAAACTTCCATTTTTGTCTCATCTGTCCATAGGGCATTCTCCTAAAAGCTTTGTGACTTGTGAACATGTAGTTTGGCAAATTCCAGTCTGGCTTTTTTATGATTTTTTTTCAACAATGG
The DNA here is from genome assembly GCF_046119375.1 of Phyllobates terribilis. NCBI lineage: Eukaryota > Metazoa > Chordata > Amphibia > Anura > Dendrobatidae > Phyllobates > Phyllobates terribilis. The sequence continues at coordinate 3,060,712 of NW_027362940.1, read as the reverse complement.
TGTACTCCTTGGTTGTCTCCCATGAAGTCCACTTTAGATCAAACAACGACGGATGGTGCGATCTGACACTGATGTTCCTTGAGCTTGAAGTTCACCTTTAATCTCTTTAGAAGTTTTCCTGGGCTCTTTTGTTACCATTCATATTATTCGTCTCTTTGATTTGTTATCAATTTTCCTCCTGCTGCCACGTCCAGGGAGGTTGGCTACAGTCCCATGGATCTTAAATTTCTGAATAATATGTGCAACTGTAGTTACAGGAACATCAAGCTGCTTGGAGATGGTCTTATAACCTTTACCTTTAACATGCTTGTCTATAATTTTCTTTCTAATCTCATGAGACAACTCTTTCCTTTGCTTCCTTTGGTCCATGTTGAGTGTGGTACACACCATGTCACCAAACAGCACAGTGAGTATCTGTAGCCCTATATACAGGCCCACTGACTGATTACAAGATTGTCGACACCTGTGATGCTAATTAGTGGACACAACTTGATTTAACATGTCCCTTTTGTCACATTATTTTCAGGGGTACCATCATTTCTGTCCAGGCCTATTTCAAGAGTTTAATTTTTTTTTAAATTCTGTGGAAGCAGGGTTGAAAAGCAATGTCTGTCTTTCATTTGTTCATTTTCATCGATTTTTAATTTATTATTACTTTTGTCAGATTCAAATTTTTTCTGTGACCATTGTGGGTTTTTCTTTCATTAAACGAGGGGTACCAACAATTTTGACCACGTGTGTATATAGTATATGCAGAGCTCCTGTGTATGTCACTGGTGATCACTGTATTACCTATACACTATATACAGAGCTCCTGTCTATAATGTCACTGGTGATCACTGTGTTACCTGTACACTGACACTATATACAGAGCTCCTGTGTATAATGTTGCTGGTGGTAATAACAGTGTTGTTAGTATTGTGGTTTTGTATTCATGATCAGTATTGTAGTATTTGGTCACCTTGGGGTGGTAATATATGGTCTGGTCATAGTTTGGCCATATTTGTTCCTTGTATGTGGTATTATTCGGTCACTATGTAGTGGTAATATGTGATCTAGTCAAGGTGTGGCGATATTTGTCCCTTTTGTATGTGGTATTATTGGTGTTGATATAGTGGACTGTGTTGTGTATGGCGGTCATTTTATTCTCGCTGATCTTAACTAGGAAAAGATTTTTTTCCATTAGGCCACAGCCCCACCATCAGTATTTGGTCAGTATTTTTCTCAGGAGTGGCTGCCGAAACCAGGAATGGTTGATTAATGCAGAATTGGTGACTTGTTTCTATTATACCTTTTCTCTGATTGTTCATCACCTGTTTTGGCTCCCACTCCTGAGAAAAAATACTGACTGGACACTGACCGAATACTGATAGTAGGGCCGTGGCCTTAGCGATTAAATACTTGGACCAGAGCGGCAGAGATGCACTTACAGGGGTTCTCCGGTGAAAACAAGTAATCACCTCTCCACAGGATCATTGATAATATTGATTGGTGGGGGTCTGACTGCTTGCACACACCGGCAGAATGTGGAGCTTTTCTCCCCATTAGACTGGAGCGGCATGTGAGATGCGACCACTGATCCATTCATTCTCTCAGTGGCTGTGAGCGCTGCTCTTTTTTGCAAGTCTCTAAGAGAATGAATAGAGCTGCGGTCAGACGTCCCACCTGCCGCAGCATTTTAAAATAGGGATAAGTGTTCTGTCAGGGATAAAACTTCCCCATTCTTCCGATAGGTGCGTTTTCCAATGTTCGGACACAAATGCTCAATAAGTGATCACCTATCCTGTAGAGCCCATGGATCGGTGATAACTTGTTTTAACTAGTGTTGAGCGAGTATGTTCTGTCCGAGTATGCTCGGGCCGAGCGCCGAGTATTTACAGCTGCTCGGTGATATGGTTGAATCGCTCCCGTGTGCATGATTTGCAACTGTTTGACAGCTTTAACCCCTTAACGACATGTCACGTATTAGTACGCGCATGTCGTTATCCTCCGGTTCAGTGAGGGCTCCGGCGCTGAGCCCGCACTGAACCAAGCACATGTCAGCTGATTATTACAGCTGACATGTGCGCGCAACAGGCGCGGGTGGAATCGCGATCCACCAGCGGCTGTTAACATATTAAATGCCGCTGTCAATCTCCGACAGCGGCATTTAATGCGCGCTTCCTGGAAGCGCGTCACTTACCCCGCCCATCGGCGACCCCGTCACATGATCGCGGGTCGGCGATGTGTGGTCATGACAACCCTGGGTCTGCAGCAGACACCAGTGGTTGTAATGATCCTGTCGCTATGAGCGCCATCTAGTGGTCGGCGCTCATAGGACAGGACCATTTCTGCTGCATACAGGGGAACTGCTGGTCCCCTGTATGTAGCAGAGGCGATCGGACAGTTGCTGCTTCAAGTCTCCTATGGAGACTACAGAAGCAAGCAAAAAGTGAAAAAAAAAAGTTTTAAAAAATATGAAAAAAATAAAAAAATGTAAAAGTTTAAATCACCCCCTAAAATCATAAAATAAACCCCACATACACATATTTGGCATTGCCGCGTTCAGAATAGCCTGATCTATCAATATAAAAATAGAATTAATGCGATCGGTAAATGGCGTAATGAGAAAAAAATTCTAAACGCCAGAATTACGTTTTTTGGTCACCGTAAAATTGCAATAAAATGCAATAACGGGCGATCAAAACATCGGATCTACCCCAAAATAGCATCTATAAAAACTTCAGCTCGGTTCACAAAAAATAAGCCCTCACCCTGCCCCAGATCCCGAAAAATGGAGACGCTACGGGTCTCGGAAAATGGCACCATTTTTTTTTTTTTTACCAAACTTTGGAATTTTTTTTCATCACTTAAATAAAAAAGAACCTATACATGTTTGGTGTCTACGAACTCGTAATGACCTGGAGAATAATAATGGCAGGTCAGTTTTAGCATTCAGTGAACGTGGTAAAAAAAATAAAAAAAAACCTCAGTGGTATTGCACTTTTTTTGCAATTTCACGGCGCTTGGAATTTTTTTCCCGTTTTCCCGTACACGGCATGGTAAAACTAGTAATGGCGTTAAAAAGTACAACTCGTCCCGCAAAAAATAAGCCCTAACATGGCCATATTGACTAAAAAATAAAAACGCTATGGCTCTGGGAACAAGTGGAGCAAAAAGCGAAAATGCAAAAATGGAAAATGCTCCGCGGCTTAAGGGGTTAATACATGTGAGGAATGTCTATTTCTTACACATTCCTCACATGCAGGGTCGGACTGGGGTGTCTGGGGCCCACAGGGAGAACTGACTCTAGGGGCCCACCTACAGCCATATGCAAATATCTGTTTTCCGCTATCCCTGTTATAGTGGAGCATTGACTGGCGGCTCCTGCACATCTACTGTGCACCACTATAACTGGGATGTGCAATTACGGTAGTTTGCATTAAAGGGCTTCTTTGGTTAAAACAAGTTATCACCGATCCATGGGATCCACAGGATCGGTGATCACTTATTGATCGTTTGGGTCCGAACATTGGAAAAGGCGCCTATCAGAAGAATGGGGAAGTTTCATCCCTGACAGGACACTTATCCCCATTTTAAAATGCAGCTTCCAAAAAAGAGCAGCGCTCACAGTCACTGAGGGAATGACTGGATGAGTGGTCGCATCTCACATGCCGCTCCAGTCTAATGGGGAGAAAAGCTCCACATTCTGCCGGTGTGTGCAAGCAGTCAGACCCCCACCAATCAATATCATCACTGATCCTGTGGAGAGGTGATTACTTGTTTTCACCAGAGAACCCCTGTAAGTGCATCTCTGCCGCTCTGGTCCAAGTATTTAATCTCTAAGGCTGCGGCCCTACTATCAGTATTTGGTCAGTATTCAGTCAGTATTTTTTCTCAGGAGTGGGAGCCAAAACCAGGTGAGGAACAATCAGAGAAAAGGTATAATAGAAACAAGTCACCAATTCTGTATTTATCACCCACTCCTGGTTTTGGCAGCTACTCCTGAGAAAAAATACTGACCGAATACTGATGGTGGGGCTGTGGCCTAATGGAAAAAAATCTTTTCCTAGTTAATATCAGCAAGAACAAAATGACTGCCATACACAACACAGTCCACTATATCAACACCAATAATACCACATACAAAAGAGACAAATATCGCCACACCATGACTAGATCACATATTACCACCACATAGTGACCGAATAATACTACATACAAGGAACAAATACGGCCACACCATGACCAGACCACATATTACCACCCCAAAGTGACCAAATACTACAATACTGATCATGAATACAAACCACAATACTAACAACACTGTTATTACCACCAGTGACATTATACACAGGAGCTCTGTATATAGTGTCAGTGTACAGGTAATACAGGGATCACCAGTGACATTATACACAGGAGCTCTGTATATAGTGTCAGTGTACAGGTAATACAGGGATCACCAGTGACATTATACACAGGAGCTCTGTATATAGTGTACAGTGTACAGGCAATACAGTGACCACCAGTGACATTATACACTGGATCTCAGTATATAGTGTCAGTGTACAGGTAATACAGGGTTCACCAGTGACATTATACACAGGAGCTCTGTATAGAGTGTCAGTGTACAGGTAATACAGTGATCACCAGTGACATTATACACTGGAGCTCTGTATTTAGTGTACAGGTATTACAGTGGTCACCAGTGACATTATACACAGGAGCTCTGTATATAGTGTACAGGTAATACAGTGGTCACCAGTGACATTATACACAGGAGCTCTGTATATATTGCACAGGTAATACAGTGGTCACAAGTGACATTATACACAGAAGCTCTGTATATAGTGTATACATAATATAGTGATCACCAGTGACATACACAGGAGTTCTGTATATACTATATACACACACGTGGTCAGAATTGTTGGTACCCCTCGTTTAATGAAAGAAAAACCCACAATGGTCACAGAAATATCTTGAATCTGACAAAAGTAATAATAAATTAAAAATCTATGAAAATGAACAAATGAAAGTCAGACATTGCTTTTCTGCTTCCACTGAATTAAAAAAAAAAATTAAACTCATGAAATCAGCCTGGACAGAAATGATGGTACCCCTGAAAATAATGTGACAAAAGGGACATGTTAAATAAAGTTGTGTCCACTAATTAGCATCACAGGTGTCTACAATCTTGTAATCAGTCAGTGGGCCTGTATATAGGGCTACAGATACTCACTGTGCTATATATAGGGCTGCAGATACTCACTGTGCCTGTATATAGGGCTACAGATACTCACTGTGCCTGTATATAGGGTTACAGATACTCACTGTGCCTGTATATAGGGTTACAGATACTCACTGTGCCTGTATATAGGGTTACAGATATTCACTGTGCCTGTATATAGGGTTACAGATACTCACTGTGCTTGTATATAGGGATACAGATACTCACTGTGCCTGTATATAGGGTTACAGATATTCACTGTGCCTGTATATAGGGTTACAGATACTCACTGTGCTTGTATATAGGGCTACAGATACTCACTGTGCTTGTATATAGGGCTACAGATACTCACTGTGTTGTTTGGTGACATGGTGTGTACCACACTCAACATGGACCAGAAGAAGCAAAGGAAAGAGCTGTCTCAGGAGATTAGAAAGAAAATTATAGAAAAGCATGTTAAAAGGTAAAGGTTATAAGACCATCTCCAAGCAGCTTGATGTTTCTGTGACTACAGGTGCACATATTATTCAGAAATTTAAGATCCATGGGACTGTAGCCAACCTCCCTGGACGTGGCTGCAGGAGGAAAATTGATGACAAATCAAAGAGACGGATAATATGAATGGTAACAAAAGAGCCCAGAATAACTTCTAAAGAGATTAAAGGTGAACTTCAAGCTCAAGGAACATCAGTGTCAGATCGTACTATCCACCGTTGTTTGATCCAAAGTGAACTTCATGTAAGACGACCAAGGAGAACACCATTGTTGAAAAAAAAAATAGTAAAAAAGCCAGACTGGAATTTGCCAAACTACATGTTGACAAGCCACAAAGCTTCTGGGAGAATGTACTATGGACAGATGAGACAAAAATTGAAGTTTTTGGCAAGGCACATCAGCTCTATGTTCACAGATGGAAAAATATCAAGAAAAGAACACTGTCCCTACTGTGAAACATGGTGGAGGCTCTGTTATGTTCTGGGGCTGCTTTGCTGCACCTGGCACAGGGTGTCTTGAATCTGTGCAGGGTACAATGAAATCTCAAGACTATCAAGGGATTCTAGAGAGAAATGTGCTGCCCAGTGTCAGAAAGCTTGGTCTCAGTCGCAGGTCTAGCAACAGGATAATGACCCAAAACACACACAGCTAAAAACACCCAAGAATGGCTAAGAGGAAAACATTGGACTATTCTGAAGTGGCTTCTATGAGCCCTGACCTAAATCCTATGGAGCATCTTTGGAAAGAGCTGAAACATTCTGGAAAAGGCAACCTTCAAACACGAGACAACTGGAGCAGTTTGCTCATGAGGAGTCGGCCAAAATACCTGTCGAGAGGCGCAGAAGTCTCATTGACAGTTACAGGAATCGTTTGATTGCAGTGATTGCCTCAAAAGGTTCAACAAAATATTAAGTTAAGAAGAACCATCATTTCTGTCCAGGCCGATTTCATGAGGTTAATTTTTTTTTAAATTCTGTGGAAGCAGAAAATCAATGTCTGACCTTCATCTCTTCATTTTCAAAAATTTGTAATTTATCAGATTGAAGTTATTTCTGTGACCATTGTGGGTTTTTCTTTCATTAAACGAGGGGTACCAACAATTTTGACCACGTGTGTAGTGTAAGTGTACATGTAATACACTGACTCACCAGTGATGTCTCTAGGTGAAGTCCTTCATCTTCGCTTTTCTTCTTCATCTGGCACAGACGGCCATCACTTCTTCCAGCCAGGAATCATCTCTGCAGAAAATAACACACAGTTATTAATAACTGATCTCTTCTAGAGAATATTCCCACTTTCCCCCCCCGACCTCTACACTACACCAGTTGAAGAAAAAAAGCAACATAGTGCCGTCCTGCACAGTAACAGGACTCCTCTTTTGTCCCATCCCATGGAAAACAATTTCCTAAAAAGTAAATTATATTACAGAAGTAATAATGTAATAATAATTGGAATCTAAAGTAATAATGTTCCCCACTGGTCACCATAAACTAATAAAGTATGTTCCTCAATCTGGCTCCCAAACAGTAATTAAGTCCCTTGTCTAGCCAGGCACCCCCATATGTCCCTTCTGGCCACCATTTGTCTAGTGTGACCCCTCCATATATTTATCCTAGCACATGTGTATCGAGCCTGCCCCCTCCCATATACCCATCCTAGCCCCCCCATGTGCCAGTCTGCCCCCCCACATATCCATCCTTGCTTCCATGTTTCCAGCCTGCGCCCCCATATGTCCCCCCCATATATCCTCCATGTGTCCAGCCTGCCCTCTACATATTCATCCTGGCCTCCATGTGTCCAGCCTCTCCCCTCATATATCCATACTGCCCTTACCCCCTGCATATATCCATCCTGACACCCCCCATATATCCAGCGTGCCCCTCCATATATTTATGCTAGCCCATGTGTATCGAGCCCGCCCCCCCCGCATATTCATCCTAGCCCCCCATGTGTCCAGCCTGTCCCCCCCCATATATCCATCCTGGCCTCCATGTGTTCAGCCTGCCCCCCCTCCCCCATATATCCATCCTGGCCTCCATAAGTCCAGCTTGCCCCCCCCCCCATATATCCATCCTGGCCTCCATATATCCATCTTGCCCCCCCATATATCCATCCTGCCCCCCCCATATATCCATCCTGCCCCCCATATATCCATCCTGGCCTCCATGTGTCCAGCCTGCCCCCCATATACCCATCCTGCCCACCCCCCTTTGCCTGGGTCCACCTTGGTTCCCCCTTGTGTGTCCTGCCAGGGCTCCCCCTTGTGTGTCCAGCCAGGGCTCCCCTCCCTTGCGTGTCCAGCCAGGGCTCCCCCCTTGCGTGTCCAGCCAAGGCTCCCCCCCTTGCGTGTCCAGCCAGGGCCCCCCCCCTTGCGTGTCCAGCCAGGGTTCCCCCCTCGTGTGTCCAGCTGGGCCCCCCCTCGTGTGTCCGTCCAGCTGGGCCCCCCCTCGTGTGTCCGTCCAGCTGGGCCCCCCCTCGTGTGTCCGTCCAGCTGGGCCCCCCCTCGTGTGTCCGTCCAGCTGGGCCCCCCCTCGTGTGTCCGTCCAGCTGGGCCCCCCCTCGTGTGTCTGTCCAGCTGGGCCCCCCCTCATGTGTCTGTCCAGCTGGGCCCCCCCTCGTGTGTCTGTCCAGCTGGGTCCCCCCTCGTGTGTCTGTCCAGCTGGGCCCCCCCTTGTGTGTCTGTCCAGCTGGGCCCCCCCCCTTGTGTGTCTGTCCAACTTGGCCCCCCCTTGTGTGTCTGTCCAGCTTGGCCCCCCCTTGTGTGTCTGTCCAGCTGGGCCCCTCTTGTGTGTCTGTCCAGCTGGGCCCCCCTTGTGTGTCTGTCCAGCTGGGCCCCCCTTGTGTGTCTGTCCAGCTGGGCCCCCCCTTGTGTGTCTGTCCAGCTGGGCCCCCCCTTGTGTGTCTGTCCAGCTGGGCCCCCCCTTGTGTGTCTGTCCAGCTGGGCCCCCCCTTGTGTGTCTGTCCAGCTGGGCCCCCCCTTGTGTGTCTGTCCAGCTGGGCCCCCCCTTGTGTGTCTGTCCAGCTGGGCCCCCCCTTGTGTGTCTGTCCAGCTGGGCCCCCCCTTGTGTGTGTGTCCAGCTGGGCCCCCCCTTGTGTGTGTGTCCAGCTGGGCCCCCCCTTGTGTGTCTGTCCAGCTGGGCCCACCCCTTGTGTGTCTGTCCAGCTTGGCCCCCCCTTGTGTGTCTGTCCAGCTGGGCCCCCCCTTGTGTGTCTGTCCAGCTGGGCCCCCCCTTGTGTGTCTGTCCAGCTGGGCCCCCCCTTGTGTGTCTGTCCAACTTGGCCCCCCCTTGTGTGTCTGTCCAGCTGGGCCCCCCCCTTGTGTGTCTGTCCAGCTGGGCCCCCCCTTGTGTGTCTGTCCAACTTGGCCCCCCCTTGTGTGTCTGTCCAGCTGGGCCCCCCCCTTGCGTGTCTGTCCAACTTGGCCCCCCCCTTGTGTGTCTGTCCAACTTGCCCCCCCCCTTGTGTGTCTGTCCAGCTGGGCCCCCCCTTGTGTGTCTGTCCAGCTGGGCCCCCCCCTTGTGTGTCTGTCCAACTTGGTCCCCCCTTGTGTGTCTGTCCAGCTGGGCCCCCCCTTGTGTGTCTGTCCAGCTGGGCCCCCCCCCTTGTGGGTCTGTCCAGCTGGGCCCCCCCTTGTGTGTCCTGCTGGCCCCCGCCTTGTGTGTCCAGACCATTACACACACACACACACATACACACACACACACACACACACACACACCTCTTACCTTCCTGCGATCCTGTGCGGTGTCCTCCTTCTCCTGAGTTGCGCGCCTCCTTCACAGCAGGCGCATGACGATGACGTCATACGCCGGCCGGCGAAGGGAGACACGCAGCTTCAGCTGCTTCACAGGGACGTGCGCCGCGGTGGTTCAGGTAATGAACGCTGCGTGCGCGCGTCCCTGCATACACTATGCCTGCGCTTTTAAAGGGCCCGTGCCCCTTAAAACCGCAGGATTTTTTTTTGTTCTCTTCTCCCCCCTCTACTCTGCAGCAGGGGGCGGGGCCCACCGGGAAATTTCCCGGTATCCCGCCAGCCCAGACCGACCCTGCTCACATGTATTAAAACCGTCAAACAGTCGCAAATCATGCACATGGGAGCGATTCAACCATATCACCGAGGAGCTATAAATACTCGGAGCTCGGCCCGAGCATACTCGCTTAACAGAACATACTCGCTCAACACTAGTTTTAACCAAAGAAGCTCTTTAATGCAAACATGTCCATCCCAGTTAGAGTGTCGCCCAGTAGATGTGCAGGAGCCGCCAGTCAATGCTCCACTATAACAGGGAGAGCGGATAACAGATATTTGCATCTTGCTGTAGGTGGGCCCCTAGAGTTAATTTCCCCTGTGGGCCCCAGACACCGCAGTCCGACCCTGGTCATCAATATCAGATCAGTGAGGTTCCAACACACGGCCCCCTCACCAATAAGACAGCAGCTGGAAATACTCAGCGTAGAGAGCCCAAACAGCACAGCTCTGTACACTGTGTAGTGGCCGATCTTGGTACTGCAGCTCCTATTGAAATGATTGTGATCTGAGCTGTAGTACCCGAAACCAGCCATTGCACAGTGTGCGGAGCTGTGCTATTCCAGCTCTTAACACTGTGTACATCATCTTGCAGAAGTAGCTGATGTCTGGGGATTTCAGGTGTCAGACCCCCACTAATCACTGTATGAGTTCTGCTCTACTCCTTTATTAAAGGGGTGGTCTTGTGTTCCTCTCATCAGAAGCTGAAGATTTACAGTTCTGGCCGGTGGCTTGGCTGAGCCGCTTGTCTGAATTGTGCCCTCTTGCATTCTGCGGGCAGAGGCGGCTTTGCCTCTGCAGAATGGGACAGGCACAGGGGCACTGAAGTCCACCAGTCTGCAAGTGAGCGCTTCTTGCCAAGGAGACCAGCCACTTCTCAGGTGGTCAGTAACCATAGCAATGAGCTGTACACTGCAGAATTAAAAATCTTTTCCTTCTTGAGAACAGAGAAGATTTTGAATAAGAAGGAAATTGCAAAGTTTCTTGTTTTTACAAGCTCTTTGCAATCTTAGCCTTTTAATACATTCATTTTATTTAGTTATATATTTATTTTACTCTCTTATATAGCGCCGTTAGATTTTGTAGCACCCTTACAGACATTATCATCACTGTCCCCATTGGGGCTCACAATATGAATTCCCTATCAGTATGTCTTTGGAGTGTGGGAGGAAACCGGAGAACCCGGAGGAAACCCACACAAACACGGGGAGAACATACAAACTCCTTGCAGATGTTGTCCTTGCTATTATATGAACCCAGCCCCACAGCGTTAATCATTGACCCACCATGTTGCCCACATTCCTCGGCTTTTTTAAGATTTTCTGCAATGAATAAGAACACTGAAGAAAATCTAGATTGATCAACATTTAATATCACAAATGCAGTTGCTGCAAAACTTGTCCATAGTCCTGTTCCCAGCTGAAAATTGGATACAATTGTATCTTGTGTAGACAATGCTCTGTGAGCTAAATAGCCGGGATCCACTGCTACAAGGCAGGAAACAGACAGATTCTGCTGATGGGTTCTGCTCCCAGAGCATTATTCAGCCTGGACATCTCAGCTCAGAGCAAAACCAGCTATAAGGCTGTGTGCACACCTAGCAGATTTGATGCAGATTTACATGCGTTTTTTCTGCTAGAGAGAAGCGTTTTCACATGCATTTTTTCAAGCAATTTTCCAAGCGATTTTGAGCATCACTTGGAAAAGTGCTTGATAAGTTGATCACACAATATAAATCCATGCAACCGAAATGGATCTATAATGTGTGAACAACTTAGATGCTTTAAATGCAGCATCTATAGTAAAAAAAAGAATCAAAACGTTAATAAATAAAAAAAAACAACTGTATATTCACCTCTCCGGCGGCCCCCGGTCTGCTCTCCGGTCTCCTCCGGTCTGCTCCCGGCCGCGTCTTCTCTCTTCAGCGTCCCGCAGTGTACGGTCAGGACCTGCGGTGACGTCATTTAGTCAGCTGATGGCCACGCGACCATCACCTGATGCCGACGTCAGCGGTCATGCGACCATCACCTGACTAAATGACGTCAGCGCAGGTCCTGACAGTACAGACAGCAGACCGGAGGAGACCGGAGAGCAGACCGGGGGCCGCCGGAGAGGTGAATATACAGGTTTTGTTTGTTTTTAACTTTTTTATTTCTTTTTTTCACCGCGTGGTAGCCGGGATGAAGAGGAGTTGTAGTCTCGTCTTCCTCCCAGATACCACACGCATCGCGAATAAGCTTCAGCGTAATCGCAGTAGAAATGGTCATGCTGCGTTTTGCAAAGTAATGCGAATTCGGCGCGCAAATTAGCGCATCATGTGCACAGCACATCCGAATTCACATGGCTTTGCATGGCAGACTGTTTTACAAGCGTTTTCGCGGCCGTAAAAACACCGCAAAAACGCTACAAAAACGCTACGTGGGCACATAGCCTAAGGCTGTGTGCCCACGACGCGTATTTTAAGCGTTTCCGCATGGCAAAAACGCTGCAGAAACGCTTAAAGACGCATGTTAGAAGGTCTGCCATGTTCCCCAATGATAGTCCGCATGTGCTGTGCACATGCTGCAGAAATTTCCGCTGCGGATTATCATTGCGGAAAAAAACGCAGCACTACCAATTATTTTGCGGAAGCGCAGCGTTTTCCTGGCCATTGACTTGCATTGGAACGCATGGATTCCGCTTCACTAGATAAGCACATGCGGAATACATGCGTTCAATGTGCGGATGGTACCCGCGTGTGGAGGATGGGAGACTCTCCTCCGGACCCGGGTACCATAGAACCTGTCAAAATAAAGAATAAAATAAAAAATAAATGTTATATTTACCTTCTGACGGCCCCCGCTGCGCTCGTCCTCCCATGTCGGCAGCTCGCGATGGACTGAAGGACCAGCGCTGACGTCATAGTCATGTGACGGCAGGTCCTTCAGTGTACCGCGATCTGCCGGCAGCCAGGACGGAGCGAAGCGAGACTGCGGGGGCCATCGGAAGGTAAGTATAGATTTATTTTTTTATTTTTAACCAATCGTTGAGGTCACACTATATAAATCCATGCCGTTTTCATGGATTTCTATAGTGTGACCAAGTTGACAAGCACTTTCCAAGTGATGCTAAAATCGCTTGTAAAGCGCTTGTCAACCCGCATGCGGAAATGCATGTGAAGAACGCTCCACTTCTGCATGTCCCTGGCAGGAAAAACGCATGTACAATCCGCATATACAATCCGCATGTACAATCCGCGTGTACAATCCGCATATACAATCCGCATGTACAATCCGCGTGTACAATCCGCGTGTACAATCCGCATATACAATCCGCATGTACAATCCGCGTGTACAATCCGCATATACAATCCGCATGTACAATCCGCGTGTACAATCCGCATATACAATCCGCGTGTACAATCCGCGTGTACAATCCGCGTGTACAATCCGCATGTACAATCCGCATGTACAATCCGCATGCGTTTTTTCTGCCAGCGAGATGCAGAAACGCTCAGGAAAAATCCGGAGCATTTCTGCATCGTGGGCACATAGCCTAAGTCTCTGCATTTGTCTGCTTACACATCAGTACATTTCTGAACACATTCAGCAAAAATTGCAGTACATTTGTTAAAATTGGGCATATAGCATACTATAGGTGCTTCTCACAAAATTAGAATATCATCAAAAAGTTAATTTATTTCAGTTCTTCAATACAAATAGTAAAACTCATATTATATAGAGTCATTACAGACAGAGTGATCTATTTCAAGTGTTTATTTCTGTTAATGTTATTATCTCAGTAAATTAGAATACTTTATAACACCAGCTTGAAAAATGTTTTTAAAATCTGAAATGTTGTCCTACTGAAATGTATGTTCAGTAAATGCCCTCAATACTTGGCCAGGCTCCTTTTGCATCAATTACTGCATCAATGCGGCAATGTGGCATGGAGGCGATCAGCCTGTGACACTGCTGAGGGGTTATGGAAGCCCAGGTGGCTTTGATAGAAGCCTTCAGCTCGTCTGCATTGTTGGGTCTGGTGTCTCTCATCTTTCTCTTGACAATACCCCATAGATTCTCTATAATAGATTCTCTATGGGGTTAAGGTCAGGTGAGTTTGCTGCCAATCAAGCACAGTGATACTGTTGTGTAAACCAGGTATTGGTACTTTTGGCAGTGTGGACAGGGGCCAAGTCCTGCTGGAAAATGACATTTCCATCTCCAAAAAGCTTGTGGGCAGAGGGAAGCATGAAGGGCTCTACAATGTCCTGGTAGACGGGTGCGCTGACTTTGGTCTTGATAAAACACAGTGGACCTACACCAGCAGATGACATGGCTCCCCAAACCATCACCGATTGTGGAAACTTCACACGAGACCTCAAGCAGCTTGGATTGTGGCCTCTCCACTCTTCCTCCAGACTCTGGGTCCTTGATTTCCAAATTAAATGCAAAATTTACTTTCATCGGAAAACAACACCTTGGACCACTGAGCAACAGTCCAGGTGTTTTTCTCCTTGGCCCAGGTAAGATGCTTCTGGCGTTGTCTATTGGTGATGAGTGGCTCAACACAAGGAATGTGACACTTGTAGCCCATGTCCTGGATACGTCTGTGTGTGGTGGCTCTTGAAGCAATGACTCCAGCAGCAGTCCACTCCTTGTGAATCTTCCCCAAATGTTTGAATGGCCTTTCCTTAACAATCTTTTCAAGGCTGCGGTTATCCCGGTTGCTTGTGCACCTCTTCCTACCACACTTTTTCTTTCCACTCAACTTTCCATAAATATGCTTGGATACAGCACTCTGTTAACAGCCAGCTTCTTTAGCAATGACCTTTTGTGGTTTACACTCCTTGTGGAGTGTGTCAATGACTGCCTTCTGGACATCTGTCAAGTCATCAGTCTTCCCCATGATTGTGGAGCCTACTGAAACAGACAAAGGGACCTTTTTAAATGCGTAAGAAGCCTTTGCAGGTGTTTTTTGTTAATTATTCTAATTTACTGAGATAATAACTTTGTGTTTTCATTGGCTGTAAGCCATCATTATCAACATTAACAGAAATAAACACTTGAAATAGATCACTCTGTAATGACTCTGTATAATATATGAGTTTCACTTTTTGGATTGAAGAACTGAAATAAATAAACTTTTTGATGATATTCTAATTTTGTGAGAAGCACCTGTATGTTTGATGCATCTCATTAGCTAAGCTCAACCTCTTCCTTGCTTCACCTCAATTTGAGCCATAAATTGTGATATTTCATTTTGGTGCATTTTATGACTCCTTTTTGTCACACTTTTCTCATAACTATTTTTTTTATAACTGAGGGAAAATAACAAAATCTTATTTGTTGTACTCAAGTTTTCACAGAAACATCTGATAAAGTGTTGACTTATTTTTCTGAGTTAAACTCTTCCTTTTGGCCCTCTATATATTTGAGTTTGACAGCCCTGATGTAGATGGATGATGATGTGGCAAGAAGGGGCAGAGGGGCAGAGCCTCCTGGCTCTCAGCTTCGCTCTCCACTGCTCACAGGAGACAGCAGTTACTTCACAAATGTAACTGATAGAAAAGATGTCACGTAAGAGGGGGTCAGGGGAGCGATGTGCTGCAGGAAGAGGAGGATTAGGCAGGGAGCGCTGTGCTGCAGGAAGAGGAGGATTAGGCAGGGGAGTGATGTAATGCAGTAGGGGGAGGCTTAGGCAGGGAAGCGATGTGCTGCAGGAAGAGGTGGCTTATGCAGGGGAGTGATGTAATGCAATAGGAGAGGATTAGGCAGGGAGCGATATGCTGCAGGAAGTGCAGGATTTGGCAGTGGGCGATGTGGTGCAAGAGGGGATTTGGCAGTGGGTGATGTGGTGCAGGAAGGGGGAGATTTAGAAAGGGCACAATGTGCTGCAAGGAGGGGAGGATTAGACGGGAGCAATGTGCCGCAAGAGGGGGAGGTTTAGACAGGGGAGTGATGTGCTGCAGGAGTGGGAGAATTAAGCGGTGAGAAACATGCTGCAGGACGGGGAGGGTTAGGCAGGGGAGCAATGTGCTGCAGGTGGAAGGAGAATCTGTGACTACAGCCCAGTGTTTAAGGTTTATTGGAGCCTGTCTTTTATATATTTTATTGTTTTTTTTCTGACAAAACTGCATAACATCTGACATGAAGTCCGCTTAGCAGTCACTGTCCCTGTAGATTGTTACTGTCCAGGTTCACTGCGGTCTCTTTTTGTTTTTAGTGCCAATCTGACAGCAGTGAAGGTTCCGCTGATAATGGCGGTCGGGTTCCGAATAGAATGTTCATGTCTGTTCTCATTGTAGTAACATCACGGAATATGCTAATTTCTTCTGACCACACCCGATGACTGAATAAAGGCGCCTCACCCACTTGTCTATGTCATCACTTTGTGGTGTCACAATGATCTAAGGGGATAAAAAAACGCTCCTGGCAGCTTTACAGTCATTCGTCCCTTCGTGTTAAAGGAGCAGGATGATAGAGCCGCACCATGCCAGCCAGAAGAAAAGAAAGTGGAGCCCTTCAAGATGATGAAGCAAGAAAGCAGACTGTGGAAGGCCATCCAGGACTAAGAGCATCATGAGGGCCTGGTAACGTATACTACACAACTGTTCTGTATATGCTCATGCCATGTAAACCTATGGTGGCCGATTCATCAAGGCTGGTGGATTTCTATACCAGCATTCATGAAGCGCCTATTGGAGGAACGTGCACCAAATTCATTAAAAAGACTAAACCTCTTAATGAACTTGACTCATCCTTAAAGGGGTTGTTCCCTTTCAATAAATGAATGTCCCTAGCTGCAGGTCATTTAATTAAAAAAAAGAGGTTCCACCATCTCAGAGCTGTAGCAGCTCAGTGCGCTCAGCTGGGCAGTCCGTCTGATTACATTTGTTGGCTGCGGCAGTATTGAGGTGATGTCAGTGCCATACACAATCCCAGGAATGGGTCAGGACAGCACAGTTTGATTCTTTATACCTGCAGCTAGGGTCATTCATTTATTGAAATATCCCCTTAAAGCTGACGTACTACACCTCAAGAAATGTACTCCAGTCAAAAGATGGAGTCAATTTCAGTCCTAATTTACACCACTTTTCCAGCCTAATTTGTAATAAGTTTTCAGGTAAAGCTAAGCCACAAGCGGTCCAGATAAGCTCTGTTCACTATTTAAGAAGTTAAAAGAGTGGGTGTAAAAAGGTCAGAGTATTTAAATGTAAGTTGTGCAGGAATTTACTGAGATTCAAACAGTTGTGCAACACATTTCCGGTGAAAACTGCTTGATGAAAAATGTTCCTTGAATAATATAACATTTCAGGTTAGTGGTAATAGATTTTATTATGGGACGTTGATCCAGGGAACTAGTCTGATTGCCATATGTGGAGTCGGGAAGGAATTTTTCCCCTAAAATGGGGCAATTAGCATCTGCCTCATGGGGTTTTTGCCTTCCTCTGGATCAACACATTAGCTTTTAGGTTGAACTTGATGGACTTGTGTCTTTCAACCTTAAAACTATGAAACTGTCCCTGTATTGAGGTTCAAGGGTGAAGCCCAGGGTTCATTTGGAACCATCAGAAATGGTGTGTTTTGCGCCCAGTCTGTCCAAGGAAGCCTGTTTGAGCCAACGGCCTCAGAAATATCCTAACATTTCAGAAAGTAGCAATAGTTAGGGTGGCTGAACCATTCTAGCCTTAAGTTTGCCCCTCCAGTCAGCATCTACTATGTAGATGCAATCAAGGCCATGTAATAAGTCTTTATCGCTGTACAGGGCTGTAAGAGTGAAGGCCAGAGTTCCTTTGGAACCTGTAGGATAGACTGGCTTTTGCCAAGTCTTTCCAAAGAAGCTTTTTTGAGCCATAGGCCTCAGACAGGTCCTAACAAGAAAGTGGCATTAGATAGGTTTTTCTTTAGTTAGGATTGATTCAACTACTCAAGCCTCAAGCGCACTCCTCCGGCCAGCAGCTACTCTGTAGATGCAACCCTGGGCCTATGGTAAGTATCTATCCCTGTACAGGGGTGTAATGGTAAAAACCTGGGTTCCCTTGGGATCTGCAGAATGGAGTAGCTTGCGCCAAGTCTGTCCGAGGAAGTCTGTTTGAGCCAACAGCCTTAAACAGATCCCAGTATTTAGGGAAAAAAAAAGCTTCAGTTAGAGTTGAATCAACCACTATAGCCTCAAGCTCGCTCCTCCGGCCAGCAGCTACTCTGTAGATGCAGCCCTGGGCCAATGGTAAGTATCTATCCATGTACAGGCGTGTAATGGTAAAGGCCAGGGTTCCCTTCGGATCTGCAGAATGGAGTAGCTTGCGCCAAGTCTGTCCGAGAAAGCCTTTTTGAGCTGATGGATTTAAACAAATTTCAACATTTAGGAAAAAAGCATTAATCTATTTCAGTTAGAGTTAATTCAATTACTCTAGCATAAAGATCCTAATTCACTTTGTCTAAAGGAAGTTAGTTGGCAAATTTTTATTGTGTGAGCAATGAGGTTATGGAACTCTCTACCACATTAACTTGAAATACTTAATTTTCTAAAAAAAATTCAAGGAGGGCATATGTGTGCCTTTCTTGAATAATATAAAATTGCAGGTTATCCGTACTAGATTTTGTTATGGGACGTTGATCCAGGGAACTAGTCTGATTGCCATATGTGGAGTCGGGAAGGAATTTTTCCTCTAATATGGGGCAATTAGCATCTGCCTCATGGGGTTTTTGCCTTCCTCTGGATCAACACATTAGCTTTTAGGTTGAACTTGATGGACTTGTGTCTTTCAACCTTAAAACTATGAAACTGTCCATGTATTGAGGTTCAAGGGTGAAGCCCAGGGTTCATTTGGAAACATCAGAAATGGTGTGTTTTGCGCCCAGTCTGTCCAAGGAAGCCTGTTTGAGCCAACGGCCTCAGAAATATCCTAACATTTAAGAAAGTAGCAATAGTTAGGGTTGGCTGAACCATTCTAGCCTTAAGTTTGCCCCTCCAGTCAGTATCTACTATGTAGATGCAATCAAGGCCCTGCAATAAGTCTTTATGGCTGTACAGAGCTGAAAGAGTGAAGGCCAGAGTTCCTTTGGAACCTGTAGGATAGACTGGCTTTTGCCAAGTCTTTCCAAAGAAGCTTTTTTGAGCCATAGGCCTCAGACAGGTCCTAACAAGAAAGTGGCATTAGATAGGTTTTTCTTTAGTTAGGATTGATTCAACTACTCAAGCCTCAAGCGCACTCCTCCGGCCAGCAGCTACTCTGTAGATGCAACCCTGGGCCTATGGTAAGTATCTATCCCTGTACAGGGGTGTAATGGTAAAAAACAGGGTTCCCTTGGGATCTGCAGAATGGAGTAGCTTGCGCCAAGTCTGTCCGAGGAAGTCTGTTTGAGCCAACAGCCTTAAACAGATCCCAGTATTTAGGAAAAAAAAGCTTTAGTTAGAGTTGAATCAACCACTATAGCCTCAAGCTCGCTCCTCCGGCCAGCAGCTACTCTGTAGATGCAGCCCTGGGCCTATGGTAAGTATCTATCCCTGTACAGGGGTGTAATGGTAAAGGCCAGGGTTCCCTTGGGATCTGCAGAATGGAGTAGCTTGCGCCAAGTCTGTCCGAGAAAGCCTTTTTCAGCTGATGGATTTAAACAAATTTCAACATTTAGGAAAAAAGCATTAATCTATTTCAGTTAGAGTTAATTCAATTACTCTAGCATAAAGATCCTAATTCACTTTGTCTAAAGGAAGTTAGTTGGCAAATTTTTATTGTGTGAGCAATGAGGTTATGAAACTCTCTACCACATGAAATTGAAATACTTAATTTTCTAAAAAAAATTCAAGGAGAGCATGTGTGTGCCTTTCTTGAATAATATAAAATTGCAGGTTATCCGTACTAGATTTTGTTATGGGACGTTGATCCAGGGAACTAGTCTGATTGCCATATGTGGAGTCGGGAAGGAATTTTTCCCCTAATATGGGGCAATTAGCATCTGCCTCATGGGGTTTTTGCCTTCCTCTGGATCAACACATTAGCTTTTAGGTTGAACTTGATGGACTTGTGTCTTTCAACCTTAAAACTATGAAACGGTCCCTGTATAGAGGTTCAAGGGTGAAGCCCAGGGTTCATTTGGAAACATCAGAAATGGTGTGTTTTGCGCCCAGTCTGTCCAAGGAAGCCTGTTTGAGCCAACGGCCTCAGAAATATCTTAACATTTAAGAAAGTAGCAATAGTTAGGGTTGGCTGAACCATTCTAGCCTTAAGTTTGCCCCTCCAGTCAGCATCTACTATGTAGATGCAATCAAGGCCCTGTAATAAGTCTTTATCGCTGTACAGGGCTGTAAGAGTGAAGGCCAGAGTTCCTTTGGAAACTGTAGGATAGACTGGCTTTTGCCAAGTCTTTCCAAAGAAGCTTTTTTGAGCCATAGGCCTCAGACAGGTCCTAACAAGAAAGTGGCATTAGATAGATTTTTCTTTAGTTAGGATTGATTCAACTACTCAAGCCTCAAGCGCACTCCTCCGGCCAGCAGCTACTCTGTAGATGCAACCCTGGGCCTATGGTAAGTATCTATCCCTGTACAGGGGTGTAATGGTAAAAACCAGGGTTCCCTTGGGATCTGCAGAATGGAGTAGCTTGCGCCAAGTCTGTCCGAGGAAGTCTGTTTGAGCCAACAGCCTTAAACAGATCCCAGTATTTAGGAAAAAAAAGCTTTAGTTAGAGTTGAATCAACCACTATAGCCTCAAGCTCGCTCCTCCGGCCAGCAGCTACTCTGTAGATGCAGCCCTGGGCCTATGGTAAGTATCTATCCCTGTACAGGGGTGTAATGGTAAAGGCCAGGGTTCCCTTGGGATCTGCAGAATGGAGTAGCTTGCGCCAAGTCTGTCCGAGAAAGCCTTTTTGAGCTGATGGATTTAAACAAATTTCAACATTTAGGAAAAAAGCATTAATCTATTTCAGTTAGAGTTAATTCAATTACTCTAGCATAAAGATCCTAATTCACTTTGTCTAAAGGAAGTTAGTTTGCAAATTTTTATTGTGTGAGCAATGAGGTTATGAAACTCTCTACCACATGAAATTTAAATACTTAATTTTCTAAAAAAAATTCAAGGAGGGCATGTGTGTGCCTTTCTTAAATAATATAAAATTGCAGGTTATCCGTACTAGATTTTGTTATGGGACGTTGATCCAGGGAACTAGTCTGATTGCCATATGTGGAGTCGGGAAGGAATTTTTTCCCTAATATGGGGCAATTAGCATCTGCCTCATGGGGTTTTTGCCTTCCTCTGGATCAACACATTAGCTTTTAGGTTGAACTTGACAGACTTGTGTCTTTCAACCTTAAAACTATGAAACGGTCCCTGTATAGAGGTTCAAGGGTGAAGCCCAGGGTTCATTTGGAAACATCAGAAATGGTGTGTTTTGCGCCAAGTCTGTCCAAGGAAGCCTGTTTGAGCCAATGGCCTCAGAAATATCCTAACATTTAAGAAAGTAGCAATAGTTAGGGTTGGCTGAACCATTCTAACTTTAAGTTTGCCCTTCCAGTCAGCATCTACTATGTAGATGCAATCAAGTCCCTGTAATAAGTCTTTATCACTGTACAGGGCTTTAAGAGTGAAGGCCAGAGTTCCTTTGGAACCTGTAGGATAGACTGGCTTTTGCCAAGTCTTTCCAAAGAAGCTTTTTTGAGCCATAGGCCTCAGACAGGTCCTAACAAGAAAGTGTCATTAGATAGGTTTTTCTTTAGTTAGGATTGATTCAACTACTCAAGCCTCAAGCGCACTCCTCCGGCCAGCAGCTACTCTGCAGATGCAACCCTGGGCCTATGGTAAGTATCTATCCCTGTACAGGGGTGTAATGGTAAAAAACAGGGTTCCCTTGGGATCTGCAGAATGGAGTAGCTTGCGCCAAGTCTGTCCGAGGAAGTCTGTTTGAGCCAACAGCCTTAAACAGATCCCAGTATTTAGGAAAAAAAAGCTTTAGTTAGAGTTGAATCAACCACTATAGCCTCAAGCTCGCTCCTCCGGCCAGCAGCTACTCTCTAGATGCAGCCCTGGGCCTATGGTAAGTATCTATCCCTGTACAGGGGTGTAATGGTAAAGGCCAGGGTTCCCTTGGGATCTGCAGAATGGAGTAGCTTGCGCCAAGTCTGTCCGAGAAAGCCTTTTTGAGCTGATGGATTTAAACAAATTTCAACATTTAGGAAAAAAGCATTAATCTATTTCAGTTAGAGTTAATTCAATTACTCTAGCATAAAGATCCTAATTCACTTTGTCTAAAGGAAGTTAGTTGGCAAATTTTTATTGTGTGAGCAATGAGGTTATGAAACTCTCTACCACATGAAATTGAAATACTTAATTTTCTAAAAAAAATTCAAGGAGGGCATGTGTGTGCCTTTCTTGAATAATATAAAATTGCAGGTTATCCGTACTAGATTTTGTTATGGGACGTTGATCCAGGGAACTAGTCTGATTGCCATATGTGGAGTCGGGAAGGAATTTTTCCCCTAATATGGGGCAATTAGCATCTGCCTCATGGGGTTTTTGCCTTCCTCTGGATCAACACATTAGCTTTTAGGTTGAACTTGATGGACTTGTGTCTTTCAACCTTAAAACTATGAAACGGTCCCTGTATAGAGGTTCAAGGGTGAAGCCCAGGGTTCATTTGGAAACATCAGAAATGGTGTGTTTTGCGCCCAGTCTGTCCAAGGAAGCCTGTTTGAGCCAACGGCCTCAGAAATATCTTAACATTTAAGAAAGTAGCAATAGTTAGGGTTGGCTGAACCATTCTAGTCTTAAGTTTGCCCCTCCAGTCAGCATCTACTATGTAGATGCAATCAAGGCCCTGTAATAAGTCTTTATCGCTGTACAGGGCTGTAAGAGTGAAGGCCAGAGTTCCTTTGGAACCTGTAGGATAGACTGGCTTTTGCCAAGTCTTTCCAAAGAAGCTTTTTTGAGCCATAGGCCTCAGACAGGTCCTAACAAGAAAGTGGCATTAGATAGATTTTTCTTTAGTTAGGATTGATTCAACTACTCAAGCCTCAAGCGCACTCCTCCGGCCAGCAGCTACTCTGTAGATGCAACCCTGGGCCTATGGTAAGTATCTAGCCCTGTACAGGGGTGAAATGGTAAAAACCAGGGTTCCCTTGGGATCTGCAGAATGGAGTAGCTTGCGCTAAGTCTGTCCGAGGAAGTCTGTTTGAGCCAACAGCCTTAAACAGATCCCAGTATTTAGGAAAAAAAAGCTTTAGTTAGAGTTGAATCAACCACTATAGCCTCAAGCTCGCTCCTCCGGCCAGCAGCTACTCTGTAGATGCAGCCCTGGGCCTATGGTAAGTATCTATCCCTGTACAGGGGTGTAATGGTAAAGGCCAGGGTTCCCTTGGGATCTGCAGAATGGAGTAGCTTGCGCCAAGTCTGTCCGAGAAAGCCTTTTTGAGCTGATGGATTTAAACAAATTTCAACATTTAGGAAAAAAGCATTAATCTATTTCAGTTAGAGTTAATTCAATTACTCTAGCATAAAGATCCTAATTCACTTTGTCTAAAGGAAGTTAGTTTGCAAATTTTTATTGTGTGAGCAATGAGGTTATGAAACTCTCTACCACATGAAATTGAAATACTTAATTTTCTAAAAAAAATTCAAGGAGGGCATGTGTGTGCCTTTCTTAAATAATATAAAATTGCAGGTTATCCGTACTAGATTTTGTTATGGGACGTTGATCCAGGGAACTAGTCTGATTGCCATATGTGGAGTCGGGAAGGAATTTTTCCCCTAATATGGGGCAATTAGCATCTGCCTCATGGGGTTTTTGCCTTCCTCTGGATCAACACATTAGCTTTTAGGTTGAACTTGACAGACTTGTGTCTTTCAACCTTAAAACTATGAAACGGTCCCTGTATAGAGGTTCAAGGGTGAAGCCCAGGGTTCATTTGGAAACATCAGAAATGGTGTGTTTTGCGCCAAGTCTGTCCAAGGAAGCCTGTTTGAGCTAATGGCCTCAGAAATATCCTAACATTTAAGAAAGTAGCAATAGTTAGGGTTGGCTGAACCATTCTAACTTTAAGTTTGCCCCTCCAGTCAGCATCTACTATGTAGATGCAATCAAGGCCCTGTAATAAGTCTTTATCACTGTACAGGGCTGTAAGAGTGAAGGACAGAGTTCCTTTGGAACCTGTAGGATAGACTGGCTTTTGCCAAGTCTTTCCAAAGAAGCTTTTTTGAGCCATAGGCCTCAGACAGGTCCTAACAAGAAAGTGTCATTAGATAGGTTTTTCTTTAGTTAGGATTGAGTCAACTACTCAAGCCTCAAGCGCACTCCTCCGGCCAGCAGCTACTCTGTAGATGCAACCCTGGGCCTATGGTAAGTATCTATCCCTGTACAGGTGTGTAATGGTAAAAACCAGGGTTCCCTTGGGATCTGCAGAATGGAGTAGCTTGCGACAAGTCTGTCCGAGGAAGTCTGTTTGAGCCAACAGCCTTAAACAGATCCCAGTATTTAGGAAAAAAAAGCTTTAGTTAGAGTTGAATCAACCACTATAGCCTCAAGCTCGCTCCTCCGGCCAGCAGCTACTCTGTAGATGCAGCCCTGGGCCTATGGTAAGTATCTATCCCTGTACAGGGGTGTAATGGTAAAGGCCAGGGTTCCCTTGGGATCTACAGAATGGAGTAGCTTGCGCCAAGTCTGTCCGAGAAAGCCTTTTTGAGCTGATGGATTTAAACAAATTTCAACATTTAGGAAAAAAGCATTAATCTATTTCAGTTAGAGTTAATTCAATTACTCTAGCATAAAGATCCTAATTCACTTTGTCTAAAGGAAGTTAGTTGGCAAATTTTTATTGTGTGAGCAATGAGGTTATGAAACTCTCTACCACATGAAATTGAAATACTTAATTTTCTAAAAAAAATTCAAGGAGGGCATGTGTGTGCCTTTCTTAAATAATATAAAATTGCAGGTTATCCGTACTAGATTTTGTTATGGGACGTTGATCCAGGGAACTAGTCTGATTGCCATATGTGGAGTCGGGAAGGAATTTTTCCCCTAATATGGGGCAATTAGCATCTGCCTCATGGGGTTTTTGCCTTCCTCTGGATCAACACATTAGCTTTTAGGTTGAACTTGACAGACTTGTGTCTTTCAACCTTAAAACTATGAAACGGTCCCTGTATAGAGGTTCAAGGGTGAAGCCCAGGGTTCATTTGGAAACATCAGAAATGGTGTGTTTTGCGCCAAGTCTGTCCAAGGAAGCCTGTTTGAGCTAATGGCCTCAGAAATATCCTAACATTTAAGAAAGTAGCAATAGTTAGGGTTGGCTGAACCATTCTAACTTTAAGTTTGCCCCTCCAGTCAGCATCTACTATGTAGATGCAATCAAGGCCCTGTAATAAGTCTTTATCACTGTACAGGGCTGTAAGAGTGAAGGACAGAGTTCCTTTGGAACCTGTAGGATAGACTGGCTTTTGCCAAGTCTTTCCAAAGAAGCTTTTTTGAGCCATAGGCCTCAGACAGGTCCGAACAAGAAAGTGTCATTAGATAGGTTTTTCTTTAGTTAGGATTGATTCAACTACTCAAGCCTCAAGCGCACTCCTCCGGCCAGCAGCTACTCTGTAGATGCAACCCTGGGCCTATGGTAAGTATCTATCCCTGTACAGGTGTGTAATGGTAAAAACCAGGGTTCCCTTGGGATCTGCAGAATGGAGTAGCTTGCGCCAAGTCTGTCCGAGGAAGTCTGTTTGAGCCAACAGCCTTAAACAGATCCCAGTATTTAGGAAAAAAAAGCTTTAGTTAGAGTTGAATCAACCACTATAGCCTCAAGCTCGCTCCTCCGGCCAGCAGCTACTCTGTAGATGCAGCCCTGGACCTATGGTAAGTATCTATCCCTGTACAGGGGTGTAATGGTAAAGGCCAGGGTTCCCTTGGGATCTGCAGAATGGAGTAGCTTGCGCCAAGTCTGTCCGAGAAAGCATTTTTGAGCTGATGGATTTAAACAAATTTCAACATTTAGGAAAAAAGCATTAATCTATTTCAGTTAGAGTTAGTTCAATTACTCTAGCATAATGATCCTAATTCACTTTGTCTAAAGGAAGTTAGTTGGCAAATTTTTATTGTGTGAGCAATGAGGTTATGAAACTCTCTACCACATGAAATTGAAATACTTAATTTTCTAAAAAAAAATTCAAGGAGGGCATGTGTGTGCCTTTCTTGAATAATATAAAATTGCAGGTGATCCGTACTAGATTTTGTTATGGGACGTTGATCCAGGGAACTAGTCTGATTGCCATATGTGGAGTCGGGAAGGAATTTTTCCCCTAATATGGGGCAATTAGCATCTGCCTCATGGGGTTTTTGCCTTCCTCTGGATCAACACATTAGCTTTTAGGTTGAACTTGATGGACTTGTGTCTTTCAACCTTAAAACTATGAAACGGTCCCTGTATAGAGGTTCAAGGGTGAAGCCCAGGGTTCATTTGGAAACATCAGAAATGGTGTGTTTTGCGCCAAGTCTGTCCAAGGAAGCCTGTTTGAGCCAACGGCCTCAGAAATATCCTAACATTTAAGAAAGTAGCAATAGTTAGGGTTGGCTGAACCATTCTAACCTTAAGTTTGCCCCTCCAGTCAGCATCTACTATGTAGATGCAATCAAGGCCCTGTAATAAGTCTTTATCACTGTACAGGGCTGTAAGAGTGAAGGTCAGAGTTCCTTTGGAACCTGTAGGATAGACTGGCTTTTGCCAAGTTTTTCCAAAGAAGCTTTTTTGAGCCATAGGCCTCAGACAGGTCCTAACAAGAAAGTGTCATTAGATAGGTTTTTCTTTAGTTAGGATTGACTCAACTACTCAAGCCTCAAGCGCACTCCTCCGGCCAGCAGCTACTCTGTAGATGCAACCCTGGGCCTATGGTAAGTATCTATCCCTGTACAGGGGTGTAATGGTAAAAACCAGGGTTCCCTTGGGATCTGCAGAATGGAGTAGCTTGCGCCAAGTCTGTCCGAGGAAGTCTGTTTGAGCCAACAGCCTTAAACAGATCCCAGTATTTAGGAAAAAAAAGCTTTAGTTAGAGTTGAATCAACCACTATAGCCTCAAGCTCGCTCCTCCGGCCAGCAGCTACTCTGTAGATGCAACCCTGGGCCTATGGTAAGTATCTATCCCTGTACAGGGGTGTAATGGTAAAGGCCAGGGTTCCCTTGGGATCTGCAGAATGGAGTAGCTTGCGCCAAGTCTGTCCGAGGAAGTCTTTTTGAGCCAATGGCCTTAGACAGAACCCATCATTTAGTAATAAAAAAGCTTTAGTTAGAGTTATAGCCTCAAGCTCGCTCCTCTGGCCAGCAGCTACTCTGTAGATGCAACCCTGAGCATGTGGTAAGTCTCCATTCCTGTAAAGGGGTGTAATGGTAAAGATCAGGGTTCCTTTTGACCTGCTTATGCCAAGTCTGTCAAAGGAAGCCTTTTTGAGCTGATGGCTCTAAACAGATCCTAATGTTTAGGAAAAAAGCTTATGTGTATTTCAGTTAGATTAAAAGTAAAGCCAACAAAAGAGAATTTAACTTTCCCCAAAAAATCAATTATTAATATAGCATTTACCTGCCCAGATCTCAGAACTAATGCACTATTAGGATGTAGCAATCCCATATAATTTTGTGTGCAGTTTTAATACTATGTAATCACCCCCCTCCATTAATTGGTAATATGTGAGTGGTTGTCGCATCAGTATTTTGCACCTGTATTGCTGTCATCGTTATTATATGGTATGATTAGTACTGAGACCTAGGCAGGTGAACACTGTTGCCCTTTTTTCCTGTGTTAATTCTTGAATTTTGGTGGGAATTTAAATTTGTCTTTGCTTTTAATGTTAGTGTAGGGACTCGCAAGTATGAGGACCCTTGACGCGGGTTGCGAGCTTGTGTATTTTGGCCAAAATATTTACTAATACCTCATATATATCATATATATTTTTTGCACGTTATTTTTATTCAGGGTGCAGCCAGACCCATCAATGTTGGCCTTGTAAACTAGGGTGTCTGTCTTCATGGGGTGTACTTAAAAAGTGCTGGGCAGCCCGCCTAATCTAATAGTTTGGGCTTCACTAATAGGCTGTAAGCCAGACATTGTGCACTACCTATGTGTGACCAGTGCCCTATACAAGGCTTATTTGTGTGCAGTTTTAATACTAAGCAATCACCCCCTCCATGAATTGGTAGGTTGTGAGTGGTTGTCTCATCAATATTTTGCACCTGTGTTGCTGACTTCTTCATTATATGGGTTTGCTGCATCCTTGTAATTATTGTTGCTGTATTTGCTGTGTTAATTCTTGAATTTTGGTGGGAACTTTAATTCCTTGTTTTTGTGACTTTGCTTTTAATGTTAGTGTAGGGACTCGTAAGTATGAGGACCCTTGAGCAGGTTGCGAGCTTGTATATTTTGGCCAAAATATCGACCAATACCTCATATATATCATATATATTTTTTACATGCTATTTTTATTCAGGGTGCAGCCAAGCCCATCTACAGGTGCATCTCACAAAATTAGAATATCACCATAAAAGTTAATTTATTTCAGTTCTTCAATACAAAACGTGAAACTCATATATTATATAGAGCCATTACACACAGAGTGATCTATTTCACGTGTTTATTTCTGTTAATGTTGATGATTATGGCTTATAGCCAATGAAAACTCAAAAGTCATTATTTCAATTAATTAGAATACCTTATAACAACAGCTTGAAAAATGTTTTCAAAATCCAAAATGTTATCCTACTGAAATGTATGTTCAATAAATGCCCTCAATACTTGGTCGGGGCTCCTTTTACATCAATTACTGCATCAATGCGGCAATATGGCATGGAGGGATCAGCCTGTGGCACTGCTGAGGGGTTATGGAAGCCCAGGTGGCTTTGATAGAAGCCTTCAGCTCGTCTGCATTGTTGGGTCTGGTGTCTCTCATTTTCCTCTTGACAATACCCCATAGATTCTTTATGGGGTTAAGGTCAGGTGAGTTTGCTGCCAATCAAGCACAGTGATACTGTTGTTTTAAACCAGGTATTAGTACTTTTGTCAGTGTGGACAGGGGCCAAGTCCTGCTGGAGAATGAAATTTCCATCTCCAAAAAGCTTGGCGTAGCTAAGGTTTTGTTTCAGGGGGCCGAAACTTCTGAGTGGGCCTCTAACCAGGTAACCCTGATTCCAACTATAGCGGCGCACCCAGATAGTTGATGTAGGAAAACCTCAGCAGATGACCGCGCTGTTACTAAAAATAATCTCTATACAAAGACCAGCACTGATATTACCGCCATATGGTGACATATATTGATAGATGCCAGTCCTGCAGAACATATAAGAGATCACAGCTCAGTTATATATAGTACCTTACAGCTGACGTTCTTTCTGATTAAATTGTTCACTTTTCCCGTCTTTTCCATCTGGCCCAGACCGACACGACAACTTCTCCAGCCAGGACTCAGAGTCTCAGGTATGCAGAGATCACAACAAAGACACATTTGACTCCTTACATTTCAGGCACTGACCACATCTATCCCCAACCTGCACAAACTTCTCATCCTGCTGATACCCCAATACTGAGCCTCTGCTGCAAAATGTGTCCCTATTACTGCACCTACTGTGTGCCCTCTAGATGGTAAAACAAACCTCTAAAATAAAGTAATGCCGTGTGCAAGTGTCCTAGAAAACAGTGCCCGCATTGTGCCCCCTAGAAAGTAATAGTGCCCCTTCGACAGTCACGATAACCTGAGTTCCCCTATAAGAATAAGTGCCCACCTAAGATTTAATAATGTCCTGAGTCTCCCCCCATGTAGAGCTCCGCTCTAACCAGTATGATGTTCTCCTATTCACGATATAATTCCCCCTCACTGTATAGTTCCCCCACAAAGTATACTGACCCCTTAGTAGCCCCCAAGCTGATGGCTCCAACACTGTATGATGGCCTCCACACTATACAAAGACCCCACATTATCTCCCACACTGTATGATGGCCCCCACGCTGTTCAAAGAACCCACATTATCTCCCACACTGTATAAATAGCCTACATATAGTATAATGCACCAGATAGTCCTCAATATAGTATAATGCACTCCCCATAGTCCTTCGTATAGTATAATGCGCCCCTATAGGCAGAGTCTGTAGTAAAATGCTCCCCCCATTGACAGAGTCTGTAGTATAAAGCTCCCCCCCATAGGCAGAGTCTGTAGTATAATGCTCCCCCCCTCCTCATAGGCAGAGTCTGTGGTATAATGCCCCCCCATAGGCAGAGTCTGCAGTATAATGCCCCCCCCCATAGGCAGAGTCTGTAGTATAATGCTCCCCCCTCCTCATAGGCAGAGTCTGTAGTATAATGCCTCCCCCCTCCTCATAGGCAGAATCTGTAGTATAATGCCCCCCCCCGATCTCATAGGCAGAGTCTGTAGTGTAATGTGCCCCCCCTCCTCATAGGCAGAGTCTGTGGTATAATGCCCCCCCCATCTCATAGGCAGCGTCTGTAGTATAATGCCCCACTTATAGGCAGAGTCTGTAGTAAAATGCACCCCCCATAGGCAGAGTCTGTAGTATAATGCTCCCCCTCTTATAGGCAGAGTCTGTAGTACAATGTCCCCCCCATAGGCAGAGTCTGTAGTATAATGCTCCCCCCCTCCTCATAGGCAGAGTCTGTAGTATAATGCCCCCCCATAGGCAGAGTCTGCAGTATAATGCCCCCCCCATAGGCAGAGTCTGTAGTATAATGCTCCCCCCTCCTCATAGTCAGAGTCTGTAGTATAATCCCCCCCCCTCCTCATAGGCAGAATCTGTAGTATAATGCCCCCCCATCTCATAGGCAGAGTCTGTAGTATAATGCACCTCCCCCTTCCCATAGGCAGAGTCTGTAATATAATGCCGGCCCCCACCCGGCAAAAAATAAATAAACAGTACTCATCTCTCCTCCTGGTTCCCTCGCTGCTCAGAGCACCCAGCACGCACACATCTTCAGCACAGCGGGCTGGGCGCCAAGTGATGATGTCAGAGACGTCAGTCACAGAAGGGACTAATGGGAGAGAGATCCGCGCTCCCTCTCTCATCAGTAAACTTGCGGCGGTGGCGGGCAGTGGGGCCCGATGCTGGCACCAGGGGCATGCTAGATACAGTTACACTGGCGTAGCCCTGGATGGGCCCCCTAAGAGCGAGGGGCCCGGGGCCACCGCCCCCTTTGCCCCCCTGGTAGCTTGATACTGTGGCAGAGGGAAGCATGAAGTGCTCTAAAATTTCCTGGTAGACGGCTGCGCTGACTTTTGTGTTGAAAAAACACAGTGGACCTACACCAGCAGATGACACGGCTCGCCAAACCATCACTGATTGTGGAAACTTCACACTAGACCTCAAGCAGCTTGGATTGTGGCCTCTCCACTCTTCTTCCAGACTCTGGGACCTTGATTTCAAATGAAAATTGGAACTCTGGACATCTGTCAAGCCAGCAGTCTTCATCATGATTGTCATGATTGTGGAGCCTACTAAAACAGACTAAGGGACCTTTTTAAATGCTTAGGAAGTCTTTGCAGGTGTTTTTTGTTAATTATTTTAATTTACTGAGTTAATGACTTTTGTGTTTTCATTGGCTATAAGCCATAATCATCAACATTAACAGAAATAAACACTTGAAATAGATCACTGTGTTTGTAATGACTCTATATAATATATGAGGTTCACTTTTTGCATTGAAGAACTGAAATAAATTAACTTTTTGATGATATTCTAATTTTGTGAGATGCACCTATATGTTATGGCCTTGTAAATTAGAGTGTCTATCTTCATGGGGTGCACTTAAATAGTGCTGGGCAGCCCGTGTTCTTGCCTCAGCAGCGAATTTAGCTATCCAGGGAATCTAGTCACTTTATGTGTATATCAGTTCTGACATTATGTTGCTTGCATTTGAATCCTGTCTCTTTTTTATTGTTTGATAACGGCACTGTCTGCTAGTGATTTAATGTATTTGCTCTAGTTTCAATTTGCAATGCATTATGGGAAAGTTCCAAGAGCATTGTGAGACAGTTCTTGTTGCATTGTGGTCCTGTTCTTGTCACAGTTTGGGCAGCGACCATTATTTCCTCGTCTCTTCTGATGGAGAAGTTCCCTTATCACTCATCTTGTAAAGTGGCACAGAGCGGTAGTCGTGACTGAACGTCGGTCTGATTTCGCTCTGGCACTTTACAGACAATGGGTGTCCCAGTCCCAGTGTGCTCTAGGGTGTGGGGTGCAGCACACTCTCTTGTAGGCCGCAGGCCTCCACTGCCTTCAGGCTTCTGTCCTCAGAAGCCGCCGCTCACAATTTAGGGGACACGAAGTTCTTTGTAACAGTCAAACATATACTTGACAGTTCAAGTTCATCAGGTGGGTACAGATGGGATAAGGCACAGCAATTCACATTATCCTCCTTCTTAGCATAACTCCTCTTCAGCCCTGTTGCTAGCTCATCCTGTATTTCTCGTCCACCTCTGCAGTGCACCCGGGACTGGCCTTCAACTTCCATCTATGCAGGTCCCTGTCCATCTTCCTTTGTACTTCAGAGCACACAAAGTGTCCGGCAGCTCCTATGCCAGACCTTAGGCTCTGGACGTGACTGGAGCGACTGCTCTGGATCCCAGTAATGCCTCCCACTGCCTGGAACATTGAGTACTATATACAGTGGGTACGGAAAGCATTCAGACCCCTTTACATCTTTCACTCTTTGTTTCATTGCAGCCATTTGGTAAATTCTAAAAAGTTCTTTTTTTCTTCTCATTAAAGTACACTGTGCACCCCATCTTGACTGAAAAAAAAACAGAAATGTAGAAATTTTTGCAAATTTATTAAAAAAGGAAAACTGAAATATCACATGGTCATAAGTATTCAGACCCTTTGCTCATATTTAAGTCACATGCTGTCCATTTCTTGTGATCCTCCTTGAGATGGTTCTACTCTTTCATTGGAGTCCAGCTGTGTTTAATTAAACTGATAGGACTTGATTTGGAAAGGCACACACCTGTCTATATAAGACCTCACAGCTCACAGTGCATGTCAGACCAAATGAGAATCATGAGCTCAAAGGAACTGCCTGTTACGATGTTAGTAGATACCCTGAAGTCCAATGGCGTGGGCCAAAAGCAGAGACTGAGACAAGAGTAGTGTGAAAGTCTATTTTAAACTCAAGTGCAAAAGATCACAGCAAACAGTTTATGAAGGTAAGTTCATTCCAAACAACACTTCTTAGAACCTAATCTGTAAGGCACGGCCTTCATTACTATTAGGGTATGTAAACGTTAACGATAGTCCAAGTTTACTTAGGTACAGTAATATGCAAACAGAAATAAGGATAGTAAGCAGACGTAGGTATTCCTCAGTTGATTGTGGACTCACGTAGTGCAGAAGAGAAGACAAACTGGAATATGGATCTGGATATTGAAGAATGCAGGAGGTGCAGCGGAGGAAACAGCGATGTCTTAAGCAGAGCTGGAGCCGGGTATTTAAACACAGAGCAAGATGGTGACTATACCAGAGGTGTAGAGATCCAGGAGAAGTTTTCTTCAGGAAGACAAAAGTTCAGAGATCCCAGCGTGAGTGAATGACGCGCCCCTGGGCCTGTGTCGCGCTGCGGTGCGCACGGGGGAGCTTACCCGGAGCCGGATCCGTGGAGGGTTGTAATCTCGTGGCGGTGACCCGGTCCGTGCCCAGGGAGTCAAACTAGACGGCAGTCTATTAGTAGTAAATAGTTGATGACTACGCCACCCGTTGAGTGCAGCCAGGAAGCTGCTGCTGCAGGGCAGACCGCTGAGGCCGGTGGTAGGATTGTGCAGCGTGATAGTATAACCCCCAACGGGAGGGGTATGGCCTCAGGGCAGCCGACGTGGATGATGGGGGTAGCAGGAACCACTCAGAGACGGTACGGTGTAGTTCAGGGTCTTTACTGGTAACAACGACAGACCCTCCCGGAGTACTTGCTAGCAAACGGGGCCTGGTCAGTCTTTGAGCAGATGGGATCTCCCCTGGCCAGGCGTAGTTGTAGGCCTCCCAAACTGACTGTACTCTTCTGGCTACCTTGCTAGAAGCTGATGTAAGTAGCCCACGTCCCTGAGTGTACCGTGTGGTGCTCACCCGTATGGCCGGTGACTCGGGGCCTTCTAATGGCTTCCGCTCCACGATGGCGGTGCTGGTCCCACGCGTGTGACCGTGCCTTCGGGCTTCTGGGCCAGAGGACCTGAAATCCCCTGCCCGACGGATTCTGCTGCTGGGTAGGAGTTAGTCCCCACAGCCTCGGACTCCGGGTCCGGTAAAGAATCTTCTTAGTCAGGGCGAGCTCTGTAGCTGCCAGCCCCTGACTCCTTGTAACTCTGCTGTTTCCTATGCTGCTTCTCTTCTCCACTCTCCTTGTCTGACTCACCCTGCCTCAGCCCCGGGTTTATACAGGGGAAGTTCTTCCCCTCCCAAAACTGGGCAGGAGGTGTGGCATGCACAGGATCCCTGACCAAAGGACCTCCCACCTGCTCTCAGACATAATATCTCTATCACTGTGGCAACCAGACCCCTGGGGTGTCACATTCCCCCCTAGTGAAATTTAGTACTCCGGGACTAAACACATTTAGAAAAACATAACAAAGTATAACAATAACAATACTATAAGAAAAACACATAAGGTGGTTACGGCGTGTCCGCAACCGGATGCAGTCTTTGAAGAAAAGCAAAGGTGTCCATTTCACCAACACAGGGAGACGTAACCAGGTAGGGGTCTGTCCTACCCCGAGTCCTTAACAGTCTCTAGTCCATCCTGGGTTACGCTCCAACTATATACAAGGATTCCCGGTAAATCCACCAAGGTTTCCTAAAAATAACTAGAAACACAAAATTATACACAAGCAACAAGACACAGAAAAACATAAATAAAACAATTTATACACTTTAAATTCTCCAGCGTGCGGGTAACTGGCCTCTAGTGGCCCGAGTGGACCTACGGAGCTGACTGTCTGGCCCTGAACTACAGGGTGTAGGAGCTGTCAAGGGTAAACTGGGCAGCTGTCTACCGGCTCTTTGTCTCACTAGGGGTACGGCAGGCTCACTATAAGCAGAGGGTTGATTCTCCTGTTCTGCTTGTGTGGAGTCTTCTGCCTCCTGGACCGGCTGTTCTTCCAGCTCTACCCGTTGCTCCGTAGGTTCTTGGGATGATGGTTGGAGGAAGGTGAGTACGGGTACCACAACTGCACCATTGACTTGAGTTCAAGACTGAGGAAAGTCCCCGAGCACGGTACTAACCATATCTTCCCTTTCTTCCACGGGTCGATGGTCTTCTTGTTCCTCTTCAGGGTTCCTCAGTTGTTCGGGACACTTCTTCAGGTGGTCCCGGGATACAATGGCTGTGGTTTCCCCTCCGTCTTTACTGATGGTACAGACCTTCGGGTTCTCGTGGCTTGAGGGCAGTACGGTGTACGGGTCCTTCTCCCACTGGTCGTCCAACTTGTGGAGCCGTCTCTTCCTCTTCAAGACCTGCTCTCCGGGTACCAGGGGAACAGCGGGAGCATACTGGTTGTAAGTTTTCTCTTGTCTTTCCCTAGCCTGACAGAGACTTCGCTCCACGCTCTCCTGTACTCTCCGGTACTGCTGCTGCCTCTCTGTGTCCCAGTCTGTTTCTGGTGAAGTGTCCTCGGGGGTCAGGACTCCCATTTCCAGGTCAACAGGTAACTTACCAGGTCTCGCCCTCATTAGGTAAGCCGGGGTACAGTTGGTGGAACCTACCGGGATGTGGTTGTATAGGTCCACCAGATCGGGCAACTTTTCAGGCCACAGACTGCGTTCTTCCAGGGGCAACGTTTTTAGAAGATCCATTACCACCTGGTTCATTTTTTCACAAAGTCCATTAGTCTGCGGATGGTAGGGTGTCGTCCTTATCTTCCGGCAGCCATACAGATTGCAGAATTCCTGAAAGACCTCCGCTTCAAAGGCAGGTCCCTGGTCCGTCAGCACTTGGTCCGGGTACCCGTGTGGACGGCAGAAGTGCTGCTGGAAGGCTCTAGCTGCTGTTTGAGCCGTTAAGTCCTTGACGGGGACGACAACCAAGAACCGGGAGTAATGATCCACGATGGTTAACGCGTAGACGTAGCCACTTCTGCTTGGGGTCAGTTTTACATGATCCAAGGCTACCAGTTCCAACGGTTGCCGGGTGACGATGGACTGCAGGGGAGTCTTCTGGCTGGCTCGGTCCTTCCTTCTCAGGTTGCACGGGCCACAATCTCTGCACCACTTCTCGATGGTTCCCCTCATGCCTACCCAGTGGAACCGCTCGCGCAGCAGGAACTCCAGCTTTTTCCACCCAAAGTGTCCAGCTCCGTCGTGGTATGCCTCCATCACCATGGCTGCGTCTCTTCGTGGCACCACTACTTGCCAGAGTAATTCATGCGTCCGGGAGTTAACCATTCTGCGGCACAACTTCCCTTTGTAAAGGAACAGTCGACTCTTCTCTGCCCATAGTTGTTTGGCTTCCTCCGGAGCGTCTGGTTCAAGGCGAGCCTCCGGCCGAGTCAGCATCTCCTTCACCAGTCGGACGGCAGGGTCGCTGTCTTGCGTTTCCGCCCAGTTGTAGTGGGGTAAGGGGTTCAACGTAGCAGCCTGCTTACTCCTTACCCGGTGGGAATACTGAATAGTCCCATGACGGTGGAACGCAGGGAGTTCAACTTCTTCCAGTCCCTCCGGATCTTCTCCTCCGTCCGGCAGGTTGGGCATCCTGGACAGGGCGTCCGCGTTGGTATTGGAGCGTCCTGCCCGGTATTTAATTGTGAACTCGTAGTTGGACAGACGGGCCATCCACCTCTGCTCCAGGGCACCGAGTCTTGCCGTGTCCAGGTGTGTCAGCGGGTTGTTATCCGTGTACACGGTGAACCGGGAAGAAGCGAGGTAATGCTTAAAGCGCTCAGTGATTGCCCATACTACGGCCAGGAACTCTAACTTAAATGAGCTGTAATTCTCGGGGTTCCTTTCGGTGGGTCGCAGTTTTCGGCTGGCGTAGGCGATTACTCGTTCCTTCCCCTGCTGGATCTGGGACAGTACGGCTCCTAGCCCGATGTTACTGGCGTCGGTGTAGAGGATAAAGGGCTGGCTATAATCCGGGTACGCCAGGATTTCGTCCCCCGTGAGGGCCATCTTCAGCTGGCGGAAGGACTCTTCTTCCAGCTCTTCCCATTTGAAGGGCGGCTTCTGGTTCTTGGCCTTCCGGGACTGGCCTATCAGGAGGTCCTGCATAGGTGCTGCCTTTTTGGTGAAACCGGGAATAAACCTTCGGTAGTAGCCTACCAACCCGAGGAACTGCCGCACTTCTTTTACGCTGGAGGGGCTTGGCCATCCTTTAATTGCGGTGATCTTATCGGGGTCGGGAGCCACTCCGTCAGCGCTCACCACGTGTCCCAGGTACTGCACCTTTGGTTTCAGGAGGTGACACTTGGAGGGTTTCACCTTTAGGCCGTAACTCGCCAGAGCCTCGAACACTTCCGCCAGGTGTTTCAGGTGGTCCTCATACGTCTTGGAATATACGATGACATCGTCCAGGTACAACAGGACCGTCTCGAAGTTTCTGTGGCCCAGACAACACTCCATTAGGCGTTGGAAGGTTCCTGGTGCGTTGCAGAGTCCGAACGGCATGCAGGTGAACTCGCTAAGTCCCATCGGGGTGGTGAATGCGGTCTTCTCCCGGTCCGCCTCTGCTACAGGAACCTGCCAGTACCCGCTAGTGAGATCCAAGGTAGAGAAGAAGTTAGCAGATCTTAAAGCAGCCAATGACTCCTCTATCCTTGGTAAGGGGTACGGTTGATTTTCCGGTAATCTACACACATCCTCATGGTGTTGTCTTTCTTTTTGACTAAAACTAATGGGGCTGCCCAGGGGCTACAACTATCCCGGATTACCCCAGCCTCCTTCATATCTCTAAGCATCCCCTTGGCGTGTTGGTAATGTGCAGGGGGTACGGGTCGATACCTCTCTTTTATGGGAGGATGATCTCCCGTGGGGATGCGATGTTCTACCCCCTTGACTCGCCCGAAGTCTAACGGGTGTTTACTAAACACTCTCTCATACTCTTGAACCACCCGATAGACTCCTTGTTTCTGATGTGAGGGAGTGGAGTCAGTACCCAAATGTAGTTGCTGACACCAGTCCTCCATGTCTTTCTTAGAGCCGTTACCTTCCTCCGGGTGAGATGGAGGCAAGGGTTCCACAGATTGTATAGAACTTTGATTAGTGGTATATAATTTGGCTAGCGTGGCATACCGGGGCAGGTACACTTCCCTCTCCCCGATATTTATTATGCGAATGGGCACCCTCCCATGGCGTACATTGACCACCCCCCGTGCTGTCAAAATGGTGGGCCTACTGTCTGAGTAAACTGGTTCTACCATTGCCTGGTAATCTCTACCTCTCAGACCAATAGCTGCCCGCCACCAAATCATCATTTCACTTTTTGGGGGCATGGCAATAGGAAAAGGGTCACACATTCTTACGCTACCAATCTCACCGCCGGAGAGTTCCACTTGTTGCCGTTGCATCAGTGCCCGGATCTCTTTCTGGAGCACCCGCTGCTCGCCGGAGCTGGCATTCTTGGCAACCTGCTGTAAAAGGAAAATCACCTCTGCAAGACAATTTTCAATTACATTAGTTCCTAGAGTTATTTTTGGGTGACTCTCATGTTTATCAATATCTACAATGATCAGTCCCTGTGCGGCCAGTTCGACTCTACCAATTTTGATGGTCACCTCTTTAAATCCGATCTGTGGCACGGGCTGACCATTGCTGGCGATGATACTCAAGTCGTCGTCTGGGTAGCGGGTAATATCCGAGTCATTCCAGTACTGCTTGAAGAGCACGTACGGGATGGTGGTGACCTGTGACCCGGTGTCCAGTAGGGCACTCATGGGAATGCCATCCAGTACCACAGGCAAGACTGGACGTCCTCCCACATATCTGTCGCGCCAGTTCGATGGGCCTGGTGATCTTTTTCCTGGGGGTTGGCCCTCTACCCCAGGTTGTGCCCGTTTAAAGAACAGTACCTTGCCATATGTCCGGGTTGATTGCAGCGGCGGCAGATGGGTCGTCCGTCCTCACTGTATCGGTCACTGGGTCTTCCTCTGGCCGGTGGGGTCCTCCTTGGTCGACGCCACGGGATGTCCTCCGGTCCGGATGCCAGCTGGATCTTCCCTGGGGTGGAAACCTGTAAAGACTGCACAGTTCGGGTTAGCGCAGCAACGCTCTTAGTTAGCTCTTGGACCTGATGGTGTAGGTCTGGAGCCGGGTCATTGTCCAAAGCCTGCGCATCAGCTCCCACAGGCCCTGCTGACAAGGGCGCCGCCTCCTGGTAGTAAGTGGTAGTGGGGCGTCTGTGGGTCACAACGCCACCTGGTGCCGGTTCTCGGAGCACCCGGATGGCTCTGTCCTTGAACTGTGCAAAGTCCAGATGGGGATCCTGTAAGGCCATTGCCCGCAACTGGGTTCGGTGGGCATTGCAATATAAACCCTCTATAAATTGTTCAGTCAACAGCCTGTCCTCGTTTCCCACCCCATCAGGGTCGGTCTGCTTTATGGCCCTCAGGGCCTCTTGTAGGTTTAGTGCATAGTCCCTTATACTCTCATGCGCTCGCTGCTTGCACCCGTAGAATCTAAGCTTAATCTCGGCTGAGGTGCGGGTATCAAAGGTGTCCTTCAGCCGGGTTAGTATCCCTACGACAGTCTTCCTCCCAGGTGGCCAGGATTTTACTTCCCTTTTGGCTGCCCCGGTTAGTTGGGCCACCAGGATGCTCACTTTTTGCTCTTCTGTGAGGGGGTACACCTGGAAGAGGCTATCCAGCTTTTCTCTAAAGTCATGCAGGGTATGTGACTCCCCTGAGTACTGGGGTAGCCAAGCTGCTCCCGGGATATAGGGCATGGTGAAGGGCATAACTGCAGCAGCGGTAGCGCTGGCGGGGGTTGAGGCAGTGAAGCTCTCCTCCGTATCCGACATCTTCCTCCCCCCTAGTGGACCGTGGCCTACCTTGCGATGATCCTCTTCCGTAGGCCGCGGCTCCGCAGTGAATCGTCAGGGTTGAGGACCTTCCGTCGCGCTCCTGTGACGTCGGCGTCTGCTGGGCTCCTTCCAGGACCTTACGCAACGTCCGGACGTGAGGCGGGGCTTCAGTTCTCGCGCGCTTTCGGAGTCCACGCCCCTCTTCTTCCCGCGCGGCGTCCTCAAGATGGCGTCCAATGGCGGGAAAACTCCACGGATGGCGGGAGGAAGGTCGAAGATGGCGCCGGATGGCGGGAAAACTTCACCGATGGCGGGAAGAAGGCTGAAGATGGCGCCGGATGGCGGGAATCTTCACCACTGGTAAGTTTGAAAAGTCTCTTTTTCAGGCACGCAGTACCCGGTGGTTGCGGGCACGAAATCCTGCCGACTACGCCAAAGTTGACGCGCCCCTGGGCCTGTGTCGCGCTGCGGTGCGCACGCGGGAGCTTACCCGGAGCCGGATCCGTGGAGGGTTGTAATCTCGTGGCGGTGACCCGGTCCGTGCCCAGGGAGTCAAACTAGACGGCAGTCTATTAGTAGTAAGTAGTTGATGACTACGCCACCCGTTGAGTGCAGCCAGGAAGCTGCTGCTGCAGGGCAGACCGCTGAGGCCGGTGGTAGGATTGTGCAGCGTGATAGTATAACCCCCAACGGGAGGGGTATGGCCTCAGGGCAGCCGACGTGGATGATGGGGGTAGCAGGAACCACTCAGAGACGGTACGGTGTAGTTCAGGGTCTTTACTGGTAACAACGACAGACCCTCCCGGAGTACTTGCTAGCAAACGGGGCCTGGTCAGTCTTTGAGCAGATGGGATCTCCCCTGGCCAGGCGTAGTTGTAGGCCTCCCAAACTGACTGTACTCTTCTGGCTACCTTGCTAGAAGCTGATGTAAGTAGCCCACGTCCCTGAGTGTACCGTGTGGTGCTCACCCGTATGGCCGGTGACTCGGGGCCTTCTAATGGCTTCCGCTCCACGATGGCGGTGCTGGTCCCACGCATGTGACCGTGCCTTCGGGCTTCTGGGCCAGAGGACCTGAAATCCCCTGCCCGACGGATTCTGCTGCTGGGTAGGAGTTAGTCCCCACAGCCTCGGACTCCGGGTCCGGTAAAGAATCTTCTTAGTCAGGGCGAGCTCTGTAGCTGCCAGCCCCTGACTCCTTGTAACTCTGCTGTTTCCTATGCTGCTTCTCTTCTCCACTCTCCTTGTCTGACTCACCCTGCCTCAGCCCCGGGTTTATACAGGGGAAGTTCTTCCCCTCCCAAAACTGGGCAGGAGGTGTGGCATGCACAGGATCCCTGACCAAAGGACCTCCCACCTGCTCTCAGACATAATATCTCTATCACTGTGGCAACCAGACCCCTGGGCTGTCACATGAACAACAGCCAGCGGTTCCTTTCAGCAGACGTCCCCTTAGCAGAGGATTCAGGCAGCAATCCTTTCAGCGGATGACTAGGAGTAAACACAAGGTCAGCAAGACTCTATTCAGAGGGCTAGCACAGGTGAGTAGAAAGCTAAAAGCACACAATACTCAGGCAAGGCATGATTGCAACACATGCAGTTTAAGTAGGTCCACAGGCAGGAAACACATGACCGCAGTGAGGCAATGGAAGCCATCTTGGCTAAGGGAAAAACTACTGGCAAAGTAAAATTAAACCTGGCATCCTGACACTGCCCAAGGAGCTTAGAGACAGAATTGTGGCAAGGCACAGATCTGGCCAAGTTTACAAAAGAATTTCTGCATTAGTCAAGGGTCCTAAGAACACAGTGGCCTCCATAATCCTTAAGTGGAAGAAGTTTGGGACCACCAGAAGTCTTCCTAGACCTGGCCGTCCAGCTAAACTGAGCAATCGTGGGAGAAGAGCCTTGGTGAGAGAGGTAAAGATGAACCCCAAGATCACTGTGGCTCAGCTCCAAAGATGCAGTAGGGAGATGGGAGAAAGTTGCATAAAGTCAACTATCACTGCAGCCCTCCACAAGTCGAGCCTTTATGGCAGAGTGGCCCAACGGAAGCCTCTCCTCAGTGCAAGACATATGAAAGCCTGCACAGAGTTTGCTTAAAAACACATGAAGGACTCCCAGTCTATGAGAAATAAGATTCTTTGGTCTGATGAGACTAAGATAGAACTTTTTGGTGATAATTCTAAGGGGTATGTGTGGAAAAAACCAGGCACTGCTCATCACCTGCCCAATACAATCCCAACAGTGAAACATGGTGGTGGCAGCATCATGGGGGTGTTTTTCAGCTGCAGGGACAGGACGACTGGTTGGAATTGAAAGAAACATGAATGCGGCCAAGTACACAGATATCCTGGATGAAAACCTCTTCCAGAGTGCTCTGGACCTCAGACTTGGCCGAAGGTTCACCTTCCAACAAGACAATGACCCTAAGCACACAGTTAAAATAACAAAGGAGTGGCTTCAGAACAACTCTGTGACCATTCTAGACTGGCCCAGCCAGAGCCCTGACCTAAACCCAATTGAACATCTCTGGAGAGACCTGAAAATGGCTGTCCACCAACGTTCACCATCCAACCTGACAGAACTGGAGAGGATCTGCAAGGAAGAATGGCAGAGGAACCCCAAATCCAGGTGTGAAAAACTTGTTGCATCATTCCCAAGAAGACTAATGGATGCACTAGCTCAAAAGGGGGCTTCTACTCAATACTGGTCATTTGGTCTGACATGCACTGTGAGCTGTGAGGTCTTATATAGACAGGTGTGTGCCTTTCCAAATCAAGTCCTATCAGTTTAATTAAACACAGCTGGACTCCAATGAAAGAGTAGAACCATCTCAAGGAGGATCACAAGGAAATGGACAGCATGTTGTAGTGCCGGCGTCCCTGCCCTCTGCTAGGCAGGGACGCTGTTCCCCTCACCGCTCTGCTCCGTGCCCGGCGTCCCTCTCCGCTCTGCTGGCAGCGCGCGCTCCTTCCCGGCCACTGTGCTTAGGGCGCGCGCGCGCGCCCTCCCTCCCTCTTAAAGGGGCCGCGCGCGCCGTCCTAAGGAGTCCCCGGCCAATGGCCGGAGGACTTTACCATATATAAGGCACCTCCTCCAAAATGGAGGTGCCCGAGCAATGTTGTTGCACCGTTCTACTCTGCTTCAGCCCTCAGGTCCCGTTGCCAGTTACCTGCCAGATTCCTGCCAGCTTGCTGTCCTAATCCTGCCTGATTTCCTGTTACCTGCCTGCCTGCCTGAGGTCCGACGGTCTGCCTTACAACTCCGGTCAGTCTGTCTAAGGACCAACTTGCCCGCTCACCTGGGAGCGCACATCAGCTACCTGCCTGCTTGCCTGAGGTCCGACGGTCTGCCTTACAACTCCGGTCAGTCTGCCTATGGACCAGCTTGCCCGCTCACCTGGGAGCGCTTCTCCGCTACCTGCCTGCTTGCCTGCCCGGAGGCTCCGCTGTCACGTGCTGTGACCACCAGCTATTCCAGACTCTTGCTCGCTCACCTGGGAGCGCTTCTCCGCTACCTGCCTGCTTGCCAGCCCGGAGGCTCCGCTGTCACGTGCTGTGACCACCAGCTATTCCAGACTCTTGCCCGCTCACCTGGGAGCGCTTCTCCGC
Organism: Phyllobates terribilis; assembly: GCF_046119375.1. NCBI lineage: Eukaryota > Metazoa > Chordata > Amphibia > Anura > Dendrobatidae > Phyllobates > Phyllobates terribilis. The sequence continues at coordinate 3,017,439 of NW_027362940.1, read as the reverse complement.
TACCTGCCTGCTTGCCAGCCCGGAGGCTCCGCTGTCACGTGCTGTGACCACCAGCTATTCCAGAGACTCTTGCCCGCTCACCTGGGAGCGCTTCTCCGCTACCTGCCTGCTTGCCTACCTGGAGGCTCCGCCGTCACGTGCTGTGACCACCTGCTATTCCAGAGACTCTCGCTTGCTCACCTGGGAGCACACATCCTCCATCTGCCTTGCTAGCCTACCTGGAGGTTCAGCCATCACAGGTCGTACCTACCCTTTACCTAGAGACTGCCCCGGTCACTTGCCGTGACCTCCAGCCCGTTCTTACAGAGACTGCCCGGTCACTTGCCGTGACCTCCAGCCCGTTCTTCCAGAGACTGCCTCGATCACTTGCCGTGACCTCCTGCCCGTACACCCAGAGACTGTCCCGGTCACCTGCTGTGATTGCCTGCCTGGTCGCCACCCGCTCCCTTACAAGGACCGCCCCCTTGTATAGTAGCCCAGAGGTTCCGCCTCCCAGACCCGTTACAGTTTGCTCGGGCCATGGAACCCGGTGGCACCCAAGCTCCCTCGCTCTCGGACCTGTGTCATGAACTGTCCCGTCAAAGGTCCCAACAGGAGTCCATCCTGGGTCACCTGCGGAATGTCAATACTCGCCTGGACACTCTGACTGCTCCACCAACAACCTCCGCCAGTGCCATGTCTCGCAATCCGGCAGCTCCGCTGTCCACTAACACCATGATATCCTACCCCGGACCTCGGCTTTCTGCACCTCCTCGCTTCGGAGGCGACTCAGCCCAGGCTCGGGGCTTCATAAATCAGTGCACCCTGCACTTTGAACTATTGTCCCACCAGTTTAACTCTGACCGAGCCAAAATTGCATTCATCATGTCCCATCTCACCGGGGAGGCCCTGGCCTGGCTAAATCCTCTATGGGAGAGAGGAGACCCCCTGGTGTCCAACTTGCCTGCTTTTCTCACGGCTTTCCGGAAAGTCTTCGACGAACCCGAACGGAAGACCTCATCCGCATCATCGCTGCTACGCCTCCGTCAGGAAAGTCTCACCGTGGGCCAATATGCCATACGGTTCCGTACCCTTGCCTCGGAGCTGGCCTGGGATAACGACGCTCTGGTTTCCGTCTTCTGGGAGGGTCTGTCCGGCCGTATTAAAGATGAACTTGCCGGTCGGGACATTCCTACCACTCTCGATGACTTAATAACTCTTGCCACCCGGATTGACCTACGGTTCCAGGAGCGTGCCAGAGAGGTCACCCGTGAGAGGAGGTTACCACGTCTAGCTCCTACTTTTCAGAAACCCGTCACTCCTTCTGTCTCTAACCAGGTACACCCTCCTGAGCCTATGCAGGTCGACCAGACCAAGATGGTCAAGACCCGTCAGGACTTACGCCGTGCCAAGGGGACCTGCTTCTACTGTGGCAGTAAGGAGCACCGGATCCGTGCCTGCCCGGAGAGGTCGGGAAACGCCTGTGTCTAGGTTCGCTCAGAGAGGTCCACCTAGACAAGAATAAATCCTCTCCATCCCTGCTGTTGTCAGTTTCAATCGTCTACGGGGAGAACCGTTATTTCGAACTAGCCCAACTGGACTCTGGAGCAGCCGGGAATCTTATTTCACAGTCCCTGGTAGAGAAATACCGTCTCCCCACCAAACCTCTGGCTGTACCCTTGTCTGTTGCTGCCGTGGATGGGGGGCTCTTACCACGTCCCATCCAACTCATCACCGAATCCATTACTCTGCAGGTGGGAATGCTGCATTCTGAAAGTATCTCCTTCCATGTTCTGCCTGGACTCTCTCACGCCCTCTTGCTAGGCCTACCTTGGCTCCAGAAACATGCACCCGTTCTTGACTGGCAGACCGGAGAAGTCCTTCGCTGGGGACAGGGCTGCCATAAGACCTGTCTGGTTCCCGTTCATCCCGTCCGTCCTTCTCCTACCCCAGCTAATCTACCTGGACTTCCGATTCCTTATTGGTCTTATGCTGATGTCTTTAATAAAAAGGAGGCAGAGACACTACCCCCTCATAGACCATACGACTGCCCTATCGACCTGTTACCTGGTACTTCTCCCCGTGGGCGTATTTATCCATTATCCGCTGCTGAGACCCGGTCGATGTCCGAATATATTGAGGAGAATCTGGCCAGGGGATTCATCCGGAAATCTACCTCCCCGGCGGGAGCAGGCTTCTTTTTCGTCAAAAAGAAGGACGGCTCTCTCCGTCCCTGTATAGACTATAGAGGCCTTAACCAGATCACGGTGAAGAATAAGTACCCCCTTCCGCTCATTCCGGAGTTATTTGATCGTCTGAGGGGGGCTAGAATCTTCACCAAACTGGATCTCCGTGGGGCGTACAACCTGGTTCGTATCCGTCAGGGGGATGAATGGAAGACGGCATTCAACACCCGGGACGGCCACTATGAATATCTGGTAATGCCCTTTGGCCTCTGTAACGCTCCTGCCGTCTTTCAAGAGTTGGTCAATGACATCTTCCGGGACCTTCTCTACTCCTGCGTAGTGGTGTACCTGGACGACATCTTGGTCTTCTCTCCGGATCTCCAGACTCACCGGAGGGATGTTCGTCAGGTCCTGCTCAGGCTCAGGCAGAACCATCTCTACGCTAAATATGAGAAGTGCCTCTTTGAGCAGACCTCGCTTCCGTTTCTGGGCTACATTATCTCTCAGACTGGCCTACAAATGGATCCTGAGAAACTGTCTGCCATCGAGAAATGGCCCCGACCAGAGGGGTTGAAGGCTATTCAACGGTTCCTGGGCTTCGCCAACTATTACCGCCTCTTCATCCCGCACTTCTCTTCCCGGACTGCCCCAATTTCCGCGCTCACCCGTAAGGGTACTAATCCCAAAGAGTGGCCGCCCGAAGCAGAGGAGGCCTTTCTTTCCCTAAAACAGGCCTTCTCTTCCGCCCCGGTGCTGCATCGCCCGGACGGCAACAAGCAGTTCTTCCTGGAAGTTGACGCCTCCTCCTCTGGAGCCGGAGCGGTACTTACTCAAAAATCATCTTCCGGGAGAATGGTAACTTGTGGCTTCTTCTCCAAACTCTTCTCCTCTTCTGAGCGCAACTATTCCATAGGAGACCGAGAGTTATTGGCCATCAAGCTGGCGTTGGAGGAGTGGCGTTACCTACTCGAGGGGGCTCTTCATCCGGTAATAATTTACACTGACCACAAGAACTTGGCTTACCTCCAGCATGCCCAGAGACTTAACCCGCGCCAAGCCCGGTGGTCCTTGTTTTTTGCTCGCTTTGATTTTGTTCTTCATTTTCGCCCGGCTGACAAAAACGTCAAAGCAGACGCCTTGTCCCGATCCTTTCTGGTGTCCGATCTCGAGGAAGAACCTAAACATATCATCGATCCCGCCAGAGTAATGCAGGTGGCTCCTGTGAGTCTAAATCGTCTCCCTCCCGGTAAGACGTTTGTTTCAGTACCTGATCGGGAGAAGATCCTACACTGGGGCCATTCGTCTAAACTAGCTGGCCACGCCGGTCAGAAAAAGACCCTCCAGCTTATTGCCCGGCACTATTGGTGGCCTACCCTGCACAAGGACATAATAGACTTTGTTTCTGCCTGTGTGTCCTGCGCCCGCAACAAAGTCCCAAGACATCTGCCAGCCGGACGCCTCCTTCCGCTTCCTGTACCTGCTGCCCCCTGGCAGCATATAGCAATGGACTTTATAACTGATCTCCCCGTCTCTGCCGGTTGTACGGTCATTTGGGTGGTCGCTGACCGCTTTTCCAAGATGGCTCACTTTATTCCCCTGCCAGGCCTTCCGTCTGCACCCGAGCTGGCTAAAGACTTTATCCACCACATCTTCCGTCTTCATGGCCTGCCCCTCCACATCGTGTCGGATCGTGGGGTACAGTTCACCTCACGTTTCTGGAGAGCCACTTGTAAACTACTAGACGTCACCCTGGACTTCTCTTCCGCTTACCACCCACAGTCCAATGGTCAAGTGGAGCGGATCAATCAGAACCTGACCAGTTACCTCCGGCACTTTGTTAATGCCCACCATTCTGACTGGGTGGATCTCCTACCATGGGCCGAGTTCTCTTATAATAATCACGAGAGCGAATCCTCCTCCAAATCCCCGTTTTTTGTAGTCTTTGGTCAGCATCCTCGGATTCCTTTTCCTGTCTCCACCTCTGTGGACAACCCGGCTGCGGAATCTCTCGTTAGCAAATTTTCCTCCATATGGGAGAGTACCCGGTCCGCACTCCTTCTGTCATCCGAGCGTATGAAAAGACACGCTGACAAAAAACGCCTGGATCCTCCACAATTTCGTCCAGGAGATAAAGTCTGGCTCTCATCTAAATATGTTCGACTCAAGATACCTTCTTACAAGTTAGGGCCTCGGTTCATCGGTCCTCTGGAGGTCATCAGTCAGATCAACCCGGTGGCCTATAAATTGAAACTCCCGGCCAACTTACGGATCCCTAACTCCTTCCATGTATCTCTCCTCAAACCCGTGGTGCTTAACTCTTTTTCCAAGTCTACAGGTGCTCCTCCTGCTCCGGTTTCTGCTGAGGACGAGTTTGAGGTAGAGAACATTCTTGCCACCAAAAGGGTAAGAGGAAAGACCTTTTTTTTGGTAGATTGGAAGGGGTTTGGTCCTGAGGAGAGAACGTGGGAGCCCCGGGAGAACATCCATGCCCCTCTCATCCTAGCTAAATTTCTATCTGGCCTAAAAAAGGGGGGGCCTAAAGGGGGGGGTACTGTAGTGCCGGCGTCCCTGCCCTCTGCTAGGCAGGGACACTGTTCCCCTCACCGCTCTGCTCCGTGCCCGGCGTCCCTCTCCCGCTCTGCTGGCAGCGCGCGCTCCTTCCCGGCCACTGTGCTTAGGGCGCGCGCGCGCGCCCTCCCTCCCTCTTAAAGGGGCCGCGCGCGCCGTCCTAAGGAGTCCCCGGCCAATGGCCGGAGGACTTTACCATATATAAGGCACCTCCTCCAAAATGGAGGTGCCCGAGCAATGTTGTTGCACCGTTCTACTCTGCTTCAGCCCTCAGGTCCCGTTGCCAGTTACCTGCCAGTTACCTGCCAGATTCCTGCCAGCTTGCTGTCCTAATCCTGCCTGATTTCCTGTTACCTGCCTGCCTGCCTGAGGTCCGACGGTCTGCCTTACAACTCCGGTCAGTCTGTCTAAGGACCAACTTGCCCGCTCACCTGGGAGTGCACATCAGCTACCTGCCTGCTTGCCTGAGGTCCGACGGTCTGCCTTACAACTCCGGTCAGTCTGTCTATGGACCAGCTTGCCCGCTCACCTGGGAGCGCTTCTCCGCTACCTGCCTGCTTGCCTGCCCGGAGGCTCCGCTGTCACGTGCTGTGACCACCAGCTATTCCAGACACTTGCCCGCTCACCTGGGAGCGCTTCTCCACTACCTGCCTGCTTGCCAACCCGGAGGCTCCGCTGTCACGTGCTGTGACCACCAGCTATTCCAGACTCTTGCCCGCTCACCTGGGAGCGCTTCTCCGCTACCTGCCTGCTTGCCAGCCCGGAGGCTCCGCTGTCACGTGCTGTGACCACCAGCTATTCCAGAGACTCTTGCCCGCTCACCTGGGAGCGCTTCTCCGCTACCTGCCTGCTTGCCTACCTGGAGGCTCCGCCGTCACGTGCTGTGACCACCTGCTATTCCAGAGACTCTCGCTTGCTCACCTGGGAGCACACATCCTCCATCTGCCTTGCTAGCCTACCTGGAGGTTCAGCCATCACAGGTCGTACCTACCCTTTACTTAGAGACTGCCCCGGTCACTTGCCGTGACCTCCAGCCCGTTCTTCCAGAGACTGCCCGGTCACTTGCCGTGACCTCCAGCCCGTTCTTCCAGAGACTGCCTCGATCACTTGCCGTGACTTCCTGCCCGTACACCCAGAGACTGTCCCGGTCACCTGCTGTGATTGCCTGCCTGGTCGCCACCCGCTCCCTTACAAGGACCACCCCCTTGTATAGTAGCCCAGAGGTTCTGCCTCCCAGACCCGTTACACATGTGACTTAAATATGAGCAAAGGGTCTGAATACTTATGACCATGTGATATTTCAGTTTTCCTTTTTCAATAAATTTGCAAAAATTTCTACATTTCTGTTTTTTTCAGTCAAGATGGGGTGCAGAGTGTACTTTAATGAGAAAAAAATGAACTTTTTAGAATTTACCAAATGGCTGCAATGAAACAAAGAGTGAAAAATTTAAAGGGGTCTGAATGCTTTCCGTACCCACTGTACTTCAATAAAACTCACCCTATAGATACCCTAGCCTGAACCTGCATGTCAACGGAGATGGGCATCCTACATATAGATGACAATGGCACCCTTGCTGAACGGCAGCTGCCCCTAGACCCTAAAAGTCCCTTATTCGTACTTATGACGCGCCCCTGGGCCTGTGTCGCGCAGCGTTGCGCACGCGGGAGCTTACCCGGAGCCGGATCTGGTGAGGGTTGTAGTCTCGTGGCGGTGACCCGGTCCGTGCCCAGGGAGTCAGACTAAGTGGCGCTGTATTAGCGGTAGATGTTGGACGACTACGCCACCCGTTGAGTGCAGCTAAGGAGCTGCTGCTGCAGGGCAGACCGCTGAGGCCGGTGGTAGGATTGTGCAGCGTGATAGTATAACCCCCAACGGGAGGGGTATGGCCTCAGGGCAGCCGACGTGGATGATGGGGGTAGCAGGAACCACTCGGAGACGGTACGGTGTAGTTCAGGGTCTTTACTGGTGACAAAGACAGACCCTCCCGGAGTACTGGCTAGCGATTGGGGCCTGGTCAGTCCTTGAGCAGATGGGATCTCCCCTGGCCAGGCGGAGTTGTAGGCCTCCCAAACTAACGTTACTCTTCTGGCTACCTTGCTAGAGGCGGGTATAAGTAGCCCACGTCCCTGAGTGTACCGTGTGGTGCTCACCCGTATGGCCGGTGACTCGGGGCCTTCTAGTAGCTTCCGCTCCACGACGGCGGTGCTGGTCCCACGCGTGTGACCGTGCCTTCGGGTTTCTGGGCCAGAGGACCTGCAATCCCCTGCCGGTCGGTTTCTGCTGCTGGATAGGCGTTAGTCCCCACAGCCTCGGACTCCGGGTCCGGTGATAGCTTCTCAGTCAGGGCGAGCTCTGCAGCTGCCAGCCCCTGACTCCTTGTAGCACTGCTCCCACAGAGCTCCTGTTGTTTCTTCCCATAGCTGCTTCTCTTCTCTGTCTCTACTTCTGGCATGGCCCAGGAGCTGGGCCCAGCCGGAGCCACAGCTCCCTGTCAGCCCTCCTGGCTGAACTCTCCCTTTGAACTCTCTAACCCTGCCTCAGCCCCAGGTTTATATAGGGGAAGTCCTTCCCCTCCCAGGACTGGGCAGGAGGTGTGGCATGCATAGGATTCCTGACCAAGAGACCTCCCACCTGCTCTCAGACATAACATTGCTGTTACTGTGGAAACCAGACCCCTGGGGTGCCACATTCCCCCCTAGTGAAATTTAGTACTCCGGGACTAAACAATTTTTTTTTTGAAAAACATAATAAGGTATAAACAATAATAATACAACAAGAAAAACACAAAAAGATGGTCACGGCGTGTCCGCAACCGGGTGCAGTCTTTGAAGAAAAGCAAGGTGTCCATTTCACCAAAACAGGGAGACGTAACCAGGTAGGGGTCTGTCCTGCCCCGAGTCCTTAACAGTCTTTAGTCCATCCCTAGGTTACGCTCCAACTATGTACACAGGATTCCCGGTAAATCCACCAAAGACTCCTATAAATTACTAGAGACACATAATTATTTACAAGATATGGCCGCTCTCAGTCCTCGGCCAGTGGGGATAAGGATTGGCTGCTCACAGTCCTCAGCCTGGTAAGGGATAGGGGATGGCTGCTCACAGTCCTCAGCCTGGTAAGGGATAGGGACACACGGGGAACAATTCACTAATCCCAACGGGGACCATATTTTAATTAGCATCAGTTCTCATACCCTGACGGGTAACGATATACAGTTCTTTGTTTATGCTACTTCCCTTCAGTAGCGGTGTCCTCTTTGTGCTCCCTCCTGAGGGTAGTCCTCAGACCCGTCCGGGTCCTCTTGGCTTTCCTCGTATTGGTAGCACTGCAGCCCCTCCTTGGTTAGCCGGGCTAGTATCTCTGCGACAGTCCTCCTCCCAGGTGGCCAGGACTTTACCTCCCTTTGGGCTGCCCCGGTTAATTGGGCCACCAGGATGCTCACTTTTTGCTCTTCTGTGAGGGGGTACACCTGGAAGAGGCTATCCAGCTTTTCTCTAAAGTCCTGCAGGGTATGTGACTCCCCTGAGTACTGGGGTAGCCAGGCTGCCCCCGGGATATAGGGCATGGTGAAAGGCATGACCGCAACAGCGGTGGCGCTGGCGGGGGTTGGAGCGGTGAAGCTCTCCTCCGTATCCGACATCCTTCTCCCCCCTAGTGGACCGTGGCCTACCTTGCGATGATCCTCTTCCGTAGGCCGCGGCTCCGCAGTGGATCGTCAGGGTTGAGGACCTTCCGTCGCGCTCCTGTGACGTCGGCGTCTGCTGGGCTCCTTCCAGGACCTTACGCAACGTCCGGACGTGAGGCGGGGCTTCAGTTCTCGCGCGCTTTCGGAGTCCACGCCCCTCTTCTTCCCGCGCGGCGTCCTCAAGATGGCGTCCAATGGCGGGAAACCTCCACGGAGGGCGGGAAGAAGGCCGAAGATGGCGCCGGATGGCGGGAATCTTCACCACTGGTAAGTTTGAACAGTCTTTTTCAGGCACGCAGTACCCGGTGGTTGCGGGCACGAGATCCTGCCGACTACGTCAAAAGTTGACGCGCCCCTGGGCCTGTGTCGCGCAGCGTTGCGCACACGGGAGCTTACCCGGAGCCGGATCTGGTGAGGGTTGTAGTCTCGTGGCGGTGACCCGGTCCGTGCCCAGGGAGTCAGACTAAGTGGCGCTGTATTAGCGGTAGATGTTGGACGACTACGCCACCCGTTGAGTGCAGCTAAGGAGCTGCTGCTGCAGGGCAGACCGCTGAGGCCGGTGGAAGGATTGTGCAGCGTGATAGTATAACCCCCAACGGGAGGGGTATGGCCTCAGGGCAGCCGACGTGGATGATGGGGGTAGCAGGAACCACTCGGAGACGGTACGGTGTAGTTCAGGGTCTTTACTGGTGACAAAGACAGACCCTCCCGGAGTACTGGCTAGCGATTGGGGCCTGGTCAGTCCTTGAGCAGATGGGATCTCCCCTGGCCAGGCGGAGTTGTAGGCCTCCCAAACTAACGTTACTCTTCTGGCTACCTTGCTAGAGGCGGGTATAAGTAGCCCACGTCCCTGAGTGTACCGTGTGGTGCTCACCCGTATGGCCGGTGACTCGGGGCCTTCTAGTAGCTTCCGCTCCACGACGGCGGTGCTGGTCCCACGCGTGTGACCGTGCCTTCGGGTTTCTGGGCCAGAGGACCTGCAATCCCCTGCCGGTCGGTTTCTGCTGCTGGATAGGAGTTAGTCCCCACAGCCTCGGACTCCGGGTCCGGTGATAGCTTCTCAGTCAGGGCGAGCTCTGCAGCTGCCAGCCCCTGACTCCTTGTAGCACTGCTCCCACAGAGCTCCTGTTGTTTCTTCCCATAGCTGCTTCTCTTCTCTGTCTCTACTTCTGGCATGGCCCAGGAGCTAGGCCCAGCCGGAGCCACAGCTCCCTGTCAGCCCTCCTGGCTGAACTCTCCCTTTGAACTCTCTAACCCTGCCTCAGCCCCAGGTTTATATAGGGGAAGTCCTTCCCCTCCCAGGACTGGGCAGGAGGTGTGGCATGCATAGGATTCCTGACCAAGAGACCTCCCACCTGCTCTCAGACATAACATTGCTGTTACTGTGGAAACCAGACCCCTGGGGTGCCACACTTACATAGACCAAAGATCTAACAGTCTACCAGAAACTGGTACAGATATCACATCAAACAATCAATCCTCAGTGTGTACTAAATGATTAAAGTGACAACAGTGAATAAAGTGACAATGTGCAAATTTATAAAAACACCCAAGAACGTTCCTAATATCTTTGGACCTCCAAGCCAAAGGATACATTCGGGCATCCAAACAAAGGCTACAATCAGCCCTGTTCAACACCCTAGATGCTGATTACCTGCCTTATAGTGGAGGGTGACACCCTAGTTAATGTTGACACTGTGGCGCCCCCGCTCCACGGCGGCTATCCCTGGATAACCCTAGCCAGCCCTGGAATTAATCACCCATAGAGGTATCAATGACATAAATGATCACAAGACTAAACAATAAAAGGAACTTATCTTGATAAAGTGCAATACTGATGCGTATCATCTTTATGCCGCATGTCCCGATTTTAAAGAGATTTAATAAAATTTGTATTTTAGGGTTTATGTTATACTTATGTCTTATGGTATCCTAAGCTTATCTTATGCTATACTCACATTATGCATTAACACTTCACATGCTGTTACATCACCATTATACATTACATAAGACACATATCACTTTTAGATATAAAACCGCAAGACAGTATTCACATGACGCGTTTGTTGTCTTCAGGGGCAGGAACAGGGTAAGACAGTCCACATCCCTACAGTTTTGTATCTTGGGCTCTGTGCACACAGCCTGCTCCAAGCTTAGCCGGTAAGAGTCCTATCTATGTGGTACAATACTGGGGTTCATCGTATGTTTTCCGCATCTACTGTATGGAGGTTTCTCTACTATCAATAAAGAGAAGGTTTTTCGCAGCCTTATTCTTAAGCAGACAGGGGGTTTAGCTCCATGTCACACTACACACCGTGGTAAGGTGTATGAGGGGAGCATAGCCTGCCTAATCTAATAGTATGGGCGTCACTAATAGGCTGTAAACCAGACACTGTGCGTGACCAGCGCCAAAATATTTACCAGAACCTCATATATAGATTTTGCATGTTATTTTTATTCAGGGTTCAGACAAGCCCATCAATGCTGGATTTGTAAACTAGGGGGTTTGTCCTCATGGGGTGCACTTAGATAGTGCTTTGCAGCCTGCCTAATCTAACAGTATGAGGGTCACTAATAGGCTGTAAGCCCTATATTGAGCACTATCTGTGTTAGGCGTCAGGTGTTTTCTGGATCCGAAATGGGTTCAGAATCATCAGTGGATTCTGTGGTCTCCCATTCCGGTCCAGATGCTTCTCAGCATCATCGTCAGTCCCAACGCCTAGCTGGTGCACAAGATGTACAAGTTGTCTCTCGGGTCTTTGTTCCTAGCAACATGAAGGATAGGTTGCGGAGGGAAACAGGGCTGTTACAGCCTAAGTCCAGGATACACTGCACTGAGCATGCCCGTGACATGGCGGACCGTGATTGGTGGTTTGGGAGTCAGCTGATCCGGTGACCTGGCACCGCCTGATTGGTCGCGGGTGACGTCACCAATAATGTGACGATGGGCAGGGCTTAATATTTAAATAGCACGCCCACAAACATGGCGGCGCACTCTGATCATTGAGCTGAGTTGGTGTTATTGTGTGGACGCTTGGTCGTTTCGGCTCCACGTGTGCTTTTGCTGTTATAGCTTCTGACAGGCAGGTTTAGCAGGGGATAGACAGCCTTAGATGGAGGGAGGCAGGTAGCTTCGTCTGACACTCTGGCTCCAACAAGGGGGTCGCTATACACCCCGAACAGACTGCGGACTCCGTATTCCCGGCACCGCCTGTTAGCCACGTGGAGAGATACTCCTCAGTCCGGTAGCAAGCCGGCTGGGAGCACGTATAAGCCGGCGTGAATCACACACGCATCCGAGCGCCTGCTGCGTAGCCTCTGTGCAGTTAACAGGGCTACGGCTCCATTATTTGTCGCACATCTCTCGTGCAGTTAATGGAGATAGTGCGAATCCCTATTCCCGTTCCGGTGTGCAGTAACACGGGGGGGATTGTTATTTCAGTTGGTTGTTTTACCTTCTTACCCGGAAGGTGTTCGTCCACAGTCCTCCAGGCTGCATCACGGACCCCGGGTTCGTTTGCTTTCCATTATTTAATAAAGTTGTTTGCAACCATTCCCCTAACAATCTGTGTGTGACCAGTGACCTATACAAGCCATTTTTTTGTGTGCAGTTTTAATACTAAGCAATGACCCCCTCCAAGAATTGGTAGGTTATGAGTTGGTTGTCTCATCAGTATTTTGCACCTGTGCTGCCCCTGCCTTTATTATATGGTTTGCTTCATCCTGATTAGTGCATTAGTTTTGAGACCTGGGCTGGAGAATAAATACTGTTCCTCTTTTTTGCTGTGTTAATAATTTTTTTCAGTTTTAATTCAACTACTCTAGCATCAAGCTCCTAATTCGCTTTGTCTAAAGGAATTTAGATGGCAATGTTTTATTGTGTGAGGTATGGAACTCTCTACCACATGACCTTGTAATACTTAATTCTCTAAAAAAAGTTCAAGGAGGTCCTGTGTGACTTTCTTGAATAACATTACAGGTTATTCATACTAGATTTTATTATGGGACGTTGATCCAAGCAACTAGTCTGATTGCCATATGTGGAGTCGGGAAGGAATTTTTCCCCTAATTTTGGGCAAGCAGCATCTGCCTCATGGTTTTTTTGACTTCCTCTGGATCAACACATAAGCTTTTCACAGGTCTCTATATATAGTGTGATGGCTCCCACAGCTCTTTATATACAGTACTAGATGGTGGCCCGATTCTAACGCATCGGGTATTCTAGAATCTGTATGCGGCCGACCAGGCGCAATCAACAGAGTGGTGTTTAAATGTGGCGCCAAAATCGCTGATTGGTCGCGGCCGCCGGCCACGACCAATCAGCAGAGCGGTGTTTAAATTTGGCGCCAGTATCGCTGATTGGTCGCGGCGCCAATATCGCTGATTCCGACCAATCAGCGAATCGTATTACTGAGGACCGGGCAGCGACGCTACCTGTGCGGGTACTTCCGCTGCAAGGAACCGGGAGATGGCCGGCTGCTCACAGCCGAAGTATCCCGACTGGCGGCGCCGCTCCCCGGTCCTCGCTTCACACTTGCCGTCGGGAGATCAGCGGCGCCGCCGGTCGCGGTACTTCTGCTGCGAGCAGCCGGGAGATGAGCGGCTAGCGCCGGTCATCTCCCGGCTGCATCGCCGCTGACCTCCGTGCGGCAGATGAGCTGCTAACGGCCGCCATCTTTTTCTGAAATCCCGCGTCGCTGATTGGCCGCGGCTGGACCAATCAGCGACGCAGGATTTCCTGGACAGAAGGACAGACAGACAGACGGGATAAGACGATTATATACAGTACAGACCAAAAGTTTGGACACACCTTCTCATTTCAAGATTTTTCTGTATTTTCATGACTATGAAAATTGTACATTCACACTGAAGGCATCAAAACTATGAATTAACACATGTGGAATTATATACTTAACAAAAAAGTGTGAAACAACTGAAAATATGTCTTATATTCTAGGTTCTTCAAAGTAGCCACCTTTTGCTTTGATGACTGCTTTGCACACTCTTGGCATTCTCTTGATGAGCTTCAAGAGGTAGTCAATGGAAATGGTCTTCCAACAATCTTGAAGGAGTTCCCAGAGATGCTTAGCACTTGTTGGCCCTTTTGCCTTCACTCTGCGGTCCAGCTCACCCCAAATCATCTCGATTGGGTTCAGGTCTGGTGACTGTGGAGGCCAGGTCATCTGGCGTAGCACCCCATCATTCTCCTTCTTGGTCAAATAGCCCTTACACAGCCTGGAGGTGTGTTTGGGGTCATTGTCCTGTTGAAAAATAAATGATGGTCCAACTAAACGCAAACCGGATGGAATAGCATGCCGCTGCAAGATGCTGTTGTAGCCATGCTGGTTCAGTATGCCTTCAATTTTGAATAAATCCCCAACAGTGTCACCAGCAAAGCACCCCCACACCATCACACCTCCTCCTCCATGCTTCTCGGTGGGAACCAGACATGTAGAGTCCATCCGTTCACCTTTTCTGCATCGCACAAAGACACGGTGGTTGGAACCAAAGATCTCAAATTTAGACTCATCAGACCAAAGCACAGATTTCCACTGGTCTAATGTCCATTCCTTGTGTTCTTTAGCCCAAATAAGTCTCTTCTGCTTGTTGCCTGTCCTTAGCAGTGGTTTCCTAGCAGCTATTTTACCATGAAGGCCTGCTGCACAAAGTCTCCTCTTAACAGTTGTTGAAGAGATGTGTCTGCTGCTAGAACTCTGTGTGGCATTGACCTGGTCTCTAATCTGAGCTGCTGTTAACCTGCGATTTCTGAGGCTGGTGACTCGGATAAACTTATCCTCAGAAGCAGAGGTGACTCTTGGTCTTCCTTTCCTGGGGCAGTCCTCATGTGAGCCAGTTTCTTGCAGCGCTTGATGGTTTTTGCATCTGCACTTGGGGACACTTTCAAAGTTTTACCAATTTTTTGCATTGACTGACCTTCATTTCTTAAAGTAATGATGGCCACTCATTTTTCTTTACTTAGCTGCTTTTTTCTTGCCATAATACAAATTCTAACAGTCTATTTAGTAGGACTATCAGCTGTGTATCCACCAGACTTCTGCACAACACAGCTGATGATCCGAACCCCATTTATAAGGCAAGAACTCCCACTTATTAAACCTGACAGGGCACACCTGTGAAGTGAAAACCATTTCCGGTGACTACCTCTTGAAGCTCATCAAGAGAATGCCAAGAGTGTGCAAAGCAGTCATCAAAGCAAAAGGTGGCTACTTTGAAGAACCTAGAATATAAGACATATTTTCAGTTGTTTCACACTTTTTTTGTTAAGTATATAATTCCACATGTGGTAATTCATAGTTTTGATGCCTTCAGTGTGAATGTACAATTTTCATAGTCATGAAAATACAGAAAAATCTTTAAATGAGAAGGTGTGTCCAAACTTTTGGTCTGTACTGTATATTAGATGATGACCCCACAGACCCTTTACACAGCATTATGTTTCCACAGCTCCTTGTATACAGTATGATTCCCTCATTGTTCCCTAAATACAGTATGATGTGCTCACAGCTCCATATACACCGTATGATGTCCCCACACATGCAGATACACAATATGATACCTATACACAATATGATGCCCCTACATCTCCCTATACACAATATGATGCCCCTACATCTCCCTCCATCTGAACAAGTCTCTCCAGCTTCAGAAAGATTATGGACGCATCACATTTTTTTTTACGGACAGGGAAAAAAGTGCCCTATTTTTATGGACTGTCCAAGAATTTCTGGACAGTTGGCAACCCTGCTATTAGTTCCACTGGGGTGGCAGCCTAGGTGGATGCTGGAAGCACAACCGTCTCTCCCTAAGATTCGGAGAGGGAAGGCCACCGATTCCTGACCCTTGCTGTGGCCTTTTCGTTGAGAGGGATGGTTTATTGAGGGCCCATATATACACACAGTCATGGCTGGAAGTGTTTAGCAACCTTGAGATTGTTCCAGAAAGTGAAGTATTTCTCCCAGAAAATTATTACAATTACACGTTTTGTTATACATTTGTTATAATATTTATTTCCTTTGTGTGTATTGAAACAGCACAAAAAATGGGAAAAAAAGGCAAATTGGACATAATTTCACACAAAACTCCAAAAATGGGCCGGACAAAATTGTTGGCACTTTTCCAAAATTGTGGAAAAACAACTTTGCTTCAAGCATGTGATGCTCGTTAAAACTCACCTGTGGCAAGTAACAGTCGTGGGTAATATGAAAGTCATACCTGAGACCAGATAAAAAGTGGAGAAGATAGATAGATATGAGATTGATAGATAGATAGATATGAGATAGATAGATGGATATGTGGCACCCCAGGGTCTGGTTACCACTGTAATAGAAATATTATGTCTGAGAGCAAGTGGGAGGTTTCCTGGTTCGGAGCCCTTAAACATGCAACACCTCCTGTCCCAGACCAGATAGGGGAGGAACCTGCCCTATATAAACTGGATCTGGGGCGGGGTTAGTGAAGTCAGAGCCTGGAGTTAGTTCCAGACACAGGGAAAGTAACAGCGAGGAGCTCTGTAGGAGCAGGAGCTGAAGACCAGGGACTTGAGCTAAGCGGAGTTCGTCCTGGCAGAAGACTCTGAGAACCGGACACAGGAGTCCGAGGTTGCGGGGACTTATATATACCCAGCAGCAGAAACCCGCCGGCAGGGGATTTCAAGTCCTCTGGCCATAGAAGCCCGGAGGCTCAGTCACGAGCAAGGGACCAGCACTGCAATCGAGGAGCGGGGGCTATCAGAAGGCCCCAAGTCACCAGCCATACAGGTGAGCACCACACGGAACACTCAGGGACGTGGGCTACTTCCACTCGCTTACAGCAAGGTAGCCAGGAAGAGTGCAGATAGTCGGGGAGGCCTACAACTCCACCTGGCCAGGGGAACTCCAGTTTGCTCACAGACTGACCAGGCCTCTTATGCTAGCCAGTACTCCCGGGAGGGTCTGCCTTATCACCATCAGTAAAGACCCTGAACTGCACTGCAAAGTCTCTGAGTCGTTCCTGCTGCGCTCGTGCACCATCACTCCTATCATCCACACTCACTAGCCTGAGGCTATACTCCTCCCGTGGGGAGTTATACTACACTCTGCTGCCCTCACAACATCAGCCTCAGAGGTCTGCTCAGCAGCGGCGGTTCTTATTGACCGCAATCCACGGGTGGCGTAGTCGGACATTGCATTATACTGATACAGAGACTGCCACAATATTGGTCTGGCCACCCTGAGCCACGGGACCGGGTCGCCACTACTACTCCCAGCATTGCCCTGAAGTCCGGTCCCGGGTGCCCCATGGCCCAGGGGGCGCGTCATATAGATAATAGATAGATGATAGATAGTCCTATGATATGAGATAGAGGTCGTTATAGACAGGTTTATACACTCTCTCCCGAAGTCGGTAAAATCCTGGGTTGCCCAGGGAGATCCCTATAATGCTGATGACTTGCTGGGGTTGGTGGAAAGATACCAGGCGGTTGAGAGTCCGTTGGGAAAACAAGGGGTCGTAGCCTCTCAATACTGGGGTTCCCAAAAGGTGGCGGACACCCAAAAGAAGCGAGCTAGCGCCACACCTGGGGGGCATCCTAGAGTTCAGGAGGGGTCTGAGTTGCTGCCCAAGGTCCCACCCCATAATATAGTGTGTTGGAGATGTCATACCCCTGGCCATATTGCCTCCCGGTGTCCCATAACCTCTGAACCAATGGACTGTAACATGGGCCGGCGTTGCTCTTATTTTGCCTACCCCGCCTGCAGCGCGGTTCGTCAACATGGCGAGGGCCCTCAGGCATGCTCAGTGTCAGTTAACGGGGCACAAGTCTCTGGACTATTGGTCTCAGGAAGTTTGGTGACCCTGATAAGGGCCACACTCCCTCATCGGCTGGTTTCTGGGAAGGTGGTGGATGTCCGGTGTATCCATGGGGACGCTAAGAACTATCCTGTGGCCCAGGTGGATGTAAACACAGACTGTGGCACCACATCTCATGAAGTGGCGGTCGTTAAGGACCTATTGCATCCCATAATAATTGGACGTTACTTTGCATTATTCTGGGAAATGTGGGGGAAAGCGGGGACACCTGGTTGCTTGGACGACAGCCAGATCGCCCCTAAGGAAACTTACCCGCAGAACATAGTAGATGAGTTTCCCATGTGTGTGCTGGTGGGCAATGAGGATGAAGTAGCATCCCCTGAGTCCAATATCCCTGAGCTGGAGGTGTCCGAGGGAAACTTTGGAACTGCCCAACTCAGGGATTTAACTCTGAAAGGGGCCTTTGAAAATGTTACTGTGTTAAATGGGGTGCCTCAGGAACCGGGGGCTGACACTCGGTTCCCTCATTTTGCTGTGAATGGGGATTTGCTGTACAGAATAACCAAGCCAAGGGGTGAGGTAATAGAACAGTTGCTGGTGCCAGGGCCCTATAGACCCAGGGTGTTAGACATGGCTCATTCTCATGTGTTGGGTGGTCACCTGGGTGCAGACAAGATTCAAGAACGGATCCTCCAAAGATTCTACTGGCCAGGTTGCTATAGAGAAATATAGAGTTATTGTCGTTCCTGCCCCACATGCCAGATAACCTCCCCAGTGGCCCACTTCCGCAGTCCCCTAGTGCCACTACCAGTCATCGAGGTTCCATTCGAACGCATAGCAATGGATCTAGTGGGGCCTCTGGTCAAGTCCGCCCAAGGGCATCAGTATATCCTGGTGGTATTAGATTATGCTACATGGTATCTGGAGGCCGTACCACTACGAAACTCCTCCACCAGGTGTATAGCCCGGGAGTTAGTCCACATGTTTTCAAGAACCGGGTTGCCTAACGAGATCCTAACAGACCAAGGAACTCCATTTATGTCGAAGGTCATGAGGGAATTGTGCAAGACACTGCAGATTGCACAACTGAGAACCTCCGTGTACTCTCCCCAGACGGACGGACTGGTAGAGAGGTTTAACAAAACCTTGAAAGCAATGTTGAGGAAAGCAGTGGAAAAGGATGGCCGAGACTGGGACTATATGTTGTTCGCCATGAGGGAAGTTCCCAAAGCTTCCATAGGTTTCTCCCCGTTTGAACCACTCTATGGACGACACCCTCAGGACTCCTGGAGGTGGAGAAAGAGTCCTGGGAAGCTGAGACCACTCCCTATAGGAGAGTGGTGGAGCACGTTGCCCAGATGCAAGAGAGGATTGCCCATGTGATGCCCATTGTGAGGGAGCACCTCCTCAAGGCACAAGAGGCACAGTCCAGGGTGTATAATAGGTCGGCCAGGGTGAGATCGTTCAACCCAGGAGATCAAGTGCTTGTGCTAGTCCCACAGTGGAGAGCAAGTTCATGGCCAAGTGGCAGGGCCCCTATGAGGTGGTAGAGAAAGTGGGGGAAGTCAACTTTAAGATCCACCAACCAGGGAAGAGGAAGCCCTACCAAATTTACCATGTTAACTTGATTAAGCCATGGCAAGATAGAGAGCCTGCGGAAGCTCCCTGTTTAGTGGCTGAGGCTGAGGCCGATGTGAAAGAGGTCAAGGTGGCAGAGTCACTCTCACATGCCCAAAAGCAACAGTGCAAAGAGTTGTTACAGCGAAATAAAGACATGTTTTCGGAGTTGCCAGGACTCACTCAGGTCATAGAGCATGAGGTTCTCACAGAGCCTCATGTTCGCGTCAATCTAAAACCATACCGGATCCCCGAAGCCCGCAGAGAGGTGATCTCTAAAGAAGTAAGGCGGATGCTAAACCTGGGAGTCATTGAAGAGTCCAAAAGTGGATGGTCCAGTCCTATAGTCTTAGTGCCGAAACCAGATGGGGAATGGCGGTTTTGCAACGACTATAGGAAGCTGAAGGAGGTCTCAAAGTTCGACGCCTACCCAATGCCTAGGGTAGATGAGCTTATCGAAAGGCTAGGACGGGCTCGGTACATCACCACTCTGGACCTCACCAAAGGATATTGGCAAATTCCCCTGTCCAAAGAGGCTAAGGAGAAGACAGCCTTCTCGACGCCAATACGTCAGGATGCCGTTTGGGTTGAAGGGAGCTCCGGACACCTTCCAGAGAGCCATGGACCGGATCTTAGCACCCCACAAACAGTATGCAGCGGCCTACCTAGATGCTATCGTCATATTTAGCCAGGACTGGGAAAGTCATCTGGACAAAGTTCAAGCCATACTTGATGCCCTAAGGAAGGCGGGCTTTACTATGAACCCGAAGAAATGTGCCATGGGGATGGAGGAAGCCAAGTACCTAGGGTACGTGGTTGGTAGAGGGGAAATAAAACCACAAATAAATAAGGTCGAGGCGATCTTGAACTGGCCACAGCCCCTCTCGAAGAAGCAGGTCAGGGCGTTTCTAGGCATTGTGGGCTACTATCGAAGATTTGTCCCTAACTTTGCCCTGATAGCAGCCCCACTGATGGATCTTCTGAAAGGGATGAAGTCAGCTATGGCCAAGTGGTCCCCGGAAGCAGAAGCGACCTGCCAGGAATTGAAACTGGTCCTCTGTAAACAACCAGTCTTGGTGGCACCCAGCTTCTCCAAGGAGTTTGTGGTCCAGATGGATGCATCGGATGTCGGGCTGGGAGCAGTCTTGTCCCAGGAGATTAACGGAGAAGAACACCCTGTAAAATACCTCAGTCTGAAGCTCTCCGCTTGTGAGAAGGACTACTCCATTGTAGAAAAAGAATGTTTGGCCATTAAGTGGGCGTTAGACACTCTGAGGTATTACCTATTAGGTAGAAGGTTCAGGTTAGTGTCAGACCATGCCCCATTGAGGTGGATGCGAGAAAAGAAGGGAAACAATGCCAGAGTGACTAGGTGGTTCCTGGCTCTACAAGATTTTAGTTTCCAGGTAGAGCATAGGCCTGGGAAACAACATGGGAATGCCGCTGCCTTGTCAAGGATTTATTGTATGGTGACAGAAGGTGCCAAGCCCTACGGCTTTGGACAGAGGGGGGGTGTATGTAAGGTTGCTGCCGGACAGATCGTGGACGGGAGGTATGTGTCCTCGAAGTGCCATGCTTCGGTGATGTAGGATCCGGAGAAGCAGGCTCCAGCACACATAGTGCTGAGAGGAATTTAATGGGTCCGGATTACAGGGCCGGGTTTTATGAGCAGCTGAAAGAGCTGGGGGGGAACAGCTGCTCACTTAACTCCAGTCCGGTCTTGGAAGGCTAATTTAAGACAGCTGCGCCTGTCTCTGTCTGTCTGTGTTTGCTGGGCAAGGTGAGCAGACCTTGCAGGTGCTTCTTAGACTCTGCAGGAGGCAGAGAAAAGCACCTTGTTTAAACGGCTGAATCTGTGCTGCATGGACTTGTTATTTTGAGCTTTGTTCTGTTATTCCTTTTTGTGCCAGGAAAAGGCTGTAACTTTTGTTTCTTAACTGGTGTATGGACACTAAAATAAGCCACCAGTTTGTTTGAACCCGTGGACTGCATCACTGTGTGAACCTGTGCCTACCTCCAACGCGGCTCAGTGAGTACAAATCCCTACACTATCTATCTATCTATTTATCTATCTATCCATCTATCTATCCATCTATTTATTCATCTATCCATCTATCTATCCATCCATCATACATGGATAGATAGAAAGATAGATAGATACATATATGGATAGATAGATGGATAGATAGATATGAAATAGAGAATATAAGGATAGATAGATGATAGATAATCCTATGATATGATAGGTTTGATCGTGCATTTCCAATGTCTCTTACCACTGCGGCCATGATAGAGCATTTTCTACACTTTCTCGGTTCCCTCTTCCATTGCTGGAGGCTAACTTCTGCCGCATGAAATACAGTGGTGGCCAAAAGTATTGGCACCCCGGCAATTCTGTCAGATAATACTCAGTTTCTTCCTGAAAATGATTGCAATCACAAATTCTTTGGTATTATTATCTTCATTTAATTTGTCTTCAATGAAAAAACACAAATAGAATTGTCCTAAAGCCAAATTGGATATAATTCCACATCAAACCTAAAAAAGGGGATGGACAAAAGTATTGGCACTGTTTGAAAAATCATGTGATGCTTCTCTAATTTGTGTAATTAACAGCACCTGTAACTTACCTGTGGCACCTAACAGGTGTTGGCAATAACTAAATCACACTTGCAGCCAGTTAACATGGATTAAAGTTGACTCAACCTCTGTCCTGTGTCCTTGTGTATACCACATTGAGCATGGAGAAAAGAAAGAAGACCAAAGAATTGTCTGAGGACTTGTGAAACCAAATTGTGAGGAAGCATGAGCAATCTGAAGGCTACAAGTCCGTCTCCAAAGACCTGAATGTTCCTGTGTCTTCCGTGCGCAGTGTCATCAAGAAATTTAAAGCCCATGGCACTGTGGCTAACCTCCCTACATGTGGACGGAAAAGAAAAATTGACGAGAGATTTCAGCGCAAGATTGTGCGGATGGTGGATAAAGAACCTCGACTAACATCCAAACAAGTTCAAGCTGCCCTGCAGTCTGAGGGTACAACAGTGTCAACCCGTACTATCCGTCGGCGTCTGAATGAAAAGGGACTGTATGGTAGGATACCCAGGAAGACCCCACTTCTTACCCCGAGACATAAAAAAGCCAGGCTGGAGTTTGCCAAAACTTACCTGATAAAGCCTAGAACTGGAAGTGCATTGAGGTGAAGGTGAAGAGGTATTGGGAATCCTGCAGAAAATACCTGTGTGAATTGCGTGAAGAGGTATTGGGAATCCTGCAGAAAATACCTGTGTGAATTGCGTGAAGAGGTATTGGGAATCCTGCAGAAAATACCTGTGTGAATTGCGTGAAGAGGTATTGGGAATCCTGCAGAAAATACCTGTGTGAATTGCGGTGAGTGCTGCATTGTGATCTGCTGAGTGCTTTTCTACCTGTTTAGATTTATTGGGCTTTTTAAAATCTATTTTCTCACTACAGTTTTAGTTTCTTAGTTTACTACCTGTGTATTTAAAGGTTAACTACATTGCACTAAAATCCTGAGGTGTAGATTTACTCAAAAGGGGTTAATTAAGGGGAAGGGGTCATAATTAAGGGTTTATAAGGGGCAGCTGGTTGGGCATAAAGTCCTTTGGAAGTGCATTGAGGTGAAGGGTACATTGCTGGAAAAGGAAAAAAAAAAAAAAAACACTTTAAATCTCTTAGTTTGCGAGTGTGAACGAGCTGCGTGTGTCCGGAGCGTAAGTGCGAACGAAAGTAAGTGTGTGACTTGTTTTTCAGTGACTTTGGATTCAGGGAGTTTGGAAGGGAGGACTTAGGACTGAATTGCTGACTGTATTTCATTCTTTCTTTACTTTACTTTTTACTTAATTAATCCACCTGACCTACTTAGCTGATTCCCCCGTCCATACTTGATGCTTAATTGATCCCCCGTCCATACTTAACTGATCCCCTGTCAATATCTAATTGATACACTTGCACATCCCTAATTGATCCCCGTCCATACACCTATATATAAATAATTGTGTTTTGTACTTGTATATATATACTGACTGTATCCCCATATTTAGAATGACGTCCATGTTGGACGGAGCCGTGCAGTGTACATCTTGCGCAATGTATGCATTCCGTGAGCACCCACTCGAGGATCCATACTGCTGCGAGAGATGTGAGCATATCGTGCACTTGGAAGCCCAAATTCTGGATCTAAGTGCTCAGATAGCGGTACTGAGGAGCATCGACAACATAGAACGGAGTTTGCTGCTCACCGAGCAGACACTCAATGGGTCAATACTGGGGGTGGAGCATAGAGGGGAAGTGCAGGCTGAACAGGCAGGGAGCTGGATAACAGTAAGGAGGGATAGAGGGAAGAAGTATAGGAAGGCTGGTTCAGAACCGGCATTATTGGAGCATGACAGATCCTCTGACCGCCGGGGGAGTGTATGCTCCAGTAATGAGGGGGAGGGGGGAAGTGTAGGGCAGGCAAGACAGGTTCTGGTAGTGGGTGACTCTATTATTAGGGGGACAGACAGGGCAATCTGTCACAAAGACCGGGATCGCCGAACGGTGTGCTGCCTCCCTGGCGCTCGAGTCCGGCACATCGCGGATCGGGTTGACAGGTTACTGGGTGGGGCTGGCGAAGACCCAGCGGTCATGGTCCACATCGGCACCAATGACAAAGTGAGTGGTAGATGGAGGGTCCTTAAAAATGATTTCAGGGACCTAGGTAGGAAGCTTAGGGCAAGGACCTCCAAGGTAGTTTTCTCAGAAATACTACCAATCCCGCGAGCCACACAGGAGCGCCAACAGGAAGTTAGGGAGGTGAATAAGTGGCTAAAGAGTTGGTGCAAGGCAGAAGGGTTTGGGTTCATGGAGAACTGGGCCGACTTCGCGGTCGGATACAGGCTCTACCGTAGGGACGGGCTGCACCTCAATGGGGAGGGTGCAGCGGTGCTGGGGAAGAAGATAGCTAATAGGTTGGAGGAGTTTTTAAACTAGAGACGGGGGGGGGAAACCAAGGAAATAGGTGGGATGTGAGGCAAGCAAGGGGGAAGGGGAGAAGTGAATATAATGAGGGTGGAGAGGGGGGTGGGGATAGTACAGTTAGATCGTTAGAGAAGAATAGGATGCTAAATAACCCCAAAGTTTTATCTTGCATGCTGACCAACGCAAGAAGCCTGACCAATAAGGCGGATGAGCTGCGGGCGCTTATATGGGAGGAGAGGTATGACATCGTAGGTATAACAGAGACTTGGCTAGACGATAGCTACGACTGGGCGGTAAATTTATTAGATTATAGTTTATTTAGAAGGGACCAGAAACAGGGGAAAGGCGGAGGAGTCTGCTTATATGTAAAGTCATGTCTAAAACCCAGACTAAGGGAAGATATAGGAGAGGGAGAAGAGGGGGTCGAGTCCATGTGGGTAGAGATAGAGGGAACTAAAAATAATAATAAAATATTACTGGGGGTCTGCTATAAGCCACCCAATATAACAGAGGAGAATGAGAATCTGCTATTAGGACAAATAGACAAAGTAGCAAAACATAATGAAGTGATTGTAATGGGGGATTTCAACTACCCGGATATTGACTGGGAAACAGAAACCTGTAGATCTCAGAAAGGAAAAAGGTTCTTGACAAATATTAAGGATAATTATCTCTCCCAACTAGTGCAGGAACCAACGAGAGGGAAGGCCGTGTTGGACTTAATATTGACTAATAGGCCTGATAGAATAACTGAGGTACAGATAGGGGGGCACCTAGGTAATAGCGACCATAATATTATTGACTTCAAAATGCCCTTCAGTAGGGTTATCAATAAGGGAACAACAAAAACATTAAACTTTAGGAGGGCGAAGTTTGATCAGCTGAAAGAAAGCCTTCAACTTATTGACTGGGACAAAGTACTTAATCAATGGAATACGAATAGTAAATGGGAAACCTTCAAAAGAATTCTGAATACTCAGTGCGAGAGGTATATACCGTATGGGAATAAAAGGGCCAGAAATAAGAGGAAACCAATATGGTTGAACAAGAACGTAAAAGGGGCGTTAAATAGCAAAAAAGAGGCATTCAAGAGATTAAAACAGGAAAACAGTAAGGAGGCACTAATGTGTTACAAGGAAAAAACGAGAACCTGTAAAAAACAAATAAAAATAGCGAAGGAGGAAACAGAGAGACGTATTGCTAGGGAAAGTAGATCAAATCCCAAACTGTTCTTTACGTATATAAATAGTAAAAGGATTAAATCGGATAATATTGGACCAATAAAAAGTGAGGAAGGCAAAATCATAGAGAAAGATGAGGATAAAGCTAATCTATTAAATAATTTTTTTTCGACAACTTTCACAAAGGAAATCAAACTAACAGGAGAAATGAGAAGTGACAAGCTTAATCCTCCACTAAGTATGACAAATCTAACCCAAGTTGAGGTACAGAAACGCCTCAGTAACATTAAAATAAACAAATCACCAGAACCTGATGGCATACACCCACGGGTACTAAGGGAACTAAGTAATGTGATAGACAGACCGTTATATCTTATATTTAAGGACTCTGTTGAGACTGGGTCTGTGCCACTTGATTGGCGACAGGCGAATGTAGTGCCAATATTCAAAAAGGGAGCGAAAAGTGACGCCGGAAACTATCGGCCGGTGAGTCTGACGTCCGTTGTGGGCAAAATTTTTGAAAGCTTCATTAAAGAGGCAATTACGGAGCATCTTGATGCTAATAATCTTTTAATCCCGAACCAACATGGATTCATGAGGAATCGCTCCTGCCAAACAAACCTGATTGACTTCTACGAGGAGGTTAGCTCTCGAGTAGATCAGGGGGAACCAGTGGATGTCGTGTATCTCGACTTCTCAAAAGCTTTCGATAGCGTGCCACATAATAGGTTGGTATACAAAATGAGAATGATGGGGCTGGGGGAAAATGTCTGCAAGTGGGTAGCTAACTGGCTAAGGGATAGAAGGCAGAGGGTGGTTATAAATGGAATATACTCAGATTGGGTAAGCGTCACTAGAGGCGTTCTTTACGGTAAGAGCAGTGAGAATATGGATTTCACAGAGTGAGGAGACGGTGATGTCAGATTCACTACACCAGTTCAAGCGGGGACTGGATGCATTTCTAGATACCAGGCAGATTTCAGCATATACTTAAAAATAAAATAAAATAGTAAGTTGATACAGGGATTTATTCTGACTGCTGGTTTCAGAGTCAGGAGGGAATTTTTCCTCAGGTGAAGATTGGCCAAATCATTTGGGGTTTTTGCCCTCCTCTGGATCAACTTTACCAATTACAGAACTAACAGGTCGAACTTGATGGACGCAAGTCTTTATTCGGCTTTACTAACTATGTTTACAAACTATGTTACTATGTTTTGGAAGAATGTTCTCTGGTCAGATGAGACAAAAGTCGAGCTTTTTGGGAAAAACCATCAACATAGAGTGTACAGGAAAAAAAAAGAGGCATTCAAAGAAAAGAACATGGTCCCTACAGTCAAACATGGCGGAGGTTCCCTGATGTTTTGGGGTTGCTTTGCTGCCTCTGGCACTGGACTGCTTGACCGTGTGCATGGCATTATGAAGTCTGAAGACTACCAACAAATTTTGCAGCATAATGTAGGGCCCAGTGTGAGAAAGCTGGGTCGCCCTTAGAGGTCATGGGTCTTCCAGCAGGACAATGACCCAAAACACACTTCCAAAAGCACTATAAAATGGTTTTAAAGAAAGCACTGGAGACTTCTAAGGTGGCCAGCAATGAGTCCAGACCTGAATCCCATAGAACACCTGTGGAGAGATCACAAAATGGCAGTTTGGAGAAGGCACCCTTCAAATATCAGGGACCTGGAGCAGTTTTCCAAAGAAGAATGGTCTACAATTCCAGCAGAGCATTGTAAGAAACTCATTGATGGTTACCGGAAGTGGCTGTTCGCAGTTATTTTGGCTAAAGGTTGTGCAACCAAGTATTAGGCTGAGGGTGCCAATACTTTTGTCTGGCCCATTTTTGGAGTTTTGTGTGAAATGATCAATGATTTGATTTTTGCTTCATTCTCTTTTGTGTTTTTTCCTTGCAAGCAAATTAAATGAAGATAATAATACCAAAGAATTTGTGATTGCAATCATTTTCAGGAAGAAACTGAGTATTATCTGATAGAATTGCAGGGGTGCCAATACTTTTGGCCACCACTGTAATAAGTGAGCTGTCATTTATTCATAAGACGTTCTATTCTTCAGAGCTGAGACTTTAAAATAAAAAGTGAAGAATAAAATATCTGATGACTGTTCTTTCACTGTGAGTAAGAAACAGATAATAAAATTAAAGGAAAAATAACTGAGGGGAGAACCCTGCAGGTTTATTGTCCTTCTATAGCTGTATGGTGGCAGGATGGTGACACTGCTGGAGTCCT
Organism: Phyllobates terribilis; assembly: GCF_046119375.1. Taxonomy (NCBI): domain Eukaryota; kingdom Metazoa; phylum Chordata; class Amphibia; order Anura; family Dendrobatidae; genus Phyllobates; species Phyllobates terribilis. The sequence goes on along the minus strand of NW_027362940.1, from coordinate 2,990,194 downwards.
GGTGAGGATCTGCATGATATTCATTTCTGTTGACTTTTTATTGCCAACATATTCTGCAGTGATGTACATATAGTCCCTGCCCACAATGCGGTACACATGAGGGACAATTTCATATTAAGCCAAGTAACCTATGATGTCAGGGTCTCATATTTACAACGTGCTTATTGGCAATCTGAGCCGGCGAATGGCTCTGTGTCCGTATATTCGCTATATACTGCCCGCAATATCTTGTAGAAAGCTCACAGTGACTAAAATGTATAAATAGTTCTCTTTGGAGAATTTAATTAGATCCATTCATACCTTACCTTATAATGAGGACTTAAAGGGCTTTTATAACTAGGTAAAACAAGCTTAACGGGACTGTCCAGGACTTATATATTAATGACCGATTTTAGGATAAGTCATCAACAGGGTGGGACTGGGCTGGCGGGGTACCCTTCTGCAGAGGAGAGGGGGAGAAGAGAATGAAAAAATAAAAAAACCTGCGGTTTTAAGGGGCACGGGCCCTTTAAAAGCGCAGGCACAGTGTATGCAGGGACGCGCGCACGCGGCGTTCATTACCTGAACCGCCGCGACACACGTCCCAGTGAAGCAGCTGAAGCTGCGCGTCTCCCTTCCCCGGCCGGCGTATGACGTCACCGGAGAAGGAGGACACCGCACGGGAGAGCAGGAAGGTAAGAGGTGTCTGTGTGTGTGTCTGTGTGTATATGAGTGGATGCAGAATGGGATGGGCCCCTGGCTGGACACACAAGGGGGGGCCCGGCTAGACACACAAGGGGGGACCCTGGCTGGACACACAAGGGGGGGCCCGGATGGACACACAAGGGGGGCCTTGCTGGACACACAAGGGGGAGCCCTGGCTGGACACACAAGGGGGAGCCCTGGCTGGACACACAAGGAGAAGCCCTGGCTGGACACACAAGGGGGAGCCCTGACTGGACACACAAGGGGGAGCCCTGACTGGACACACAAGAGGGAACCCTGGCTGGACACACAAGGGGGAGCCCTGGCTGGACACACAAGGGGGAGCCCTGGCTGGACACACAAGGGGGAGCCCTGACTGGACACACAAGGGGGAGCCCTGGCTGGACACACAAGGGGGGAGCTGGATGGACACACAAGGGGGAACCCTGGCTGGACCCACAAGGGGGAGCCCTGGCTGGACACACAAGGGGAAGCCCTGACTGGACACACAAGAGGGAACCCTGGCTGGACACACAAGGGGGAACCCTGGCTGGACACACAAGGGGGAACACTGGCTGGACACACAAGGGTGAGAGCCTGGCTGGACACACAAGGGGGAACCCTGGCTGGACACACAAGGGGGGGAGCCTGGCTGGACACATAAGGGGGAGCCTGGCTGGACACATGGGAAAGGGTGGGCAGGATGGCTATATGGTGGGGCAGGCTGGACACATGGAGGCCAGGATGGATATGTGAGGGGGATGGATATATGGGGGGGCCGGATATATGGGGGGCGGGGCAGGCTGGACACATGATGGCCAGGATGGATATGTGGGGGGCAGGCTGGACACATGGGGGGCTAGGATAGATATGTGGAGGGGCAGGCTCGATACACGTGGGCTAGGATAAATATATGGAGGGGCCACGCTGGACATATGGGGGCCAGTATGGATATATGGGGGGGTGTCAGGATGGATATATGCAGGGGGGAAGGGCAGGATGGATATATGAGGGGGAGGCTGGACACATGGAGGCCAGGATGGATATATGGGGGGCAGGCTGGAAACATGGAGGCCAGGATGGATATATTGTGGGGGGCAGGCTGGACACATGGAGGCCAGGAAGGATATGTAGGGGGGCATGCTGGACACATGGAGGCCAGGATGGATATATGGGGGGCAGGCTTGACACATGGGGCTTTAGGACAGATAAATGGGAGGGGGCAGGCTGGACACATGGAGGCCAGGACAGATATATGGGGGGGCAGGCTGGAAACATGGAGGCCAGGATGGATATGTGGGGGGGCAGGCTGGACACATGGAGGACAGGATGGATATATGGGGGGAACAGGAGGGCCACATGGGGGACTAGGATGGGTATATGGGAGGGGGCAGGCTCGATACACGTGGGCTAGGATAAATATATGGAGGGGTCACACTGGACATATGGGGGCCAGAAGGGATATATGAGGGGTGTCAGGATGGATATATGCAGGGAAGGGGGGGCCAGGATGGATATATGGGGGTGCCAGGCTGAACAAGGGACTTAATTACTGTTTGGGGCCAGATTGAGGAACATACTTTATTAGTTTATGGTGGCCAGTGAGGAACATTATTATTTTAGAGTCCAATTAGAGACATTATTACTTCTGTAATATAATTTACTTTTTAGGAAATTGTTTTCCATGGGATAGGACAAAAGCGGGCTCCTGTTACTGTGCAGGGCGGCACTATATCGCTTTTTTTCTTCAACTGGTGTAGTGTAGAAGTCGGGGGGTGGAGTGGGAATATTCCCTAGAAGAGATCAGTTATTGATAACTGTGTGTTATTTTCTGCAGAGATGATTCCTGGCTGGAAGAAGTGATGGCCGTCTGTGCCAGATGAAGAAGAAAAGCGAAGATGAAGGACTTCACCTAGAGACGTCACTGGTGAGTCAGTGTATTACATGTGACTCGCCCCCTGGGCCGTGGGGCACTCGGATCCGGGCAATAGGGAGACGATGGGGGTAGTAGTGGCGACCCGGTTCCGTGGCTCAGGGTGGTCAGGCCAATGGTAGTCTGCTATGTTCTGCTGATAATGTCCGACTACGCCACCCGTGGATTGCGGTTATTAGGAACCGCCGCTGCATGCAGACCGTTGGGGCTGATGAGGTGTGCAGCTAGGGTAGTGTGACTCTCCACGGGAAGAGTGCGGCCCCAGGGCAGTATAATGGATGTTGGGAGTGATGGTAGTGGGAGTCCCAGTGCTGATAGTGCTGGAGGAGCAAGGAGCACACAGACAACAGGTTGCAGTCCAGGGTCTTTACTAAACAGGTAAACTGACCCACAAACAGTCCCGGCTAGGAGGGGACCTGGATGTCTGAGAGCAACAGGGAAATTGGCCCTGGTCAGGGTGAGGGTGTAGGCCTACCGTGCTTTCTGCGCTCCTTCTGGCTATCTCCTCCTGATAGGGTAACAGCCCACGTTTCCGAGCTTTCCGTGTTTTCTCGCCTGTATGGCCTGCGACGTGGGTTCCTTTCTCCTCCCAGCCTTGTATGGCTTTACTGGTCCCTTCTGTTGTGGCAGGGCCTCCAGGCTTCTTAGGCCAAGGAATATACAGTCCCTTGCGGACTGGTTCTCTGCTGGGGGATGTGGAATCCTTCCAGCCTCAGACACCAAAGTCTGGTAGATTAAGTCTGTTATCTGCCAAGACAGGCTTGCTTCGCCTCTTGTCTCTGGCTTGTGGCTCTCCTCCTGCCACACTTCCTCTTAGGTGCAGTGCAACTGTCTGTCCCTGCTCTGCTGAGACACGTCTCAGTCCTGAGACAGGTCATCTGGGTTCTCTCTAACCCTGCCCCCAGCACCAGCTTTTATAGGGGCAGCCTGCTCCCCCTACTGGCCTGAGACAGGAGGCATTGCATGCTAATGTTCCCCTGACTAGAGAACCTCCCCCCTGCTCTCAGACACAGCTTTAATTACACTTGTGGCATCCAGGCCAGGGTGACACATTCCCCCCTAGTGAAATTTAGTACTCCGGGACTAAACAGTAAACAAAGACAATATGCAAAACAATAAAACATTAATAGACAGACGACGCACAAATTGAGTTCTTAAGGTCACAGTGTGGCCTGTGACCGGGTGTCCATATCACCAGCACAACGGGGAACCTTAACCAGGTGGGGGTCTGTCCTACCCCAAGTCCTTCACAGTCTTAGTTCATTCCTGGGTTAGGCTCTGAACGCAGTCCATACAAAGTCCCGGTTATAAAAAGTCCATAACCTGTGAGTCCTTACGGTAGCTGCAAGAAACTGAAACAGAGTATTACCAAACATGCATGTAACTTTGCAAACAATTCAACATTTGGCAACAGGGTTATTTACAATTTTAGTACACTATATTCTCCAGCGAGCGGGTATCTGTCCCTTTGTGCTCCTGGTTGACCTACGTAGCCCACTGTCTGGTGGTGGACTGACTTGGCTTTCCCCACTAGCGTTAGGGGTGCAGCTACCAGCTGGGTGTACAGGTAGGGCAGGCAGCTGTCTGCGGGTCCTTTGGCTTACCGCAGGCATGGCAGGCTCACTGTCAGCAGAGGGTTGACTCTCCTGGGCTGCTGGTACAGGCTCTTCTGCCTCTGGAACTGCTTGCTCCTCTTCACCTTCCGGCTCTGGTGTTGGTTGTTGCTGTGCCGGTTGCAGGAAATGCAGGACAAGTACCACTATGGCATCATTTATGCGAGTCCAGGACTGAGGAAACTCTCCGAGAACGGTGCTGATCATTTCTTCCTTGTCCTCTGCGGGTTCAAGGTCACTCTGATCCTCTTCTGCACTACGGAGTTGCTCGGGGCACCTTTTGAGATGGTCTCTGGAGACGACACTAGTGGTTTCTCCTCCGTCCTTGGTGATTACGCACACCTTTGGGTTGTCGTGGTCAGACTGCAGTACGGTGTAGGGTTCCCTTTCCCACTGGTCGTCCAACTTATGTAGCCTTCTTTTTCGCTTTAGGACTTGCTCACCAGGTTCTAGGGGACTAGCAGGGGCGTGTTGATTGAAGAGTCTTTCTTGCTTCTCTCTCACCTGGGCCAGGCTCTTCTCCACACTCTCCTGTACCTTCTTGTACTGCAGTTGCCTTTCCGTATCCCAGTCCGCATCCGGGGAGGTGTCCTCAGGTATTAGGACTCCCATCTCCAGGTCTACGGGCAGCTTTCCTGGTCTAGCTCGCATCAGGTAAGCCGGGGTGCAGTTTGTAGCATTCACCAGGATATTGTTGTATAGGTCTATCAGGTCCGGCAGTTTTTCTGGCCACAGGCTGCGTTCCTCCAGGGGCAACGTCTTCAGGAGATCAATGACTATATTGTTCATCTTCTCACACATCCCGTTGGTTTGGGGGTGGTAAGGCGTTGTACGAATCTTCTTACAGCCATAGAGGTTGCAGAACTCCTGGAAGATTTCAGCCTCGAACGCTGGACCCTGGTCTGTCAGGACCTGTTCCGGATACCCGTGTGGATGGCAGAAATATTGCTGGAAGGCTCTGGCCGCTGTTTGGGCTGTCAAGTCCTTTACCGGGACCACCACTAGAAAACGGGAATAGTGGTCCACGATTGTCAGGGCATAGATGTATCCTGACCGGCTGGGAGCCAATTTGACATGGTCCAGAGCTACCAGCTCAAGAGGCTGCGTGGTGATGATGGGCCTCAAGGGTGTCTTCTGGCTGGCACGGTCCTTCCTCCTTAGGTGACAAGGGCCACAGTCTCTGCACCATTTTTCTACAGCTCCTCTCATGCCGACCCAAAAGAATCTTCCTCTTAGTAGGAACTCCAGTTTCTTCCAACCGAAGTGTCCCGCTCTGTCATGGTAAGCCCCCAGGACCATAGCTGCATCCCTCCTTGGGACCACGACTTGCCAGGTCAGCTCGTGCGTCCGGTGGTTGACAATCCTTCTGCACAACTTGCCTTCGTAGAGGAACAGCTTGCTCTTCTCCTTCCATAGCTGCTTGGCTTCCTCTGGGGCATCTGGATCTAAGCGGGCGTCTTCCCGGGTCAGCAGATCTTTCACCAGGCGGACTGCAGGGTCACTATCTTGGGTCTCGGCCCAGCTGTGGTGAGGTAGGGGATTCATCATCACAGTTGTTAGATCCTCCTCCTTCACGCGGTGAGAGTGTTGAGCGGCTCCATACCTGTGAAACGCGGGGAGTTCTACCTCCTCCAGCTCTTCTGGGTCTTCGTCACCTTCAGGTAAGTGAGGCATCCTTGATAGGGCGTCCGCGTTGGAGTTGGTTTTGCCTGCCCGGTACTTGATCACGAAGTCATAGTTGGAGAGACGGGCCATCCACCGCTGTTCCAGGGCACCCAGTCTTGCATTGTCCAGGTGTGTCAACGGGTTGTTGTCCGTGTACATGGTGAACTTTGCGGAGGCCAGGTAATGCTTGAAGCGTTCCGTCACGGCCCACACCACCGCCAAGAATTCTAGCTTGAAGGAGCTGTAATTCTCCGGGTTCCTCTCGGTGGGCCTCAGCTTCCGGCTGGCGTATGCGATCACCCGTTCTCTGCCCTGTTGGTTTTGGGACAATACGGCTCCCAGTCCCACATTACTGGCATCTGTGTGGAGAATGAAAGGCTGGCCATAATCAGGGTAGGCCAGGATCTCATCCCCTGTGAGGGCCATCTTTAGCTGGCGGAAGGACTCCTCTTCCGGTTTATCCCACTTGAAGGGCGGCTTTTGCCTCCTGGACTTAGACTGTCCGATCAGGAGGTCCTGCATAGGAGCTGCCATCTTGGTGAACCCGGGGATGAATCTTCGGTAGTAGCCTACCAACCCGAGAAACTGTCTCACCTCTTTGATGTTCGAGGGGCTTGGCCAGCTCTTGATTGCCGCGACCTTGTCAGGGTCGGGGGCCACTCCTTCCGCGCTTACCACGTGCCCTAGGTACTGGACCTTTGGTTTCAGCAGGTGACACTTCGATGGTTTCACCTTCAGGCCATAGCCTGCCAGGGCTTCGAACACCTCGGCCAGGTGCTTCAGATGGTCCTCGTAGGTCTTCGAATAGACGATCACGTCGTCCAGGTAAAGGAGGACCGTCTCGAAGTTTCGGTGCCCTAGACAGCATTCCATCAGCCGCTGGAAGGTCCCTGGTGCGTTGCAGAGCCCGAAAGGCATGCAGTTGAATTCGCACAGTCCCATCGGGGTGGTGAAGGCGGTCTTCTCCTTGTCAGCCTCTGCCACAGGAACCTGCCAGTACCCGCTAGTAAGGTCCAAAGTAGAAAAGAAGTTAGCTGATTTTAGTGCGGCTAAAGACTCCTCTATTCTAGGCAGCGGATATGCGTCTTTGTGAGTGATACGGTTGATTTGTCTATAGTCGACGCACATTCTCATGGTGCCGTCTTTCTTTTTGACCAGAACCAAGGGGGCTGCCCAGGGGCTACAGCTGTCTCTAATAACCCCAGCTTCTTTCATCTCTCTTAGCATGCCCCTTGTGTTCTGATAATGTGCAGGGGGTACAGGTCTGTGCCTCTCTTTTATCGGTGGGTGGCTCCCTGTGGGGATGTGGTGTTCTATCCCCTTTACTCTGTCGAAGTCTAGCGGGTGCTTACTAAAGACTCTCTCGTACTCCTGTACCACCCGGTAGACTCCTTGTTTTTGGTGCAGGGGAGTGGAGTCAGCACCCACGTGGAGTTTCTGGCACCAGTCCTCCTTTTGTTTCTGGGAGCCATTACCCTCCGCCTGAGGAGATGGAGGCAAGGGTTCCACGGCCCTGATAGCTTTGTGTTCGACCACAAACAGCTTGGTGAGTGTAGCGTACCTGGGTAAGTGTACCTCCCTCTCCCCAATGTTGAGAATGCGGACGGGCACCCTCCCATGACGGACATCAACCACCCCCCGGGCTGTCAAAATGGTGGGCCTGCTGGCTTGGTAGTCTCTACCTCTCAACCCGATTGCAGTCCGACACCAGATCATCATTTCACTTTTGGGAGGCATGGAAATGGGGAATGGGTCACTCAGTCTTACGCTACCGATCTCACCACCAGACAGTTCTACCTGCTGCCGTCTCATCAGGGCTTTTATCTCCTTGTTGAGGACTCTCTGTTGGCTGGAACTAGCATTCACCGCCACCTGTTGTAAGATTACAATTACCTCTGAAAGACAATTTTCAATTACATTAGTACCCACAGTTATTTTAGGGTGACTTTCACGACGGTCAATGTCCACAATAATCACTCCCTGTGCCGGTAGTTCAACTTTACCAATCTTAATGGTCATCTCCTTGAACCCCATCTGCGGCACGGGTAAGCCATTACTGGCGATGATGCTCAAGTTACCGTCTGGATACCGTGTGATATCAGCATCAGTCCAATACTGCTTAAAAAGTACATAAGGGATAGTGGTTACTTGTGACCCAGTATCCAGCAAGGCGCTCATGGGGATACCGTCCAGCACCACGGGTAAAACCGGGCGCCCCCCAACGTACTTATTATGCCAATTGTAAGGGCCTGGTGATCTTATGCCTGGGGGTTGGCCCTCTGCCCCAGGTTGGACCCGTTTAAATTACAGTACCTGGAAATGTGTCCGGGCTGGTTGCATTGACAGCAAATGGGCTGTCCATCCTCTGCGTAGCGGTCTGTGGGCCTCCCTCGGAACGACGGGATCCTCCTCTGTCGACGCCATGGGACATCCTCCGGACTTGAAGCCAGCTCGATGGGTTTTGACGGGTCCACTTGCAACGCCTGGACGGTCCTGGTCAACGCCGCGACGCTCCTGGTCAGCTCCTGGACTTGTTGGTGCAGATCTTTCGACGGGGCTTGGTTCAGGGCCTGTGCATCAGCCTCCACGGAGTCCATAGAGGAGGGCGCCGCCTCCTGGTGGTAAGTGATAGCAGGGCGCCGGGGGTTTATAGCGCCACTGGTTGCAGATTCACGGAGCACCCTTATGGCCCTGTCCTTAAATTGGGCAAAGGTAAGGTCGAGGTTCTGAAAGAACATGAGGCGCAGTTGGGCCCTGTGGGCGCTAGACAGCAGACCTTCTATGAATTGTTCTGTTAGCAGCTTATCCGTTTCCTGCACACTGCCAGGGTCAGTTTGTTGAATAGCCCTCAAGGCTTCCTGCAGATTTAGGGCATAGTCTCTGATGCTGTCCTGTGCCCGCTGCTTACATCCATAGAACCTCATTTTAATCTCAGCGGAGGTACGTGTGTCAAAGGTACCCCGCAGCCGGGCCAGAATACCCTTCACAGTCCTTTTCTCCTCAGTGGGCCATGATTTTACCTCCCGCTGGGCTGCGCCAGTTAACTGCCCTGTTAATATGCTGACCTTCTGTTCCTCTGTCAGGGGGTAAACGTGGAACAAACTGTATAGCCTTTCCTTGAAGTCAGTTAGGGCATGGGGCTCCCCTGAGTATTTGGGCAGCCAGGCCGCTCCAGGGATGTAGGGCAAGGAAAAGGGCATCACCGCTGCTGCAGTTGCGTTGGTGGTAGTGGGCGCCTCTGTGTCCGTCATCTTCCTCCCCCGCTAGTTACGCGTGGCCTACCTTCCGACGATCCTCTTCTGTAGGCCGCGGCTCCGCTGCTGCTGCTATGGACGAGGACCTGGCGTCGCGTCCTGATGACGTCAGCGTCGCTCTCTCTCCCTTCCAGGACCTTGCGCAGCGTCGGTGCGTGAGGCGGAGCTTCGGATCTCGCGCGGTTTTGACGTCCACGCCCCTCTTCTTCCCGCGCGGCGTCCTGAAGATGGCGTCCGATGGCGGGAAGCAGCTGCGGATGGCGGGAAGGCGGCAGAAGACGGCGGGAAACGGTCCAAGATGGCGTCCGATGGCGGGAATCGGCTCCGGATGGCGGGAAAAGACTCCGGACGGCGGGAAACTTTGCCACAGGTAAGTTACAAAAGTCTTTTTCAGGCACGCAGTACCCGGTGGTTGCGGGCACGAAATCCTGCCGACTACGCCAAAGCTGACTCGCCCCCTGGGCCGTGCGGCACTCGGATCCGGGCAATAGGGAGACGATGGGGGTAGTAGTGGCGACCCGGTTCCGTGGCTCAGGGTGGTCAGGCCAATGGTAGTCTGCTATGTTCTGCTGATAATGTCCGACTACGCCACCCATGGATTGCGGTTATTAGGAACCGCCGCTGCATGCAGACCGCTGGGGCTGATGAGGTGTGCAGCTAGGGTAGTGTGACTCTCCACGGGAAGAGTGCGGCCCCAGGGCAGTATAATGGATGTTGGGAGTGATGGTAGTGGGAGTCCCAGTGCTGATAGTGCTGGAGGAGCAAGGAGCACACAGACAACAGGTTGCAGTCCAGGGTCTTTACTAAACAGGTAAACTGACCCACAAACAGTCCCGGCTAGGAGGGGACCTGGATGTCTGAGAGCAACGGGGAAATTGGCCCTGGTCAGGGTGAGGGTGTAGGCCTACCGTGCTTTCTGCGCTCCTTCTGGCTATCTCCTCCTGATAGGGTAACAGCCCACGTTTCCGAGCTTTCCGTGTTTTCTCGCCTGTATGGCCTGCGATGTGGGTTCCTTTCTGCTCCCAGCCTTGTATGGCTTTACTGGTCCCTTCTGTTGTTGCAGAGCCTCCAGGCTTCTTAGGCCAAGGAATATACAGTCCCTTGCGGACTGGTTCTCTGCTGGGGGATGTGGAATCCTTCCAGCCTCAGACACCAAAGTCTGGTAGATTAAGTCTGTTATCTGCCAAGACAGGCTCTCTTCGCCTCTTGTCTCTGGCTTGTGGCTCTCCTCCTGCCACACTTCCTCTTAGGTGCAGTGCAACTGTCTGTCCCTGCTCTGCTGAGACACGTCTCAGTCCTGAGACAGGTCATCTGGGTTCTCTCTAACCCTGACCTCAGCACCAGCTTTTATAGGGGCAGCCTGCTCCCCCTACTGGCCTGAGACAGGAGGCATTGCATGCTAATGTTCCCCTGACTGGAGAACCTCCCCCCTGCTCTCAGACACAGCTTTAATTACACTTGTGGCATCCAGGCCAGGGTGACACACATGTACACTTACACTACACACGTGGTCAAAACTGTTGGTACCCCTCGTTTAATGAAAGAAAAACCCACAATGGTCACAGAAATAACTTGAATCTGACAAAAGTAATAATAAATTAAAAATCTATGAAAATGAACAAATGAAAGTCAGACATTGCTTTTCTGCTTCCACAGAATAAAAAAAATAAAATAAACTGATGAAACAGGCCTGGACAGAAATGATGGTTCTTCTTAACTTTATATTTTGCTGAACAACCTTTTGAGGCAATCACTGCAATCAAACGACTCCTGTAACTGTCAATGAGACTTCTGCACCTCTCCACAGGTATTTTGGCCACTCCTCATGAGCAAACTGCTCCAGTTGTCTCATGGTTGAAGGTTGCCTTTTCCAGACGTCATGTTTCAGCTCTTTCCAAAGATGCTCAATAGGATTTAGGTCAGGGCTCATAGAAGCCACTTCAGAATAGTCCAATGTTTTCCTCTTAGCCATTGTTGGGGGTTTTTAGCTGTGTGTTTTGGGTCATAATACTGTTGCAAGACCCATGACCTGCGACTGAGACCACGCTTTCTGACACTGAGCAGCACATTTCTCTCTAGAATCCCTTGATAGTCTTGAGATTTCATTGTACCCTGCACAGATTCAAGACACCCTGTGCCAGATGCGGCAGACCAGCCCCAAAACATAAAAGAGTCTCCTCCATGTTTCACAGTAGGGACAGTGTTCTTATCTTGATATGCTTCATTTTTCCATCTGTGAACATAGATCTGATGTGCCTTGCCAAAAACTTCCATTTTTGTCTCATCTGTCCATAGGGCATTCTCCTAAAAGCTTTGTGACTTGTGAACATGTAGTTTGGCAAATTCCAGTCTGGCTTTTTTATGATTTTTTTTCAACAATGGTGTACTCCTTGGTCGTCTCCCATGAAGTCCACTTTAGATCAAACAACGACGGATGGTGCGATCTGACACTGATGTTCCTTGAGCTTGAAGTTCACCTTTAATCTCTTTAGAAGTTTTCCTGGGCTCTTTTGTTACCATTCATATTATTTGTCTCTTTGATTTGTTATCAATTTTCCTCCTGCGGCCACGTCCAGGGAGGTTGGCTACAGTCCCATGGATCTTAAATTTCTGAATAATATGTGCAACTGTAGTTACAGGAACATCAAGCTGCTTGGAGATGGTCTTATAACCTTTACCTTTAACATGCTTGTCTATAATTTTCTTTCTAATCTCCTGAGACAACTCTTTCCTTTGCTTCCTTTGGTCCATGTTGAGTGTGGTACACACCATGTCACCAAACAGCACAGTGAGTATCTGTAGCCCTATATACAGGCCCACTGACTGATTACAAGATTGTAGACACCTGTGATGCTAATTAGTGGACACAACTTGATTTAACATGTCCCTTTTGTCACATTATTTTCAGGGGTACCATCATTTCTGTCCAGGCCTATTTCAAGAGTTTAATTTTTTTTAAATTCTGTGGAAGCAGGGTTGAAAAGCAATGTCTGTCTTTCATTTGTTCATTTTCATCGATTTTTAATTTATTATTACTTTTGTCAGATTCAAGTTTTTTCTGTGACCATTGTGGGTTTTTCTTTCATTAAACGAGGGGTACCAACAATTTTGACCACGTGTGTATATAGTATATACAGAGCTCCTGTGTATGTCACTGGTGATCACTGTATTACCTATACACTATATACAGAGCTCCTGTCTATAATGTCACTGGTGATCACTGTGTTACCTGTACACTGGCACTATATACAGAGCTCCTGTGTATAATGTCGCTGGTGGTAATAACAGTGTTGTTAGTTTTGTGGTTTTGTATTCATGATCAGTACTGTAGTATTTGGTCACCTTGGGGTGGTAATATATGGTCTGGTCATAGTTTGGCCATATTTGTTCCTTGTATGTGGTATTATTCAGTCACTATGTAGTGGTAATATGTGATCTAGTCAAGGTGTGGCGATATTTGTCCCTTTTGTATGTGGTATTATTGGTGTTGATATAGTGGACTGTGCTGTGTATGGCGGTCATTTTGTTCTCGCTGATCTTAACTAGGAAAAGATTTTTTTCCATTAGGCCACAGCCCCACCATCAGTATTTGGTCAGTATTTTTCTCAGGAGTGGGTGCCGAAACCAGGAATGGTTGATTAATGCAGAATTGGTGACTTGTTTCTATTATACCTTTTCTCTGATTGTTCATCACCTGTTTTGGCTCCCACTCCTGAGAAAAAATACTGACTGGATACTGACCGAATACTGATAGTAGGGCCGTGGCCTTAGCGATTAAATACTTGGACCAGAGCGGCAGAGATGCACTTACAGGGGTTCTCCGGTGAAAACAAGTAATCACCTCTCCACAGGATCAGTGATAATATTGATTGGTGGGGGTCTGACTGCTTGCACACACCGGCAGAATGTGGAGCTTTTCTCCCCATTAGACTGGAGCGGCATGTGAGATGCGACCACTGATCCATTCATTCTCTCAGTGGCTGTGAGCGCTGCTCTTTTTTGCAAGTCTCTAAGAGAATGAATAGAGCTGCGGTCAGACGTCCCACCTGCCGCAGCATTTTAAAATAGGGATAAGTGTTCTGTCAGGGATAAAACTTCCCCATTCTTCCGATAGGTGCGTTTTCCAATGTTCGGACACAAATGCTCAATAAGTGATCACCTATCCTGTAGAGCCCATGGATCGGTGATAACTTGTTTTAACTAGTGTTGAGCGAGTATGTTCTGTCCGAGTATGCTCGGCCCGAGCTCCGAGTATTTACAGCTGCTCGGTGATATGGTTGAATCGCTCCCGTGTGCATGATTTGCAACTGTTTGACAGCTTTAACCCCTTAACGACATGTCACGTATTAGTACGCGCATGTCGTTATCCTCCGGTTCAGTGAGGGCTCCGGCGCTGAGCCCGCACTGAACCAAGCACATGTCAGCTGATTATTACAGCTGACATGTGCCCGCAACAGGCGCGGGTGGAATCGTGATCCACCAGCGGCTGTTAACATATTAAATGCCGCTGTCAATCTCTGACAGCGGCATTTAATGCGCGCTTCCTGGAAGCGCGTCACTTACCCCTCCCATCGGCAACCCCGTCACATGATCGTGGGTCGCCGATGGGTGGTCATGACAACCCTGGGTCTGCAGCAGACACCAGTGGTTGTAATGATCCTGTCGCTGTGAGCGCCACCTAGTGGTCGGCGCTCATAGCACAGGACCATTTCTGCTGCATACAGGGGATCTGATCGTCCCCTGTATGTAGCAGAGGCGATCGGACAGTTGCTGCTTCTAGTCTCCTATGGAAACTACAGAAGCAAGCAAAAAGTGAAAAAAAAAGTTTTAAAAAATATGAAAAAAAATAAAAAAATATAAAAGTTTAAATCACCCCCCTTTCGCCTCATTCAAAATAAAATCATAAAAAAAAACCCTACATACACATATTTGGTATCGCCGCATTTAGAATTGCCCTATCTATCAATATAAAAAAAGAATTAATGCGATCGGTAAATGGCGTAATGAGAAAAAAATTCTAAACGACAGAATTACGTTTTTTGGTCGCCGTAAAATTGCAATAAAATGCAATAACGGGCGATCAAAACATCGGATCTACCCCAAAATAGCATCTATAAAAACTTCAGCTCGGTTCACAAAAAATAAGCCCTCACCCTGTCCCAGATCCCGAAAAATGGAGACGCTACGGGTCTCGGAAAATGGCACCATTTTTTTTTTTTACCAAACTTTGGAATTTTTTTTCATCACTTAAATAAAAAAGAACCTATACATGTTTGGTGTCTTTGAACTCTTAATGACCTGGAGAATAATAATGGCAGGTCAGTTTTAGCATTCAGTGAACGTGGTAAAAAAAAATTAAAAAAAACCTCAGTGGTATTGCACTTTTTTTGGAATTTCACGGTGCTTGGAATTTTTTTCCCGTTTTCCCGTACACGGCATGGTAAAACTAGTAATGGCGTTGAAAAGTACAACTCGTCCCGCAAAAAATAAGCCCTAACATGGCCATATTGACCAAAAAATAAAAACGCTATGGCTCTGGGAACAAGTGGAGCAAAAAGCGAAAATGCAAAAACGGAAAATGCTCCGCGGCTTAAGGGGTTAATACATGTGAGGAATGTCTATTTCTTACACATTCGGAAAATTATTTGCTAACTAATAGTGATCACCAAAATGATGGCTCTTTAGACAGTGGTGTTTTTCCACTATTTTATGGTGTTTTATATGTTTGTTAGTTTGTTACTACATGTATATGTGTCAGGAAACATTTGTATTTAATAAATTGATATATTTTCATAGATTGATATTGCTATTGATCACTATTTATTTATTTTTTTCTTTATCATTTTGGTGATCACTATTAGTTAGCATCTCCTCTTTCCCAAAAATAATTTTCCACTTGTTAGTTCATGAGATGCTGCAGGTAGATCCCGTTTATTAGATGGTGCCCTCCTCATTTATGGTGGTTATTTCTTACACATTCCTCACATGTATTAAAACCGTCAAACAGTCGCAAATCATGCACACGGGAGCGATTCAACCATATCACCGAGCAGCTATAAATACTCGGAGCTCGGCCCGAGCATACTCGCCGAAAGGGTTAACAGAACATACTCGCTCAACACTAGTTTTAACCAAAGAAGCCCTTTAATGCAAACATGTCCATCCCAGTTAGAGTGTCGCCCAGTAGATGTGCAGGAGCCGCCAGTCAATGCTCCACTATAACAGCGAGAGCGGATAACAGATATTTGCATCTTGCTGTAGGTGGGCCCCTAGAGTTAATTTCCCCTGTGGGCCCCAGACACCGCAGTCCGACCCTGGTCATCAATATCAGATCAGTGAGGTTCCAACACACGGCCCCCTCACCAATAAGACAGCAGCTGGAAATACTCAGCGTAGAGAGCCCAAACAGCACAGCGCTGTACACTGTGTAGTGGCCGATCTTGGTACTGCAGCTCCTATTGAAATGATTGTGATCTGAGCTGTAGTACCTGAAACCAGCCATTGCACAGTGTGCGGAGCTGTGCTATTCCAGCTCTTAACACTGTGTACATCATCTTGCAGAAGTAGCTGATGTCTGGGGATTTCAGGTGTCAGACCCCCACTAATCACTGTATGAGTTCTGCTCTACTCCTTTATTAAAGGGGTGGTCTTGTGTTCCTCTCATCAGAAGCTGAAGATTTACAGTTCTGGCCGGTGGCTTGGCTGAGCCGCTTGTCTGAATTGTGCCCTCTTGCATTCTGCGGGCAGAGGCGGCTTTGCCTCTGCAGAATGGGACAGGCACAGGGGCACTGAAGTCCACCAGTCTGCAAGTGAGCGCTTCTTGCCAAGGAGACCAGCCACTTCTCAGGTGGTCAGTAACCATAGCAATGAGCTGTACACTGCAGAATTAAAAATCTTTTCCTTCTTGAGAACAGAGAAGATTTTGAATAAGAAGGAAATTGCAAAGTTTCTTGTTTTTACAAGCTCTTTGCAATCTTAGCCTTTTAATACATTCATTTTATTTAGTTATATATTTATTTTACTCTCTTATATAGCGCCGTTAGATTTCGTAGCACCTTACAGACATTATCATCACTGTCCCCATTGGGGCTCACAATATGAATTCCCTATCAGTATGTCTTTGGAGTGTGGGAGGAAACCGGAGAACCCGGAGGAAACCCATACAAACACGGGGAGAACATACAAACTCCTTGCAGATGTTGTCCTTGCTATTATATGAACCCAGCCCCACAGCGTTAATCATTGACCCACCATGTTGCCCACATTCCTCGGCTTTTTTAAGATTTTCTGCAATGAATAAGAACACTGAAGAAAATCTAGATTGATCAACATTTCCTATCACAAATGCAGTTGCTGCAAAACTTGTCCATAGTCCTGTTCCCAGCTGAAAATTGGATACAATTGTATCTTGTGTAGACAATGCTCTGTGAGCTAAATAGCCGGGATCCACTGCTACAAGGCAGGAAACAGACAGATTCTGCTGATGGGTTCTGCTCCCAGAGCATTATTCAGCCTGGACATCTCAGCTCAGAGCAAAACCAGCTATAAGGCTGTGTGCACACCTAGCAGATTTGATGCAGATTTACATGCGTTTTTTTTGCCAGAGAGAAGCGTTTTCACATGCGTTTTTTCAAGCACTTTTCCAAGCAATTTTGAGCATCACTTGGAAAAGTGCTTGACAAGTTGATCACACAATATAAATCCATGCAACCGACATGGATCTATAATGTGTGAACAACTTAGATGCTTTAAATGCAGCATCTATAGTAAAAAAAAGAAAACGTTAATAAATAAAAAAAAACAACGGTATATTCACCTCTCCGGCGGCCCCCGGTCTGCTCTCCGGTCTCCTCCGGTCTGCTCCCGGCCGCGTCTTCTCTCTTCAGCGTCCTGCAGTGTACGGTCAGGACCTGCGGTGACGTCATTTAGTCAGCTGATGGTCACGCGACCATCACCTGATGCCGACGTCAGCTGTCATACAACCATCACCTGACTAAATGACGTCACCGCAGGTCCTGACAGTACAGACAGCAGACCGGAGGAGACCGGAGAGGAGAGCGGGGGCCGCCGGAGAGGTGAATATACAGGTTTTGTTTGTTTTTAACTTTTTTATTTCTTTTTTTCACCGCGTGGTAGCCAGGATGAAGAGGAGTTGTAGTCTCGTCTTCCTCCCAGATACCACACGCATCGCGAATAAGCTTCAGCGTAATCGCAGTAGAAATGGTCATGCTGCGTTTTGCAAAGTAATGCGAATTCGGCGCGCAAATTAGCGCATCATGTGCACAGCACATCCGAATTCACATGGCTTTGCATGGCAGACTGTTCTACAAACGTTTTCGCGGCCGTAAAAATGCCGCAAAAATGCTACAAAAACGCTGCGTGGGCACATGGCCTAAGGCTGTGTGCCCACAATGCGTTTTTTAAGCGTTTCGGCATGGCAAAAACGCTGCAGAAACGCTTAAAAACGCATGTTAGAAGGTCTGCCATGTTCCCCAATGATAGTCCGCATGTGCTGTGCACATGCTGCGGAAATTTCCACTGCGGATTATCATTGCGGAAAAAAACGCAGCACTACCAATTATTTTGCGTAAGCGCTGCTTTTTCGCCGCCATTGACTTGCATTGGAACAAATGGATTCCGCTTCACTAGATAAGCACATGCGGAATACATGCGTTCAATGTGGAGGATGGGAGACTCTCCTCCGGACCCGGGTACCATAGAACCTGTCAAAAAAAAGAATAAAATATAAAATAAATGTTATATTTACCTTCTGACGGCCCCCGCTGCGCTCGTCCTCCCATGCCGGCAGCTCGCGATGGACTGAAGGACCTGCGCTGACGTCATAGTCATGTGACAGCAGGTCCTTCAGTGTACCGCGATCTGCCGGCAGCCAGGACGGAGCGAAGCAAGACTGCGGGGGCCATCGGAAGTTAAGTATAGATTTATAGATGGTGGCCTGATTCTAACGCATCGGGTATTCTAGAATATGTATGCGGCAGACCGGGCGCAATCAGCAGAGCGGTGTTTAAATTTGGCGCCAAAATCGCTGATTGGTCGCGGCCAACAACCGCGACCAATCAGCAAAGCGGTGTTGAAATTTAGCGGCTATATCGCTGATTGGTCACGGCCGGCAGTCGCGACTAATCAGCAGGGCGGGGTTTAAATTTTGCGCCAATAATGCTGATTGGTCGCGGCCAGCGAACGTGACCAATCAGCAGAGCGGGGTTTAAATTTTGCGCCAATAATGCTGATTGGTTGCAGCCGCCGGTCGCGACCAATCAGCAAAGCGGTGTTTAAATTTGGCGCCAATAGTAGTGACTGGTCACGGCCACGACCATTCAGCAGAGCGGTGTTTAAATTTGGCGGCAATAATGCTGATTAGTCGCGGCCGGCAATTTGGCGCCAACAATACTGATTAGTCGCGGCCGGCAACCGCGACCAATCAGCAGAGCGGGGTTTAAATTTGGCGCCAAACTTGCTGATTGGTGGCGGCCGGCTGTCTCGACCAATCAGCAGAGCGGGGTTTAAATTTGGCGCCAATAATGCTGATTGGTCGCAATCGCCGCCCGCGACCAATCAGCAGAGCGGTGTTTAAGTTTGGCGCCAATACTGCTGATTGGTCGCGGCCGGCAACCGCGACCAATCAGCATAGCGGGGTTTAAATTTTGCGCCAATATTGCTGATTGGTCGTGGACGGCGACCGCGACTAATCAGCAGAGCGGTGTTTAAATTTGGCGCCAATACTGCTGATTGATCTCGGCCAGCGACCGCGATCAATCAGCAGAGCGGTGTTTAAATTTGGCGCCAGTAATGCTGATTAGTCGCGGCCGGCATTCGCGACCAACTAGCGGAGCGGGTTTAAATTTGGCGCCAAAATCGCTGATTGGTCGCGTCTGGCGTCCGCGACCAATCAGCACAGCAGTGTTTAAATGTGGCGGCAAGATCGGTGATTGGTCGCGGCCGCTATTTAAATGTGGCGCCCAAATCGGTGATTGGTCACGGGCAGCGGCCGCGACCAATCAGCAGAGCGGTGTTTAACTTTAGCGCCAAGATCACTGATTGGTCGCGTGTGGAGAGCGAGACCAATCAGTGAATCGTATTGGTGAGGACCGGGGAGCGGAATCGTATTAGTGAGGACCGGGGAGCGCCGCTGCCTGTGCGGCTACTTCCGCTGCGAGAAGCCGGGAGATGAGCGACTGCTCGCAGCAGAAGTATCCGGACCCGCAGCGCCGCTCCCCGGTCCTCCCTTGACACCCTAGCCGCTGATGTCCCCACAGTATCCGCATGGTGTTACAAAGGTCCGGACATTTGTGTTAAAAATCGGTGATTGGTCGCTGGCGCTGCCCGCGACCAATCACCGATTTGGGCGCCAAATTTAAATATCGGCCGCAACCAATCACCGATCTTGGCTACACGATCTTGGCTCCCGGCTGCATCTCCGTCCCGCAGATGGGTCCGGCGGTCGATGTCCTTCTGCTGGTACCGGCCGGGAGATGAGCGCCTCGCGGCGCTCATCTCCCGGCTGCATCGCCGCTGAGCTCCGTCCCGCAGATGAGCCGCTAACGGCCGCCATTTTTTTCAGAAATCCCGCGGCGCTGATTGGCCGCTGCCGGACCAATGAGCGACGCGGGATTTCCAGGACAGACGGACAAACAGACAGACAGACAGACGGGATAAGACAATTATACAGTAGATTTTTTTATTTTTAACCAGTCTTTGGGGTCACACTATATAAATCCATGCCGTTTTCATGGATTTCTATAGTGTGACCAAATTGACAAGCACTTTCCAAGTGATGCTAAAATCACTTGTAAAGCGCTTGTCAACCCGCATGTGGAAATGCATGTGAAGAACGCTTCACTTCTGCATGTCCCTGGCAGGAAAAACGCATGTACAATCCGCATGTACAATCCGCATGTACAATCCGCATATACAATCCGCATGTACAATCCGCATGTACAATCCGCATATACAATCCGCATATACAATCCGCATGTACAATCCGCATGTACAATCCGCATGTACAATCCGCATGCACAATCCGCATGCACAATCCGCATATACAATCCGCATGTACAATCCGCATGTACAATCCGCATGTACAATCCGCATGCGTTTTTTCTGCCAGGGAGATGCAGAAACGCTCAGGAAAAATCCGGAGCTTTTGTGCATCGTGGGCACATAGCCTAAGTCTCTGCATTTGTCTGCTTACACATCTGTACATTTCTGAACACATTCAGCAAAAATTGCAGTACATTTGTTAAAATTGGGCATATAGCATACTATAGGTGCTTCTCACAAAATTAGAATATCATCAAAAAGTTAATTTATTTCAGTTCTTCAATACAAAAAGTAAAACTCATATTATATAGAGTCATTACAGACAGAGTGATCTATTTTAAGTGTTTATTTCTGTTAATGCTATTATCTCAGTAAATTAGAATACTTTATAACACCAGCTTGAAAAATGTTTTTAAAATCTGAAATGTTGTCCTACTGAAATGTATGTTCAGTAAATGCCCTCAATACTTGGCCACGCTCCTTTTGCATCAATTACTGCATCAATGCGGCAATGTGGCATGGAGGCGATCAGCCTGTGACACTGCTGAGGTGTTATGGAAGCCCAGGTGGCTTTGATAGAAGCCTTCAGCTCGTCTGCATTGTTGGGTCTGGTGTCTCTCATCTTTCTCTTGACAATACCCCATAGATTCTCTATAATAGATTCTCTATGGGGTTAAGGTCAGGTGAGTTTGCTGCCAATCAAGCACAGTGATACTGTTGTGTAAACCAGGTATTGGTACTTTTGGCCGTGTGGACAGGTGCCAAGTCCTGCTGGAAAATGACATTTCCATCTCCATAAAGCTTGTCGGCAGAGGGAAGCATGAAGTGCTCTACAATGTCCTGGTAGACGGCTGCGCTGACTTTGGTCTTGATAAAACACAGTGGACCTACACCAGCAGATGACATGGCTCCCCAAACCATCACCGATTGTGGAAACTTCACACGAGACCTCCAGCAGCTTGGATTGTGGCCTCTCCACTCTTCCTCCAGACTCTGGGACCTTGATTTCCAAATTAAATGCAAAATTTACTTTCATCGGAAAACAACACCTTGGACCACTGAGCAACAGTCCAGGTGTTTTTCTCCTTGGCCCAGGTAAGATGCTTCTGGCGTTGTCTATTGGTCATGAGTGGCTCGACACAAGGAATGTGACACTTGTAGCCCATGTCTTGGATACGTCTGTGTGTGATGGCTCTTGAAGCAATGACTCCAGCAGCAGTCCACTCCTTGTGAATCTTCCCCAAATGTTTGAATGGCCTTTCCTTAACAATCTTTTCAAGGCTGCGGTTATCCCGGTTGCTTGTGCACCTCTTCCTACCACACTTTTTCTTTCCACTCAACTTTCCATAAATATGCTTGGATACAGCACTCTGTTAACAGCCAGCTTCTTTAGCAATGACCTTTTGTGGTTTACACTCCTTGTGGAGTGTGTCAATGACTGCCTTCTGGACATCTGTCAAGTCAGCAGTCTTCCCCATGATTGTGGAGCCTACTGAAACAGACAAAGGGACCTTTTTAAATGCGTAAGAAGCCTTTGCAGGTGATTTTTGTTAATTATTCTAATTTACTGAGATAATGACTTTGTGTTTTCATTGGCTGTAAGCCATCATTATCAACATTAACAGAAATAAACACTTGAAATAGATCACTCTGTAATGACTCTGTATAATATATGAGTTTCACTTTTTGGATTGAAGAACTGAAATAAATTAACTTTTTGATGATATTCTAATTTTGTGAGAAGCACCTGTATGTTTGATGCATCTCATTAGCTAAGCTCAACCTCTTCCTTGCTTCACCTCAATTTGAGCCATAAATTGTGATATTTCATTTTGGTGCATTTTATGACTCCTTTTTGTCACACTTTTCTCATAACTATTTTTTTTATAACTGAGGGAAAATAACAAAATCTTATTTGTTGTACTCAAGTTTTCACAGAAACATCTGATAAAGTGTTGACTTATTTTTCTGAGTTAAACTCTTCCTTTTGGCCCTCTATATATTTGAGTTTGACAGCCCTGATGTAGATGGATGATGATGTGGCAAGAAGGGGCAGAGGGGCATAGCCTCCTGGCTCTCAGCTTCGCTCTCCACTGCTCACAAAAGACAGCAGTTACTTCACAAATGTAACTGATAGAAAAGATGTCACGTAAGAGGGGATCAGGGGAGCGATGTGCTGCAGGAAGAGGAGGATTAGGCAGGGAGCGCTGTGCTGCAGGAAGAGGAGGATTAGGCAGGGGAGTGATGTAAGGCAGGAGGGGGAGGCTTAGGCAGGGAAGCGATGTGCTGCAGGAAGAGGAGGATTAGGCAGGGAGCGCTGTGCTGCAGGAAGAGGAGGATTAGGCAGGGGAGTGATGTAATGCAGGAGGGGGAGGCTTAGGCAGGGAAGCGATGTGCTGCAGGAAGAGGTGGCTTATGCAGGGGAGTGATGTAATGCAATAGGAGAGGATTAGGCAGGGAGCGATATGCTGCAGGAAGTGCAGGATTTGGCAGTGGGCGATGTGGTGCAAGAGGGGATTTGGCAGTGGGTGATGTGGTGCAGGAAGGGGGAGATTTAGAAAGGGCACAATGTGCTGCAAGGAGGGGAGGATTAGACGGGAGCAATGTGCCGCAAGAGGGGGAGGTTTAGACAGGGGAGTGATGTGCTGCAGGAGTGGGAGAATTAAGCGGTGAGAAACATGCTGCAGGACGGGGAGGGTTAGGCAGGGGAGCAATGTGCTGCAGGTGGAAGGAGAATCTGTGACTACAGCCCAGTGTTTAAGGTTTATTGGAGCCTGTCTTTTATATATTTTATTGTTTTTTTTTCTGACAAAACTGCATAACATCTGACATGAAGTCCGCTTAGCAGTCACTGTCCCTGTAGATTGTTACTGTCCAGGTTCACCGCGGTCTCTTTTTGTTTTTAGTGCCAATCTGACAGCAGTGAAGGTTCCGCTGATAATGGCGGTCGGGTTCCGAATAGAATGTTCATGTCTGTTCTCATTGTAGTAACATCACGGAATATGCTAATTTCTTCTGACCACACCCGATGACTGAATAAAGGCGCCTCACCCACTTGTCTATGTCATCACTTTGTGGTGTCACAATGATCTAAGGGGATAAAAAAACGCTCCTGGCAGCTTTACAGTCATTCGTCCCTTCGTGTTAAAGGAGCAGGATGATAGAGCCGCACCATGCCAGCCAGAAGAAAAGAAAGTGGAGCCCTTCAAGATGATGAAGCAAGAAAGCAGACTGTGGAAGGCCATCCAGGACCAAGAGCATCATGAGGGCCTGGTAACGTATACTACACAACTGTTCTGTATATGCTCATGCCATGTACACCTATGGTGGCCGATTCATCAAGGCTGGTGGATTTCTATACCAGCATTCATGAAGCGCCTATTGGAGGAACGTGCACCAAATTCATTAAAAAGACTAAACCTCTTAATGAACTTGACTCATCCTTAAAGGGGTTGTTCCCTTTCAATAAATGAATGTCCCTAGCTGCAGGTCATTTAATTAAAAAAAAGAGGTTCCACCATCTCAGTGCTGCAGCAGCTCAGTGCGCTCAGCTGGGCAGTCCGTCTGATTACATTTGTTGGCTGCGGCAGTACTGAGGTGATGTCAGTGCCATACACAATCCCAGGAATGGGTCAGGACAGCACAGTTTGATTCTTTATACCTGCAGCCAGGGTCATTCATTTATTGAAATATCCCCTTAAAGCTGACGTACTACACCTCAAGAAATGTACTCCAGTCAAAAGATGGAGTCAATTTCAGTCCTATTTTACACCACTTTTCCAGCCTAATTTGTAATAAGTTTTCAGGTAAAGCTAAGCCACAAGCGGTCCAGATAAGCTCTGTTCACTATTTAAGAAGTTAAAAGAGTGGGTGTAAAAAGGTCAGAGTATTCAAATGTAAGTTGCGCAGGAATTTACTGAGATTCAAACAGTTGTGCAACACATTTTCGGTGAAAACTGCTTGATGAAAAATGTTCCTTGAATAATATAACATTTCAGGTTAGTGGTAATAGATTTTGTTATGTTACGTTGATCCAGGGAACTAGTCTGACTGCCATATGTGGAGTCGGGAAGGAATTTTTCCCCTAAAATGGGGCAATTAGCATCTGCCTCGTGGGGTTTTTGCCTTCCTCTGGATCAACACATTAGCTTTTAGGTTGAACTTGACAGACTTGATGGACTTGTGTCTTTCAACCTTTAAACTATGAAACTGTCCTTGTATTGAGGTTCAAGGGTGAAGCCCAGGGTTCATTTGGAAACATCAGAAATGGTGTGTTTTGCGCCCAGTCTATCCAAGGAAGCCTGTTTGAGCCAACGGCCTCAGAAATATCCTAACATTTAAGAAAGTAGCAATAGTTAGGGTTGGCTGAACCATTCTAGCCTTAAGTTTGCCCCTCCAGTCAGTATCTACTATGTAGATGCAATCAAGGCCCTGCAATAAGTCTTTATCGCTGTACAGAGCTGAAAGAGTGAAGGCCAGAGTTCCTTTGGAACCTGTATGATAGACTGGCTTTTGCCAAGTCTTTCCAAAGAAGCTTTTTTGAGCCATAGGCCTCAGACAGGTCCTAACAAGAAAGTGGCATTAGATAGGTTTTTCTTTAGTTAGGATTGATTCAACTACTCAAGCCCCAAGCGCACTCCTCCGGCCAGCAGCTACTCTGTAGATGCAACCCTGGGCCTATGGTAAGTATCTATCCCTGTACAGGGGTGTAATGGTAAAAAACAGGGTTCCCTTGGGATCTGCAGAATGGAGTAGCTTGCGCCAAGTCTGTCCGAGGAAGTCTGTTTGAGCCAACAGCCTTAAACAGATCCCAGTATTTAGGAAAAAAAAGCTTTAGTTAGAGTTGAATCAACCACTATAGCCTCAAGCTCGCTCCTCCGGCCAGCAGCTACTCTGTAGATGCAGCCCTGGGCCTATGGTAAGTATCTATCCCTGTACAGGGGTGTAATGGTAAAGGCCAGGGTTCTCTTGGGATCTGCAGAATGGAGTAGCTTGCGCCAAGTCTGTCCGAGAAAGCCTTTTTGAGCTGATGGATTTAAACAAATTTCAACATTTAGGAAAAAAGCATTAATCTATTTCAGTTAGAGTTAATTCAATTACTCTAGCATAAAGATCCTAATTCACTTTGTCTAAAGGAAGTTAGTTGGCAAATTTTTATTGTGTGAGCAATGAGGTTATGAAACTCTCTACCACATGAAATTGAAATACTTAATTTTCTAAAAAAAATTCAAGGAGGGCATGTGTGTGCCTTTCTTGAATAATATAAAATTGCAGGTTATCCGTACTAGATTTTGTTATGGGACGTTGATCCAGGGAACTAGTCTAATTGCCATATGTGGAGTCGGGAAGGAATTTTTCCCCTAATATGGGGCAATTAGCATCTGCCTCATGGGGTTTTTGCCTTCCTCTGGATCAACACATTAGCTTTTAGGTTGAACTTGATGGACTTGTGTCTTTCAACCTTAAAACTATGAAACGGTCCCTGTATAGAGGTTCAAGGGTGAAGCCCAGGGTTCATTTGGAAACATCAGAAATGGTGTGTTTTGCGCCCAGTCTGTCCAAGGAAGCCTGTTTGAGCCAACGGCCTCAGAAATATCTTAACATTGAAGAAAGTAGCAATAGTTAGGGTTGGCTGAACCATTCTAGCCTTAAGTTTGCCCCTCCAGTCAGCATCTACTATGTAGATGCAATCAAGGCCCTGTAATAAGTCTTTATCGCTGTACAGGGCTGTAAGAGTGAAGGCCAGAGTTCCTTTGGAACCTGTAGGATAGACTGGCTTTTGCCAAGTCTTTCCAAAGAAGCTTTTTTGAGCCATAGGCCTCAGACAGGTCCTAACAAGAAAGTGGCATTAGATAGGTTTTCCTTTAGTTAGGATTGATTCAACTACTCAAGCCTCAAGCGCACTCCTCCGGCCAGCAGCTACTCTGTAGATGCAACCCTGGGCCTATGGTAAGTATCTATCCCTGTACAGGGGTGTAATGGTAAAAACCAGGGTTCCCTTGGGATCTGCAGAATGGAGTAGCTTGCGCCAAGTCTGTCCGAGGAAGTCTGTTTGAGCCAACAGCCTTAAACAGATCCCAGTATTTAGGAAAAAAAAGCTTTAGTTAGAGTTGAATCAACCACTATAGCCTCAAGCTCGTTCCTCCGGCCAGCAGCTACTCTGTAGATGCAGCCCTGGGCCTAAGGTAAGTATCTATCCCTGTACAGGGGTGTAATGGTAAAGGCCAGGGTTCCCTTGGGATCTGCAGAATGGAGTAGCTTGCGCCAAGTCTGTCC
Source organism: Phyllobates terribilis (assembly GCF_046119375.1). Lineage (NCBI taxonomy): Eukaryota > Metazoa > Chordata > Amphibia > Anura > Dendrobatidae > Phyllobates > Phyllobates terribilis. Next base: position 2,963,708 of record NW_027362940.1, on the reverse strand, counting down.
GAGAAAGCCTTTTTGAGCTGATGGATTTAAACAAATTTCAACATTTAGGAAAAAAGCATTAATCTATTTCAGTTAGAGTTAATTCAATTACTCTAGCATAAAGATCCTAATTCACTTTGTCTAAAGGAAGTTAGTTGGCAAATTTTTATTGTGTGAGCAATGAGGTTATGAAACTCTCTACCACATGAAATTGAAATACTTAATTTTCTAAAAAAAATTCAAGGAGGGCATGTGTGTGCCTTTCTTAAATGATATAAAATTGCAGGTTATCCGTACTAGATTTTGTTATGGGACGTTGATCCAGGGAACTAGTCTGATTGCCATATGTGGAGTCGGGAAGGAATTTTTCCCCTAATATGGGGCAATTAGCATCTGCCTCATGGGGTTTTTGCCTTCCTCTGGATCAACACATTAGCTTTTAGGTTGAACTTGACAGACTTGTGTCTTTCAACCTTAAAACTATGAAACGGTCCCTGTATAGAGGTTCAAGGGTGAAGCCCAGGGTTCATTTGCAAACATCAGAAATGGTGTGTCTTGCGCCAAGTCTGTCCAAGGAAGCCTGTTTGAGCCAATGGCCTCAGAAATATCCTAACATTTAAGAAAGTAGCAATAGTTAGGGTTGGCTGAACCATTCTAACTTTAAGTTTGCCCCTCCAGTCAGCATCTACTATGTAGATGCAATCAAGGCCCTGTAATAAGTCTTTATCACTGTACATGGCTGTAAGAGTGAAGGCCAGAGTTCCTTTGGAACCTGTAGGATAGACTGGCTTTTGCCAAGTCTTTCCAAAGAAGCTTTTTTGAGCCATAGGCCTCAGACAGGTCCTAACAAGAAAGTGGCATTAGATAGGTTTTTCTTTAGTTAGGATTGATTCAACTACTCAAGCCTCAAGCGCACTCCTCCGGCCAGCAGCTACTCTGTAGATGCAACCCTGGGCCTATGGTAAGTATCTATCCCTGTACAGGTGTGTAATGGTAAAAACCAGGGTTCCCTTGGGATCTGCAGAATGGAGTAGCTTGCGCCAAGTCTGTCCGAGGAAGTCTGTTTGAGCCAACAGCCTTAAACAGATCCCAGTATTTAGGAAAAAAAAGCTTTAGTTAGAGTTGAATCAACCACTATAGCCTCAAGCTCGCTCCTCCGGCCAGCAGCTACTCTGTAGATGCAGCCCTGGGCCTATGGTAAGTATCTATCCCTGTACAGGGGTGTAATGGTAAAGGCCAGGGTTCCCTTGGGATCTGCAGAATGGAGTAGCTTGCGCCAAGTCTGTCCGAGAAAGCCTTTTTGAGCTGATGGATTTAAACAAATTTCAACATTTAGGAAAAAAGCATTAATCTATTTCAGTTAGAGTTAATTCAATTACTCTAGCATAAAGATCCTAATTCACTTTGTCTAAAGGAAGTTAGTTGGCAAATTTTTATTGTGTGAGCAATGAGGTTATGAAACTCTCTACCACATGAAATTGAAATACTTAATTTTCTAAAGAAAATTCAAGGAGGGCATGTGTGTGCCTTTCTTGAATAATATAAAATTGCAGGTTATCCGTACTAGATTTTGTTATGGGACGTTGATCCAGGGAACTAGTCTGATTGCCATATGTGGAGTCGGGAAGGAATTTTTCCCCTAATATGGAGCAATTAGCATCTGCCTCATGGGGTTTTTGCCTTCCTCTGGATCAACACATTAGCTTTTAGGTTGAACTTGATGGACTTGTGTCTTTCAACCTTAAAACTATGAAACGGTCCCTGTATAGAGGTTCAAGGGTGAAGCCCAGGGTTCATTTGGAAACATCAGAAATGGTGTGTTTTGCGCCAAGTCTGTCCAAGGAAGCCTGTTTGAGCCAACGGCCTCAGAAATATCCTAACATTTAAGAAAGTAGCAATAGTTAGGGTTGGCTGAACCATTCTAACCTTAAGTTTGCCCCTCCAGTCAGCATCTACTATGTAGATGCAATCAAGGCCCTGTAATAAGTCTTTATCACTGTACAGGGATGTAAGAGTGAAGGTCAGAGTTCCTTTGGAACCTGTAGGATAGACTGGCTTTTGCCAAGTTTTTCCAAAGAAGCTTTTTTGAGCCATAGGCCTCAGACAGGTCCTAACAAGAAAGTGTCATTAGATAGGTTTTTCTTTAGTTAGGATTGACTCAACTACTCAAGCCTCAAGCGCACTCCTCCGGCCAGCAGCTACTCTGTAGATGCAACCCTGGGCCTATGGTAAGTATCTATCCCTGTACAGGGGTGTAATGGTAAAAACCAGGGTTCCCTTGGGATCTGCAGAATGGAGTAGCTTGCGCCAAGTCTGTCCGAGGAAGTCTGTTTGAGCCAACAGCCTTAAACAGATCCCAGTATTTAGGAAAAAAAAGCTTTAGTTAGAGTTGAATCAACCACTATAGCCTCAAGCTCGCTCCTCCGGCCAGCAGCTACTCTGTAGATGCAACCCTGGGCCTATGGTAAGTATCTATCCCTGTACAGGGGTGTAATGGTAAAGGCCAGGGTTCCCTTGGGATCTGCAGAATGGAGTAGCTTGCGCCAAGTCTGTCCGAGAAAGCCTTTTTGAGCTGATGGATTTAAACAAATTTCAACATTTAGGAAAAAAGCATTAATCTATTTCAGTTAGAGTTAATTCAATTACTCTAGCATAAAGATCCTAATTCACTTTGTCTAAAGGAAGTTAGTTGGCAAATTTTTATTGTGTGAGCAATGAGGTTATGAAACTCTCTACCACATGAAATTGAAATACTTAATTTTCTAAAAAAAATTCAAGGAGGGCATGTGTGTGCCTTTCTTAAATAATATAAAATTGCAGGTTATCCGTACTAGATTTTGTTATGGGACGTTGATCCAGGGAACTAGTCTGATTGCCATATGTGGAGTCGGGAAGGAATTTTTCCCCTAATATGGGGCAATTAGCATCTGCCTCATGGGGTTTTTGCCTTCCTCTGGATCAACACATTAGCTTTTAGGTTGAACTTGACAGACTTGTGTCTTTCAACCTTAAAACTATGAAACGGTCCCTGTATAGAGGTTCAAGGTTGAAGCCCAGGGTTCATTTGGAAACATCAGAAATGGTGTGTCTTGCGCCAAGTCTGTCCAAGGAAGCCTGTTTGAGCCAATGGCCTCAGAAATATCCTAACATTTAAGAAAGTAGCAATAGTTAGGGTTGGCTGAACCATTCTAACTTTAAGTTTGCCCCTCCAGTCAGCATCTACTATGTAGATGCAATCAAGGCCCTGTAATAAGTCTTTATCACTGTACATGGCTGTAAGAGTGAAGGCCAGAGTTCCTTTGGAACCTGTAGGATAGACTGGCTTTTGCCAAGTCTTTCCAAAGAAGCTTTTTTGAGCCATAGGCCTCAGACAGGTCCTAACAAGAAAGTGGCATTAGATAGGTTTTTCTTTAGTTAGGATTGATTCAACTACTCAAGCCTCAAGCGCACTCCTCCGGCCAGCAGCTACTCTGTAGATGCAACCCTGGGCCTATGGTAAGTATCTATCCCTGTACAGGTGTGTAATGGTAAAAACCAGGGTTCCCTTGGGATCTGCAGAATGGAGTAGCTTGCGCCAAGTCTGTCCGAGGAAGTCTGTTTGAGCCAACAGCCTTAAACAGATCCCAGTATTTAGGAAAAAAAAGCTTTAGTTAGAGTTGAATCAACCACTATAGCCTCAAGCTCGCTCCTCCGGCCAGCAGCTACTCTGTAGATGCAGCCCTGGGCCTATGGTAAGTATCTATCCCTGTACAGGGGTGTAATGGTAAAGGCCAGGGTTCCCTTGGGATCTGCAGAATGGAGTAGCTTGCGCCAAGTCTGTCCGAGAAAGCCTTTTTGAGCTGATGGATTTAAACAAATTTCAACATTTAGGAAAAAAGCATTAATCTATTTCAGTTAGAGTTAATTCAATTACTCTAGCATAAAGATCCTAATTCACTTTGTCTAAAGGAAGTTAGTTGGCAAATTTTTATTGTGTGAGCAATGAGGTTATGAAACTCTCTACCACATGAAATTGAAATACTTAATTTTCTAAAAAAAATTCAAGGAGGGCATGTGTGTGCCTTTCTTGAATAATATAAAATTGCAGGTTATCCGTACTAGATTTTGTTATGGGACGTTGATCCAGGGAACTAGTCTGATTGCCATATGTGGAGTCGGGAAGGAATTTTTCCCCTAATATGGGGCAATTAGCATCTGCCTCATGGGGTTTTTGCCTTCCTCTGGATCAACACATTAGCTTTTAGGTTGAACTTGATGGACTTGTGTCTTTCAACCTTAAAACTATGAAACGGTCCCTGTATAGAGGTTCAAGGGTGAAGCCCAGGGTTCATTTGGAAACATCAGAAATGGTGTGTTTTGCGCCAAGTCTGTCCAAGGAAGCCTGTTTGAGCCAACGGCCTCAGAAATATCCTAACATTTAAGAAAGTAGCAATAGTTAGGGTTGGCTGAACCATTCTAACCTTAAGTTTGCCCCTCCAGTCAGCATCTACTATGTAGATGCAATCAAGGCCCTGTAATAAGTCTTTATCACTGTACAGGGATGTAAGAGTGAAGGTCAGAGTTCCTTTGGAACCTGTAGGATAGACTGGCTTTTGCCAAGTTTTTCCAAAGAAGCTTTTTTGAGCCATAGGCCTCAGACAGGTCCTAACAAGAAAGTGTCATTAGATAGGTTTTTCTTTAGTTAGGATTGACTCAACTACTCAAGCCTCAAGCGCACTCCTCCGGCCAGCAGCTACTCTGTAGATGCAACCCTGGGCCTATGGTAAGTATCTATCCCTGTACAGGTGTGTAATGGTAAAAACCAGGGTTCCCTTGGGATCTGCAGAATGGAGTAGCTTGCGCCAAGTCTGTCCGAGGAAGTCTGTTTGAGCCAACAGCCTTAAACAGATCCCAGTATTTAGGAAAAAAAAGCTTTAGTTAGAGTTGAATCAACCACTATAGCCTCAAGCTCGCTCCTCCGGCCAGCAGCTACTCTGTAGATGCAGCCCTGGGCCTATGGTAAGTATCTATCCCTGTACAGGGGTGTAATGGTAAAGGCCAGGGTTCCCTTGGGATCTGCAGAATGGAGTAGCTTGCGCCAAGTCTGTCCGAGAAAGCCTTTTTGAGCTGATGGATTTAAACAAATTTCAACATTTAGGAAAAAAGCATTAATCTATTTCAGTTAGAGTTAATTCAATTACTCTAGCATAAAGATCCTAATTCACTTTGTCTAAAGGAAGTTAGTTGGCAAATTTTTATTGTGTGAGCAATGAGGTTATGAAACTCTCTACCACATGAAATTGAAATACTTAATTTTCTAAAGAAAATTCAAGGAGGGCATGTGTGTGCCTTTCTTGAATAATATAAAATTGCAGGTTATCCGTACTAGATTTTGTTATGGGACGTTGATCCAGGGAACTAGTCTGATTGCCATATGTGGAGTCGGGAAGGAATTTTTCCCCTAATATGGGGCAATTAGCATCTGCCTCATGGGGTTTTTGCCTTCCTCTGGATCAACACATTAGCTTTTAGGTTGAACTTGATGGACTTGTGTCTTTCAACCTTAAAACTATGAAACGGTCCCTGTATAGAGGTTCAAGGGTGAAGCCCAGGGTTCATTTGGAAACATCAGAAATGGTGTGTTTTGCGCCAAGTCTGTCCAAGGAAGCCTGTTTGAGCCAACGGCCTCAGAAATATCCTAACATTTAAGAAAGTAGCAATAGTTAGGGTTGGCTGAACCATTCTAACCTTAAGTTTGCCCCTCCAGTCAGCATCTACTATGTAGATGCAATCAAGGCCCTGTAATAAGTCTTTATCACTGTACAGGGATGTAAGAGTGAAGGTCAGAGTTCCTTTGGAACCTGTAGGATAGACTGGCTTTTGCCAAGTTTTTCCAAAGAAGCTTTTTTGAGCCATAGGCCTCAGACAGGTCCTAACAAGAAAGTGTCATTAGATAGGTTTTTCTTTAGTTAGGATTGACTCAACTACTCAAGCCTCAAGCGCACTCCTCCGGCCAGCAGCTACTCTGTAGATGCAACCCTGGGCCTATGGTAAGTATCTATCCCTGTACAGGGGTGTAATGGTAAAAACCAGGGTTCCCTTGGGATCTGCAGAATGGAGTAGCTTGCGCCAAGTCTGTCCGAGGAAGTCTGTTTGAGCCAACAGCCTTAAACAGATCCCAGTATTTAGGAAAAAAAAGCTTTAGTTAGAGTTGAATCAACCACTATAGCCTCAAGCTCGCTCCTCCGGCCAGCAGCTACTCTGTAGATGCAACCCTGGGCCTATGGTAAGTATCTATCCCTGTACAGGGGTGTAATGGTAAAGGCCAGAGTTCCCTTGGGATCTGCAGAATGGAGTAGCTTGCGCCAAGTCTGTCCGAGAAAGCCTTTTTGAGCTGATGGATTTAAACAAATTTCAACATTTAGGAAAAAAGCATTAATCTATTTCAGTTAGAGTTAATTCAATTACTCTAGCATAAAGATCCTAATTCACTTTGTCTAAAGGAAGTTAGTTGGCAAATTTTTATTGTGTGAGCAATGAGGTTATGAAACTCTCTACCACATGAAATTGAAATACTTAATTTTCTAAAAAAAATTCAAGGAGGGCATGTGTGTGCCTTTCTTAAATAATATAAAATTGCAGGTTATCCGTACTAGATTTTGTTATGGGACGTTGATCCAGGGAACTAGTCTGATTGCCATATGTGGAGTCGGGAAGGAATTTTTCCCCTAATATGGGGCAATTAGCATCTGCCTCATGGGGTTTTTGCCTTCCTCTGGATCAACACATTAGCTTTTAGGTTGAACTTGACAGACTTGTGTCTTTCAACCTTAAAACTATGAAACGGTCCCTGTATAGAGGTTCAAGGGTGAAGCCCAGGGTTCATTTGGAAACATCAGAAATGGTGTGTCTTGCGCCAAGTCTGTCCAAGGAAGCCTGTTTGAGCCAATGGCCTCAGAAATATCCTAACATTTAAGAAAGTAGCAATAGTTAGGGTTGGCTGAACCATTCTAACTTTAAGTTTGCCCCTCCAGTCAGCATCTACTATGTAGATGCAATCAAGGCCCTGTAATAAGTCTTTATCACTGTGCATGGCTGTAAGAGTGAAGGCCAGAGTTCCTTTGGAACCTGTAGGATAGACTGGCTTTTGCCAAGTCTTTCCAAAGAAGCTTTTTTGAGCCATAGGCCTCAGACAGGTCCTAACAAGAAAGTGGCATTAGATAGGTTTTTCTTTAGTTAGGATTGATTCAACTACTCAAGCCTCAAGCGCACTCCTCCGGCCAGCAGCTACTCTGTAGATGCAACCCTGGGCCTATGGTAAGTATCTATCCCTGTACAGGTGTGTAATGGTAAAAACCAGGGTTCCCTTGGGATCTGCAGAATGGAGTAGCTTGCGCCAAGTCTGTCCGAGGAAGTCTGTTTGAGCCAACAGCCTTAAACAGATCCCAGTATTTAGGAAAAAAAAGCTTTAGTTAGAGTTGAATCAACCACTATAGCCTCAAGCTCGCTCCTCCGGCCAGCAGCTACTCTGTAGATGCAGCCCTGGGCCTATGGTAAGTATCTATCCCTGTACAGGGGTGTAATGGTAAAGGCCAGGGTTCCCTTGGGATCTGCAGAATGGAGTAGCTTGCGCCAAGTCTGTCCGAGAAAGCCTTTTTGAGCTGATGGATTTAAACAAATTTCAACATTTAGGAAAAAAGCATTAATCTATTTCAGTTAGAGTTAATTCAATTACTCTAGCATAAAGATCCTAATTCACTTTGTCTAAAGGAAGTTAGTTGGCAAATTTTTATTGTGTGAGCAATGAGGTTATGAAACTCTCTACCACATGAAATTGAAATACTTAATTTTCTAAAAAAAATTCAAGGAGGGCATGTGTGTGCCTTTCTTGAATAATATAAAATTGCAGGTTATCCGTACTAGATTTTGTTATGGGACGTTGATCCAGGGAACTAGTCTGATTGCCATATGTGGAGTCGGGAAGGAATTTTTCCCCTAATATGGGGCAATTAGCATCTGCCTCATGGGGTTTTTGCCTTCCTCTGGATCAACACATTAGCTTTTAGGTTGAACTTGATGGACTTGTGTCTTTCAACCTTAAAACTATGAAACGGTCCCTGTATAGAGGTTCAAGGGTGAAGCCCAGGGTTCATTTGGAAACATCAGAAATGGTGTGTTTTGCGCCAAGTCTGTCCAAGGAAGCCTGTTTGAGCCAACGGCCTCAGAAATATCCTAACATTTAAGAAAGTAGCAATAGTTAGGGTTGGCTGAACCATTCTAACCTTAAGTTTGCCCCTCCAGTCAGCATCTACTATGTAGATGCAATCAAGGCCCTGTAATAAGTCTTTATCACTGTACAGGGATGTAAGAGTGAAGGTCAGAGTTCCTTTGGAACCTGTAGGATAGACTGGCTTTTGCCAAGTTTTTCCAAAGAAGCTTTTTTGAGCCATAGGCCTCAGACAGGTCCTAACAAGAAAGTGTCATTAGATAGGTTTTTCTTTAGTTAGGATTGACTCAACTACTCAAGCCTCAAGCGCACTCCTCCGGCCAGCAGCTACTCTGTAGATGCAACCCTGGGCCTATGGTAAGTATCTATCCCTGTACAGGGGTGTAATGGTAAAAAACAGGGTTCCCTTGGGATCTGCAGAATGGAGTAGCTTGCGCCAAGTCTGTCCGAGGAAGTCTGTTTGAGCCAACAGCCTTAAACAGATCCCAGTATTTAGGAAAAAAAAGCTTTAGTTAGAGTTGAATCAACCACTATAGCCTCAAGCTCGCTCCTCCGGCCAGCAGCTACTCTGTAGATGCAACCCTGGGCCTATGGTAAGTATCTATCCCTGTACAGGGGTGTAATGGTAAAGGCCAGGGTTCCCTTGGGATCTGCAGAATGGAGTAGCTTGCGCCAAGTCTGTCCGAGGAAGCCTTTTTGAGCCAATGGCCTTAGACAGAACCCATCATTTAGTAATAAAAAAGCTTTAGTTAGAGTTATAGCCTCAAGCTCGCTCCTCTGGCCAGCAGCTACTCTGTAGATGCAACCCTGAGCATGTGGTAAGTCTCCATTCCTCTAAAGGGGTGTAATGGTAAAGATCAGGGTTCCTTTTGACCTGCTTATGCCAAGTCTGTCAAAGGAAGCCTTTTTGAGCTGATGGCTCTACACAGATCCTAATGTTTAGGAAAAAAGCTTATGTGTATTTCAGTTAGATTAAAAGTAAAACCAACAAAAGAGAATTTAACTTTCCTCAAAAAATCAATTATTAATATAGCATTTACCTGCCCAGATCTCAGAACTAATGCACTATTAGGATGTAGCAATCCCATATAATTTTGTGTGCAGTTTTAATACTATGTAATCACCCCCCTCCATTAATTGGTAATATGTGAGTGGTTGTCGCATCAGTATTTTGCACCTGTATTGCTGTCATCGTTATTATATGGTATGATTAGTACTGAGACCTAGGCAGGTAAACACTGTTGCCCTTTTTTCCTGTGTTAATTCTTGAATTTTGGTGGGAATTTAAATTTGTCTTTGCTTTTAATGTTAGTGTAGGGACTCGCAAGTATGAGGACCCTTGACGCGGGTTGCGAGCTTGTGTATTTTGGCCAAAATATTTACTAATACCTCATATATATCATATATATTTTTTGCACGTTATTTTTATTCAGGGTGCAGCCAGACCCATCAATGTTGGCCTTGTAAACTAGGGTGTCTGTCTTCATGGGGTGCACTTAAAAAGTGCTGGACAGCCCGCCTAATCTAATAGTTTGGGCTTCACTAATAGGCTGTAAGCCAGACATTGTGCACTACCTATGTGTGACCAGTGCCCTATACAAGGCTTATTTGTGTGCAGTTTTAATACTAAGCAATCACCCCCTCCATGAATTGGTAGGTTGTGAGTGGTTGTCTCATCAATATTTTGCACCTGTGTTGCTGACTTCTTCATTATATGGGTTTGCTGCATCCTTGTAATTATTGTTGCTGTATTTGCTGTGTTAATTCTTGAATTTTGGTGGGAACTTTAATTCCTTGTTTTTGTGACTTTGCTTTTAATGTTAGTGTAGGGACTCGCAAGTATGAGGACCCTTGAGCAGGTTGCGAGCTTGTATATTTTGGCCAAAATATCGACCAATACCTCATATATATCATATATATTTTTTACATGCTATTTTTATTCAGGGTGCAGCCAAGCCCATCTACAGGTGCATCTCACAAAATTAGAATATCACCAGAAAAGTTAATTTATTTCAGTTCTTCAATACAAAACGTGAAACTCATATATTATATAGAGCCATTACACACAGAGTGATCTATTTCACGTGTTTATTTCTGTTAATATTGATGATTATGGCTTACAGCCAATGAAAACTCAAAAGTCATTATTTCAATTAATTAGAATACCTTATAACAACAGCTTGAAAAATGTTTTCAAAATCCAAAATGTTATCCTACTGAAATGTATGTTCAATAAATGCCCTCAATACTTGGTCGGGGATCCTTTTACATCAATTACTGCATCAATGTGGCAATGTGGCATGGAGGCGATCAGCCTGTGACACTGCTGAGGGGTTATGGAAGCCCAGGTGGCTTTGATAGAAGCCTTCAGCTCGTCTGCATTGTTGGGTCTGGTGTCTCTCATTTTCCTCTTGACAATACCCCATAGATTCTTTATGGGGTTAAGGTCAGGTGAGTTTGCTGCCAATCAAGCACAGTGATACTGTTGTTTTAAACCAGGTATTAGTACTTTTGTCAGTGTGGACAGGGGCCAAGTCCTGCTGGAGAATGAAATTTCCATCTCCAAAAAGCTTGGCGTAGCTAAGGTTTTGGTTCAGGGGGCCGAAACTTCTGAGTGGGCCTCTAACCAGGTAACCCTGATTCCAACTATAGCGGCGCACCCAGATAGTTGATGTAGGAAAACCTCAGCAGATGACCGCGCTGTTACTAAAAATAATCTCTATACAAAGACCAGCACTGATATTACCGCCATATGGTGACATATATTGATAGATGCCAGTCCTGCAAAACATATAAGAGATCACAGCTCAGTTATATATAGTACCTTACAGCTGACGTTCTTTCTGATTAAATTGTTCACTTTTCCCGTCTTTTCCATCTGGCCCAGACCGACACGACAACTTCTCCAGCCAGGGCTCAGAGTCTCAGGTATGCAGAGATCACAACAAAGACACATTTGACTCCTTACATTTCAGGCACTGACCACATCTATCCCCAACCTGCACAAACTTCTCATCCTGCTGATACCCCAATACTGAGCCTCTGCTGCAAAATGTGTCCCTATTACTGCACCTACTGTGTGCCCTCTAGATGGTAAAACAAACCTCTAAAATAAAGTAATGCCGTGTGCAAGTGTCCTAGAAAACAGTGCCCACATTGTGCCCCCTAGAAAGTAATAGTGCCCCTTCGACAGTCACGATAACCTGAGTTCCCCTATAACAATAAGTGCCCACCTAAGATTTAATAATGTCCTGAGTCTCCCCCCATGTAGAGCTCCGCTCTAACCAGTATGATGTTCTCCTATTCACGATATAATTCCCCCTCACTGTATAGTACCCCCACAAAGTATACTGACCCCTTAGTAGCCCCCAAGCTGATGGCTCCAACACTGTATGATGGCCTCCACACTATACAAAGACCCCACATTATCTCCCACACTGTATGATGGCCCCCACGCTGTTCAAAGAACCCACATTATCTCCCACACTGTATAAATAGCCTACATATAGTATAATGCACCAGATAGTCCTCAATATAGTATAATGCACTCCCCATAGTCCTTCGTATAGTATAATGCGCCCCTATAGGCAGAGTCTGTAGTAAAATGCTCCCCCCATTGACAGAGTCTGTAGTATAAAGCTCCCCCCCATAGGCAGAGTCTGTAGTATAATGCTCCCCCCCTCCTCATAGGCAGAGTCTGTGGTATAATGCCCCCCCATAGGCAGAGTCTGCAGTATAATGCCCCCCCCATAGGCAGAGTCTGTAGTATAATGCTCCCCCCTCCTCATAGGCAGAGTCTGTAGTATAATGCCCCCCCCTCCTCATAGGCAGAATCTGTAGTATAATGCCCCCCCCCATCTCATAGGCAGAGTCTGTAGTGTAATGTGCCCCCCCTCCTCATAGGCAGAGTCTGTGGTATAATGCCCCCCCCATCTCATAGGCAGCGCCTGTAGTATAATGCCCCACCTATAGGCAGAGTCTGTAGTAAAATGCACCCCCCATAGGCAGAGTCTGTAGTATAATGCTCCCCCTCTTATAGGCAGAGTCTGTAGTACAATGTCCCCCCCATAGGCAGAGTCTGTAGTATAATGCTCCCCCCCTCCTTATAGGCAGAGTCTGTAGTATAATTCCACCCCATAGGCAGAGTCTGTAGTATAATGCTCCCCCCTCCTCATAGTCAGAGTCTGTAGTATAATCCCCCCCTCCTCATAGGCAGAATCTTTAGTATAATGCCCCCCCATCTCATAGGCAGAGTCTGTAGTATAATGTGCCCCCCCTCCTCATAGGCAGAGTCTGTGATATAATGCCCCCCCCATCTCATAGGCAGCGTCTGTAGTATAATGCCCCACCTATAGGCAGAGTCTGTAGTAAAATGCACCCCCCATAGGCAGAATCTGTAGTATAATGCTCCCCCTCTTATAGGCAGAGTCTGTAGTACAATGTCCCCCCATAGGCAGAGTCTGTAGTCTACTGCTCTCCCCTGCTCATAAACAGAGTCTGTAGTATAATGCCCCCCATAGGCAGAGTCTGTAGTAGAATGCCCCCCCATAGACAGAGGCTTTAGTATAATGCTCCCCCCCTCCCCAAAGACAGTCTGTAGTATAATGCCCCCCCTCCCGATAGGCAGAGTCTTTAGTATAATGCCCCCCCTCTCTGTGGGCAGAGTCTTTAGGATAATGCTCCCCCATAGGCAGAGTCTGTAGTATAATGCACCTCCCCCTTCCCATAGGCAGAGTCTGTAATATAATGCCGCCCCCCACCCGGCAAAAAATAAATAAACAGTACTCATCTCTCCTCCTGGTTCCCTCGCTGCTCAGAGCACCCAGCACGCACACATCTTCAGCACAGCGGGCTGGGCGCCAAGTGATGATGTCAGAGACGTCAGTCACAGAAGGGACTAATGGGAGAGAGATCCGCGCTCCCTCTCTCATCAGTAAACTTGCGGCGGTGGCGGGCAGTGGGGCCCGATGCTGGCACCAGGGGCATGCTAGATACAGTTACACTGGCGTAGCCCTGGATGGGCCCCCTAAGAGCGAGGGGCCCGGGGCCACCGCCCCCTTTGCCCCCCTGGTAGCTTGATACTGTGGCAGAGGGAAGCATGAAGTGCTCTAAAATTTCCTGGTAGACGGCTGCGCTGACTTTGGTGTTGAAAAAACACAGTGGACCTACACCAGCAGATGACACGGCTCCCCAAACCATCACTGATTGTGGAAACTTCACACTAGACCTCAAGCAGCTTGGATTGTGGCCTCTCCACTCTTCTTCCAGACTCTGGGACCTTGATTTCAAATGAAAATTGGAACTCTGGACATCTGTCAAGTCAGCAGTCTTCATCATGATTGTCATGATTGTGGAGCCTACTAAAACAGACTAAGGGACCTTTTTAAATGCTTAGGAAGTCTTTGCAGGTGTTTTTTGTTAATTATTTTAATTTACTGAGTTAATGACTTTTGTGTTTTCATTGGCTATAAGCCATAATCATCAACATTAACAGAAATAAACACTTGAAATAGATCACTGTGTTTGTAATGACTCTATATAATATATGAGGTTCACTTTTTGCATTGAAGAACTGAAATAAATTAACTTTTTGATGATATTCTAATTTTGTGAGATGCACCTATATGTTATGGCCTTGTAAATTAGAGTGTCTATCTTCATGGGGTGCACTTAAATAGTGCTGGGCAGCCCGTGTTCTTGCCTCAGCAGCGAATTTAGCTATCCAGGGAATCTAGTCACTTTATGTGTATATCAGTTCTGACATTATGTTGCTTGCATTTGAATCCTGTCTCTTTTTTATTGTTTGATAACGGCACTGTCTGCTAGTGATTTAATGTATTTGCTCTAGTTTCAATTTGCAATGCATTATGGGAAAGTTCCAAGAGCATTGTGAGACAGTTCTTGTTGCATTGTGGTCCTGTTCTTGTCACAGTTTGGGCAGCGACCATTATTTCCTCGTCTCTTCTGATGGAGAAGTTCCCTTATCACTCATCTTGTAAAGTGGCACAGAGCCGTAGTCGTGACTGAACGTCGGTCTGATTTCGCTCTGGCACTTTACAGACAATGGGTGTCCCAGTCCCAGTGTGCTCTAGGGTGTGGGGTGCAGCACACTCTCTTGTAGGCCGCAGGCCTCCACTGCCTTTAGGCTTCTGTCCTCAGAAGCCGCCGCTCACAATTTAGGGGACACGAAGTTCTTTGTAACAGTCAAACATATACTTGACAGTTCAAGTTCATCAGGTGGGTACAGATGGGATAAGGCACAGCAATTCACATTATCCTCCTTCTTAGCATAACTCCTCTTCAGCCCTGTTGCTAGCTCATCCTGTATTTCTCGTCCACCTCTGCAGTGCACCCGGGACTGGCCTTCAACTTCCATCTATGCAGGTCCCTGTCCATCTTCCTTTGTACTTCAGAGCACACAAAGTGTCCGGCAGCTCCTATGCCAGACCTTAGGCTCTGGACGTGACTGGAGCGACTGCTCTGGATCCCAGTAATGCCTCCCACTGCCTGGAACATTGAGTACTATATACAGTGGGTACGGAAAGCATTCAGACCCCTTTACATCTTTCACTCTTTGTTTCATTGCAGCCATTTGGTAAATTCTAAAAAGTTCTTTTTTTCTTCTCATTAAAGTACACTGTGCACCCCATCTTGACTGAAAAAAAAACAGAAATGTAGAAATTTTTGCAAATTTATTAAAAAAGGAAAACTGAAATATCACATGGTCATAAGTATTCAGACCCTTTGCTCATATTTAAGTCACATGCTGTCCATTTCTTGTGATCCTCCTTGAGATGGTTCTACTCTTTCATTGGAGTCCAGTTGTGTTTAATTAAACTGATAGGACTTGATTTGGAAAGGCACACACCTGTCTATATAAGACCTCACAGCTCACAGTGCATGTCAGACCAAATGAGAATCATGAGCTCAAAGGAACTGCCTGTTACGATGTTAGTAGATACCCTGAAGTCCAATGGCGTGGGCCAAAAGCAGAGACTGAGACAAGAGTAGTGTGAAAGTCTATTTTAAACTCAAGTGCAAAAGATCACAGCAAACAGTTTATGAAGGTAAGTTCATTCCAAACAATACTTCTTAGAACCTAATCTGTAAGGCACGGCCTTCATTACTATTAGGGTATGCAAAAGTTAACCATAGTTCAAGTTTACTTAGGTACAGTAATATGCAAACAGAAATAAGGATAGTAAGCAGACGTAGGCATTCCTCAGTTGATTGTGGACTCACGTAGTGCAGAAGAGAAGACAAACTGGAATATGGATCTGGATATTGAAGAATGCAGGAGGTGCAGCGGAGGAAACAGCGATGTCTTAAGCAGAGCTGGAGCCGGGTATTTAAACACAGAGCAAGATGGTGACTATACCAGAGGTGTAGAGATCCAGGAGAAGTTTTCTTCAGGAAGACAAAAGTTCAGAGATCCCAGCGTGAGTGAGCAACAGCCAGTGGTTCCTTTCAGCAGAAGTCCCCTTAGCAGAGGATTCAGGCAGCAATCCTTTCAGCGGATGACTAGGAGTAAACACAAGGTCAGCAAGACTCTATTCAGAGGGCTAGCACAGGTGAGTAGAAAGCTAAAAGCACACAATACTCAGGCAAGGCATGATTGCAACACATGCAGTTTAAGTAGGTCCACAGGCAGGAAACACATGACCCCAGTGAGGCAATGGAAGCCATCTTGGCTAAGGGAAAAACTACTGGCAAAGTAAAATTAAACCTGGCATCCTGACACTGCCCAAGGAGCTTAGAGACAGAATTGTGGCAAGGCACAGATCTGGCCAAGTTTACAAAAGAATTTCTGCATTAGTCAAGGGTCCTAAGAACACAGTGGCCTCCATAATCCTTAAGTGGAAGAAGTTTGGGACCACCAGAAGTCTTCCTAGACCTGGCCGTCCAGCTAAACTGAGCAATCGTGGGAGAAGAGCCTTGGTGAGAGAGGTAAAGATGAACCCCAAGATCACTGTGGCTCAGCTCCAAAGATGCAGTAGGGAGATGGGAGAAAGTTGCATAAAGTCAACTATCACTGCAGCCCTCCACAAGTCGAGCCTTTATGGCAGAGTGGCCCAACGGAAGCCTCTCCTCAGTGCAAGACATATGAAAGCCTGCACAGAGTTTGCTTAAAAACACATGAAGGACTCCCAGTCTATGAGAAATAAGATTCTTTGGTCTGATGAGACTAAGATAGAACTTTTTGGTGATAATTCTAAGGGGTATGTGTGGAAAAAACCAGGCACTGCTCATCACCTGCCCAATACAATCCCAACAGTGAAACATGGTGGTGGCAGCATCATGGGGGTGTTTTTCAGCTGCAGGGACAGGACGACTGGTTGGAATTGAAAGAAACATGAATGCGGCCAAGTACACAGATATCCTGGATGAAAACCTCTTCCAGAGTGCTCTGGACCTCAGACTTGGCCGAAGGTTCACCTTCCAACAAGACAATGACCCTAAGCACACAGTTAAAATAACAAAGGAGTGGCTTCAGAACAACTCTGTGACCATTCTAGACTGGCCCAGCCAGAGCCCTGACCTAAACCCAATTGAACATCTCTGGAGAGACCTGAAAATGGCTGTCCACCAACGTTCACCATCCAACCTGACAGAACTGGAGAGGATCTGCAAGGAAGAATGGCAGAGGAACCCCAAATCCAGGTGTGAAAAACTTGTTGCATCATTCCCAAGAAGACTCATGGATGCACTAGCTCAAAAGGGGGCTTCTACTCAATACTGGTCATTTGGTCTGACATGCACTGTGAGCTGTGAGGTCTTATATAGACAGGTGTGTGCCTTTCCAAATCAAGTCCTATCAGTTTAATTAAACACAGCTGGACTCCAATGAAAGAGTAGAACCATCTCAAGGAGGATCACAAGGAAATGGACAGCATGTTGTAGTGCCGGCGTCCCTGCCCTCTGCTAGGCAGGGACGCTGTTCCCCTCACCGCTCTGCTCCGTGCCCGGCGTCCCTCTCCCGCTCTGCTGGCAGCGCGCGCTCCTTCCCGGCCACTGTGCTTAGGGCGCGCGCGCGCGCCCTCCCTCCCTCTTAAAGGGGCCGCGCGCGCCGTCCTAAGGAGTCCCCGGCCAATGGCCGGAGGACTTTACCATATATAAGGCACCTCCTCCAAAATGGAGGTGCCCGAGCAATGTTGTTGCACCGTTCTACTCTGCTTCAGCCCTCAGGTCCCGTTGCCAGTTACCTGCCAGATTCCTGCCAGCTTGCTGTCCTAATCCTGCCTGATTTCCTGTTACCTGCCTGCCTGCCTGAGGTCCGACGGTCTGCCTTACAACTCCGGTCAGTCTGTCTAAGGACCAACTTGCCCGCTCACCTGGGAGCTCACATCAGCTACCTGCCTGCTTGCCTGAGGTCCGACGGTCTGCCTTACAACTCCGGTCAGTCTGTCTATGGACCAGCTTGCCCGCTCACCTGGGAGCGCTTCTCCGCTACCTGCCTGCTTGCCTGCCCGGAGGCTCCGCTGTCACGTGCTGTGACCACCAGCTATTCCAGACTCTTGCTCGCTCACCTGGGAGCGCTTCTCCGCTACCTGCCTGCTTGCCAGCCCGGAGGCTCCGCTGTCACGTGCTGTGACCACCAGCTATTCCAGACTCTTGCCCGCTCACCTGGGAGCGCTTCTCCGCTACCTGCCTGCTTGCCAGCCCGGAGGCTCCGCTGTCACGTGCTGTGACCACCAGCTATTCCAGAGACTCTTGCCCGCTCACCTGGGAGCGCTTCTCCGCTACCTGCCTGCTTGCCTACCTGGAGGCTCCGCCGTCACGTGCTGTGACCACCTGCTATTCCAGAGACTCTCGCTTGCTCACCTGGGAGCACACATCCTCCATCTGCCTTGCTAGCCTACCTGGAGGTTCAGCCATCACAGGTCGTACCTACCCTTTACCTAGAGACTGCCCCGGTCACTTGCCGTGACCTCCAGCCCGTTCTTCCAGAGACTGCCCGGTCACTTGCCGTGACCTCCAGCCCGTTCTTCCAGAGACTGCCTCGATCACTTGCCGTGACCTCCTGCCCGTACACCCAGAGACTGTCCCGGTCACCTGCTGTGATTGCCTGCCTGGTCGCCACCCGCTCCCTTACAAGGACCGCCCCCTTGTATAGTAGCCCAGAGGTTCCGCCTCCCAGACCCGTTACAGTTTGCTCGGGCCATGGAACCCGGTGGCACCCAAGCTCCCTCGCTCTCGGACCTGTGTCATGAACTGTCCCGTCAAAGGTCCCAACAGGAGTCCATCCTGGGTCACCTGCGGAATGTCAATACTCGCCTGGACACTCTGACTGCTCCACCAACAACCTCCGCCAGTGCCATGTCTCGCAATCCGGCAGCTCCGCTGTCCACTAACACCATGATATCCTACCCCGGACCTCGGCTTTCTGCACCTCCTCGCTTCGGAGGCGACTCAGCCCAGGCTCGGGGCTTCATAAATCAGTGCACCCTGCACTTTGAACTATTGTCCCACCAGTTTAACTCCGACCGAGCCAAAATTGCATTCATCATGTCCCATCTCACCGGGGAGGCCCTGGCCTGGCTAAATCCTCTATGGGAGAGAGGAGACCCCCTGGTGTCCAACTTGCCTGCTTTTCTCACGGCTTTCCGGAAAGTCTTCGATGAACCCGGACGGAAGACCTCATCCGCATCATCGCTGCTACGCCTCCGTCAGGAAAGTCTCACCGTGGGCCAATATGCCATACGGTTCCGTACCCTTGCCTCGGAGCTGGCCTGGGATAACGACGCTCTGGTTTCCGTCTTCTGGGAGGGTCTGTCCGGCCGTATTAAAGATGAACTTGCCGGTCGGGACATTCCTACCACTCTCGATGACTTAATAACTCTTGCCACCCGGATTGACCTACGGTTCCAGGAGCGTGCCAGAGAGGTCACCCGTGAGAGGAGGTTACCACGTCTAGCTCCTACTTTTCAGAAACCCGTCACTCCTTCTGTCTCTAACCAGGTACACCCTCCTGAGCCTATGCAGGTCGACCAGACCAAGATGGTCAAGACCCGTCAGGACTTACGCCGTGCCGAGGGGACCTGCTTCTACTGTGGCAGTAAGTAGCACCGGATCCGTGCCTGCCCGGAGAGGTCGGGAAACGCCTGTGTCTAGGTTCGCTCAGAGAGGTCCACCTAGACAAGAATAAATCCTCTCCATCCCTGCTGTTGTCAGTTTCAATCGTCTACGGGGAGAACCGTTATTTCGAACTAGCCCAACTGGACTCTGGAGCAGCCGGGAATCTTATTTCACAGTCCCTGGTAGAGAAATACCGTCTCCCCACCAAACCTCTGGCTGTACCCTTGTCTGTTGCTGCCGTGGATGGGGGGCTCTTACCACGCCCCATCCAACTCATCACCGAATCCATTACTCTGCAGGTGGGAATGCTGCATTCTGAAAGTATCTCCTTCCATGTTCTGCCTGGACTCTCTCACGCCCTCTTGCTAGGCCTACCTTGGCTCCAGAAACATGCACCCGTTCTTGACTGGCAGACCGGAGAAGTCCTTCGCTGGGGACAGGGCTGCCATAAGACCTGTCTGGTTCCCGTTCATCCCGTCCGTCCTTCTCCTACCCCAGCTAATCTACCTGGACTTCCGATTCCTTATTGGTCTTATGCTGATGTCTTTAATAAAAAGGAGGCAGAGACACTACCCCCTCATAGACCATACGACTGCCCTATCGACCTGTTACCTGGTACTTCTCCCCGTGGGCGTATTTATCCATTATCCGCTGCTGAGACCCGGTCGATGTCCGAATATATTGAGGAGAATCTGGCCAGGGGATCATCCGGAAATCTACCTCCCCGGCGGGAGCAGGCTTCTTTTTCGTCAAAAAGAAGGACGGCTCTCTCCGTCCCTGTATAGACTATAGAGGCCTTAACCAGATCACGGTGAAGAATAAGTACCCCCTTCCGCTCATTCCGGAGTTATTTGATCGTCTGAGGGGGGCTAGAATCTTCACCAAACTGGATCTCCGTGGGGCGTACAACCTGGTTCGTATCCGTCAGGGGGATGAATGGAAGACGGCATTCAACACCCGGGACGGCCACTATGAATATCTGGTAATGCCCTTTGGCCTCTGTAACGCTCCTGCCGTCTTTCAAGAGTTGGTCAATGACATCTTCCGGGACCTTCTCTACTCCTGCGTAGTGGTGTACCTGGACGACATCTTGGTCTTCTCTCCGGATCTCCAGACTCACCGGAGGGATGTTCGTCAGGTCCTGCTCAGGCTCAGGCAGAACCATCTCTACGCTAAATATGAGAAGTGCCTCTTTGAGCAGACCTCGCTTCCGTTTCTGGGCTACATTATCTCTCAGACTGGCCTACAAATGGATCCTGAGAAACTGTCTGCCATCGAGAAATGGCCCCGACCAGAGGGGTTGAAGGCTATTCAACGGTTCCTGGGCTTCGCCAACTATTACCGCCTCTTCATCCCGCACTTCTCTTCCCGGACTGCCCCAATTTCCGCGCTCACCCGTAAGGGTACTAATCCCAAAGAGTGGCCGCCCGAAGCAGAGGAGGCCTTTCTTTCCCTAAAACAGGCCTTCTCTTCCGCCCCGGTGCTGCATCGCCCGGACGGCAACAAGCAGTTCTTCCTGGAAGTTGACGCCTCCTCCTCTGGAGCCGGAGCGGTACGTACTCAAAAATCATCTTCCGGGAGAATGGTAACTTGTGGCTTCTTCTCCAAACTCTTCTCCTCTTCTGAGCGCAACTATTCCATAGGAGACCGAGAGTTATTGGCCATCAAGCTGGCGTTGGAGGAGTGGCGTTACCTACTCGAGGGGGCTCTTCATCCGGTAATAATTTACACTGACCACAAGAACTTGGCTTACCTCCAGCATGCCCAGAGACTTAACCCGCGCCAAGCCCGGTGGTCCTTGTTTTTTGCTCGCTTTGATTTTGTTCTTCATTTTCGCCCGGCTGACAAAAACGTCAAAGCAGACGCCTTGTCCCGATCCTTTCTGGTGTCCGATCTCGAGGAAGAACCTAAACATATCATCGATCCCGCCAGAGTAATGCAGGTGGCTCCTGTGAGTCTAAATCGTCTCCCTCCCGGTAAGACGTTTGTTTCAGTACCTGATCGGGAGAAGATCCTACACTGGGGCCATTCGTCTAAACTAGCTGGCCACGCCGGTCAGAAAAAGACCCTCCAGCTTATTGCCCGGCACTATTGGTGGCCTACCCTGCACAAGGACATAATAGACTTTGTTTCTGCCTGTGTGTCCTGCGCCCGCAACAAAGTCCCGAGACATCTGCCAGCCGGACGCCTCCTTCCGCTTCCTGTACCTGCTGCCCCCTGGCAGCATATAGCAATGGACTTTATAACTGATCTCCCCGTCTCTGCCGGTTGTACAGTCATTTGGGTGGTCGCTGACCGCTTTTCCAAGATGGCTCACTTTATTCCCCTGCCAGGCCTTCCGTCTGCACCCGAGCTGGCTAAAGACTTTATCCGCCACATCTTCCGTCTTCATGGCCTGCCCCTCCACATCGTGTCGGATCGTGGGGTACAGTTCACCTCACGTTTCTGGAGAGCCACTTGTAAACTACTAGACGTCACCCTGGACTTCTCTTCCGCTTACCACCCACAGTCCAATGGTCAAGTGGAGCGGATCAATCAGAACCTGACCAGTTACCTCCGGCACTTCGTTAATGCCCACCATTCTGACTGGGTGGATCTCCTACCATGGGCCGAGTTCTCTTATAATAATCACGAGAGCGAATCCTCCTCCAAATCCCCGTTTTTTGTAGTCTTTGGTCAGCATCCTCGGATTCCTTTTCCTGTCTCCACCTCTGTGGACAACCCGGCTGCGGAATCTCTCGTTAGCAAATTTTCCTCCATATGGGAGAGTACCCGGTCCGCACTCCTTCTGTCATCCGAGCGTATGAAAAGACACGCTGACAAAAAACGCCTGGATCCTCCACAATTTCGTCCAGGAGATAAAGTCTGGCTCTCATCTAAATATGTTCGACTCAAGATACCTTCTTACAAGTTAGGGCCTCGGTTCATCGGTCCTCTGGAGGTCATCAGTCAGATCAACCCGGTGGCCTATAAATTGAAACTCCCGGCCAACTTACGGATCCCTAACTCCTTCCATGTATCTCTCCTCAAACCCGTGGTGCTAAACTCTTTTTCCAAGTCTACAGGTGCGCCTCCTGCTCCGGTTTCTGCTGAGGACGAGTTTGAGGTAGAGAACATTCTTGCCACCAAAAGGGTAAGAGGAAAGACCTTTTTTTTGGTAGATTGGAAGGGGTTTGGTCCTGAGGAGAGAACGTGGGAGCCCCGGGAGAACATCCATGCCCCTCTCATCCTAGCTAAATTTCTATCTGGCCTAAAAAAGGGGGGGGCTAAAGGGGGGGGTACTGTAGTGCCGGCGTCCCTGCCCTCTGCTAGGCAGGGACGCTGTTCCCCTCACCGCTCTGCTCCGTGCCCGGCGTCCCTCTCCCGCTCTGCTGGCAGCGCGCGCTCCTTCCCGGCCACTGTGCTTAGGGCGCGCGCGCGCGCCCTCCCTCCCTCTTAAAGGGGCCGCGCGCGCCGTCCTAAGGAGTCCCCGGCCAATGGCCGGAGGACTTTACCATATATAAGGCACCTCCTCCAAAATGGAGGTGCCCGAGCAATGTTGTTGCACCGTTCTACTCTGCTTCAGCCCTCAGGTCCCGTTGCCAGTTACCTGCCAGTTACCTGCCAGATTCCTGCCAGCTTGCTGTCCTAATCCTGCCTGATTTCCTGTTACCTGCCTGCCTGCCTGAGGTCCGACGGTCTGCCTTACAACTCCGGTCAGTCTGTCTAAGGACCAACTTGCCCGCTCACCTGGGAGTGCACATCAACTACCTGCCTGCTTGCCTGAGGTCCGACGGTCTGCCTTACAACTCCGGTCAGTCTGTCTATGGACCAGCTTGCCCGCTCACCTGGGAGCGCTTCTCCGCTACCTGCCTGCTTGCCTGCCCGGAGGCTCCGCTGTCACGTGCTGTGACCACCAGCTATTCCAGACACTTGCCCGCTCACCTGGGAGCGCTTCTCCACTACCTGCCTGCTTGCCAACCCGGAGGCTCCGCTGTCACGTGCTGTGACCACCAGCTATTCCAGACTCTTGCCCGCTCACCTGGGAGCGCTTCTCCGCTACCTGCCTGCTTGCCAGCCCGGAGACTCCGCTGTCACGTGCTGTGACCACCAGCTATTCCAGAGACTCTTGCCCGCTCACCTGGGAGCGCTTCTCCGCTACCTGCCTGCTTGCCTACCTGGAGGCTCCGCCGTCACGTGCTGTGACCACCTGCTATTCCAGAGACTCTCGCTTGCTCACCTGGGAGCACACATCCTCCATCTGCCTTGCTAGCCTACCTGGAGGTTCAGCCATCACAGGTCGTACCTACCCTTTACTTAGAGACTGCCCCGGTCACTTGCCGTGACCTCCAGCCCGTTCTTCCAGAGACTGCCCGGTCACTTGCCGTGACCTCCAGCCCGTTCTTCCAGAGACTGCCTCGATCACTTGCCGTGACCTCCTGCCCGTACACCCAGAGACTGTCCCGGTCACCTGCTGTGATTGCCTGCCTGGTCGCCACCCGCTCCCTTACAAGGACCACCCCCTTGTATAGTAGCCCAGAGGTTCCGCCTCCCAGACCCGTTACACATGTGACTTAAATATGAGCAAAGGGTCTGAATACTTATGACCATGTGATATTTCAGTTTTCCTTTTTTAATAAATTTGCAAAAATTTCTACATTTCTGTTTTTTTCAGTCAAGATGGGGTGCAGAGTGTACTTTAATGAGAAAAAAATGAACTTTTTAGAATTTACCAAATGGCTGCAATGAAACAAAGAGTGAAAAATTTAAAGGGGTCTGAATGCTTTCCGTACCCACTGTACTTCAATAAAACTCACCCTATAGATACCCTAGCCTGAACCTGCATGTCAACGGAGATGGGCATCCTACATATAGATGACAATGGCACCCTTGCTGAACGGCAGCTGCCCCTAGACCCTAAAAGTCCCTTATTCGTACTTATGACGCGCCCCTGGGCCTGTGTCGCACAGCGTTGCGCACGCGGGAGCTTACCCGGAGCCGGATCTGGTGAGGGTTGTAGTCTCGTGGCGGTGACCCGGTCCGTGCCCAGGGAGTCAGACTAAGTGGCGCTGTATTAGCGGTAGATGTTGGACGACTACGCCACCCGTTGAGTGCAGCTAAGGAGCTGCTGCTGCAGGGCAGACCGCTGAGGCCGGTGGTAGGATTGTGCAGCGTGATAGTATAACCCCCAACGGGAGGGGTATGGCCTCAGGGCAGCCGACGTGGATGATGGGGGTAGCAGGAACCACTCGGAGACGGTACGGTGTAGTTCAGGGTCTTTACTGGTGACAAAGACAGACCCTGCCGGAGTACTGGCTAGCGATTGGGGCCTGGTCAGTCCTTGAGCAGATGGGATCTCCCCTGGCCAGGCGGAGTTGTAGGCCTCCCAAACTAACGTTACTCTTCTGGCTACCTTGCTAGAGGCGGGTATAAGTAGCCCACGTCCCTGAGTGTACCGTGTGGTGCTCACCCGTATGGCCGGTGACTCGGGGCCTTCTAGTAGCTTCCGCTCCACGACGGCGGTGCTGGTCCCACGCGTGTGACCGTGCCTTCGGGTTTCTGGGCCAGAGGACCTGCAATCCCCTGCCGGTCGGTTTCTGCTGCTGGATAGGAGTTAGTCCCCACAGCCTCGGACTCCGGGTCCGGTGATAGCTTCTCAGTCAGGGCGAGCTCTGCAGCTGCCAGCCCCTGACTCCTTGTAGCACTGCTCCCACAGAGCTCCTGTTGTTTCTTCCCATAGCTGCTTCTCTTCTCTGTCTCTACTTCTGGCATGGCCCAGGAGCTGGGCCCAGCCGGAGCCACAGCTCCCTGTCAGCCCTCCTGGCTGAACTCTCCCTTTGAACTCTCTAACCCTGCCTCAGCCCCAGGTTTATATAGGGGAAGTCCTTCCCCTCCCAGGACTGGGCAGGAGGTGTGGCATGCATAGGATTCCTGACCAAGAGACCTCCCACCTGCTCTCAGACATAACATTGCTGTTACTGTGGAAACCAGACCCCTGGGGTGCCACATTCCCCTCTAGTGAAATTTAGTACTCCGGGACTAAACAATTTTTTTTTTGAAAAACATAATAAGGTATAAACAATAATAATACAACAAGAAAAACACATAAAGATGGTCACGGTGTGTCCGCAACCGGGTGCAGTCTTTGAAGAAAAGCAAGGTGTCCATTTCACCAAAACAGGGAGACGTAACCAGGTAGGGGTCTGTCCTGCCCCGAGTCCTTAACAGTCTTTAGTCCATCCCTAGGTTACGCTCCAACTATGTACACAGGATTCCCGGTAAATCCACCAAAGACTCCTATAAATTACTAGAGACACATAATTATTTACAAGATATGGCCGCTCTCAGTCCTCGGCCAGTGGGGATAAGGATTGGCTGCTCACAGTCCTCAGCCTGGTAAGGGATAGGGGATGGCTGCTCACAGTCCTCAGCCTGGTAAGGGATAGGGACACACGGGGAACAATTCACTAATCCCAACGGGGACCATATTTTAATTAGCATCAGTTCTCATACCCTGACGGGTAACGATATACAGTTCTTTGTTTATGCTACTTCCCTTCAGTAGCGGTGTCCTCTTTGTGCTCCCTCCTGAGGGTAGTCCTCAGACCCGTCCGGGTCCTCTTGGCTTTCCTCCTATTGGTAGCACTGCAGCCCCTCCTTGGTTAGCCGGGCTAGTATCTCTGCGATAGTCCTCCTCCCAGGTGGCCAGGACTTTACCTCCCTTTGGGCTGCCCCGGTTAATTGGGCCACCAGGATGCTCACTTTTTGCTCTTCTGTGAGGGGGTACACCTGGAAGAGGCTATCCAGCTTTTCTCTAAAGTCCTGCAGGGTATGTGACTCCCCTGAGTACTGGGGTAGCCAGGCTGCCCCCGGGATATAGGGCATGGTGAAAGGCATGACCGCAACAGCGGTGGCGCTGGCGGGGGTTGGAGCGGTGAAGCTCTCCTCCGTATCCGACATCCTTCTCCCCCCTAGTGGACCGTGGCCTACCTTGCGATGATCCTCTTCCGTAGGCCGCGGCTCCGCAGTGGATCGTCAGGGTTGAGGACCTTCCGTCGCGCTCCTGTGACGTCGGCGTCTGCTGGGCTCCTTCCAGGACCTTACGCAACGTCCGGACGTGAGGCGGGGCTTCAGTTCTCGCGCGCTTTCGGAGTCCACGCCCCTCTTCTTCCCGCGCGGCGTCCTCAAGATGGCGTCCAATGGCGGGAAACCTCCACGGAGGGCGGGAAGAAGGCCGAAGATGGCGCCGGATGGCGGGAATCTTCACCACTGGTAAGTTTGAACAGTCTTTTTCAGGCACGCAGTACCCGGTGGTTGCGGGCACGAGATCCTGCCGACTACGCCAAAAGTTGACGCGCCCCTGGGCCTGTGTCGCGCAGCGTTGCGCACGCGGGAGCTTACCCGGAGCCGGATCTGGTGAGGGTTGTAGTCTCGTGGCGGTGACCCGGTCCGTGCCCAGGGAGTCAGACTAAGTGGCGCTGTATTAGCGGTAGATGTTGGACGACTACGCCACCCGTTGAGTGCAGCTAAGGAGCTGCTGCTGCAGGGCAGACCGCTGAGGCCGGTGGTAGGATTGTGCAGCGTGATAGTATAACCCCCAACGGGAGGGGTATGGCCTCAGGGCAGCCGACGTGGATGATGGGGGTAGCAGGAACCACTCGGAGACGGTACGGTGTAGTTCAGGGTCTTTACTGGTGACAAAGACAGACTCTCCCGGAGTACTGGCTAGCGATTGGGGCCTGGTCAGTCCTTGAGCAGATGGGATCTCCCCTGGCCAGGCGGAGTTGTAGGCCTCCCAAACTAACGTTACTCTTCTGGCTACCTTGCTAGAGGCGGGTATAAGTAGCCCACGTCCCTGATTGTACCGTGTGGTGCTCACCCGTATGGCCGGTGACTCGGGGCCTTCTAGTAGCTTCCGCTCCACGACGGCGGTGCTGGTCCCACGCGTGTGACCGTGCCTTCGGGTTTCTGGGCCAGAGGACCTGCAATCCCCTGCCGGTCGGTTTCTGCTGCTGGATAGGAGTTAGTCCCCACAGCCTCGGACTCCGGGTCTGGTGATAGCTTCTCAGTCAGGGCGAGCTCTGCAGCTGCCAGCCCCTGACTCCTTGTAGCACTGCTCCCACAGAGCTCCTGTTGTTTCTTCCCATAGCTGCTTCTCTTCTCTGTCTCTACTTCTGGCATGGCCCAGGAGCTAGGCCCAGCCGGAGCCACAGCTCCCTGTCAGCCCTCCTGGCTGAACTCTCCCTTTGAACTCTCTAACCCTGCCTCAGCCCCAGGTTTATATAGGGGAAGTCCTTCCCCTCCCAGGACTGGGCAGGAGGTGTGGCATGCATAGGATTCCTGACCAAGAGACCACCCACCTGCTCTCAGACATAACATTGCTGTTACTGTGGAAACCAGACCCCTGGGGTGCCACACTTACATAGACCAAAGATCTAACAGTCTACCAGAAACTGGTACAGATATCACATCAAACAATCAATCCTCAGTGTGTACTAAATGATTAAAGTGACAACAGTGAATAAAGTGACAATGTGCAAATTTATAAAAACACCCAAGAACGTTCCTAATATCTTTGGACCTCCAAGCCAAAGGATACATTCGGGCATCCAAACAAAGGCTACAATCAGCCCTGTTCAACACCCTAGATGCTGATTACCTGCCTTATAGTGGAGGGTGACACCCTAGTTAATGTTGACACTGTGGCGCCCCCGCTCCACGGCGGCTATCCCTGGATAACCCTAGCCAGCCCTGGAATTAATCACCCATAGAAGTATCAATGACATAAATGATCACAAGACTAAACAATAAAAGGAACTTATCTTGATAAAGTGCAATACTGATGCGTATCATCTTTATGCCGCATGTCCCGATTTTAAAGAGATTTAATAAAATTTGTATTTTAGGGTTTATGTTATACTTATGTCTTATGGTATCCTAAGCTTATCTTATGCTATACTCACATTATGCATTAACACTTCACATGCTGTTACATCACCATTATACATTACATAAGACACATATCACTTTTAGATATAAAACCGCAAGACAGTATTCACATGACGCGTTTGTTGTCTTCAGGGGCAGGAACAGGGTAAGACAGTCCACATCCCTACAGTTTTGTATCTTGAGCTCTGTGCACACAGCCTGCTCCAAGCTTAGCCGGTAAGAGCCCTATCTATGTGGTACAATACTGGGGTTCATCGTATGTTTTCCGCATCTACTGTATGGAGGTTTCTCTACTATCAATAAAGAGAAGGTTTTTCGCAGCCTTATTCTTAAGCAGACAGGGGGTTTAGCTCCATGTCACACTACACACCGTGGTAAGGTGTATGAGGGGAGCATAGCCTGCCTAATCTAATAGTATGGGCGTCACTAATAGGCTGTAAACCAGACACTGTGCGTGACCAGCGCCAAAATATCTACCAGTACCTCATATATAGATTTTGCACGTTATTTTTATTCAGGGTTCAGACAAGCCCATCAATGCTGGATTTGTAAACTAGGGGGTTTGTCCTCATGGGGTGCACTTAGATAGTGCTTTGCAGCCTGCCTAATCTAACAGTATGAGGGTCACTAATAGGCTGTAAGCCCTATATTGAGCACTATCTGTGTTAGGCGTCAGGTGTTTTCTGGATCCGAAATGGGTTCAGAATCATCAGTGGATTCTGTGGTCTCCCATTCCGGTCCAGATGCTTCTCAGCATCATCGTCAGTCCCAACGCCTAGCTGGTGCACGAGATGTACAAGTTGTCTCTCGGGTCTTTGTTCCTAGCAACATGAAGGATAGGTTGCGGAGGGAAACAGGGCTGTTACAGCCTAAGTCCAGGATACACTGCACTGAGCATGCCCGTGACATGGCGGACCGTGATTGGTGGTTTGGGAGTCAGCTGATCCGGTGACCTGGCACCGCCTGATTGGTCGCGGGTGACGTCACCAATAATGTGACGATGGGCAGGGCTTAATATTTAAATAGCACGCCCACAAACATGGCGGCGCACTCTGATCATTGAGCTGAGTTGGTGTTATTGTGTGGACGCTTGGTCGTTTCGGCTCCACGTGTGCTTTTGCTGTTATAGCTTCTGACAGGCAGGTTTAGCAGGGGATAGACAGCCTTAGATGGAGGGAGGCAGGTAGCTTCGTCTGACACTCTGGCTCCAACAAGGGGGTCGCTATACACCCCGAACAGACTGCGGACTCCGTATTCCCGGCACCGCCTGTTAGCCACGTGGAGAGATACTCCTCAGTCCGGTAGCAAGCCGGCTGGGAGCACGTATAAGCCGGCGTGAATCACACACGCATCCGAGCGCCTGCTGCGTAGCCTCTGTGCAGTTAACAGGGCTACGGCTCCATTATTTGTCGCACATCTCTCGTGCAGTTAATGGAGATAGTGCGAATCCCTATTCCCGTTCCGGTGTGCAGTAACACGGGGGGGATTGTTATTTCAGTTGGTTGTTTTACCTTCTTACCCGGAAGGTGTTCGTCCACAGTCCTCCAGGCTGCATCACGGACCCCGGGTTCGTTTGCTTTCCATT
This sequence comes from Phyllobates terribilis, assembly GCF_046119375.1. NCBI lineage: Eukaryota > Metazoa > Chordata > Amphibia > Anura > Dendrobatidae > Phyllobates > Phyllobates terribilis. The sequence continues at coordinate 2,933,934 of NW_027362940.1, read as the reverse complement.
ATTTAATAAAGTTGTTTGCAACCATTCCCCTAACAATCTGTGTGTGACCAGTGACCTATACAAGCCATTTTTTTGTGTGCAGTTTTAATACTAAGCAATGACCCCCTCCAAGAATTGGTAGGTTATGAGTTGGTTGTCTCATCAGTATTTTGCACCTGTGCTGCCCCTGCCTTTATTATATGGTTTGCTTCATCCTGATTAGTGCATTAGTTTTGAGACCTGGGCTGGAGAATAAATACTGTTCCTCTTTTTTGCTGTGTTAATAATTTTTTTCAGTTTTAATTCAACTACTCTAGCATCTAGCTCCTAATTCGCTTTGTCTAAAGGAATTTAGATGGCAATGTTTTATTGTGTGAGGTATGGAACTCTCTACCACATGACCTTGTAATACTTAATTCTCTAAAAAAAGTTCAAGGAGGTCCTGTGTGACTTTCTTGAATAACATTACAGGTTATTCATACTAGATTTTATTATGGGACGTTGATCCAAGCAACTAGTCTGATTGCCATATGTGGAGTCGGGAAGGAATTTTTCCCCTAATTTTGGGCAAGCAGCATCTGCCTCATGGTTTTTTTTGACTTCCTCTGGATCAACACATAAGCTTTTCACAGGTCTCTATATATAGTGTGATGGCTCCCACAGCTCTTTATATACAGTACTAGATGGTGGCCCGATTCTAACGCATCGGGTATTCTAGAATCTGTATGCGGCCGACCAGGCGCAATCAACAGAGTGGTGTTTAAATGTGGCGCCAAAATCGCTGATTGGTCGCGGCCGCCGGCCACGACCAATCAGCAGAGCGGTGTTTAAATTTGGCGCCAGTATCGCTGATTGGTCGCGGCGCCAATATCGCTGATTCCGACCAATCAGCGAATCGTATTACTGAGGACCGGGCAGCGACGCTACCTGTGCGGGTACTTCCGCTGCAAGGAACCGGGAGATGGCCGGCTGCTCACAGCCGAAGTATCCCGACTGGCGGCGCCGCTCCCCGGTCCTCGCTTCACACTTGCCGTCGGGAGATCAGCGGCGCCGCCGGTCGCGGTACTTCTGCTGCGAGCAGCCGGGAGATGAGCGGCTAGCGCCGGTCATCTCCCGGCTGCATCGCCGCTGACCTCCGTGCGGCAGATGAGCTGCTAACGGCCGCCATCTTTTTCTGAAATCCCGCGTCGCTGATTGGCCGCGGCTGGACCAATCAGCGACGCAGGATTTCCTGGACAGAAGGACAGACAGACAGACGGGATAAGACGATTATATACAGTACAGACCAAAAGTTTGGACACACCTTCTCATTTCAAGATTTTTCTGTATTTTCATGACTATGAAAATTGTACATTCACACTGAAGGCATCAAAACTATGAATTAACACATGTGGAATTATATACTTAACAAAAAAGTGTGAAACAACTGAAAATATGTCTTATATTCTAGGTTCTTCAAAGTAGCCACCTTTTGCTTTGATGACTGCTTTGCACACTCTTGGCATTCTCTTGATGAGCTTCAAGAGGTAGTCAATGGAAATGGTCTTCCAACAATCTTGAAGGAGTTCCCAGAGATGCTTAGCACTTGTTGGCCCTTTTGCCTTCACTCTGCGGTCCAGCTCACCCCAAATCATCTCGATTGGGTTCAGGTCTGGTGACTGTGGAGGCCAGGTCATCTGGCGTAGCACCCCATCATTCTCCTTCTTGGTCAAATAGCCCTTACACAGCCTGGAGGTGTGTTTGGGGTCATTGTCCTGTTGAAAAATAAATGATGGTCCAACTAAACGCAAACCGGATGGAATAGCATGCCGCTGCAAGATGCTGTTGTAGCCATGCTGGTTCAGTATGCCTTCAATTTTGAATAAATCCCCAACAGTGTCACCAGCAAAGCACCCCCACACCATCACACCTCCTCCTCCATGCTTCTCGGTGGGAACCAGACATGTAGAGTCCATCCGTTCACCTTTTCTGCATCGCACAAAGACACGGTGGTTGGAACCAAAGATCTCAAATTTAGACTCATCAGACCAAAGCACAGATTTCCACTGGTCTAATGTCCATTCCTTGTGTTCTTTAGCCCAAATAAGTCTCTTCTGCTTGTTGCCTGTCCTTAGCAGTGGTTTCCTAGCAGCTATTTTACCATGAAGGCCTGCTGCACAAAGTCTCCTCTTAACAGTTGTTGAAGAGATGTGTCTGCTGCTAGAACTCTGTGTGGCATTGACCTGGTCTCTAATCTGAGCTGCTGTTAACCTGCGATTTCTGAGGCTGGTGACTCGGATAAACTTATCCTCAGAAGCAGAGGTGACTCTTGGTCTTCCTTTCCTGGGGCAGTCCTCATGTGAGCCAGTTTCTTGCAGCGCTTGATGGTTTTTGCATCTGCACTTGGGGACACTTTCAAAGTTTTACCAATTTTTTGCATTGACTGACCTTCATTTCTTAAAGTAATGATGGCCACTCATTTTTCTTTACTTAGCTGCTTTTTTCTTGCCATAATACAAATTCTAACAGTCTATTTAGTAGGACTATCAGCTGTGTATCCACCAGACTTCTGCACAACACAGCTGATGATCCGAACCCCATTTATAAGGCAAGAACTCCCACTTATTAAACCTGACAGGGCACACCTGTGAAGTGAAAACCATTTCCGGTGACTACCTCTTGAAGCTCATCAAGAGAATGCCAAGAGTGTGCAAAGCAGTCATCAAAGCAAAAGGTGGCTACTTTGAAGAACCTAGAATATAAGACATATTTTCAGTTGTTTCACACTTTTTTTGTTAAGTATATAATTCCACATGTGGTAATTCATAGTTTTGATGCCTTCAGTGTGAATGTACAATTTTCATAGTCATGAAAATACAGAAAAATCTTTAAATGAGAAGGTGTGTCCAAACTTTTGGTCTGTACTGTATATTAGATGATGACCCCACAGACCCTTTACACAGCATTATGTTTCCACAGCTCCTTGTATACAGTATGATTCCCTCATTGTTCCCTAAATACAGTATGATGTGCTCACAGCTCCATATACACCGTATGATGTCCCCACACATGCAGATACACAATATGATACCTATACACAATATGATGCCCCTACATCTCCCTATACACAATATGATGCCCCTACATCTCCCTCCATCTGAACAAGTCTCTCCAGCTTCAGAAAGATTATGGACGCATCACATTTTTTTTTACGGACAGGGAAAAAAGTGCCCTATTTTTATGGACTGTCCAAGAATTTCTGGACAGTTGGCAACCCTGCTATTAGTTCCACTGGGGTGGCAGCCTAGGTGGATGCTGGAAGCACAACCGTCTCTCCCTAAGATTCGGAGAGGGAAGGCCACCGATTCCTGACCCTTGCTGTGGCCTTTTCGTTGAGAGGGATGGTTTATTGAGGGCCCATATATACACACAGTCATGGCTGGAAGTGTTTAGCAACCTTGAGATTGTTCCAGAAAGTGAAGTATTTCTCCCAGAAAATTATTACAATTACACGTTTTGTTATACATTTGTTATAATATTTATTTCCTTTGTGTGTATTGAAACAGCACAAAAAATGGGAAAAAAAGGCAAATTGGACATAATTTCACACAAAACTCCAAAAATGGGCCGGACAAAATTGTTGGCACTTTTCCAAAATTGTGGAAAAACAACTTTGCTTCAAGCATGTGATGCTCGTTAAAACTCACCTGTGGCAAGTAACAGTCGTGGGTAATATGAAAGTCATACCTGAGACCAGATAAAAAGTGGAGAAGATAGATAGATATGAGATTGATAGATAGATAGATATGAGATAGATAGATGGATATGTGGCACCCCAGGGTCTGGTTACCACTGTAATAGAAATATTATGTCTGAGAGCAAGTGGGAGGTTTCCTGGTTCGGAGCCCTTAAACATGCAACACCTCCTGTCCCAGACCAGATAGGGGAGGAACCTGCCCTATATAAACTGGATCTGGGGCGGGGTTAGTGAAGTCAGAGCCTGGAGTTAGTTCCAGACACAGGGAAAGTAACAGCGAGGAGCTCTGTAGGAGCAGGAGCTGAAGACCAGGGACTTGAGCTAAGCGGAGTTCGTCCTGGCAGAAGACTCTGAGAACCGGACACAGGAGTCCGAGGTTGCGGGGACTTATATATACCCAGCAGCAGAAACCCGCCGGCAGGGGATTTCAAGTCCTCTGGCCATAGAAGCCCGGAGGCTCAGTCACGAGCAAGGGACCAGCACTGCAATCGAGGAGCGGGGGCTATCAGAAGGCCCCAAGTCACCAGCCATACAGGTGAGCACCACACGGAACACTCAGGGACGTGGGCTACTTCCACTCGCTTACAGCAAGGTAGCCAGGAAGAGTGCAGATAGTCGGGGAGGCCTACAACTCCACCTGGCCAGGGGAACTCCAGTTTGCTCACAGACTGACCAGGCCTCTTATGCTAGCCAGTACTCCCGGGAGGGTCTGCCTTATCACCATCAGTAAAGACCCTGAACTGCACTGCAAAGCCTCTGAGTCGTTCCTGCTGCGCTCGTGCACCATCACTCCTATCATCCACACTCACTAGCCTGAGGCTATACTCCTCCCGTGGGGAGTTATACTACACTCTGCTGCCCTCACAACATCAGCCTCAGAGGTCTGCTCAGCAGCGGCGGTTCTTATTGACCGCAATCCACGGGTGGCGTAGTCGGACATTGCATTATACTGATACAGAGACTGCCACAATATTGGTCTGGCCACCCTGAGCCACGGGACCGGGTCGCCACTACTACTCCCAGCATTGCCCTGAAGTCCGGTCCCGGGTGCCCCATGGCCCAGGGGGCGCGTCATATAGATAATAGATAGATGATAGATAGTCCTATGATATGAGATAGAGGTCGTTATAGACAGGTTTATACACTCTCTCCCGAAGTCGGTAAAATCCTGGGTTGCCCAGGGAGATCCCTATAATGCTGATGACTTGGTGGGGTTGGTGGAAAGATACCAGGCGGTTGAGAGTCCGTTGGGAAAACAAGGGGTCGTAGCCTCTCAATACTGGGGTTCCCAAAAGGTGGCGGACACCCAAAAGAAGCGAGCTAGCGCCACACCTGGGGGGCATCCTAGAGTTCAGGAGGGGTCTGAGTTGCTGCCCAAGGTCCCACCCCATAATATAGTGTGTTGGAGATGTCATACCCCTGGCCATATTGCCTCCCGGTGTTCCATAACCTCTGAACCAATGGACTGTAACATGGGCCGGCGTTGCTCTTATTTTGCCTACCCCGCCTGCAGCGCGGTTCGTCAACATGGCGAGGGCCCTCAGGCATGCTCAGTGTCAGTTAACGGGGCACAAGTCTCTGGACTATTGGTCTCAGGAAGTTTGGTGACCCTGATAAGGGCCACACTCCCTCATCGGCTGGTTTCTGGGAAGGTGGTGGATGTCCGGTGTATCCATGGGGACGCTAAGAACTATCCTGTGGCCCAGGTGGATGTAAACACAGACTGTGGCACCACATCTCATGAAGTGGCGGTCGTTAAGGACCTATTGCATCCCATAATAATTGGACGTTACTTTGCATTATTCTGGGAAATGTGGGGGAAAGCGGGGACACCTGGTTGCTTGGACGACAGCCAGATCGCCCCTAAGGAAACTTACCCGCAGAACATAGTAGATGAGTTTCCCATGTGTGTGCTGGTGGGCAATGAGGATGAAGTAGCATCCCCTGAGTCCAATATCCCTGAGCTGGAGGTGTCCGAGGGAAACTTTGGAACTGCCCAACTCAGGGATTTAACTCTGAAAGGGGCCTTTGAAAATGTTACTGTGTTAAATGGGGTGCCTCAGGAACCGGGGGCTGACACTCGGTTCCCTCATTTTGCTGTGAATGGGGATTTGCTGTACAGAATAACCAAGCCAAGGGGTGAGGTAATAGAACAGTTGCTGGTGCCAGGGCCCTATAGACGCAGGGTGTTAGACATGGCTCATTCTCATGTGTTGGGTGGTCACCTGGGTGCAGACAAGATTCAAGAACGGATCCTCCAAAGATTCTACTGGCCAGGTTGCTATAGAGAAATATAGAGTTATTGTCGTTCCTGCCCCACATGCCAGATAACCTCCCCAGTGGCCCACTTCCGCAGTCCCCTAGTGCCACTACCAGTCATCGAGGTTCCATTCGAACGCATAGCAATGGATCTAGTGGGGCCTCTGGTCAAGTCCGCCCAAGGGCATCAGTATATCCTGGTGGTATTAGATTATGCTACATGGTATCTGGAGGCCGTACCACTACGAAACTCCTCCACCAGGTGTATAGCCCGGGAGTTAGTCCACATGTTTTCAAGAACCGGGTTGCCTAACGAGATCCTAACAGACCAAGGAACTCCATTTATGTCGAAGGTCATGAGGGAATTGTGCAAGACACTGCAGATTGCACAACTGAGAACCTCCGTGTACTCTCCCCAGACGGACGGACTGGTAGAGAGGTTTAACAAAACCTTGAAAGCAATGTTGAGGAAAGCAGTGGAAAAGGATGGCCGAGACTGGGACTATATGTTGTTCGCCATGAGGGAAGTTCCCAAAGCTTCCACAGGTTTCTCCCCGTTTGAACCACTCTATGGACGACACCCTCAGGACTCCTGGAGGTGGAGAAAGAGTCCTGGGAAGCTGAGACCACTCCCTATAGGAGAGTGGTGGAGCACGTTGCCCAGATGCAAGAGAGGATTGCCCATGTGATGCCCATTGTGAGGGAGCACCTCCTCAAGGCACAAGAGGCACAGTCCAGGGTGTATAATAGGTCGGCCAGGGTGAGATCGTTCAACCCAGGAGATCAAGTGCTTGTGCTAGTCCCACAGTGGAGAGCAAGTTCATGGCCAAGTGGCAGGGCCCCTATGAGGTGGTAGAGAAAGTGGGGGAAGTCAACTTTAAGATCCACCAACCAGGGAAGAGGAAGCCCTACCAAATTTACCATGTTAACTTGATTAAGCCATGGCAAGATAGAGAGCCTGCGGAAGCTCCCTGTTTAGTGGCTGAGGCTGAGGCCGATGTGAAAGAGGTCAAGGTGGCAGAGTCACTGTCACATGCCCAAAAGCAACAGTGCAAAGAGTTGTTACAGCGAAATAAAGACATGTTTTCGGAGTTGCCAGGACTCACTCAGGTCATAGAGCATGAGGTTCTCACAGAGCCTCATGTTCGCGTCAATCTAAAACCATACCGGATCCCCGAAGCCCGCAGAGAGGTGATCTCTAAAGAAGTAAGGCGGATGCTAAACCTGGGAGTCATTGAAGAGTCCAAAAGTGGATGGTCCAGTCCTATAGTCTTAGTGCCGAAACCAGATGGGGAATGGCGGTTTTGCAACGACTATAGGAAGCTGAAGGAGGTCTCAAAGTTCGACGCCTACCCAATGCCTAGGGTAGATGAGCTTATCGAAAGGCTAGGACGGGCTCGGTACATCACCACTCTGGACCTCACCAAAGGATATTGGCAAATTCCCCTGTCCAAAGAGGCTAAGGAGAAGACAGCCTTCTCGACGCCAATACGTCAGGATGCCGTTTGGGTTGAAGGGAGCTCCGGCCACCTTCCAGAGAGCCATGGACCGGATCTTAGCACCCCACAAACAGTATGCAGCGGCCTACCTAGATGCTATCGTCATATTTAGCCAGGACTGGGAAAGTCATCTGGACAAAGTTCAAGCCATACTTGATGCCCTAAGGAAGGCGGGCTTTACTATCAACCCGAAGAAATGTGCCATGGGGATGGAGGAAGCCAAGTACCTAGGGTACGTGGTTGGTAGAGGGGAAATAAAACCACAAATAAATAAGGTCGAGGCGATCTTGAACTGGCCACAGCCCCTCTCGAAGAGGCAGGTCAGGGCGTTTCTAGGCATTGTGGGCTACTATCGAAGATTTGTCCCTAACTTTGCCCTGATAGCAGCCCCACTGATGGATCTTCTGAAAGGGATGAAGTCAGCTATGGCCAAGTGGTCCCCGGAAGCAGAAGCGACCTGCCAGGAATTGAAACTGGTCCTCTGTAAACAACCAGTCTTGGTGGCACCCAGCTTCTCCAAGGAGTTTGTGGTCCAGATGGATGCATCGGATGTCGGGCTGGGAGCAGTCTTGTCCCAGGAGATTAACGGAGAAGAACACCCTGTAAAATACCTCAGTCTGAAGCTCTCCGCTTGTGAGAAGGACTACTCCATTGTAGAAAAAGAATGTTTGGCCATTAAGTGGGCGTTAGACACTCTGAGGTATTACCTATTAGGTAGAAGGTTCAGGTTAGTGTCAGACCATGCCCCATTGAGGTGGATGCGAGAAAAGAAGGGAAACAATGCCAGAGTGACTAGGTGGTTCCTGGCTCTACAAGATTTTAGTTTCCAGGTAGAGCATAGGCCTGGGAAACAACATGGGAATGCCGCTGCCTTGTCAAGGATTTATTGTATGGTGACAGAAGGTGCCAAGCCCTACGGCTTTGGACAGAGGGGGGGTGTATGTAAGGTTGCTGCCGGACAGATCGTGGACGGGAGGTATGTGTCCTCGAAGTGCCATGCTTCGGTGATGTAGGATCCGGAGAAGCAGGCTCCAGCACACATAGTGCTGAGAGGAATTTAATGGGTCCGGATTACAGGGCCGGGTTTTATGAGCAGCTGAAAGAGCTGGGGGGGAACAGCTGCTGACTTACCTCCAGTCCGGTCTTGGAAGGCTAATTTAAGACAGCTGCGCCTGTCTCTGTCTGTCTGTGTTTGCTGGGCAAGGTGAGCAGACCTTGCAGGTGCTTCTTAGACTCTGCAGGAGGCAGAGAAAAGCACCTTGTTTAAACGGCTGAATCCGTGCTGCATGGACTTGTTATTTTGAGCTTTGTTCTGTTATTCCTTTTTGTGCCAGGAAAAGGCTGTAACTTTTGTTTCTTAACTGGTGTATGGACACTAAAATAAGCCACCAGTTTGTTTGAACCCGTGGACTGCATCACTGTGTGAACCTGTGCCTACCTCCAACGCGGCTCAGTGAGTACAAATCCCTACACTATCTATCTATCTATTTATCTATCTATCCATCTATCTATCCATCTATTTATTCATCTATCCATCTATCTATCCATCCATCATACATGGATAGATAGAAAGATAGATAGATACATATATGGATAGATAGATGGATAGATAGATATGAAATAGAGTATATAAGGATAGATAGATGATAGATAATCCTATGATATGATAGGTTTGATCGTGCATTTCCAATGTCTCTTACCACTGCGGCCATGATAGAGCATTTTCTACACTTTCTCGGTTCCCTCTTCCATTGCTGGAGGCTAACTTCTGCCGCATGAAATACAGTGGTGGCCAAAAGTATTGGCACCCCGGCAATTCTGTCAGATAATACTCAGTTTCTTCCTGAAAATGATTGCAATCACAAATTCTTTGGTATTATTATCTTCATTTAATTTGTCTTCAATGAAAAAACACAAATAGAATTGTCCTAAAGCCAAATTGGATATAATTCCACATCAAACCTAAAAAAGGGGATGGACAAAAGTATTGGCACTGTTTGAAAAATCATGTGATGCTTCTCTAATTTGTGTAATTAACAGCACCTGTAACTTACCTGTGGCACCTAACAGGTGTTGGCAATAACTAAATCACACTTGCAGCCAGTTAACATGGATTAAAGTTGATTCAACCTCTGTCCTGTGTCCTTGTGTATACCACATTGAGCATGGAGAAAAGAAAGAAGACCAAAGAATTGTCTGAGGACTTGTGAAACCAAATTGTGAGGAAGCATGAGCAATCTGAAGGCTACAAGTCCGTCTCCAAAGACCTGAATGTTCCTGTGTCTTCCGTGCGCAGTGTCATCAAGAAATTTAAAGCCCATGGCACTGTGGCTAACCTCCCTACATGTGGACGGAAAAGAAAAATTGACGAGAGATTTCAGCGCAAGATTGTGCGGATGGTGGATAAAGAACCTCGACTAACATCCAAACAAGTTCAAGCTGCCCTGCAGTCTGAGGGTACAACAGTGTCAACCCGTACTATCCGTCGGCGTCTGAATGAAAAGGGACTGTATGGTAGGATACCCAGGAAGACCCCACTTCTTACCCCGAGACATAAAAAAGCCAGGCTGGAGTTTGCCAAAACTTACCTGATAAAGCCTAGAACTGGAAGTGCATTGAGGTGAAGGTGAAGAGGTATTGGGAATCCTGCAGAAAATACCTGTGTGAATTGCGTGAAGAGGTATTGGGAATCCTGCAGAAAATACCTGTGTGAATTGCATGAAGAGGTATTGGGAATCCTGCAGAAAATACCTGTGTGAATTGCGTGAAGAGGTATTGGGAATCCTGCAGAAAATACCTGTGTGAATTGCGGTGAGTGCTGCATTGTGATCTGCTGAGTGCTTTTCTACCTGTTTAGATTTATTGGGCTTTTTAAAATCTATTTTCTCACTACAGTTTTAGTTTCTTAGTTTACTACCTGTGTATTTAAAGGTTAACTACATTGCACTAAAATCCTGAGGTGTAGATTTACTCACAAGGGGTTAATTAAGGGGAAGGGGTCATAATTAAGGGTTTATAAGGGGCAGCTGGTTGGGCATAAAGTCCTTTGGAAGTGCATTGAGGTGAAGGGTACATTGCTGGAAAAGGAAAAAAAAAAAAAAACACTTTAAATCTCTTAGTTTGCGAGTGTGAACGAGCTGCGTGTGTCCGGAGCGTAAGTGCGAACGAAAGTAAGTGTGTGACTTGTTTTTCAGTGACTTTGGATTCAGGGAGTTTGGAAGGGAGGACTTAGGACTGAATTGCTGACTGTATTTCATTCTTTCTTTACTTTACTTTTTACTTAATTAATCCACCTGACCTACTTAGCTGATTCCCCCGTCCATACTTGATGCTTAATTGATCCCCCGTCCATACTTAACTGATCCCCTGTCAATATCTAATTGATACACTTGCACATCCCTAATTGATCCCCGTCCATACACCTATATATAAATAATTGTGTTTTGTACTTGTATATATATACTGACTGTATCCCCATATTTAGAATGACGTCCATGTTGGACGGAGCCGTGCAGTGTACATCTTGCGCAATGTATGCATTCCGTGAGCACCCACTCGAGGATCCATACTGCTGCGAGAGATGTGAGCATATCGTGCACTTGGAAGCCCAAATTCTGGATCTAAGTGCTCAGATAGCGGTACTGAGGAGCATCGACAACATAGAACGGAGTTTGCTGCTCACCGAGCAGACACTCAATGGGTCAATACTGGGGGTGGAGCATAGAGGGGAAGTGCAGGCTGAACAGGCAGGGAGCTGGATAACAGTAAGGAGGGATAGAGGGAAGAAGTATAGGAAGGCTGGTTCAGAACCGGCATTATTGGAGCATGACAGATCCTCTGACCGCCGGGGGAGTGTATGCTCCAGTAATGAGGGGGAGGGGGGAAGTGTAGGGCAGGCAAGACAGGTTCTGGTAGTGGGTGACTCTATTATTAGGGGGACAGACAGGGCAATCTGTCACAAAGACCGGGATCGCCGAACGGTGTGCTGCCTCCCTGGCGCTCGAGTCCGGCACATCGCGGATCGGGTTGACAGGTTACTGGGTGGGGCTGGCGAAGACCCAGCGGTCATGGTCCACATCGGCACCAATGACAAAGTGAGTGGTAGATGGAGGGTCCTTAAAAATGATTTCAGGGACCTAGGTAGGAAGCTTAGGGCAAGGACCTCCAAGGTAGTTTTCTCAGAAATACTACCAATCCCGCGAGCCACACAGGAGCGCCAACAGGAAGTTAGGGAGGTGAATAAGTGGCTAAAGAGTTGGTGCAAGGCAGAAGGGTTTGGGTTCATGGAGAACTGGGCCGACTTCGCGGTCGGATACAGGCTCTACCGTAGGGACGGGCTGCACCTCAATGGGGAGGGTGCAGCGGTGCTGGGGAAGAAGATAGCTAATAGGTTGGAGGAGTTTTTAAACTAGAGACGGGGGGGGGAAACCAAGGAAATAGGTGGGATGTGAGGCAAGCAAGGGGGAAGGGGAGAAGTGAATATAATGAGGGTGGAGAGGGGGGTGGGGATAGTACAGTTAGATCGTTAGAGAAGAATAGGATGCTAAATAACCCCAAAGTTTTATCTTGCATGCTGACCAACGCAAGAAGCCTGACCAATAAGGCGGATGAGCTGCGGGCGCTTATATGGGAGGAGAGGTATGACATCGTAGGTATAACAGAGACTTGGCTAGACGATAGCTACGACTGGGCGGTAAATTTATTAGATTATAGTTTATTTAGAAGGGACCAGAAACAGGGGAAAGGCGGAGGAGTCTGCTTATATGTAAAGTCATGTCTAAAACCCAGACTAAGGGAAGATATAGGAGAGGGAGAAGAGGGGGTCGAGTCCATGTGGGTAGAGATAGAGAGAACTAAAAATAATAATAAAATATTACTGGGGGTCTGCTATAAGCCACCCAATATAACAGAGGAGAATGAGAATCTGCTATTAGGACAAATAGACAAAGTAGCAAAACATAATGAAGTGATTGTAATGGGGGATTTCAACTACCCGGATATTGACTGGGAAACAGAAACCTGTAGATCTCAGAAAGGAAAAAGGTTCTTGACAAATATTAAGGATAATTATCTCTCCCAACTAGTGCAGGAACCAACGAGAGGGAAGGCCGTGTTGGACTTAATATTGACTAATAGGCCTGATAGAATAACTGAGGTACAGATAGGGGGGCACCTAGGTAATAGCGACCATAATATTATCGACTTCAAAATGCCCTTCAGTAGGGTTATCAATAAGGGAACAACAAAAACATTAAACTTTAGGAGGGCGAAGTTTGATCAGCTGAAAGAAAGCCTTCAACTTATTGACTGGGACAAAGTACTTAATCAATGGAATACGAATAGTAAATGGGAAACCTTCAAAAGAATTCTGAATACTCAGTGCGAGAGGTATATACCGTATGGGAATAAAAGGGCCAGAAATAAGAGGAAACCAATATGGTTGAACAAGAACGTAAAAGGGGCGTTAAATAGCAAAAAAAGAGGCATTCAAGAGATTAAAACAGGAAAACAGTAAGGAGGCACTAATGTGTTACAAGGAAAAAACGAGAACCTGTAAAAAACAAATAAAAATAGCGAAGGAGGAAACAGAGAGACGTATTGCTAGGGAAAGTAGATCAAATCCCAAACTGTTCTTTACGTATATAAATAGTAAAAGGATTAAATCGGATAATATTGGACCAATAAAAAGTGAGGAAGGCAAAATCATAGAGAAAGATGAGGATAAAGCTAATCTATTAAATAATTTTTTTTCGACAACTTTCACAAAGGAAATCAAACTAACAGGAGAAATGAGAAGTGACAAGCTTAATCCTCCACTAAGTATGACAAATCTAACCCAAGTTGAGGTACAGAAACGCCTCAGTAACATTAAAATAAACAAATCACCAGAACCTGATGGCATACACCCACGGGTACTAAGGGAACTAAGTAATGTGATAGACAGACCGTTATATCTTATATTTAAGGACTCTGTTGAGACTGGGTCTGTGCCACTTGATTGGCGACAGGCGAATGTAGTGCCAATATTCAAAAAGGGAGCGAAAAGTGACGCCGGAAACTATCGGCCGGTGAGTCTGACGTCCGTTGTGGGCAAAATTTTTGAAAGCTTCATTAAAGAGGCAATTACGGAGCATCTTGATGCTAATAATCTTTTAATCCCGAACCAACATGGATTCATGAGGAATCGCTCCTGCCAAACAAACCTGATTGACTTCTACGAGGAGGTTAGCTCTCGAGTAGATCAGGGGGAACCAGTGGATGTCGTGTATCTCGACTTCTCAAAAGCTTTCGATAGCGTGCCACATAATAGGTTGGTATACAAAATGAGAATGATGGGGCTGGGGGAAAATGTCTGCAAGTGGGTAGCTAACTGGCTAAGGGATAGAAGGCAGAGGGTGGTTATAAATGGAATATACTCAGATTGGGTAAGCGTCACTAGAGGCGTTCTTTACGGTAAGAGCAGTGAGAATATGGATTTCACAGAGTGAGGAGACGGTGATGTCAGATTCACTACACCAGTTCAAGCGGGGACTGGATGCATTTCTAGATACCAGACAGATTTCAGCATATACTTAAAAATAAAATAAAATAGTAAGTTGATACAGGGATTTATTCTGACTGCTGGTTTCAGAGTCAGGAGGGAATTTTTCCTCAGGTGAAGATTGGCCAAATCATTTGGGGTTTTTGCCCTCCTCTGGATCAACTTTACCAATTACAGAACTAACAGGTCGAACTTGATGGACGCAAGTCTTTATTCGGCTTTACTAACTATGTTTACAAACTATGTTACTATGTTTTGGAAGAATGTTCTCTGGTCAGATGAGACAAAAGTCGAGCTTTTTGGGAAAAACCATCAACATAGAGTGTACAGGAAAAAAAAAGAGGCATTCAAAGAAAAGAACATGGTCCCTACAGTCAAACATGGCGGAGGTTCCCTGATGTTTTGGGGTTGCTTTGCTGCCTCTGGCACTGGACTGCTTGACCGTGTGCATGGCATTATGAAGTCTGAAGACTACCAACAAATTTTGCAGCATAATGTAGGGCCCAGTGTGAGAAAGCTGGGTCGCCCTTAGAGGTCATGGGTCTTCCAGCAGGACAATGACCCAAAACACACTTCCAAAAGCACTATAAAATGGTTTTAGAGAAAGCACTGGAGACTTCTAAGGTGGCCAGCAATGAGTCCAGACCTGAATCCCATAGAACACCTGTGGAGAGATCACAAAATGGCAGTTTGGAGAAGGCACCCTTCAAATATCAGGGACCTGGAGCAGTTTTCCAAAGAAGAATGGTCTACAATTCCAGCAGAGCATTGTAAGAAACTCATTGATGGTTACCGGAAGTGGCTGTTCGCAGTTATTTTGGCTAAAGGTTGTGCAACCAAGTATTAGGCTGAGGGTGCCAATACTTTTGTCTGGCCCATTTTTGGAGTTTTGTGTGAAATGATCAATGATTTGATTTTTGCTTCATTCTCTTTTGTGTTTTTTCCTTGCAAGCAAATTAAATGAAGATAATAAGACCAAAGAATTTGTGATTGCAATCATTTTCAGGAAGAAACTGAGTATTATCTGATAGAATTGCAGGGGTGCCAATACTTTTGGCCACCACTGTAATAAGTGAGCTGTCATTTATTCATAAGACGTTCTATTCTTCAGAGCTGAGACTGTAAAATAAAAAGTGAAGAATAAAATATCTGATGACTGTTCTTTCACTGTGAGTAAGAAACAGATAATAAAATTAAAGGAAAAATAACTGAGGGGAGAACCCTGCAGGTTTATTGTCCTTCTATAGCTGTATGGTGGCAGGATGGTGACACTGCTGGAGTCCTGGTGAGGATCTGCATGATATTCATTTCTGTTGACTTTTTATTGCCAACATATTCTGCAGTGATGTACATATAGTCCCTGCCCACAATGCGGTACACATGAGGGACAATTTCATATTAAGCCAAGTAACCTATGATGTCAAGGTCTCATATTTACAACGTGCTTATTGGCAATCTGAGCCGGCGAATGGCTCTGTGTCCGTATATTCGCTATATACTGCCCGCAATATCTTGTAGAAAGCTCACAGTGACTAAAATGTATAAATAGTTCTCTTTGGAGAATTTAATTAGATCCATTCATACCTTACCTTATAATGAGGACTTAAAGGGCTTTTATAACTAGGTAAAACAAGCTTAACGGGACTGTCCAGGACTTATATATTAATGACCGATTTTAGGATAAGTCATCAACAGGGTGGGACTGGGCTGGCGGGGTACCCTTCTGCAGAGGAGAGGGGGAGAAGAGAATGAAAAAATAAAAAAACCTGCGGTTTTAAGGGGCACGGGCCCTTTAAAAGCGCAGGCACAGTGTATGCAGGGACGCGCGCACGCGGCGTTCATTACCTGAACCGCCGCGACACACGTCCCAGTGAAGCAGCTGAAGCTGCGCGTCTCCCTTCCCCGGCCGGCGTATGACGTCACCGGAGAAGGAGGACACCGCACGGGAGAGCAGGAAGGTAAGAGGTGTCTGTGTGTGTGTCTGTGTGTATATGAGTGGATGCAGAATGGGATGGGCCCCTGGCTGGACACACAAGGGGGGGCCCGGCTAGACACACAAGGGGGGACCCTGGCTGGACACACAAGGGGGGGCCCGGATGGACACACAAGGGGGGCCTTGCTGGACACACAAGGGGGAGCCCTGGCTGGACACACAAGGGGGAGCCCTGGCTGGACACACAAGGAGAAGCCCTGGCTGGACACACAAGGGGGAGCCCTGACTGGACACATAAGGGGGAGCCCTGACTGGACACACAAGAGGGAACCCTGGCTGGACACACAAGGGGGAGCCCTGGCTGGACACACAAGGGGGAGCCCTGGCTGGACACACAAGGGGGAGCCCTGACTGGACACACAAGGGGGAGCCCTGGCTGGACACACAAGGGGGGAGCTGGATGGACACACAAGGGGGAACCCTGGCTGGACCCACAAGGGGGAGCCCTGGCTGGACACACAAGGGGAAGCCCTGACTGGACACACAAGAGGGAACCCTGGCTGGACACACAAGGGGGAACCCTGGCTGGACACACAAGGGGGAACACTGGCTGGACACACAAGGGTGAGAGCCTGGCTGGACACACAAGGGGGAACCCTGGCTGGACACACAAGGGGGGGAGCCTGGCTGGACACATAAGGGGGAGCCTGGCTGGACACATGGGAAAGGGTGGGCAGGATGGCTGTATGGTGGGGCAGGCTGGACACATGGAGGCCAGGATGGATATGTGAGGGGGATGGATATATGGGGGGGCCGGATATATGGGGGGCGGGGCAGGCTGGACACATGATGGCCAGGATGGATATGTGGGGGGCAGGCTGGACACATGGGGGGCTAGGATAGATATGTGGAGGGGCAGGCTCGATACACGTGGGCTAGGATAAATATATGGAGGGGCCACGCTGGACATATGGGGGCCAGTATGGATATATGGGGGGGTGTCAGGATGGATATATGCAGGGGGGAAGGGCAGGATGGATATATGAGGGGGAGGCTGGACACATGGAGGCCAGGATGGATATATGGGGGGCAGGCTGGAAACATGGAGGCCAGGATGGATATATTGTGGGGGGCAGGCTGGACACATGGAGGCCAGGAAGGATATGTAGGGGGGGCATGCTGGACACATGGAGGCCAGGATGGATATATGGGGGGCAGGCTTGACACATGGGGCTTTAGGACAGATATATGGGAGGGGGCAGGCTGGACACATGGAGGCCAGGACAGATATATGGGGGGGCAGGCTGGAAACATGGAGGCCAGGATGGATATGTGGGGGGGCAGGCTGGACACATGGAGGCCAGGATGGATATATGGGGGGAACAGGAGGGCCACATGGGGGACTAGGATGGGTATATGGGAGGGGGCAGGCTCGATACACGTGGGCTAAGATAAATATATGGAGTGGTCACACTGGACATATGGGGGCCAGAAGGGATATATGAGGGGTGTCAGGATGGATATATGCAGGGAAGGGGGGGCCAGGATGGATATATGGGGGTGCCAGGCTGAACAAGGGACTTAATTACTGTTTGGGGCCAGATTGAGGAACATACTTTATTAGTTTATGGTGGCCAGTGAGGAACATTATTATTTTAGAGTCCAATTAGAGACATTATTACTTCTGTAATATAATTTACTTTTTAGGAAATTGTTTTCCATGGGATAGGACAAAAGCGGGCTCCTGTTACTGTGCAGGGCGGCACTATATCGCTTTTTTTCTTCAACTGGTGTAGTGTAGAAGTCGGGGGGTGGAGTGGGAATATTCCCTAGAAGAGATCAGTTATTGATAACTGTGTGTTATTTTCTGCAGAGATGATTCCTGGCTGGAAGAAGTGATGGCCGTCTGTGCCAGATGAAGAAGAAAAGCGAAGATGAAGGACTTCACCTAGAGACGTCACTGGTGAGTCAGTGTATTACATGTGACTCGCCCCCTGGGCCGTGGGGCACTCGGATCCGGGCAATAGGGAGACGATGGGGGTAGTAGTGGCGACCCGGTTCCGTGGCTCAGGGTGGTCAGGCCAATGGTAGTCTGCTATGTTCTGCTGATAATGTCCGACTACGCCACCCGTGGATTGCGGTTATTAGGAACCGCCGCTGCATGCAGACCGCTGGGGCTGATGAGGTGTGCAGCTAGGGTAGTGTGACTCTCCACGGGAAGAGTGCGGCCCCAGGGCAGTATAATGGATGTTGGGAGTGATGGTAGTGGGAGTCCCAGTGCTGATAGTGCTGGAGGAGCAAGGAGCACACAGACAACAGGTTGCAGTCCAGGGTCTTTACTAAACAGGTAAACTGACCCACAAACAGTCCCGGCTAGGAGGGGACCTGGATGTCTGAGAGCAACGGGGAAATTGGCCCTGGTCAGGGTGAGGGTGTAGGCCTACCGTGCTTTCTGCGCTCCTTCTGGCTATCTCCTCCTGATAGGGTAACAGCCCACGTTTCCGAGCTTTCCGTGTTTTCTCGCCTGTATAGCCTGCGACGTGGGTTCCTTTCTCCTCCCAGCCTTGTATGGCTTTACTGGTCCCTTCTGTTGTGGCAGGGCCTCCAGGCTTCTTAGGCCAAGGAATATACAGTCCCTTGCGGACTGGTTCTCTGCTGGGGGATGTGGAATCCTTCCAGCCTCAGACACCAAAGTCTGGTAGATTAAGTCTGTTATCTGCCAAGACAGGCTTGCTTCGCCTCTTGTCTCTGGCTTGTGGCTCTCCTCCTGCCACACTTCCTCTTAGGTGCAGTGCAACTGTCTGTCCCTGCTCTGCTGAGACACGTCTCAGTCCTGAGACAGGTCATCTGGGTTCTCTCTAACCCTGCCCCCAGCACCAGCTTTTATAGGGGCAGCCTGCTCCCCCTACTGGCCTGAGACAGGAGGCATTGCATGCTAATGTTCCCCTGACTAGAGAACCTCCCCCCTGCTCTCAGACACAGCTTTAATTACACTTGTGGCATCCAGGCCAGGGTGACACATTCCCCCCTAGTGAAATTTAGTACTCCGGGACTAAACAGTAAACAAAGACAATATGCAAAACAATAAAACATTAATAGACAGACGACGCACAAATTGAGTTCTTAAGGTCACAGTGTGGCCTGTGACCGGGTGTCCATATCACCAGCACAACGGGGAACCTTAACCAGGTGGGGGTCTGTCCTACCCCAAGTCCTTCACAGTCTTAGTTCATTCCTGGGTTAGGCTCTGAACGCAGTCCATACAAGGTCCCGGTTATAAAAAGTCCATAACCTGTGAGTCCTTACGGTAGCTGCAAGAAACTGAAACAGAGTATTACCAAACATGCATGTAACTTTGCAAACAATTCAACATTTGGCAACAGGGTTATTTACAATTTTAGTACACTATATTCTCCAGCGAGCGGGTATCTGTCCCTTTGTGCTCCTGGTTGACCTACGTAGCCCACTGTCTGGTGGTGGACTGACTTGGCTTTCCCCACTAGCGTTAGGGGTGCAGCTACCAGCTGGGTGTACAGGTAGGGCAGGCAGCTGTCTGCGGGTCCTTTGGCTTACCGCAGGCATGGCAGGCTCACTGTCAGCAGAGGGTTGACTCTCCTGGGCTGCTGGTACAGGCTCTTCTGCCTCTGGAACTGCTTGCTCCTCTTCACCTTCCGGCTCTGGTGTTGGTTGTTGCTGTGCCGGTTGCAGGAAATGCAGGACAAGTACCACTATGGCATCATTTATGCGAGTCCAGGACTGAGGAAACTCTCCGAGAACGGTGCTGATCATTTCTTCCTTGTCCTCTGCGGGTTCAAGGTCACTCTGATCCTCTTCTGCACTACGGAGTTGCTCGGGGCACCTTTTGAGATGGTCTCTGGAGACGACACTAGTGGTTTCTCCTCCGTCCTTGGTGATTACGCACACCTTTGGGTTGTCGTGGTCAGACTGCAGTACGGTGTAGGGTTCCCTTTCCCACTGGTCGTCCAACTTATGTAGCCTTCTTTTTCGCTTTAGGACTTGCTCACCAGGTTCTAGGGGACTAGCAGGGGCGTGTTGATTGAAGAGTCTTTCTTGCTTCTCTCTCACCTGGGCCAGGCTCTTCTCCACACTCTCCTGTACCTTCTTGTACTGCAGTTGCCTTTCCGAATCCCAGTCCGCATCCGGGGAGGTGTCCTCAGGTATTAGGACTCCCATCTCCAGGTCTACGGGCAGCTTTCCTGGTCTAGCTCGCATCAGGTAAGCCGGGGTGCAGTTTGTAGCATTCACCAGGATATTGTTGTATAGGTCTATCAGGTCCGGCAGTTTTTCTGGCCACAGGCTGCGTTCCTCCAGGGGCAACGTCTTCAGGAGATCAATGACTATATTGTTCATCTTCTCACACATCCCGTTGGTTTGGGGGTGGTAAGGCGTTGTACGAATCTTCTTACAGCCATAGAGGTTGCAGAACTCCTGGAAGATTTCAGCCTCGAACGCTGGACCCTGGTCTGTCAGGACCTGTTCCGGATACCCGTGTGGACGGCAGAAATATTGCTGGAAGGCTCTGGCCGCTGTTTGGGCTGTCAAGTCCTTTACCGGGACCACCACTAGAAAACGGGAATAGTGGTCCACGATTGTCAGGGCATAGATGTATCCTGACCGGCTGGGAGCCAATTTGACATGGTCCAGAGCTACCAGCTCAAGAGGCTGCGTGGTGATGATGGGCCTCAAGGGTGTCTTCTGGCTGGCACGGTCCTTCCTCCTTAGGTGACAAGGGCCACAGTCTGTGCACCATTTTTCTACAGCTCCTCTCATGCCGACCCAAAAGAATCTTCCTCTTAGTAGGAACTCCAGTTTCTTCCAACCGAAGTGTCCCGCTCTGTCATGGTAAGCCCCCAGGACCATAGCTGCATCCCTCCTTGGGACCACGACTTGCCAGGTCAGCTCGTGCGTCCGGTGGTTGACAATCCTTCTGCACAACTTGCCTTCGTAGAGGAACAGCTTGCTCTTCTCCTTCCATAGCTGCTTGGCTTCCTCTGGGGCATCTGGATCTAAGCGGGCGTCTTCCTGGGTCAGCAGATCTTTCACCAGGCGGACTGCAGGGTCACTATCTTGGGTCTCGGCCCAGCTGTGGTGAGGTAGGGGATTCATCATCACAGTTGTTAGATCCTCCTCCTTCACGCGGTGAGAGTGTTGAGCGGCTCCATACCGGTGAAACGCGGGGAGTTCTACCTCCTCCAGCTCTTCTGGGTCTTCGTCACCTTCAGGTAAGTGAGGCATCCTTGATAGGGCGTCCGCGTTGGAGTTGGTTTTGCCTGCCCGGTACTTGATCACGAAGTCATAGTTGGAGAGACGGGCCATCCACCGCTGTTCCAGGGCACCCAGTCTTGCATTGTCCAGGTGTGTCAACGGGTTGTTGTCCGTGTACATGGTGAACTTTGCGGAGGCCAGGTAATGCTTGAAGCGTTCCGTCACGGCCCACACCACCGCCAAGAATTCTAGCTTGAAGGAGCTGTAATTCTCCGGGTTCCTCTCGGTGGGCCTCAGCTTCCGGCTGGCGTATGCGATCACCCGTTCTCTGCCCTGTTGGTTTTGGGACAATACGGCTCCCAG
This sequence comes from Phyllobates terribilis, assembly GCF_046119375.1. Taxonomy (NCBI): domain Eukaryota; kingdom Metazoa; phylum Chordata; class Amphibia; order Anura; family Dendrobatidae; genus Phyllobates; species Phyllobates terribilis. The sequence continues at coordinate 2,912,398 of NW_027362940.1, read as the reverse complement.
TCCCACATTACTGGCATCTGTGTGGAGAATGAAAGGCTGGCCATAATCAGGGTAGGCCAGGATCTCATCCCCTGTGAGGGCCATCTTTAGCTGGCGGAAGGACTCCTCTTCCGGTTTATCCCACTTGAAGGGCGGCTTTTGCCTCCTGGACTTAGACTGTCCGATCAGGAGGTCCTGCATAGGAGCTGCCATCTTGGTGAACCCGGGGATGAATCTTCGGTAGTAGCCTACCAACCCGAGAAACTGTCTCACCTCTTTGATGTTCGAGGGGCTTGGCCAGCTCTTGATTGCCGCGACCTTGTCAGGGTCGGGGGCCACTCCTTCCGCGCTTACCACGTGCCCTAGGTACTGGACCTTTGGTTTCAGCAGGTGACACTTCGATGGTTTCACCTTCAGGCCATAGCCTGCCAGGGCTTCGAACACCTCGGCCAGGTGCTTCAGATGGTCCTCGTAGGTCTTCGAATAGACGATCACGTCGTCCAGGTAAAGGAGGACCGTCTCGAAGTTTCGGTGCCCTAGACAGCATTCCATCAGCCGCTGGAAGGTCCCTGGTGCGTTGCAGAGCCCGAAAGGCAAGCAGTTGAATTCGCTCAGTCCCATCGGGGTGGTGAAGGCGGTCTTCTCCTTGTCAGCCTCTGCCACAGGAACCTGCCAGTACCCGCTAGTAAGGTCCAAAGTAGAAAAGAAGTTAGCTGATTTTAGTGCGGCTAAAGACTCCTCTATTCTAGGCAGCGGATATGCGTCTTTGTGAGTGATACGTGTTATGCACACGCCCGGGCTAAGCGGCGTGTGCGTGTGATTGGTAGTGATTCCACTGGACCGTGCCGGAGAGTGAATGCCTGGAGGGGCGTAACTAGGTATTCACCCGATCCGACCAGGGTCGCACGACGGCATACGACGCCAGTGCACCAAGGAGGAACCGAGCAGAGGGACCAGGTGCTACTCCAGGACAGACCCCAGACACGGCTGTTGACCCACACAGGGGAATACAGGAACAGACTGGTAGGCTGGCACACAGACTGGTGGGTATAGGCAGGCATGACTGGTATGCAGGCAGGCGGGTAAGCAGGCAGGGGGGTACAGGCAAGCACAGCTAGAGTGCAGACAGGGAGGCACTAGCAGGTAGGAACACAGGCGGGATAGGGCCCAGTACACACTGGGACTCAGGAACATTACAGGCAGAGGGGTACAGGCAGGGCAGGACAGGACTGCCGGAGCAGCGGGCAGAAGCAGGGCAGGACAGGACTGCCGGAGCAGCGGGCAGAAGCAGGGCAGGACAGGACTGCCGGAGCAGCGGGCAGAAGCAGGGCAGGACAGGACTGCCGGAGCAGCGGGCAGAAGCAGGGCAGGACAGGACTGCCGGAGCAGCGGGCAGAAGCAGGGCAGGACAGGACTGCCGGAGCAGCGGGCAGAAGCAGGGCAGGACAGGACTGCCGGAGCAGCGGGCAGAAGCAGGGCAGGACAGGACTGCCGGAGCAGCGGGCAGAAGCAGGGCAGGACAGGACTCTGTACACACGGAACAGACAGGAAGGGAAAGACAGAGCCAGACACCCACAGGGTACTTGCAGTGAAGTAGCGAGTGGACCACAAACTCACAAACGGGAGTACAGAGACAACAGGCAGGAGTTAGGTACAAGTTCAGACTCTGCAGAAAAAGGAAGGGAACGGACATAGAGGAAAAACAGGTAAAGGATAGGAGAGAGTTCAGACTGGAACTGAGTGTACGGAGGGGACCGACACTGCAGCGGGATACAGGAGCGGGTCTGGGAATACTGCCCCCAGAGAGGCAGGACGAACAGGCAAGGAGCGTGTTCAGACAGGACAGACAAAATACAGGAGCGGGTCTAGGTAATCGGCCCCTAGAAGGCGGGAGGAACAGGCTAGGAGCGTGTTCAGACAGGACAGACAAAATACAGGAGCGGGTCTAGGTAATCGGCCCCTAGAAGGCGGGAGGAACAGGCTAGGAGCGTGTTCAGACAGGACAGACAAAATACAGGAGCGGGTCTAGGTAATCGGCCCCTAGAAGGCGGGAGGAACAGGCTAGGAGCGTGTTCAGACAGGACGGACAAGATACACAGAAAGGACTCAGTTCAGACACGGGAACTAATACCGAAAAGCAGGAGACATACAGGACTAGTTCAGACACGGGAACTAACACCGCAAAGCAGGAGACATACAGGACACAGTTCAGACACGGGAGCTGATACCGCAAAGCAGGAGACATACAGGACTTAGTTCAGACACGGGAACTAATACCGCAAAGCAGGAGACATACAGGACACAGTTCAGACAGGCCTGGAAATACAGCCTCCAGGAAAGGCAGACAAGGAACAAAGACGGGACCTGGCACCTTCAGAGTGAAAGCACACACTGAAGGAAAACACTTATGCTCAGGCAGGGATAGAAGGGAGCTGCTGAGCTATATACCAAGTGTAAGACAGCAATAGGCTGAGGACGCACAAGGGGCGTGACCCACAGCAGGTACAAAGAGCAGGAAGTGATCGGGCGCCGCCCTTAAGCAGCAGAGACAGACACAAACAGACAGCATGGAGGGAAGCCAGAGAGACATTCTGGACAGGAGATCAAGTGCGCGCTCCTGCACAGTGGGAGATGGACCACTATGCAAGGACGCCGCCAGGTATGTTACAGTACCTCCCCCCTTACGCCCCCTCTTCTTCAGGCCTGCCAGAATCTTCCGCAGGGAATTCGAGGACCAGTCGTTCACTGGGTTGGAGGGGGACAGAGACTTGAGGGTAATCTCTGCTTCGAGGTACATCTTGTCAAGCTCACAGGAAACAATAGACGGGTTATCAGGTACATAATGAGGAAAAGTCACTGTCTCTTTGTTATCTGGTGGTACCCCGGAGGATTCAGGAAACAACTGGAGGTCCTCCGCCGGGTCAGAAGAGTGCAGAGGCTCAGAGAAAACAACTGCTTCAGAGTACACTAGGTCGGACTCACTGGAGGAAGCAGGCGAGGTATCGGGTACCGAGTATAGGAAAGTCTCTGTCCATTCACCACCAGGTGGCACCCCGAAGGGTTCTGAACACAACTGGAGGTCCTCCGCCTGGTCGGAGGGGTGTAGAGACTCGGGAGTAACCTCTGCTTCGGAGTACACTAGGTTGGACTCACTGGACGAAGCGAGCGAGGTATCAGGTACAGAGTATAGGAGAGTCTCTGTCCTTTCGCTACCAGGTAGCACCCCGAAGGGTTCAGGAGACAACTGGAGATCCTCCGCCTGGTCGGAGGGGTGTAGAGACTCGGGGGTAACTACCACTTTAGGGTACCCATTGTCAGGCTCACAGGACGAAGCGGACAAAGTATTGAGTACCGGGTGTAGAGAAGTCTCTCTCCATTTGTCATCGAGAGGTATCCCGGAGGATTCTGGAGGCAACAGGGGATCCTCCGCCAGGTAGTAGAGGTGCACAGACTCTGAGGTAACCACAGCTTTGGAGCATCCTTGGACATGCACACCGGTTAAAGAGAGAGAAGCAACTGATGCTGGGTGCAGGAAGTTCTCCTGTGTGGAGTCTGGATGGGCAGAAGTCTCTTCGGGCAGGAGAACTGGTGCACTACCCACGCACATTACCCATTGGGGTTTCTCCGGGATACAGGGAGATGAAGCTTCAGTAGGGACTTCAAGGTTGGGGTCAGGAGGTCTCAGGGAGGACAGACCCTGGCGTGACGGCTTGCCTCTAAGTCTAGCACGTCTGGACTGCCTCTTGAGGTTGAGAGAAGTATTCCGGAAAGCGTAGTCACCCTGTGAGGATTCTGGGTGGGCAGTAGTCTCATTGGGCTGGAGGACTATTGCGCTACCCACACACATTACCCATTGGGGCTGCTCTGGGATATTGGGAAGTGAAGCTTCAGCAGGAGCCTCCGGGTTAGGATCATCGAAGACCATTAGAAAGGCCACCAGGAAGGCCATTAGGTCCCGGAGGATCGGATCCTGTGTTTCATATAGGGGGTTGATCCATTCCAAGGCATCACCCGCCAGGTAAGACATCATAAAGGCCACTTTAGCCCAATCGGAAGGAAAATAGAGAGGGTAGGCCTTAAAGTGTAGCATGCATTGCTCCACAAATGCACGACACTGTCTTGGATCCCCATAGTAACGTGGCGGATCCGCAGGAACGAGAGCTGATAGATCCATCTGGACGGTGCGTAATTTCGCCTGGAACTCAGCTAAGAGAAAAAAAAAATTTATTTATTTATTTTAATGCATATATTCGCTGGAAAACTTCTCAGAGGGCGAAGGCCGTGGGGCTCAACGGGAACCATGGCCTGAGCATGCTGTTATGCACACGCCCGGGCTAAGCGGCGTGTGCGTGTGATTGGTAGTGATTCCACTGGACCGTGCCGGAGAGTGAATGCCTGGAGGGGCGTAACTAGGTATTCACCCGATCCGACCAGGGTCGCACGACGGCATACGACGCCAGTGCACCAAGGAGGAACCGAGCAGAGGGACCAGGTGCTACTCCAGGACAGACCCCGGACACGGCTGTTGACCCACACAGGGGAATACAGGAACAGACTGGTAGGCTGGCACACAGACTGGTGGGTATAGGCAGGCACGACTGGTATGCAGGCAGGCGGGTAAGCAGGCAGGGGGGTACAGGCAAGCACAGCTAGAGTGCAGACAGGGAGGCACTAGCAGGTAGGAACACAGGCGGGATAGGGCCCAGTACACACTGGGACTCAGGAACATTACAGGCAGAGGGGTACAGGCAGGGCAGGACAGGACTGCCGGAGCAGCGGGCAGAAGCAGGGCAGGACAGGACTGCCGGAGCAGCGGGCAGAAGCAGGGCAGGACAGGACTGCCGGAGCAGCGGGCAGAAGCAGGGCAGGACAGGACTGCCGGAGCAGCGGGCAGAAGCAGGGCAGGACAGGACTGCCGGAGCAGCGGGCAGAAGCAGGGCAGGACAGGACTGCCGGAGCAGCGGGCAGAAGCAGGGCAGGACAGGACTCTGTACACACGGAACAGACAGGAAGGGAAAGACAGAGCCAGACACCCACAGGGTACTTGCAGTGAAGTAGCGAGTGGACCACAAACTCACAAACGGGAGTACAGAGACAACAGGCAGGAGTTAGGTACAAGTTCAGACTCTGCAGAAAAAGGAAGGGAACGGACATAGAGGAAAAACAGGTAAAGGATAGGAGAGAGTTCAGACTGGAACTGAGTGTACGGAGGGGACCGACACTGCAGCGGGATACAGGAGCGGGTCTGGGAATACTGCCCCCAGAGAGGCAGGACGAACAGGCAAGGAGCGTGTTCAGACAGGACAGACAAAATACAGGAGCGGGTCTAGGTAATCGGCCCCTAGAAGGCGGGAGGAACAGGCTAGGAGCGTGTTCAGACAGGACAGACAAAATACAGGAGCGGGTCTAGGTAATCGGCCCCTAGAAGGCGGGAGGAACAGGCTAGGAGCGTGTTCAGACAGGACAGACAAAATACAGGAGCGGGTCTAGGTAATCGGCCCCTAGAAGGCGGGAGGAACAGGCTAGGAGCGTGTTCAGACAGGACGGACAAGATACACAGAAAGGACTCAGTTCAGACACGGGAACTAATACCGAAAAGCAGGAGACATACAGGACTAGTTCAGACACGGGAACTAACACCGCAAAGCAGGAGACATACAGGACACAGTTCAGACACGGGAGCTGATACCGCAAAGCAGGAGACATACAGGACTTAGTTCAGACACGGGAACTAATACCGCAAAGCAGGAGACATACAGGACACAGTTCAGACAGGCCTGGAAATACAGCCTCCAGGAAAGGCAGACAAGGAACAAAGACGGGACCTGGCACCTTCAGAGTGAAAGCACACACTGAAGGAAAACACTTATGCTCAGGCAGGGATAGAAGGGAGCTGCTGAGCTATATACCAAGTGTAAGACAGCAATAGGCTGAGGACGCACAAGGGGCGTGACCCACAGCAGGTACAAAGAGCAGGAAGTGATCGGGCGCCGCCCTTAAGCAGCAGAGACAGACACAAACAGACAGCATGGAGGGAAGCCAGAGAGACATTCTGGACAGGAGATCAAGTGCGCGCTCCTGCACAGTGGGAGATGGACCACTATGCAAGGACGCCGCCAGGTATGTTACAATACGGTTGATTTGTCTATAGTCGACGCACATTCTCATGGTGCCGTCTTTCTTTTTGACCAGAACCAAGGGGGCTGCCCAGGGGCTACAGCTGTCTCTAATAACCCCAGCTTCTTTCATCTCTCTTAGCATGCCCCTTGCGTTCTGATAATGTGCAGGGGGTACAGGTCTGTGCCTCTCTTTTATCGGTGGGTGGCTCCCTGTGGGGATGTGGTGTTCTATCCCCTTTACTCTGTCGAAGTCTAGCGGGTGCTTACTAAAGACTCTCTCGTACTCCTGTACCACCCGGTAGACTCCTTGTTTTTGGTGCAGGGGAGTGGAGTCAGCACCCACGTGGAGTTTCTGGCACCAGTCCTCCTTTTGTTTCTGGGAGCCATTACCCTCCGCCTGAGGAGATGGAGGCAAGGGTTCCACGGCCCTGATAGCTTTGTGTTCGACCACAAACAGCTTGGCGAGTGTAGCGTACCTGGGTAAGTGTACCTCCCTCTCCCCAATGTTGAGAATGCGGACGGGCACCCTCCCATGACGGACATCAACCACCCCCCGGGCTGTCAAAATGGTGGGCCTGCTGTCTGAGTACACGGGTTCTACCATGGCTTGGTAGTCTCTACCTCTCAACCCGATTGCAGTCCGACACCAGATCATCATTTCACTTTTGGGAGGCATGGAAATGGGGAATGGGTCACTCAGTCTTACGCTACCGATCTCACCACCAGACAGTTCTACCTGCTGCCGTCTCATCAGGGCTTTTATCTCCTTGTTGAGGACTCTCTGTTGGCTGGAACTAGCATTCACCGCCACCTGTTGTAAGATTACAATTACCTCTGAAAGACAATTTTCAATTACATTAGTACCCACAGTTATTTTAGGGTGACTTTCACGACGGTCAATGTCCACAATAATCACTCCCTGTGCCGGTAGTTCAACTTTACCAATCTTAATGGTCATCTCCTTGAACCCCATCTGCGGCACGGGTAAGCCATTACTGGCGATGATGCTCAAGTTACCGTCTGGATACCGTGTGATATCAGCATCAGTCCAATACTGCTTAAAAAGTACATAAGGGATAGTGGTTACTTGTGACCCAGTATCCAGCAAGGCGCTCATGGGGATACCGTCCAGCACCAAGGGTAAAACCGGGCGCCCCCCAACGTACTTATTACGCCAATTGTAAGGGCCTGGTGATCTTATGCCTGGGGGTTGGCCCTCTGCCCCAGGTTGGACCCGTTTAAATTACAGTACCTGGAAATGTGTCCGGGCTGGTTGCATCGACAGCAAATGGGCTGTCCATCCTCTGCGTAGCGGTCTGTGGGCCTCCCTCGGAACGACGGGATCCTCCTCTGTCGACGCCATGGGACATCCTCCGGACTTGAAGCCAGCTCGATGGGTTTTGACGGGTCCACTTGCAACGCCTGGACGGTCCTGGTCAACGCCGCGACGCTCCTGGTCAGCTCCTGGACTTGTTGGTGCAGATCTTTCGACGGGGCTTGGTTCAGGGCCTGTGCATCAGCCTCCACGGAGTCCATAGAGGAGGGCGCCGCCTCCTGGTGGTAAGTGATAGCAGGGCGCCGGGGGTTTATAGCGCCACTGGTTGCAGATTCACGGAGCACCCTTATGGCCCTGTCCTTAAATTGGGCAAAGGTAAGGTCGAGGTTCTGAAAGAACATGAGGCGCAGTTGGGCCCTGTGGGCGCTAGACAGCAGACCTTCTATGAATTGTTCTGTTAGCAGCTTATCCGTTTCCTGCACACTGCCAGGGTCAGTTTGTTGAATAGCCCTCAAGGCTTCCTGCAGATTTAGGGCATAGTCTCTGATGCTGTCCTGTGCCCGCTGCTTACATCCATAGAACCTCATTTTAATCTCAGCGGAGGTACGTGTGTCAAAGGTACCCCGCAGCCGGGCCAGAATACCCTTCACAGTCCTTTTCTCCTCAGTGGGCCATGATTTTACCTCCCGCTGGGCTGCGCCAGTTAACTGCCCTGTTAATATGCTGACCTTCTGTTCCTCTGTCAGGGGGTAAACGTGGAACAAACTGTATAGCCTTTCCTTGAAGTCAGTTAGGGCATGGGGCTCCCCTGAGTATTTGGGCAGCCAGGCCGCTCCAGGGATGTAGGGCAAGGAAAAGGGCATCACCGCTGCTGCAGTTGCGTTGGTGGTAGTGGGCGCCTCTGTGTCCGTCATCTTCCTCCCCCGCTAGTTACGCGTGGCCTACCTTCCGACGATCCTCTTCTGTAGGCCGCGGCTCCGCTGCTGCTGCTATGGACGAGGACCTGGCGTCGCGTCCTGATGACGTCAGCGTCGCTCTCTCTCCCTTCCAGGACCTTGCGCAGCGTTGGTGCGTGAGGCGGAGCTTCGGATCTCGCGCGGTTTTGACGTCCACGCCCCTCTTCTTCCCGCGCGGCGTCCTGAAGATGGCGTCCGATGGCGGGAAGCAGCTGCGGATGGCGGGAAGGCGGCAGAAGACGGCGGGAAATGGTCCAAGATGGCGTCCGATGGCGGGAATCGGCTCCGGATGGCGGGAAAAGACTCCGGACGGCGGGAAACTTTGCCACAGGTAAGTTACAAAAGTCTTTTTCAGGCACGCAGTACCCGGTGGTTGCGGGCACGAAATCCTGCCGACTACGCCAAAGCTGACTCGCCCCCTGGGCCGTGCGGCACTCGGATCCGGGCAATAGGGAGACGATGGGGGTAGTAGTGGCGACCCGGTTCCGTCGCTCAGGGTGGTCAGGCCAATGGTAGTCTGCTATGTTCTGCTGATAATGTCCGACTACGCCACCCATGGATTGCGGTTATTAGGAACCGCCGCTGCATGCAGACCGCTGGGGCTGATGAGGTGTGCAGCTAGGGTAGTGTGACTCTCCACGGGAAGAGTGCGGCCCCAGGGCAGTATAATGGATGTTGGGAGTGATGGTAGTGGGAGTCCCAGTGCTGATAGTGCTGGAGGAGCAAGGAGCACACAGACAACAGGTTGCAGTCTAGGGTCTTTACTAAACAGGTAAACTGACCCACAAACAGTCCCGGCTAGGAGGGGACCTGGATGTCTGAGAGCAACGGGGAAATTGGCCCTGGTCAGGGTGAGGGTGTAGGCCTACCGTGCTTTCTGCGCTCCTTCTGGCTATCTCCTCCTGATAGGGTAACAGCCCACGTTTCCGAGCTTTCCATGTTTTCTCGCCTGTATGGCCTGCGACGTGGGTTCCTTTCTGCTCCCAGCCTTGTATGGCTTTACTGGTCCCTTCTGTTGTGGCAGGGCCTCCAGGCTTCTTAGGCCAAGGAATATACAGTCCCTTGCGGACTGGTTCTCTGCTGGGGGATGTGGAATCCTTCCAGCCTCAGACACCAAACTCTGGTAGATTAAGTCTGTTATCTGCCAAGACAGGCTCTCTTCGCCTCTTGTCTCTGGCTTGTGGCTCTCCTCCTGCCACACTTCCTCTTAGGTGCAGTGCAACTGTCTGTCCCTGCTCTGCTGAGACACGTCTCAGTCCTGAGACAGGTCATCTGGGTTCTCTCTAACCCTGCCCTCAGCACCAGCTTTTATAGGGGCAGCCTGCTCCCCCTACTGGCCTGAGACAGGAGGCATTGCATGCTAATGTTCCCCTGACTAGAGAACCTCCCCCCTGCTCTCAGACACAGCTTTAATTACACTTGTGGCATCCAGGCCAGGGTGACACACATGTACACTTACACTACACACGTGGTCAAAACTGTTGGTACCCCTCGTTTAATGAAAGAAAAACCCACAATGGTCACAGAAATAACTTGAATCTGACAAAAGTAATAATAAATTAAAAATCTATGAAAATGAACAAATGAAAGTCAGACATTGCTTTTCTGCTTCCACAGAATAAAAAAAAAAAAAATAAACTGATAAAACAGGCCTGGACAGAAATGATGGTTCTTCTTAACTTTATATTTTGCTGAACAACCTTTTGAGGCAATCACTGCAATCAAACGATTCCTGTAACTGTCAATGAGACTTCTGCACCTCTCCACAGGTATTTTGGCCACTCCTCATGAGCAAACTGCTCCAGTTGTCTCATGGTTGAAGGTTGCCTTTTCCAGACGGCATGTTTCAGCTCTTTCCAAAGATGCTCAATAGGATTTAGGTCAGGGCTCATAGAAGGTCACTTCAGAATAGTCCAATGTTTTCCTCTTAGCCATTGTTGGGTGTTTTTAGCTGTGTGTTTTGGGTCATAATACTGTTGCAAGACCCATGACCTGCGACTGAGACCACGCTTTCTGACACTGGGCAGCACATTTCTCTCTAGAATCCCTTGATAGTCTTGAGATTTCATTGTACCCTGCACAGATTCAAGACACCCTGTGCCAGATGCGGCAGACCAGCCCCAAAACATAAAAGAGACTCCTCCGTGTTTCACAGTAGGGACAGTGTTCTTATCTTGATATGCTTCATTTTTCCATCTGTGAACATAGATCTGATGTGCCTTGCCAAAAACTTCCATTTTTGTCTCATCTGTCCATAGGGCATTCTCCTAAAAGCTTTGTGACTTGTGAACATGTAGTTTGGCAAATTCCAGTCTGGCTTTTTTATGATTTTTTTTCAACAATGGTGTACTCCTTGGTCGTCTCCCATGAAGTCCACTTTAGATCAAACAACGACGGATGGTGCGATCTGACACTGATGTTCCTTGAGCTTGAAGTTTACCTTTAATCTCTTTAGAAGTTTTCCTGGGCTCTTTTGTTACCATTCATATTATTCGTCTCTTTGATTTGTTATCAATTTTCCTCCTGCGGCCACGTCCAGGGAGGTTGGCTACAGTCCCATGGATGTTAAATTTCTGAATAATATGTGCAACTGTAGTTACAGGAACATCAAGCTGCTTGGAGATGGTCTTATAACCTTTACCTTTAACATGCTTGTCTATAATTTTCTTTCTAATCTCCTGAGACAACTCTTTCCTTTGCTTCCTTTGGTCCATGTTGAGTGTGGTACACACCATGTCACCAAACAGCACAGTGAGTATCTGTAGCCCTATATACAGGCCCACTGACTGATTACAAGATTGTCGACACCTGTGATGCTAATTAGTGGACACAACTTGATTTAACATGTCCCTTTTGTCACATTATTTTCAGGGGTACCATCATTTCTGTCCAGGCCTATTTCAAGAGTTTAATTTTTTTTTAAATTCTGTGGAAGCAGGGTTGAAAAGCAATGTCTGTCTTTCATTTGTTCATTTTCATCGATTTTTAATTTATTATTACTTTTGTCAGATTCAAGTTTTTTCTGTGACCATTGTGGGTTTTTCTTTCATTAAACGAGGGGTACCAACAATTTTGACCACGTGTGTATATAGTATATACAGAGCTCCTGTGTATGTCACTGGTGATCACTGTATTACCTATACACTATATACAGAGCTCCTGTCTATAATGTCACTGGTGATCACTGTGTTACCTGTACACTGACACTATATACAGAGCTCCTGTGTATAATGTTGCTGGTGGTAATAACAGTGTTGTTAGTATTGTGGTTTTGTATTCATGATCAGTATTGTAGTATTTGGTCACCTTGGGGTGGTAATATATGGTCTGGTCATAGTTTGGCCATATTTGTTCCTTGTATGTGGTATTATTCGGTCACTATGTAGTGGTAATATGTGATCTAGTCAAGGTGTGGCGATATTTGTCCCTTTTGTATGTGGTATTATTGGTGTTGATATAGTGGACTGTGTTGTGTATGGCGGTCATTTTATTCTCGCTGATCTTAACTAGGAAAAGATTTTTTTCCATTAGGCCACAGCCCCACCATCAGTATTTGGTCAGTATTTTTCTCAGGAGTGGCTGCCGAAACCAGGAATGGTTGATTAATGCAGAATTGGTGACTTGTTTCTATTATACCTTTTCTCTGATTGTTCATCACCTGTTTTGGCTCCCACTCCTGAGAAAAAATACTGACTGGACACTGACCGAATACTGATAGTAGGGCCGTGGCCTTAGCGATTAAATACTTGGACAAGAGCGGCAGAGATGCACTTACAGGGGTTCTCCGGTGAAAACAAGTAATCACCTCTCCACAGGATCAGTGATAATATTGATTGGTGGGGGTCTGACTGCTTGCACACACCGGCAGAATGTGGAGCTTTTCTCCCCATTAGACTGGAGCGGCATGTGAGATGCGACCACTGATCCATTCATTCTCTCAGTGGCTGTGAGCGCTGCTCTTTTTTGCAAGTCTCTAAGAGAATGAATAGAGCTGCGGTCAGACGTCCCACCTGCCGCAGCATTTTAAAATAGGGATAAGTGTTCTGTCAGGGATAAAACTTCCCCATTCTTCCGATAGGTGCGTTTTCCAATGTTCGGACACAAATGCTCAATAAGTGATCACCTATCCTGTAGAGCCCATGGATCGGTGATAACTTGTTTTAACTAGTGTTGAGCGAGTATGTTCTGTCCGAGTATGCTCGGCCCGAGCTTCGAGTATTTACAGCTGCTCGGTGATATGGTTGAATCGCTCCCGTGTGCATGATTTGCAACTGTTTGACAGCTTTAACCCCTTAACGACATGTCACGTATTAGTACGCGCATGTCGTTATCCTCCGGTTCAGTGAGGGCTCCGGCGCTGAGCCCGCACTGAACCAAGCACATGTCAGCTGATTATTACAGCTGACATGTGCCCGCAACAGGCGCGGGTGGAATCGTGATCCACCAGCGGCTGTTAACATATTAAATGCCGCTGTCAATCTCTGACAGCGGCATTTAATGCGCGCTTCCTGGAAGCGCGTCACTTACCCCTCCCATCGGCAACCCCGTCACATGATCGTGGGTCGCCGATGGGTGGTCATGACAACCCTGGGTCTGCAGCAGACACCAGTGGTTGTAATGATCCTGTCGCTGTGAGCGCCACCTAGTGGTCGGCGCTCATAGCACAGGACCATTTCTGCTGCATACAGGGGATCTGATCGTCCCCTGTATGTAGCAGAGGCGATCGGACAGTTGCTGCTTCTAGTCTCCTATGGAAACTACAGAAGCAAGCAAAAAGTGAAAAAAAAAGTTTTAAAAAATATGAAAAAAAATAAAAAAATATAAAAGTTTAAATCACCCCCCTTTCGCCTCATTCAAAATAAAATCATAAAAAAAAACCCTACATACACATATTTGGTATCGCCGCATTTAGAATTGCCCTATCTATCAATATAAAAAAAGAATTAATGCGATCGGTAAATGGCGTAATGAGAAAAAAATTCTAAACGACAGAATTACGTTTTTTGGTCGCCGTAAAATTGCAATAAAATGCAATAACGGGCGATCAAAACATCGGATCTACCCCAAAATAGCATCTATAAAAACTTCAGCTCGGTTCACAAAAAATAAGCCCTCACCCTGTCCCAGATCCCGAAAAATGGAGACGCTACGGGTCTCGGAAAATGGCACCATTTTTTTTTTTTACCAAACTTTGGAATTTTTTTTCATCACTTAAATAAAAAAGAACCTATACATGTTTGGTGTCTTTGAACTCTTAATGACCTGGAGAATAATAATGGCAGGTCAGTTTTAGCATTCAGTGAACGTGGTAAAAAAAAATTAAAAAAAACCTCAGTGGTATTGCACTTTTTTTGGAATTTCACGGCGCTTGGAATTTTTTTCCCGTTTTCCCGTACACGGCATGGTAAAACTAGTAATGGCGTTGAAAAGTACAACTCGTCCCGCAAAAAATAAGCCCTAACATGGCCATATTGACCAAAAAATAAAAACGCTATGGCTCTGGGAACAAGTGGAGCAAAAAGCGAAAATGCAAAAACGGAAAATGCTCCGCGGCTTAAGGGGTTAATACATGTGAGGAATGTCTATTTCTTACACATTCGGAAAATTATTTGCTAACTAATAGTGATCACCAAAATGATGGCTCTTTAGACAGTGGTGTTTTTCCACTATTTTATGGTGTTTTATATGTTTGTTAGTTTGTTACTACATGTATATGTGTCAGGAAACATTTGTATTTAATAAATTGATATATTGTCATAGATTGATATTGCTATTGATCACTATTTATTTATTTTTTTCTTTATCATTTTGGTGATCACTATTAGTTAGCATCTCCTCTTTCCCAAAAATAATTTTCCACTTGTTAGTTCATGAGATGCTGCAGGTAGATCCCGTTTATTAGATGGTGCCCTCCTCATTTATGGTGGTTATTTCTTACACATTCCTCACATGTATTAAAACCGTCAAACAGTCGCAAATCATGCACACGGGAGCGATTCAACCATATCACCGAGCAGCTATAAATACTCGGAGCTCGGCCCGAGCATACTCGCCGAAAGGGTTAACAGAACATACTCGCTCAACACTAGTTTTAACCAAAGAAGCCCTTTAATGCAAACATGTCCATCCCAGTTAGAGTGTCGCCCAGTAGATGTGCAGGAGCCGCCAGTCAATGCTCCACTATAACAGCGAGAGCGGATAACAGATATTTGCATCTTGCTGTAGGTGGGCCCCTAGAGTTAATTTCCCCTGTGGGCCCCAGACACCGCAGTCCGACCCTGGTCATCAATATCAGATCAGTGAGGTTCCAACACACGGCCCCCTCACCAATAAGACAGCAGCTGGAAATACTCAGCGTAGAGAGCCCAAACAGCACAGCGCTGTACACTGTGTAGTGGCCGATCTTGGTACTGCAGCTCCTATTGAAATGATTGTGATCTGAGCTGTAGTACCTGAAACCAGCCATTGCACAGTGTGCGGAGCTGTGCTATTCCAGCTCTTAACACTGTGTACATCATCTTGCAGAAGTAGCTGATGTCTGGGGATTTCAGGTGTCAGACCCCCACTAATCACTGTATGAGTTCTGCTCTACTCCTTTATTAAAGGGGTGGTCTTGTGTTCCTCTCATCAGAAGCTGAAGATTTACAGTTCTGGCCGGTGGCTTGGCTGAGCCGCTTGTCTGAATTGTGCCCTCTTGCATTCTGCGGGCAGAGGCGGCTTTGCCTCTGCAGAATGGGACAGGCACAGGGGCACTGAAGTCCACCAGTCTGCAAGTGAGCGCTTCTTGCCAAGGAGACCAGCCACTTCTCAGGTGGTCAGTAACCATAGCAATGAGCTGTACACTGCAGAATTAAAAATCTTTTCCTTCTTGAGAACAGAGAAGATTTTGAATAAGAAGGAAATTGCAAAGTTTCTTGTTTTTACAAGCTCTTTGCAATCTTAGCCTTTTAATACATTCATTTTATTTAGTTATATATTTATTTTACTCTCTTATATAGCGCCGTTAGATTTCGTAGCACCTTACAGACATTATCATCACTGTCCCCATTGGGGCTCACAATATGAATTCCCTATCAGTATGTCTTTGGAGTGTGGGAGGAAACCGGAGAACCCGGAGGAAACCCATACAAACACGGGGAGAACATACAAACTCCTTGCAGATGTTGTCCTTGCTATTATATGAACCCAGCCCCACAGCGTTAATCATTGACCCACCATGTTGCCCACATTCCTCGGCTTTTTTAAGATTTTCTGCAATGAATAAGAACACTGAAGAAAATCTAGATTGATCAACATTTCCTATCACAAATGCAGTTGCTGCAAAACTTGTCCATAGTCCTGTTCCCAGCTGAAAATTGGATACAATTGTATCTTGTGTAGACAATGCTCTGTGAGCTAAATAGCCGGGATCCACTGCTACAAGGCAGGAAACAGACAGATTCTGCTGATGGGTTCTGCTCCCAGAGCATTATTCAGCCTGGACATCTCAGCTCAGAGCAAAACCAGCTATAAGGCTGTGTGCACACCTAGCAGATTTGATGCAGATTTACATGCGTTTTTTCTGCCAGAGAGAAGCGTTTTCACATGCGTTTTTTCAAGCACTTTTCCAAGCAATTTTGAGCATCACTTGGAAAAGTGCTTGACAAGTTGATCACACAATATAAATCCATGCAACCGACATGGATCTATAATGTGTGAACAACTTAGATGCTTTAAATGCAGCATCTATAGTAAAAAAAAGAAAACGTTAATAAATAAAAAAAAACAACGGTATATTTACCTCTCCGGCGGCCCCCGGTCTGCTCTCCGGTCTGCTCCCGGCCGCGTCTTCTCTCTTCAGCGTCCTGCAGTGTACGGTCAGGACCTGCGGTGACGTCATTTAGTCAGCTGATGGTCACGCGACCATCACCTGATGCCGACGTCAGCTGTCATGCAACCATCACCTGACTAAATGACGTCACCGCAGGTCCTGACAGTACAGACAGCAGACCGGAGGAGACCGGAGAGCAGAGCGGGGGCCGCCGGAGAGGTGAATATACAGGTTTTGTTTGTTTTTAACTTTTTTATTTCTTTTTTTCACCGCGTGGTAGCCGGGATGAAGTGGAGTTGTAGTCTCGTCTTCCTCCCAGATACCACACGCATCGCGAATAAGCTTCAGCGTAATCGCAGTAGAAATGGTCATGCTGCGTTTTGCAAAGTAATGCGAATTCGGCGCGCAAATTAGCGCATCATGTGCACAGCACATCCGAATTCACATGGCTTTGCATGGCAGACTGTTCTACAAACGTTTTCGCGGCCGTAAAAATGCCGCAAAAATGCTACAAAAACGCTGCGTGGGCACATGGCCTAAGGCTGTGTGCCCACAATGCGTTTTTTAAGCGTTTCGGCATGGCAAAAACGCTGCAGAAACGCTTAAAAACGCATGTTAGAAGGTCTGCCATGTTCCCCAATGATAGTCCGCATGTGCTGTGCACATGCTGCGGAAATTTCCACTGCGGATTATCATTGCGGAAAAAAACGCAGCACTACCAATTATTTCGCGTAAGCGCTGCTTTTTCACCGCCATTGACTTGCATTGGAACAAATGGATTCCGCTTCACTAGATAAGCACATGCGGAATACATGCGTTCAATGTGCGGATGGTACCCGCGTGTGGAGGATGGGAGACTCTCCTCCGGACCCGGGTACCATAGAACCTGTCAAAAAAAAGAATAAAATATAAAATAAATGTTATATTTACCTTCTGACGGCCCCCGCTGCGCTCGTCCTCCCATGCCGGCAGCTCGCGATGGACTGAAGGACCTGCGCTGACGTCATAGTCATGTGACAGCAGGTCCTTCAGTGTACCGCGATCTGCCGGCAGCCAGGACGGAGCGAAGCAAGACTGCGGGGGCCATCGGAAGTTAAGTATAGATTTATAGATGGTGGCCTGATTCTAACGCATCGGGTATTCTAGAATATGTATGCGGCAGACCGGGCGCAATCAGCAGAGCGGTGTTTAAATTTGGCGCCAAAATCGCTGATTGGTCGCGGCCAACAACCGCGACCAATCAGCAAAGCGGTGTTGAAATTTAGCGGCTATATCGCTGATTGGTCACGGCCGGCGGTCGCGACTAATCAGCAGGGCGGGGTTTAAATTTTGCGCCAATAATGCTGATTGGTCGCGGCCAGCGAACGTGACCAATCAGCAGAGCGGGGTTTAAATTTTGCGCCAATAATGCTGATTGGTTGCAGCCGCCGGTCGCGACCAATCAGCAAAGCGGTGTTTAAATTTGGCGCCAATAGTAGTGACTGGTCACGGCCACGACCATTCAGCAGAGTGGTGTTTAAATTTGGCGGCAATAATGCTGATTAGTCGCGGCCGGCAATTTGGCGCCAACAATACTGATTAGTCGCGGCCGGCAACCGCGACCAATCAGCAGAGCGGGGTTTAAATTTGGCGCCAAAATTGCTGATTGGTGGCGGCCGGCTGTCTCGACCAATCAGCAGAGCGGGCTTTAAATTTGGCGCCAATAATGCTGATTGGTCGCAATCGCCGCCCGCGACCAATCAGCAGAGCGGTGTTTAAATTTGGCGCCAATACTGCTGATTGGTCGCGGCCGGCAACCGCGACCAATCAGCATAGCGGGGTTTAAATTTGGCGCCAATACTGCTGATTGGTCGCGGACGGCGACCGCGACCAATCAGCAGAGCGGTGTTTAAATTTTGCGCCAATATTGCTGATTGGTCGTGGACGGCGACCGCGACTAATCAGCAGAGCGGTGTTTAAATTTGGCGCCAATACTGCTGATTGATCTCGGCCAGCGACCGCGATCAATCAGCAGAGCGGTGTTTAAATTTGGCGCCAGTAATGCTGATTAGTCGCGGCCGGCATCCGCGACCAACTAGCGGAGCGGGTTTAAATTTGGCGCCAAAATCGCTGATTGGTCGCGTCTGGCGTCCGCGACCAATCAGCACAGCAGTGTTTAAATGTGGCGGCAAGATCGGTGATTGGTCGCGGCCGCTATTTAAATGTGGCGCCCAAATCGGTGATTGGTCACGGGCAGCGGCCGCGACCAATCAGCAGAGCGGTGTTTAACTTTAGCGCCAAGATCACTGATTGGTCGCGTGTGGAGAGCGAGACCAATCAGTGAATCGTATTGGTGAGGACCGGGGAGCGGAATCGTATTAGTGAGGACCGGGGAGCGCCGCTGCCTGTGCGGCTACTTCCGCTGCGAGAAGCCGGGAGATGAGCGACTGCTCGCAGCAGAAGTATCCGGACCCGCAGCGCCGCTCCCCGGTCCTCCCTTGACACCCTAGCCGCTGATGTCCCCACAGTATCCGCATGGTGTTACAAAGGTCCGGACATTTGTGTTAAAAATCGGTGATTGGTCGCTGGCGCTGCCCGCGACCAATCACCGATTTGGGCGCCAAATTTAAATATCGACCGCGACCAACTAGCGGAGCGGGTTTAAATTTGGCGCCAAAATCGCTGATTGGTCGCGTCTGGCGTCCGCGACCAATCAGCACAGCAGTGTTTAAATGTGGCGCCAAGATCGGTGATTGGTCGCGGCCGATATTTAAATTTGGCGCCCAAATCGGTGATTGGTCGCGGGCAGTGTCCGCGACCAATCAGCACAGTAGTGTTTAACTTTTGCGGCAAGATCAGTGATTGGTCGCGGGCCAAGACCGCGACCAATCACCGATTTGTGCGGCACATTTAAATAGCGGCTGCGACCAATTGGATGTCAGCGCCGCTCCCCGGTCCTCCCTTCACACCCTAGCCGCTGATGTCCCCACAGTATCCGCATGATGTTACAAAGGTCCGGACAATTGTGTTAAAAATCGCTGATTGGTCGCCGACGCTGGGCGCGACCAATCACCGATTTTGGCGCCACATTTAAATAGCGTCGGCGACCAATCAGCGATTTTTAACACAAATGTCCGGACCTTTGTAACACCATGCAGATACTGTGGGGACATCAGCGGCTAGGGTGTGAAGGGAGGACCGGGGAGCGGCGCTGACATCCATGCGGCTAGGGTGTGAAGGGAGGACCGGGGAGCGGCGCTGACATCCATGCGGCTAGGGTGTGAAGGGAGGACCGTTGAGCGGTGCTGACATCCAATTGGTCGCGGCCGCTATTTAAATGTGCCGCACAAATCGGTGATTGGTCGCGGTCTTGGCCCGCGACCAATCACTGATCTTGCCGCAAAAGTTAAACACTACTGTACTGATTGGTCGCGGACGCTGCCCGCGACCAATCACCGATTTGGGCGCCAAATTTAAATATCGGCCGCGACCAATCACCGATCTTGGCTACACGATCTTGGCTCCCGGCTGCATCTCCGTCCTGCAGATGGGTCCGGCGGTCGATGTCCTTCTGCTGGTACCGGCCGGGAGATGAGCGCCTCGCGGCGCTCATCTCCCGGCTGCATCGCCGCTGAGCTCCGTCCCGCAGATGAGCCGCTAAGGCCGCCATCTTTTTTCAGAAATCCCGCGGCGCTGATTGGCCGCTGCCGGACCAATGAGCGACGCGGGATTTCCAGGACAGACGGACAAACAGACAGACAGACAGACGGGATAAGACAATTATACAGTAGATATTTTTATTTTTAACCAGTCTTTGGGGTCACACTATATAAATCCATGCCGTTTTCATGGATTTCTATAGTGTGACCAAATTGACAAGCACTTTCCAAGTGATGCTAAAATCACTTGTAAAGCGCTTGTCAACCCGCATGTGGAAATGCATGTGAAGAACGCTTCACTTCTGCATGTCCCTGGCAGGAAAAACGCATGTACAATCCGCATGTACAATCCGCATGTACAATCCGCATATACAATCCGCATGTACAATCCGCATGTACAATCCACATATACAATCCGCATATACAATCCGCATGTACAATCCGCATATACAATCCGCATGTACAATCCGCATGTACAATCCGCATGTACAATCCGCATGCACAATCCGCATGTACAATCCGCATATACAATCCGCATGTACAATCCGCATGTACAATCCGCATGTACAATCCGCATGCACAATCCGCATGTACAATCCGCATATACAATCCGCATGTACAATCCGCATGTACAATCCGCATGCGTTTTTTCTGCCAGGGAGATGCAGAAACGCTCAGGAAAAATCCGGAGCTTTTGTGCATCGTGGGCACATAGCCTAAATCTCTGCATTTGTCTGCTTACACATCTGTACATTTCTGAACACATTCAGCAAAAATTGCAGTACATTTGTTAAAATTGGGCATATAGCATACTATAGGTGCTTCTCACAAAATTAGAATATCATCAAAAAGTTAATTTATTTCAGTTCTTCAATACAAAAAGTAAAACTCATATTATATAGAGTCATTACAGACAGAGTGATCTATTTTAAGTGTTTATTTCTGTTAATGCTATTATCTCAGTAAATTAGAATACTTTATAACACCAGCTTGAAAAATGTTTTTAAAATCTGAAATGTTGTCCTACTGAAATGTATGTTCAGTAAATGCCCTCAATACTTGGCCAGGCTCCTTTTGCATCAATTACTGCATCAATGCGGCAATGTGGCATGGAGGCGATCAGCCTGTGACACTGCTGAGGTGTTATGGAAGCCCAGGTGGCTTTGATAGAAGCCTTCAGCTCGTCTGCATTGTTGGGTCTGGTGTCTCTCATCTTTCTCTTGACAATACCCCATAGATTCTCTATAATAGATTCTCTATGGGGTTAAGGTCAGGTGAGTTTGCTGCCAATCAAGCACAGTGATACTGTTGTGTAAACCAGGTATTGGTACTTTTGGCCGTGTGGACAGGTGCCAAGTCCTGCTGGAAAATGACATTTCCATCTCCATAAAGCTTGTCGGCAGAGGGAAGCATGAAGTGCTCTACAATGTCCTGGTAGACGGCTGCGCTGACTTTGGTCTTGATAAAACACAGTGGACCTACACCAGCAGATGACATGGCTCCCCAAACCATCACCGATTGTGGAAACTTCACACGAGACCTCAAGCAGCTTGGATTGTGGCCTCTCCACTCTTCCTCCAGACTCTGGGACCTTCATTTCCAAATTAAATGCAAAATTTACTTTCATCGGAAAACAACACCTTGGACCACTGAGCAACAGTCCAGGTGTTTTTCTCCTTGGCCCAGGTAAGATGCTTCTGGCGTTGTCTATTGGTGATGAGTGGCTCGACACAAGGAATGTGACACTTGTAGCCCATGTCTTGGATACGTCTGTGTGTGATGGCTCTTGAAGCAATGACTCCAGCAGCAGTCCACTCCTTGTGAATCTTCCCCAAATGTTTGAATGGCCTTTCCTTAACAATCTTTTCAAGGCTGCGGTTATCCCGGTTGCTTGTGCACCTCTTCCTACCACACTTTTTCTTTCCACTCAACTTTCCATAAATATGCTTGGATACAGCACTCTGTTAACAGCCAGCTTCTTTAGCAATGACCTTTTGTGGTTTACACTCCTTGTGGAGTGTGTCAATGACTGCCTTCTGGACATCTGTCAAGTCAGCAGTCTTCCCCATGATTGTGGAGCCTACTGAAACAGACAAAGGGACCTTTTTAAATGCGTAAGAAGCCTTTGCAGGTGATTTTTGTTAATTATTCTAATTTACTGAGATAATGACTTTGTGTTTTCATTGGCTGTAAGCCATCATTATCAACATTAACAGAAATAAACACTTGAAATAGATCACTCTGTAATGACTCTGTATAATATATGAGTTTCACTTTTTGGATTGAAGAACTGAAATAAATTAACTTTTTGATGATATTCTAATTTTGTGAGAAGCACCTGTATGTTTGATGCATCTCATTAGCTAAGCTCAACCTCTTCCTTGCTTCACCTCAATTTGAGCCATAAATTGTGATATTTCATTTTGGTGCATTTTATGACTCCTTTTTGTCACACTTTTCTCATAACTATTTTTTTTATAACTGAGGGAAAATAACAAAATCTTATTTGTTGTACTCAAGTTTTCACAGAAACATCTGATAAAGTGTTGACTTATTTTTCTGAGTTAAACTCTTCCTTTTGGCCCTCTATATATTTGAGTTTGACAGCCCTGATGTAGATGGATGATGATGTGGCAAGAAGGGGCAGAGGGGCAGAGCCTCCTGGCTCTCAGCTTCGCTCTCCACTGCTCACAGGAGACAGCAGTTACTTCACAAATGTAACTGATAGAAAAGATGTCACGTAAGAGGGGATCAGGGGAGCGATGTGCTGCAGGAAGAGGAGGATTAGGCAGGGAGCGCTGTGCTGCAGGAAGAGGAGGATTAGGCAGGGGAGTGATGTAAGGCAGGAGGGGGAGGCTTAGGCAGGGAAGCGATGTGCTGCAGGAAGAGGAGGATTAGGCAGGGAGCGCTGTGCTGCAGGAAGAGGAGGATTAGGCAGGGGAGTGATGTAATGCAGGAGGGGGAGGCTTAGGCAGGGAAGCGATGTGCTGCAGGAAGAGGTGGCTTATACAGGGAAGTGATGTAATGCAATAGGAGAGGATTAGGCAGGGAGCGATATGCTGCAGGAAGTGCAGGATTTGGCAGTGGGCGATGTGGTGCAAGAGGGGATTTGGCAGTGGGTGATGTGGTGCAGGAAGGGGGAGATTTAGAAAGGGCACAATGTGCTGCAAGGAGGGGAGGATTAGACGGGAGCAATGTGCCGCAAGAGGGGGAGGTTTAGACAGGGGAGTGATGTGCTGCAGGAGTGGGAGAATTAAGCGGTGAGAAACATGCTGCAGGACGGGGAGGGTTAGGCAGGGGAGCAATGTGCTGCAGGTGGAAGGAGAATCTGTGACTACAGCCCAGTGTTTAAGGTTTATTGGAGCCTGTCTTTTATATATTTTATTGTTTTTTTTTCTGACAAAACTGCATAACATCTGACATGAAGTCCGCTTAGCAGTCACTGTCCCTGTAGATTGTTACTGTCCAGGTTCACCGCGGTCTCTTTTTGTTTTTAGTGCCAATCTGACAGCAGTGAAGGTTCCGCTGATAATGGCGGTCGGGTTCCGAATAGAATGTTCATGTCTGTTCTCATTGTAGTAACATCACGGAATATGCTAATTTCTTCTGACCACACCCGATGACTGAATAAAGGCGCCTCACCCACTTGTCTATGTCATCACTTTGTGGTGTCACAATGATCTAAGGGGATAAAAAAACGCTCCTGGCAGCTTTACAGTCATTCGTCCCTTCGTGTTAAAGGAGCAGGATGATAGAGCCGCACCATGCCAGCCAGAAGAAAAGAAAGTGGAGCCCTTCAAAATGATGAAGCAAGAAAGCAGACTGTGGAAGGCCATCCAGGACCAAGAGCATCATGAGGGCCTGGTAACGTATACTACACAACTGTTCTGTATATGCTCATGCCATGTACACCTATGGTGGCCGATTCATCAAGGCTGGTGGATTTCTATACCAGCATTCATGAAGCGCCTATTGGAGGAACGTGCACCAAATTCATTAAAAAGACTAAACCTCTTAATGAACTTGACTCATCCTTAAAGGGGTTGTTCCCTTTCAATAAATGAATGTCCCTAGCTGCAGGTCATTTAATTAAAAAAAAGAGGTTCCACCATCTCAGTGCTGCAGCAGCTCAGTGCGCTCAGCTGGGCAGTCCGTCTGATTACAATTGTTGGCTGCGGCAGTATTGAGGTGATGTCAGTGCCATACACAATCCCAGGAATGGGTCAGGACAGCACAGTTTGATTCTTTATACCTGCAGCCAGGGTCATTCATTTATTGAAATATCCCCTTAAAGCTGACGTACTACACCTCAAGAAATGTACTCCAGTCAAAAGATGGAGTCAATTTCAGTCCTATTTTACACCACTTTTCCAGCCTAATTTGTAATAAGTTTTCAGGTAAAGCTAAGCCACAAGCGGTCCAGATAAGCTCTGTTCACTATTTAAGAAGTTAAAAGAGTGGGTGTAAAAAGGTCAGAGTATTCAAATGTAAGTTGCGCAGGAATTTACTGAGATTCAAACAGTTGTGCAACACATTTCCGGTGAAAACTGCTTGATGAAAAATGTTCCTTGAATAATATAACATTTCAGGTTAGTGGTAATAGATTTTGTTATGTTACGTTGATCCAGGGAACTAGTCTGACTGCCATATGTGGAGTCGGGAAGGAATTTTTCCCCTAAAATGGGGCAATTAGCATCTGCCTCGTGGGGTTTTTGCCTTCCTCTGGATCAACACATTAGCTTTTAGGTTGAACTTGATGGACTTGTGTCTTTCAACCTTAAAACTATGAAACTGTCCCTGTATTGAGGTTCAAGGGTGAAGCCCAGGGTTCATTTGGAACCATCAGAAATGGTGTGTTTTGCGCCCAGTCTGTTCAAGGAAGCCTGTTTGAGCCAACGGCCTCAGAAATATCCTAACATTTCAGAAAGTAGCAATAGTTAGGGTGGCTGAACCATTCTAGCCTTAAGTTTGCCCCTCCAGTCAGCATCTACTATGTAGATGCAATCAAGGCCATGTAATAAGTCTTTATCGCTGTACAGGGCTGTAAGAGTGAAGGCCAGAGTTCCTTTGGAACCTGTAGGATAGACTGGCTTTTGCCAAGTCTTTCCAAAGAAGCTTTTTTGAGCCATAGGCCTCAGACAGGTCCTAACAAGAAAGTGGCATTAGATAGGTTTTTCTTTAGTTAGGATTGATTCAACTACTCAAGCCTCAAGCGCACTCCTCCGGCCAGCAGCTACTCTGTAGATGCAACCCTGGGCCTATGGTAAGTATCTATCCCTGTACAGGGGTGTAATGGTAAAAACCTGGGTTCCCTTGGGATCTGCAGAATGGAGTAGCTTGCGCCAAGTCTGTCCGAGGAAGTCTGTTTGAGCCAACAGCCTTAAACAGATCCCAGTATTTAGGAAAAAAAAAAGCTTCAGTTAGAGTTGAATCAACCACTATAGCCTCAAGCTCGCTCCTCCGGCCAGCAGCTACTCTGTAGATGCAGCCCTGGGCCTATGGTAAGTATCTATCCATGTACAGGCGTGTAATGGTAAAGGCCAGGGTTCTCTTGGGATCTGCAGAATGGAGTAGCTTGCGCCAAGTCTGTCCGAGAAAGCCTTTTTGAGCTGATGGATTTAAACAAATTTCAACATTTAGGAAAAAAGCATTAATCTATTTCAGTTAGAGTTAATTCAATTACTCTAGCATAAAGATCCTAATTCACTTTGTCTAAAGGAAGTTAGTTGGCAAATTTTTATTGTGTGAGCAATGAGGTTATGGAACTCTCTACCACATGAACTTGAAATACTTAATTTTCTAAAAAAAATTCAAGGAGGGCATATGTGTGCCTTTCTTGAATAATATAAAATTGCAGGTTATCCGTACTAGATTTTGTTATGGGACGTTGATCCAGGGAACTAGTCTGATTGCCATATGTGGAGTCGGGAAGGAATTTTTCCTCTAATATGGGGCAATTAGCATCTGCCTCATGGGGTTTTTGCCTTCCTCTGGATCAACACATTAGCTTTTAGGTTGAACTTGATGGACTTGTGTCTTTCAACCTTTAAACTATGAAACTGTCCTTGTATTGAGGTTCAAGGGTGAAGCCCAGGGTTCATTTGGAAACATCAGAAATGGTGTGTTTTGCGCCCAGTCTGTCCAAGGAAGCCTGTTTGAGCTAACGGCCTCAGAAATATCCTAACATTTAAGAAAGTAGCAATAGTTAGGGTTGGCTGAACCATTCTAGCCTTAAGTTTGCCCCTCCAGTCAGTATCTACTATGTAGATGCAATCAAGGCCCTGCAATAAGTCTTTATCGCTGTACAGAGCTGAAAGAGTGAAGGCCAGAGTTCCTTTGGAACCTGTAGGATAGACTGGCTTTTGCCAAGTCTTTCCAAAGAAGCTTTTTTGAGCCATAGGCCTCAGACAGGTCCTAACAAGAAAGTGGCATTAGATAGGTTTTTCTTTAGTTAGGATTGATTCAACTACTCAAGCCCCAAGCGCACTCCTCCGGCCAGCAGCTACTCTGTAGATGCAACCCTGGGCCTATGGTAAGTATCTATCCCTGTACAGGGGTGTAATGGTAAAAAACAGAGTTCCCTTGGGATCTGCAGAATGGAGTAGCTTGCGCCAAGTCTGTCCGAGGAAGTCTGTTTGAGCCAAGAGCCTTAAACAGATCCCAGTATTTAGGAAAAAAAAGCTTTAGTTAGAGTTGAATCAACCACTATAGCCTCAAGCTCGCTCCTCCGGCCAGCAGCTACTCTGTAGATGCAGCCCTGGGCCTATGGTAAGTATCTATCCCTGTACAGGGGTGTAATGGTAAAGGCCAGGGTTCCCTTGGGATCTGCAGAATGGAGTAGCTTGCGCCAAGTCTGTCCGAGAAAGCCTTTTTGAGCTGATGGATTTAAACAAATTTCAACATTTAGGAAAAAAGCATTAATCTATTTCAGTTAGAGTTAATTCAATTACTCTAGCATAAAGATCCTAATTCACTTTGTCTAAAGGAAGTTAGTTGGCAAATTTTTATTGTGTGAGCAATGAGGTTATGAAACTCTCTACCACATGAAATTGAAATACTTAATTTTCTAAAAAAAATTCAAGGAGGGCATGTGTGTGCCTTTCTTGAATAATATAAAATTGCAGGTTATCCGTACTAGATTTTGTTATGGGACGTTGATCCAGGGAACTAGTCTGATTGCCATATGTGGAGTCGGGAAGGAATTTTTCCCCTAATATGGGGCAATTAGCATCTGCCTCATGGGGTTTTTGCCTTCCTCTGGATCAACACATTAGCTTTTAGGTTGAACTTGATGGACTTGTGTCTTTCAACCTTAAAACTATGAAACGGTCCCTGTATAGAGGTTCAAGGGTGAAGCCCAGGGTTCATTTGGAAACATCAGAAATGGTGTGTTTTGCGCCCAGTCTGTCCAAGGAAGCCTGTTTGAGCCAACGGCCTCAGAAATATCTTAACATTGAAGAAAGTAGCAATAGTTAGGGTTGGCTGAACCATTCTAGCCTTAAGTTTGCCCCTCCAGTCAGCATCTACTATGTAGATGCAATCAAGGCCCTGTAATAAGTCTTTATCGCTGTACAGGGCTGTAAGAGTGAAGGCCAGAGTTCCTTTGGAACCTGTAGGATAGACTGGCTTTTGCCAAGTCTTTCCAAAGAAGCTTTTTTGAGCCATAGGCCTCAGACAGGTCCTAACAAGAAAGTGGCATTAGATAGGTTTTCCTTTAGTTAGGATTGATTCAACTACTCAAGCCTCAAGCGCACTCCTCCGGCCAGCAGCTACTCTGTAGATGCAACCCTGGGCCTATGGTAAGTATCTATCCCTGTACAGGGGTGTAATGGTAAAAACCAGGGTTCCCTTGGGATCTGCAGAATGGAGTAGCTTGCGCCAAGTCTGTCCGAGGAAGTCTGTTTGAGCCAACAGCCTTAAACAGATCCCAGTATTTAGGAAAAAAAAAGCTTTAGTTAGAGTTGAATCAACCACTATAGCCTCAAGCTCGCTCCTCCGGCCAGCAGCTACTCTGTAGATGCAGCCCTGGGGGTGTGGTAAGTATCTATCCCTGTACAGGGGTGTAATGGTAAAGGCCAGGGTTCCCTTGGGATCTGCAGAATGGAGTAGCTTGCGCCAAGTCTGTCCGAGAAAGCCTTTTTGAGCTGATGGATTTAAACAAATTTCAACATTTAGGAAAAAAGCATTAATCTATTTCAGTTAGAGTTAATTCAATTACTCTAGCATAAAGATCCTAATTCACTTTGTCTAAAGGAAGTTAGTTGGCAAATTTTTATTGTGTGAGCAATGAGGTTATGAAACTCTCTACCACATGAAATTGAAATACTTAATTTTCTAAAAAAAATTCAAGGAGGGCATGTGTGTGCCTTTCTTAAATAATATAAAATTGCAGGTTATCCGTACTAGATTTTGTTATGGGACGTTGATCCAGGGAACTAGTCTGATTGCCATATGTGGAGTCGGGAAGGAATTTTTCCCCTAATATGGGGCAATTAGCATCTGCCTCATGGGGTTTTTGCCTTCCTCTGGATCAACACATTAGCTTTTAGGTTGAACTTGACAGACTTGTGTCTTTCAACCTTAAAACTATGAAACGGTCCCTGTATAGAGGTTCAAGGGTGAAGCCCAGGGTTCATTTGCAAACATCAGAAATGGTGTGTCTTGCGCCAAGTCTGTCCAAGGAAGCCTGTTTGAGCCAATGGCCTCAGAAATATCCTAACATTTAAGAAAGTAGCAATAGCTAGGGTTGGCTGAACCATTCTAACTTTAAGTTTGCCCCTCCAGTCAGCATCTACTATGTAGATGCAATCAAGGCCCCGTAATAAGTCTTTATCACTGTACATGGCTGTAAGAGTGAAGGCCAGAGTTCCTTTGGAACCTGTAGGATAGACTGGCTTTTGCCAAGTCTTTCCAAAGAAGCTTTTTTGAGCCATAGGCCTCAGACAGGTCCTAACAAGAAAGTGGCATTAGATAGGTTTTTCTTTAGTTAGGATTGATTCAACTACTCAAGCCTCAAGCGCACTCCTCCGGCCAGCAGCTACTCTGTAGATGCAACCCTGGGCCTATGGTAAGTATCTATCCCTGTACAGGTGTGTAATGGTAAAAACCAGGGTTCCCTTGGGATCTGCAGAATGGAGTAGCTTGCGCCAAGTCTGTCCGAGGAAGTCTGTTTGAGCCAACAGCCTTAAACAGATCCCAGTATTTAGGAAAAAAAAGCTTTAGTTAGAGTTGAATCAACCACTATAGCCTCAAGCTCGCTCCTCCGGCCAGCAGCTACTCTGTAGATGCAGCCCTGGGCCTATGGTAAGTATCTATCCCTGTACAGGGGTGTAATGGTAAAGGCCAGGGTTCCCTTGGGATCTGCAGAATGGAGTAGCTTGCGCCAAGTCTGTCTGAGAAAGCCTTTTTGAGCTGATGGATTTAAACAAATTTCAACATTTAGGAAAAAAGCATTAATCTATTTCAGTTAGAGTTAATTCAATTACTCTAGCATAAAGATCCTAATTCACTTTGTCTAAAGGAAGTTAGTTGGCAAATTTTTATTGTGTGAGCAATGAGGTTATGAAACTCTCTACCACATGAAATTGAAATACTTAATTTTCTAAAAAAAATTCAAGAAGGGCATGTGTGTGCCTTTCTTGAATAATATAAAATTGCAGGTTATCCGTACTAGATTTTGTTATGGGACGTTGATCCAGGGAACTAGTCTGATTGCCATATGTGGAGTCGGGAAGGAATTTTTCCCCTAATATGGGGCAATTAGCATCTGCCTCATGGGGTTTTTGCCTTCCTCTGGATCAACACATTAGCTTTTAGGTTGAACTTGATGGACTTGTGTCTTTCAACCTTAAAACTATGAAACGGTCCCTGTATAGAGGTTCAAGGGTGAAGCCCAGGGTTCATTTGGAAACATCAGAAATGGTGTGTTTTGCGCCAAGTCTGTCCAAGGAAGCCTGTTTGAGCCAACGGCCTCAGAAATATCCTAACATTTAAGAAAGTAGCAATAGTTAGGGTTGGCTGAACCATTCTAACCTTAAGTTTGCCCCTCCAGTCAGCATCTACTATGTAGATGCAATCAAGGCCCTGTAATAAGTCTTTATCACTGTACAGGGATGTAAGAGTGAAGGTCAGAGTTCCTTTGGAACCTGTAGGATAGACTGGCTTTTGCCAAGTTTTTCCAAAGAAGCTTTTTTGAGCCATAGGCCTCAGACAGGTCCTAACAAGAAAGTGTCATTAGATAGGTTTTTCTTTAGTTAGGATTGACTCAACTACTCAAGCCTCAAGCGCACTCCTCCGGCCAGCAGCTACTCTGTAGATGCAACCCTGGGCCTATGGTAAGTATCTATCCCTGTACAGGGGTGTAATGGTAAAAACCAGGGTTCCCTTGGGATCTGCAGAATGGAGTAGCTTGCGCCAAGTCTGTCCGAGGAAGTCTGTTTGAGCCAACAGCCTTAAACAGATCCCAGTATTTAGGAAAAAAAAGCTTTAGTTAGAGTTGAATCAACCACTATAGCCTCAAGCTCGCTCCTCCGGCCAGCAGCTACTCTGTAGATGCAACCCTGGGCCTATGGTAAGTATCTATCCCTGTACAGGGGTGTAATGGTAAAGGCCAGGGTTCCCTTGGGATCTGCAGAATGGAGTAGCTTGCGCCAAGTCTGTCCGAGAAAGCCTTTTTGAGCTGATGGATTTAAACAAATTTCAACATTTAGGAAAAAAGCATTAATCTATTTCAGTTAGAGTTAATTCAATTACTCTAGCATAAAGATCCTAATTCACTTTGTCTAAAGGAAGTTAGTTGGCAAATTTTTATTGTGTGAGCAATGAGGTTATGAAACTCTCTACCACATGAAATTGAAATACTTAATTTTCTAAAAAAAATTCAAGGAGGGCATGTGTGTGCCTTTATTAAATAATATAAAATTGCAGGTTATCCGTACTAGATTTTGTTATGGGACGTTGATCCAGGGAACTAGTCTGATTGCCATATGTGGAGTCGGGAAGGAATTTTTCCCCTAATATGGGGCAATTAGCATCTGCCTCATGGGGTTTTTGCCTTCCTCTGGATCAACACATTAGCTTTTAGGTTGAACTTGACAGACTTGTGTCTTTCAACCTTAAAACTATGAAACGGTCCCTGTATAGAGGTTCAAGGGTGAAGCCCAGGGTTCATTTGGAAACATCAGAAATGGTGTGTCTTGCGCCAAGTCTGTCCAAGGAAGCCTGTTTGAGCCAATGGCCTCAGAAATATCCTAACATTTAAGAAAGTAGCAATAGTTAGGGTTGGCTGAACCATTCTAACTTTAAGTTTGCCCCTCCAGTCAGCATCTACTATGTAGATGCAATCAAGGCCCTGTAATAAGTCTTTATCACTGTACATGGCTGTAAGAGTGAAGGCCAGAGTTCCTTTGGAACCTGTAGGATAGACTGGCTTTTGCCAAGTCTTTCCAAAGAAGCTTTTTTGAGCCATAGGCCTCAGACAGGTCCTAACAAGAAAGTGGCATTAGATAGGTTTTTCTTTAGTTAGGATTGATTCAACTACTCAAGCCTCAAGCGCACTCCTCCGGCCAGCAGCTACTCTGTAGATGCAACCCTGGGCCTATGGTAAGTATCTATCCCTGTACAGGTGTGTAATGGTAAAAACCAGGGTTCCCTTGGGATCTGCAGAATGGAGTAGCTTGCGCCAAGTCTGTCCGAGGAAGTCTGTTTGAGCCAACAGCCTTAAACAGATCCCAGTATTTAGGAAAAAAAAGCTTTAGTTAGAGTTGAATCAACCACTATAGCCTCAAGCTCGCTCCTCCGGCCAGCAGCTACTCTGTAGATGCAGCCCTGGGCCTATGGTAAGTATCTATCCCTGTACAGGGGTGTAATGGTAAAGGCCAGGGTTCCCTTGGGATCTGCAGAATGGAGTAGCTTGCGCCAAGTCTGTCCGAGAAAGCCTTTTTGAGCTGATGGATTTAAACAAATTTCAACATTTAGGAAAAAAGCATTAATCTATTTCAGTTAGAGTTAATTCAATTACTCTAGCATAAAGATCCTAATTCACTTTGTCTAAAGGAAGTTAGTTGGCAAATTTTTATTGTGTGAGCAATGAGGTTATGAAACTCTCTACCACATGAAATTGAAATACTTAATTTTCTAAAAAAAATTCAAGGAGGGCATGTGTGTGCCTTTCTTGAATAATATAAAATTGCAGGTTATCCGTACTAGATTTTGTTATGGGACGTTGATCCAGGGAACTAGTCTGATTGCCATATGTGGAGTCGGGAAGGAATTTTTCCCCTAATATGGGGCAATTAGCATCTGCCTCATGGGGTTTTTGCCTTCCTCTGGATCAACACATTAGCTTTTAGGTTGAACTTGATGGACTTGTGTCTTTCAACCTTAAAACTATGAAACGGTCCCTGTATAGAGGTTCAAGGGTGAAGCCCAGGGTTCATTTGGAAACATCAGAAATGGTGTGTTTTGCGCCAAGTCTGTCCAAGGAAGCCTGTTTGAGCCAACGGCCTCAGAAATATCCTAACATTTAAGAAAGTAGCAATAGTTAGGGTTGGCTGAACCATTCTAACCTTAAGTTTGCCCCTCCAGTCAGCATCTACTATGTAGATGCAATCAAGGCCCTGTAATAAGTCTTTATCACTGTACAGGGATGTAAGAGTGAAGGTCAGAGTTCCTTTGGAACCTGTAGGATAGACTGGCTTTTGCCAAGTTTTTCCAAAGAAGCTTTTTTGAGCCATAGGCCTCAGACAGGTCCTAACAAGAAAGTGTCATTAGATAGGTTTTTCTTTAGTTAGGATTGACTCAACTACTCAAGCCTCAAGCGCACTCCTCCGGCCAGCAGCTACTCTGTAGATGCAACCCTGGGCCTATGGTAAGTATCTATCCCTGTACAGGGGTGTAATGGTAAAAACCAGGGTTCCCTTGGGATCTGCAGAATGGAGTAGCTTGCGCCAAGTCTGTCCGAGGAAGTCTGTTTGAGCCAACAGCCTTAAACAGATCCCAGTATTTAGGAAAAAAAAGCTTTAGTTAGAGTTGAATCAACCACTATAGCCTCAAGCTCGCTCCTCCGGCCAGCAGCTACTCTGTAGGTGCAACCCTGGGCCTATGGTAAGTATCTATCCCTGTACAGGGGTGTAATGGTAAAGGCCAGGGTTCCCTTGGGATCTGCAGAATGGAGTAGCTTGCGCCAAGTCTGTCCGAGGAAGCCTTTTTGAGCCAATGGCCTTAGACAGAACTCATCATTTAGTAATAAAAAAGCTTTAGTTAGAGTTATAGCCTCAAGCTCGCTCCTCTGGCCAGCAGCTACTCTGTAGATGCAACCCTGAGCATGTGGTAAGTCTCCATTCCTCTAAAGGGGTGTAATGGTAAAGATCAGGGTTCCTTTTGACCTGCTTATGCCAAGTCTGTCAAAGGAAGCCTTTTTGAGCTGATGGCTCTACACAGATCCTAATGTTTAGGAAAAAAGCTTATGTGTATTTCAGTTAGATTAAAAGTAAAGCCAACAAAAGAGAATTTAACTTTCCTCAAAAAATCAATTATTAATATAGCATTTACCTGCCCAGATCTCAGAACTAATGCACTATTAGGATGTAGCAATCCCATATAATTTTGTGTGCAGTTTTAATACTATGTAATCACCCCCCTCCATTAATTGGTAATATGTGAGTGGTTGTCGCATCAGTATTTTGCACCTGTATTGCTGTCATCGTTATTATATGGCATGATTAGTACTGAGACCTAGGCAGGTAAACACTGTTGCCCTTTTTTCCTGTGTTAATTCTTGAATTTTGGTGGGAATTTAAATTTGTCTTTGCTTTTAATGTTAGTGTAGGGACTCGCAAGTATGAGGACCCTTGACGCGGGTTGCGAGCTTGTGTATTTTGGCCAAAATATTTACTAATACCTCATATATATCATATATATTTTTTGCACGTTATTTTTATTCAGGGTGCAGCCAGACCCATCAATGTTGGCCTTGTAAACTAGGGTGTCTGTCTTCATGGGGTGCACTTAAAAAGTGCTGGGCAGCCCGCCTAATCTAATAGTTTGGGCTTCACTAATAGGCTGTAAGCCAGACATTGTGCACTACCTATGTGTGACCAGTGCCCTATACAAGGCTTATTTGTGTGCAGTTTTAATACTAAGCAATCACCCCCTCCATGAATTGGTAGGTTGTGAGTGGTTGTCTCATCAATATTTTGCACCTGTGTTGCTGACTTCTTCATTATATGGGTTTGCTGCATCCTTGTAATTATTGTTGCTGTATTTGCTGTGTTAATTCTTGAATTTTGGTGGGAACTTTAATTCCTTGTTTTTGTGACTTTGCTTTTAATGTTAGTGTAGGGACTCGCAAGTATGAGGACCCTTGAGCAGGTTGCGAGCTTGTATATTTTGGCCAAAATATCGACCAATACCTCATATATATCATATATATTTTTTACATGCTATTTTTATTCAGGGTGCAGCCAAGCCCATCTACAGGTGCATCTCACAAAATTAGAATATCACCAGAAAAGTTAATTTATTTCAGTTCTTCAATACAAAACGTGAAACTCATATATTACATAGAGCCATTACACACAGAGTGATCTATTTCACGTGTTTATTTCTGTTAATATTGATGATTATGGCTTACAGCCAATGAAAACTCAAAAGTCATTATTTCAATTAATTAGAATACCTTATAACAACAGCTTGAAAAATGTTTTCAAAATCCAAAATGTTATCCTACTGAAATGTATGTTCAATAAATGCCCTCAATACTTGGTCGGGGATCCTTTTACATCAATTACTGCATCAATGTGGCAATGTGGCATGGAGGCGATCAGCCTGTGACACTGCTGAGGGGTTATGGAAGCCCAGGTGGCTTTGATAGAAGCCTTCAGCTCGTCTGCATTGTTGGGTCTGGTGTCTCTCATTTTCCTCTTGACAATACCCCATAGATTCTTTATGGGGTTAAGGTCAGGTGAGTTTGCTGCCAATCAAGCACAGTGATACTGTTGTTTTAAACCAGGTATTAGTACTTTTGTCAGTGGACAGGGGCCAAGTCCTGCTGGAGAATGAAATTTCCATCTCCAAAAAGCTTGGCGTAGCTAAGGTTTTGGTTCAGGGGGCCGAAACTTCTGAGTGGGCCTCTAACCAGGTAACCCTGATTCCAACTATAGCGGCGCACCCAGATAGTTGATGTAGGAAAACCTCAGCAGATGACCGCGCTGTTACTAAAAATAATCTCTATACAAAGACCAGCACTGATATTACCGCCATATGGTGACATATATTGATAGATGCCAGTCCTGCAAAACATATAAGAGATCACAGCTCAGTTATATATAGTACCTTACAGCTGACGTTCTTTCTGATTAAATTGTTCACTTTTCCCGTCTTTTCCATCTGGCCCAGACCGACACGACAACTTCTCCAGCCAGGACTCAGAGTCTCAGGTATGCAGAGATCACAACAAAGACACATTTGACTCCTTACATTTCAGGCACTGACCACATCTATCCCCAACCTGCACAAACTTCTCATCCTGCTGATACCCCAATACTGAGCCTCTGCTGCAAAATGTGTCCCTATTACTGCACCTACTGTGTGCCCTCTAGATGGTAAAACAAACCTCTAAAATAAAGTAATGCCGTGTGCAAGTGTCCTAGAAAACAGTGCCCACATTGTGCCCCCTAGAAAGTAATAGTGCCCCTTCGACAGTCACGATAACCTGAGTTCCCCTATAACAATAAGTGCCCACCTAAGATTTAATAATGTCCTGAGTCTCCCCCCATGTAGAGCTCCGCTCTAACCAGTATGATGTTCTCCTATTCACGATATAATTCCCCCTCACTGTATAGTACCCCCACAAAGTATACTGACCCCTTAGTAGCCCCCAAGCTGATGGCTCCAACACTGTATGATGGCCTCCACACTATACAAAGACCCCACATTATCTCCCACACTGTATGATGGCCCCCACGCTGTTCAAAGAACCCACATTATCTCCCACACTGTATAAATAGCCTACATATAGTATAATGCACCAGATAGTCCTCAATATAGTATAATGCACTCCCCATAGTCCTTCGTATAGTATAATGCGCCCCTATAGGCAGAGTCTGTAGTAAAATGCTCCCCCCATTGACAGAGTCTGTAGTATAAAGCTCCCCCCCATAGGCAGAGTCTGTAGTATAATGCTCCCCCCCTCCTCATAGGCAGAGTCTGTGGTATAATGCCCCCCCATAGGCAGAGTCTGCAGTATAATGCCCCCCCCATAGGCAGAGTCTGTAGTATAATGCTCCCCCCTCCTCATAGGCAGAGTCTGTAGTATAATGCCCCCCCCTCCTCATAGGCAGAATCTGTAGTATAATGCCCCCCCCCCATCTCATAGGCAGAGTCTGTAGTGTAATGTGCCCCCCCTCCTCATAGGCAGAGTCTGTGGTATAATGCCCCCCCATCTCATAGGCAGCGCCTGTAGTATAATGCCCCACCTAAAGGCAGAGTCTGTAGTAAAATGCACCCCCCATAGGCAGAGTCTGTAGTATAATGCTCCCCCTCTTATAGGCAGAGTCTGTAGTACAATGTCCCCCCCATAGGCAGAGTCTGTAGTATAATGCTCCCCCCCTCCTTATAGGCAGAGTCTGTAGTATAATGCCCCCCCATAGGCAGAGTCTGTAGTATAATGCTCCCCCCTCCTCATAGTCAGAGTCTGTAGTATAATCCCCCCCTCCTCATAGGCAGAATCTTTAGTATAATGCCCCCCCATCTCATAGGCAGAGTCTGTAGTATAATGTGCCCCCCCTCCTCATAGGCAGAGTCTGTGATATAATGCCCCCCCCCCATCTCATAGGCAGCGTCTGTAGTATAATGCCCCACCTATAGGCAGAGTATGTAGTAAAATGCACCCCCCATAGGCAGAGTCTGTAGTATAATGCTCCCCCTCTTATAGGCAGAGTCTGTAGTACAATGTCCCCCCATAGGCAGAGTCTGTAGTCTACTGCTCTCCCCTGCTCATAAACAGAGTCTGTAGTATAATGCCCCCCATAGGCAGAGTCTGTAGTAGAATGCCCCCCCATAGACAGAGGCTTTAGTATAATGCTCCCCCCCTCCCCATAGACAGTCTGTAGTATAATGCCCCCCCTCCCCATAGGCAGAGTCTTTAGTATAATGCCCCCCCTCTCTGTGGGCAGAGTCTTTAGGATAATGCTCCCCCATAGGCAGAGTCTGTAGTATAATGCACCTCCCCCTTCCCATAGGCAGAGTCTGTAATATAATGCCGCCCCCCACCCGGCAAAAAATAAATAAACAGTACTCATCTCTCCTCCTGGTTCCCTCGCTGCTCAGAGCACCCAGCACGCACACATCTTCAGCACAGCGGGCTGGGCGCCAAGTGATGATGTCAGAGACGTCAGTCACAGAAGGGACTAATGGGAGAGAGATCCGCGCTCCCTCTCTCATCAGTAAACTTGCGGCGGTGGCGGGCAGTGGGGCCCGATGCTGGCACCAGGGGCATGCTAGAAACAGTTACACTGGCGTAGCCCTGGATGGGCCCCCTAAGAGCGAGGGGCCCGGGGCCACCGCCCCCTTTGCCCTCCTGGTAGCTTGATACTGTGGCAGAGGGAAGCATGAAGTGCTCTAAAATTTCCTGGTAGACGGCTGCGCTGACTTTGGTGTTGAAAAAACACAGTGGACCTACACCAGCAGATGACACGGCTCCCCAAACCATCACTGATTGTGGAAACTTCACACTAGACCTCAAGCAGCTTGGATTGTGGCCTCTCCACTCTTCTTCCAGACTCTGGGACCTTGATTTCAAATGAAAATTGGAACTCTGGACATCTGTCAAGTCAGCAGTCTTCACCATGATTGTCATGATTGTGGAGCCTACTAAAACAGACTAAGGGACCTTTTTAAATGCTTAGGAAGTCTTTGCAGGTGTTTTTTGTTAATTATTTTAATTTACTGAGTTAATGACTTTTGTGTTTTCATTGGCTATAAGCCATAATCATCAACATTAACAGAAATAAACACTTGAAATAGATCACTGTGTTTGTAATGACTCTATATAATATATGAGGTTCACTTTTTGCATTGAAGAACTGAAATAAATTAACTTTTTGATGATATTCTAATTTTGTGAGATGCACCTATATGTTATGGCCTTGTAAATTAGAGTGTCTATCTTCATGGGGTGCACTTAAATAGTGCTGGGCAGCCCGTGTTCTTGCCTCAGCAGCGAATTTAGCTATCCAGGGAATCTAGTCACTTTATGTGTATATCAGTTCTGACATTATGTTGCTTGCATTTGAATCCTGTCTCTTTTTTATTGTTTGATAACGGCACTGTCTGCTAGTGATTTAATGTATTTGCTCTAGTTTCAATTTGCAATGCATTATGGGAAAGTTCCAAGAGCATTGTGAGACAGTTCTTGTTGCATTGTGGTCCTGTTCTTGTCACAGTTTGGGCAGCGACCATTATTTCCTCGTCTCTTCTGATGGAGAAGTTCCCTTATCACTCATCTTGTAAAGTGGCACAGAGCGGTAGTCGTGACTGAACGTCGGTCTGATTTCGCTCTGGCACTTTACAGACAATGGGTGTCCCAGTCCCAGTGTGCTCTAGGGTGTGGGGTGCAGCACACTCTCTTGTAGGCCGCAGGCCTCCACTGCCTTCAGGCTTCTGTCCTCAGAAGCCGCCGCTCACAATTTAGGGAACACGAAGTTCTTTGTAACAGTCAAACATATACTTGACAGTTCAAGTTCATCAGGTGGGTACAGATGGGATAAGGCACAGCAATTCACATTATCCTCCTTCTTAGCATAACTCCTCTTCAGCCCTGTTGCTAGCTCATCCTGTATTTCTCGTCCACCTCTGCAGTGCACCCGGGACTGGCCTTCAACTTCCATCTATGCAGGTCCCTGTCCATCTTCCTTTGTACTTCAGAGCACACAAAGTGTCCGGCAGCTCCTATGCCAGACCTTAGGCTCTGGACGTGACTGGAGCGACTGCTCTGGATCCCAGTAATGCCTCCCACTGCCTGGAACATTGAGTACTATATACAGTGGGTACGGAAAGCATTCAGACCCCTTTACATCTTTCACTCTTTGTTTCATTGCAGCCATTTGGTAAATTCTAAAAAGTTCTTTTTTTTTCTCATTAAAGTACACTGTGCACCCCATCTTGACTGAAAAAAAACAGAAATGTAGAAATTTTTGCAAATTTATTAAAAAAGGAAAACTGAAATATCACATGGTCATAAGTATTCAGACCCTTTGCTCATATTTAAGTCACATGCTGTCCATTTCTTGTGATCCTCCTTGAGATGGTTCTACTCTTTCATTGGAGTCCAGCTGTGTTTAATTAAACTGATAGGACTTGATTTGGAAAGGCACACACCTGTCTATATAAGACCTCACAGCTCACAGTGCATGTCAGACCAAATGAGAATCATGAGCTCAAAGGAACTGCCTGTTACGATGTTAGTAGATACCCTGAAGTCCAATGGCGTGGGCCAAAAGCAGAGACTGAGACAAGAGTAGTGTGAAAGTCTATTTTAAACTCAAGTGCAAAAGATCACAGCAAACAGTTTATGAAGGTAAGTTCATTCCAAACAATACTTCTTAGAACCTAATCTGTAAGGCACGGCCTTCATTACTATTAGGGTATGTAAACGTTAACGATAGTCCAAGTTTACTTAGGTACAGTAATATGCAAACAGAAATAAGGATAGTAAGCAGACGTAGGCATTCCTCAGTTGATTGTGGACTCACGTAGTGCAGAAGAGAAGACAAACTGGAATATGGATCTGGATATTGAAGAATGCAGGAGGTGCAGTGGAGGAAACAGCGATGTCTTAAGCAGAGCTGGAGCCGGGTATTTAAACACAGAGCAAGATGGTGACTATACCAGAGGTGTAGAGATCCAGGAGAAGTTTTCTTCAGGAAGACAAAAGTTCAGAGATCCCAGCGTGAGTGAACAACAGCCAGCGGTTCCTTTCAGCAGAAGTCCCCTTAGCAGAGGATTCAGGCAGCAATCCTTTCAGCGGATGACTAGGAGTAAACACAAAGTCAGCAAGACTCTATTCAGAGGGCTAGCACAGGTGAGTAGAAAGCTAAAAGCACACAATACTCAGGCAAGGCATGATTGCAACACATGCAGTTTAAGTAGGTCCACAGGCAGGAAACACATGACCCCAGTGAGGCAATGGAAGCCATCTTGGCTAAGGGAAAAACTACTGGCAAAGTAAAATTAAACCTGGCATCCTGACACTGCCAAAGGAGCTTAGAGACAGAATTGTGGCAAGGCACAGATCTGGCCAAGTTTACAAAAGAATTTCTGCATT
The DNA here is from genome assembly GCF_046119375.1 of Phyllobates terribilis. Lineage (NCBI taxonomy): Eukaryota > Metazoa > Chordata > Amphibia > Anura > Dendrobatidae > Phyllobates > Phyllobates terribilis. Next base: position 2,872,297 of record NW_027362940.1, on the reverse strand, counting down.
AGTCAAGGGTCCTAAGAACACAGTGGCCTCCATAATCCTTAAGTGGAAAAAGTTTGGGACCACCAGAAGTCTTCCTAGACCTGGCCGTCCAGCTCAACTGAGCAATCGTGGGAGAAGAGCCTTGGTGAGAGAGGTAAAGATGAACCCCAAGATCACTGTGGCTGAGCTCCAAAGATGCAGTAGGGAGATGGGAGAAAGTTGCATAAAGTCAACTATCACTGCAGCCCTCCACAAGTCGAGCCTTTATGGCAGAGTGGCCCAACGGAAGCCTCTCCTCAGTGCAAGACATATGAAAGCCTGCACAGAGTTTGCTTAAAAACACATGAAGGACTCCCAGTCTATGAGAAATAAGATTCTTTGGTCTGATGAGACTAAGATAGAACTTTTTGGTGATAATTCTAAGGGGTATGTGTGGAGAAAACCAGGCACTGCTCATCACCTGCCCAATACAATCCCAACAGTGAAACATGGTGGTGGCAGCATCATGGGGGTGTTTTTCAGCTGCAGGGACAGGACGACTGGTTGGAATTGAAAGAAACATGAATGTGGCCAAGTACACAGATATCCTGGATGAAAACCTCTTCCAGAGTGCTCTGGACCTCAGACTTGGCCGAAGGGTCACCTTCCAACAAGACAATGACCCTATGCACACAGTTAAAATAACAAAGGAGTGGCTTCAGAACAACTCTGTGACCATTCTAGACTGGCCCAGCCAGAGCCCTGACCTAAACCCAATTGAACATCTCTGGAGAGACCTGAAAATGGCTGTCCACCAACGTTCACCATCCAACCTGACAGAACTGGAGAGGATCTGCAAGGAAGAATGGCAGAGGAACCCCAAATCCAGGTGTGAAAAACTTGTTGCATCATTCCCAAGAAGACTCATGGATGCACTAGCTCAAAAGGGGGCTTCTACTCAATACTGGTCATTTGGTCTGACATGCACTGTGAGCTGTGAGGTCTTATATAGACAGGTGTGTGCCTTTCCAAATCAAGTCCTATCAGTTTAATTAAACACAGCTGGACTCCAATGAAAGAGTAGAACCATCTCAAGGAGGATCACAAGGAAATGGACAGCATGTGACTTAAATATGAGCAAAGGGTCTGAATACTTATGACCATGTGATATTTCAGTTTTCCTTTTTTAATAAATTTGCAAAAATTTCTACATTTCTGTTTTTTTCAGTCAACATGGGGTGCAGAGTGGACTTTAATGAGAAAAAAATGAACTTTTTAGAATTTACCAAATGGCTGCAATGAAACAAAGAGTGAAAAATTTAAAGGGGTCTGAATGCTTTCCGTACCCACTGTACTTCAATAAAACTCACCCTATAGATACCCTAGCCTGAACCTGCATGTCAATGGAGATGGGCATCCTACATATAGATGACAATGGCACCCTTGCTGAACGGCAGCTGCCCCTAGACCCTAAAAGTCCCTTATTCGTACTTACATAGACCAAAGATCTGACAGTCTACCAGAAACTGGTACAGATATCACATCAATCAATCCTCAGTGTGTACTAAATGATTAAAGTGACAACAGTGAATAAAGTGACAATGTGCAAATTTATAAAAACACCCAAGAACGTTCCTAATATCTTTGGACCTCCAAGCCAAAGGATACATTCGGGCATCCAAACAAAGGCTACAATCAGCCCTGTTCAACACCCTAGATGCTGATTACCTGCCTTATAGTGGAGGGTGACACCCTAGTTAATGTTGACACTGTGGCGCCCCCGCTCCACGGCGGCTATCCCTGGATAACCCTAGCCAGCCCTGGAATTAATCACCCATAGAGGTATCAATGACATAAATGATCACAAGACTAAACAATAAAAGGAACTTATCTTGATAAAGTGCAATACTGATGCGGATCATCTTTATGCCGCATGTCCCGATTTTAAAGAGATTTAATAAAATTTGTATTTTAGGGTTTATGTTATACTTATGTCTTATGGTATCCTAAGCTTATCTTATGCTATACTCACATTATGCATTAACACTTCACATGCTGTTACATCACCATTATACATTACATAAGACACATATCACTTTTAGATATAAAACCGCAAGACAGTATTCACATGACGTGTTTGTTGTCTTCAGGGGCAGGAACAGGGTAAGACAGTCCACATCCCTACAGTTTTGTATCTTGGGCTCTGTGCACACAGCCTGCTCCAAGCTTAGCCGGTAAGAGCCCTATCTATGTGGTACAATACTGGGGTTCATCGTATGTTTTCCGCATCTACTGTATGGAGGTTTCTCTACTATCAATAAAGAGAAGGTTTTCGCAGCCTTATTCTTAAGAAGACAGGGGGTTTAGCTCCATGTCACACTACACACCGTGGTAAGGTGTATGAGGGGAGCATAGCCCGCCTAATCTAATAGTATGGGCGTCACTAATAGGCTGTAAACCAGACACTGTGCGTGACCAGCGCCAAAATATCTACCAGTACCTCATATATAGATTTTGCACGTTATTTTTATTCAGGGTTCAGACAAGCCCATCAATGCTGGATTTGTAAACTAGGGGGTCTGTCCTCATGGGGTGCACTTAGATAGTGCTTTGCAGCCTGCCTAATCTAACAGTATGAGGGTCACTAATAGGCTGTAAACCCTATATTGAGCACTATCTGTGTTAGGCGTCAGGTGTTTTCTGGATCTGAAATGGGTTCAGAATCATCAGTGGATTCTGTGGTCTCCCGTTCCGGTCCAGATGCTTCTCAGCATCATCGTCAGTCCCAACGCCTAGCTGGTGCACGAGATGTACAAGCTGTCTCTTGGGTCTTTGTTCCTAGCAACATGAAAGATAGGTTGCGGAGGGAAACAGGGCTGTTACAGCCTAAGTCCAGGATACACTGCACTGAGCATGCCCGTGACATGGCGGACCGTGATTAGTGGTTTGGGAGTCAGCTGATCCGGTGACCTGGCACCGCCTGATTGGTCGCGGGTGACGTCACCAATAATGTGACGATGGGCAGGGCTTAATATTTAAATAGCACGCCCACAAACATGGCGGCGCACTCTGATCATTGAGCTGAGTTGGTGTTATTGTGTGGACGCTTGGTCGTTTCGGCTCCACGTGTGCTTTTGCTGTTATAGCTTCTGACAGGCAGGTTTAGCAGGGGATAGACAGCCTTAGATGGAGGGAGGCAGGTAGCTTCGTCTGACACTCTGGCTCCAACAAGGGGGTCGCTATACACCCCGAGCAGACTGCGGACTCCGTATTCCCGGCACCGCCTGTTAGCCACGTGGAGAGATACTCCTCAGTCCGGTAGCAAGCCGGCTGGGAGCACGTATAAGCCGGCGTGAATCACACACGCATCCGAGCGCCTGCTGCGTAGCCTCTGTGCAGTTAACAGGGCTACGGCTCCATTATTTGTCGCACATCTCTCGTGCAGTTAACGGAGCGAATCCCTATTCCCGTTCCGGTGTGCAGTAACACGGGGGGGATTGTTATTTCAGTTGGTTGTTTTACCTTCTTACCCGGAAGGTGTTCGTCCACAGTCCTCCAGGCTGCATCACGGACCCCGGGTTCGTTTGCTTTCCATTATTTAATAAAGTTGTTTGCAACCATTCCCCTAACAATCTGTGTGTGATCAGTGACCTATACAAGCCATTTTTTGTGTGCAGTTTTAATACTAAGCAATGACCCCCTCCAAGAATTGGTAGGTTATGAGTTGGTTGTCTCATCAGTATTTTGCACCTGTGCTGCCCCTGCCTTTATTATATGGTTTGCTTCATCCTGATTAGTGCATTCGTTTTGAGACCTGGGCTGGAGAATAAATACTGTTCCTCTTTTTTGCTGTGTTAATAATTTTTTTCAGTTTTAATTCAACTACTCTAGCATCAAGCTCCTAATTCGCTTTGTCTAAAGGAAGTTAGATGGCAATGTTTTATTGTGTGAGGTATGGAACTCTCTACCACATGACCTTGTAATACTTAATTCTCTAAAAAAAAGTTCAAGGAGGTCCTGTGTGACTTTCTTGAATAACATTACAGGTTATTCATACTAGATTTTGTTATGGGACGTTGATCCAAGCAACTAGTCTGATTGCCATATGTGGAGTCGGGAAGGAATTTTTCCCCTAATTTTGGGCAAGCAGCATCTGCCTCATGGGTTTTTTTGACTTCCTCTGGATCAACACATAAGCTTTTCACAGGTCTCTATATATAGTGTGATGGCTCCCACAGCTCTTTATATACAGTACTAGATGGTGGCCCGATTCTAACGCATCGGGTATTCTAGAATCTGTATGCGGCCGACCAGGCGCAATCAACAGAGTGGTGTTTAAATGTGGCGCCAAAATCGCTGATTGGTCGCGGCCGCCGGCCACGACCAATCAGCAGAGCGGTGTTTAAATTTGGCGCCAGTATCGCTGATTGGTCGCGGCGCCAATATCGCTGATTCCGACCAATCAGCGAATCGTATTACTGAGGACCGGGCAGCGACGCTACCTGTGCGGGTACTTCCGCTGCAAGGAACCGGGAGATGGCCGGCTGCTCACAGCCAAAGTATCCCGACTGGCGGCGCCGCTCCCCGGTCCTCGCTTCACACTTGCCGTCGGGAGATCAGCGGCCCTAGCCATTGATCTCCCGACGGTAGCCGCATGGAGGTCAGCGGCGCCGCCGGTCGCGGTACTTCTGCTGCGAGCAGCCGGGAGATGAGCGGCTAGCGCCGGTCATCTCCCGGCTGCATCGCCGCTGACCTCCATGCGGCAGATGAGCTGCTAACGGCCGCCATCTTTTTCTGAAATCCCGCGTCGCTGATTGGCCGCGGCTGCACCAATCAGCGACGCAGGATTTCCTGGACAGAAGGACAGACAGACAGACGGGATAAGACGATTATATACAGTACAGACCAAAAGTTTGGACACACCTTCTCATTTCAAGATTTTTCTGTATTTTCATGACTATGAAAATTGTACATTCACACTGAAGGCATCAAAACTATGAATTAACACATGTGGAATTATATACTTAACAAAAAAGTGTGAAACAACTGAAAATATGTCTTATATTCTAGGTTCTTCAAAGTAGCCACCTTTTGCTTTGATGACTGCTTTGCACACTCTTGGCATTCTCTTGATGAGCTTCAAGAGGTAGTCAATGGAAATGGTCTTCCAACAATCTTGAAGGAGTTCCCAGAGATGCTTAGCACTTGTTGGCCCTTTTGCCTTCACTCTGCGGTCCAGCTCACCCCAAATCATCTCGATTGGGTTCAGGTCTGGTGACTGTGGAGGCCAGGTCATCTGGCGTAGCACCCCATCATTCTCCTTCTTGGTCAAATAGCCCTTACACAGCCTGGAGGTGTGTTTGGGGTCATTGTCCTATTGAAAAATAAATGATGGTCCAACTAAACGCAAACCGGATGGAATAGCATGCCGCTGCAAGATGCTGTTGTAGCCATGCTGGTTCAGTATGCCTTCAATTTTGAATAAATCCCCAACAGTGTCACCAGCAAAGCACCCCCACACCATCACACCTCCTCCTCCATGCTTCTCGGTGGGAACCAGACATGTAGAGTCCATCCGTTCACCTTTTCTGCATCGCACAAAGACACGGTGGTTGGAACCAAAGATCTCAAATTTAGACTCATCAGACCAAAGCACAGATTTCCACTGGTCTAATGTCCATTCCTTGTGTTCTTTAGCCCAAATAAGTCTCTTCTGCTTGTTGCCTGTCCTTAGCAGTGGTTTCCTAGCAGCTATTTTACCATGAAGGCCTGCTGCACAAAGTCTCCTCTTAACAGTTGTTGAAGAGATGTGTCTGCTGCTAGAACTCTGTGTGGCATTGACCTGGTCTCTAATCTGAGCTGCTGTTAACCTGCGATTTCTGAGGCTGGTGACTCGGATAAACTTATCCTCAGAAGCAGAGGTGACTCTTGGTCTTCCTTTCCTGGGGCAGTCCTCATGTGAGCCAGTTTCTTGCAGCGCTTGATGGTTTTTGCATCTGCACTTGGGGACACTTTCAAAGTTTTACCAATTTTTTGCATTGACTGACCTTCATTTCTTAAAGTAATGATGGCCACTCATTTTTCTTTACTTAGCTGCTTTTTTCTTGCCATAATACAAATTCTAACAGTCTATTTAGTAGGACTATCAGCTGTGTATCCACCAGACTTCTGCACAACACAGCTGATGATCCGAACCCCATTTATAAGGCAAGAACTCCCACTTATTAAACCTGACAGGGCACACCTGTGAAGTGAAAACCATTTCCGGTGACTACCTCTTGAAGCTCATCAAGAGAATGCCAAGAGTGTGCAAAGCAGTCATCAAAGCAAAAGGTGGCTACTTTGAAGAACCTAGAATATAAGACATATTTTCAGTTGTTTCACACTTTTTTTGTTAAGTATATAATTCCACATGTGTTAATTCATAGTTTTGATGCCTTCAGTGTGAATGTACAATTTTCATAGTCATGAAAATACAGAAAAATCTTTAAATGAGAAGGTGTGTCCAAACTTTTGGTCTGTACTGTATATTAGATGATGACCCCACAGACCCTTTACACAGCATTATGTTTCCACAGCTCCTTGTATACAGTATGATTCCCTCATTGTTCCCTAAATACAGTATGATGTGCTCACAGCTCCATATACACCGTATGATGTCCCCACACATGCAGATACACAATATGATACCTATACACAATATGATGCCCCTACATCTCCCTATACACAATATGATGCCCCTACATCTCCCTCCATCTGAACAAGTCTCTCCAGCTTCAGAAAGATTATGGACGCATCACATTTTTTTTTACGGACAGGGAAAAAAGTGCCCTATTTTTATGGACTGTCCAAGAATTTCTGGACAGTTGGCTACCCTGCTATTAGTTCCACTGGGGTGGCAGCCTAGGTGGATGCTGGAAGCACAACCGTCTCTCCCTAAGATTCGGAGAGGGAAGGCCACCGATTCCTGACCCTTGCTGTGGCCTTTTCGTTGAGAGGGATGGTTTATTGAGGGCCCATATATACACACAGTCATGGCCGGAAGTGTTTAGCAACCTTGAGATTGTTCCAGAAAGTGAAGTATTTCTCCCAGAAAATTATTACAATTACACATGTTTTGTTATACATTTGTTATAATATTTATTTCCTTTGTGTGTATTGAAACAGCACAAAAAAATGGGAAAAAAAGGCAAATTGGACATAATTTCACATAAAACTCCAAAAATGGGCCGGACAAAATTGTTGGCACTTTTCCAAAATTGTGGGAAAACAACTTTGCTTCAAGCATGTGATGCTCGTTAAAACTCACCTGTGGCAAGTAACAGTCGTGGGTAATATGAAAGTCATACCTGAGACCAGATAAAAAGTGGAGAAGATTGATAGATATGAGATTGATAGATAGATAGATATGAGATAGATAGATGGATATGTGGCACCCCAGGGTCTGGTTACCACTGTAATAGAAATATTATGTCTGAGAGCAAGTGGGAGGTTTCCTGGTTCGGAGCCCTTAAACATGCAACACCTCCTGTCCCAGACCAGATAGGGGAGGAACCTGCCCTATATAAACTGGATCTGGGGCGGGGTTAGTGAAGTCAGAGCCTGGAGTTAGTTCCAGACACAGGGAAAGTAACAGTGAGGAGCTCTGTAGGAGCAGGAGCTGAAGACCAGGGACTTGAGCTAAGCGGAGTTCGTCCTGGCAGAAGACTCTGAGAACCGGACACAGGAGTCCGAGGTTGCGGGGACTTATATATACCCAGCAGCAGAAACCCGCCGGCAGGGGATTTCAAGTCCTCTGGCCATAGAAGCCCGGAGGCTCAGTCACGAGCAAGGGACCAGCACTGCAATCGAGGAGCGGGGGCTATCAGAAGGCCCCAAGTCACCAGCCATACAGGTGAGCACCACACGGAACACTCAGGGACGTGGGCTACTTCCACTCGCTTACAGCAAGGTAGCCAGGAAGAGTGCAGATAGTAAGGGAGGCCTACAACTCCACCTGGCCAGGGGAACTCCAGTTTGCTCACAGACTGACCAGGCCTCTTATGCTAGCCAGTACTCCCGGGAGGGTCTGCCTTATCACCATCAGTAAAGACCCTGAACTGCACTGCAAAGCCTCTGAGTCATTCCTGCTGCGCTCGTGCACCATCACTCCTATCATCCACACTCACTAGCCTGAGGCTATACTCCTCCCGTGGGGAGTTATACTACACTCTGCTGCCCTCACAACATCAGCCTCAGAGGTCTGCTCAGGTCTGCTCAGCAGCGGCGGTTCTTATTGACCGCAATCCACGGGTGGCGTAGTCGGACATTGCATTATACTGATACAGAGACTGCCACAATATTGGTCTGGCCACCCTGAGCCACGGGACCGGGTCGCCACTACTACTCCCAGCATTGCCCTGAAGTCCGGTCCCGGGTGCCCCATGGCCCAGGGGGCGCGTCATATAGATAATAGATAGATGATAGATTGTTCTATGATATGAGATAGAGGTCGTTATAGACAGGTTTATACACTCTCTCCCGAAGTCGGTAAAATCCTGGGTTGCCCAGGGAGATCCCTATAATGCTGATGACTTGGTGGGGTTGGTGGAAAGATACCAGGCGGTTGAGAGTCCGTTGGGAAAACAAGGGGTCGTAGCCTCTCAATACTGGGGTTCCCAAAAGGTGGCGGACACCCAAAAGAAGCAAGCTAGCGCCACACCTGGGGGGCATCCTAGAGTTCAGGAGGGGTCTGAGTTGCTGCCCAAGGTCCCACCCCATAATATAGTGTGTTGGAGATGTCATACCCCTGGCCATATTGCCTCCCGGTGTCCCATAACCTCTGAACCAATGGACTGTAACATGGGCCGGCGTTGCTCTTATTTTGCCTACCCCGCCTGCAGCGCGGTTTGTCAACATGGCGAGGGCCCTCAGGCATGCTCAGTGTCAGTTAACGGGGCACAAGTCTCTGGACTATTGGTCTCAGGAAGTTTGGTGACCCTGATAAGGGCCACACTCCCTCATCGGCTGGTTTCTGGGAAGGTGGTGGATGTCCGGTGTATCCATGGGGACGCTAAGAACTATCCTGTGGCCCAGGTGGATGTAAACACAGACTGTGGCACCACATCTCATGAAGTGGCGGTCGTTAAGGACCTATTGCATCCCATAATAATTGGACGTTACTTTGCATTATTCTGGGAAATGTGGGGGAAAGCGGGGACACCTGGTTGCTTGGACGACAGCCAGATCGCCCCTAAGGAAACTTACCCGCAGAACATAGTAGATGAGTTTCCCATGTGTGTGCTGGTGGGCAATGAGGATGAAGTAGCATCCCCTGAGTCCAATATCCCTGAGCTAGAGGTGTCCGAGGGAAACTTTAGAACTGCCCAACTCAGGGATTTAACTCTGAAAGGGGCCTTTGAAAATGTTACTGTGTTAAATGGGGTGCCTCAGGAACCGGGGGCTGACACTCGGTTCCCTCATTTTGCTGTGAATGGGGATTTGCTGTACAGAATAACCAAGCCAAGGGGTGAGGTAATAGAACAGTTGCTGGTGCTAGGGCCCTATAGACGCAGGGTGTTAGACATGGCTCATTCTCATGTGTTGGGTGGTCACCTGGGTGCAGACAAGATTCAAGAACGGATCCTCCAAAGATTCTACTGGCCAGGTTGCTATAGAGAAATATAGAGTTATTGTCGTTCCTGCCCCACATGCCAGATAACCTCCCCAGTGGCCCACTTCCGCAGTCCCCTAGTGCCACTACCAGTCATCGAGGTTCCATTCGAACGCATAGCAATGGATCTAGTGGGGCCTCTGGTCAAGTCCGCCCAAGGGCATCAGTATATCCTGGTGGTATTAGATTATGCTACATGGTATCTGGAGGCCGTACCACTACGAAACTCCTCCACCAGGTGTATAGCCCGGGAGTTAGTCCACATGTTTTCAAGAACCGGGTTGCCTAACGAGATCCTAACAGACCAAGGAACTCCATTTATGTCGAAGGTCATGAGGGAATTGTGCAAGACACTGCAGATTGCACAACTGAGAACCTCCGTGTACTCTCCCCAGACGGACGGACTGGTAGAGAGGTTTAACAAAACCTTGAAAGCAATGTTGAGGAAAGCAGTGGAAAAGGATGGCCGAGACTGGGACTATATGTTGTTCGCCATGAGGGAAGTTCCCAAAGCTTCCACAGGTTTCTCCCCGTTTGAACCACTCTATGGACGACACCCTCAGGACTCCTGGAGGTGGAGAAAGAGTCCTGGGAAGCTGAGACCACTCCCTATAGGAGAGTGGTGGAGCACGTTGCCCAGATGCAAGAGAGGATTGCCCATGTGATGCCCATTGTGAGGGAGCACCTCCTCAAGGCACAAGAGGCACAGTCCAGGGTGTATAATAGGTCGGCCAGGGTGAGATCGTTCAACCCAGGAGATCGAGTGCTTGTGCTAGTCCCACAGTGGAGAGCAAGTTCATGGCCAAGTGGCAGGGCCCCTATGAGGTGGTAGAGAAAGTGGGGGAAGTCAACTTTAAGATCCACCAACCAGGGAAGAGGAAGCCCTACCAAATTTACCATGTTAACTTGATTAAGCCATGGCAAGATAGAGAGCCTGCGGAAGCTCCCTGTTTAGTGGCTGAGGCTGAGGCCGATATGAAAGAGGTCAAGGTGGCAGAGTCACTGTCACATGCCCAAAAGCAACAGTGCAAAGAGTTGTTACAGCGAAATAAAGACATGTTTTCGGAGTTGCCAGGACTCACTCAGGTCATAGAGCATGAGGTTCTCACAGAGCCTCATGTTCGCGTCAATCTAAAACCATACCGGATCCCCGAAGCCCGCAGAGAGGTGATCTCTAAAGAAGTAAGGCGGATGCTAAACCTGGGAGTCATTGAAGAGTCCAAAAGTCGATGGTCCAGTCCTATAGTCTTAGTGCCGAAACCAGATGGGGAATGGCGGTTTTGCAACGACTATAGGAAGCTGAAGGAGGTCTCAAAGCTCGACGCCTACCCAATGCCTAGGGTAGATGAGCTTATCGAAAGGCTAGGACCCACTCGGTACATCACCACTCTGGACTTCACCAAAGGATATTGGCAAATTCCCCTGTCCAAAGAGGCTAAGGAGAAGACAGCCTTCTCGACGCCAATACGTCAGGATGCCGTTTGGGTTGAAGGGAGCTCCGGCCACCTTCCAGAGAGCCATGGACCGGATCTTAGCACCCCACAAACAGTATGCAGCGGCCTACCTAGATGCTATCGTCATATTTAGCCAGGACTGGGAAAGTCATCTGGACAAAGTTCAAGCCATACTTGATGCCCTAAGGAAGGCGGGCTTTACTATCAACCCGAAGAAATGTGCCATGGGGATGGAGGAAGCCAAGTACCTAGGGTACGTGGTTGGTAGAGGGGAAATAAAACCACAAATAAATAAGGTCAAGGCGATCTTGAACTGGCCACAGCCCCTCTCGAAGAAGCAGGTCAGGGCGTTTCTAGGCATTGTGGGCTACTATCGAAGATTTGTCCCTAACTTTGCCCTGATAGCAGCCCCACTGATGGATCTTCTGAAAGGGATGAAGTCAGCTATGGCCAAGTGGTCCCCGGAAGCAGAAGCGACCTGCCAGGAATTGAAACTGGTCCTCTGTAAACAACCAGTCTTGGTGGCACCCAGCTTCTCCAAGGAGTTTGTGGTCCAGATGGATGCATCGGATGTCGGGCTGGGAGCAGTCTTGTCCCAGGAGATTAACGGAGAAGAACACCCTGTAAAATACCTCAGTCTGAAGCTCTCCGCTTGTGAGAAGGACTACTCCATTGTAGAAAAAGAATGTTTGGCCATTAAGTGGGCGTTAGACACTCTGAGGTATTACCTATTAGGTAGAAGGTTCAGGGTAGTGTCAGACCATGCCCCATTGAGGTGGATGCGAGAAAAGAAGGGAAACAATGCCAGAGTGACTAGGTGGTTCCTGGCTCTACAAGATTTTAGTTTCCGGGTAGAGCATAGGCCTGGGAAACAACATGGGAATGCCGCTGCCTTGTCAAGGATTTATTGTATGGTGACAGAAGGTGCCAAGCCCTACGGCTTTGGACAGAGGGGGGGTGTATGTAAGGTTGCTGCCGGACAGATCGTGGACGGGAGGTATGTGTCCTCGAAGTGCCATGCTTCGGTGATGTAGGATCCGGAGAAGCAGGCTCCAGCACACATAGTGCTGAGAGGTATTTAATGGGTCCGGATTACAGGGCCGGGTTTTGTGAGCAGCTGAAAGAGCTGGGGGGAACAGCTGCTCACTTACCTCCAGTCCAGGTCTTGGAAGGCTAATTTAAGACAGCTGCGCCTGTCTCTGTCTGTCTGTGTTTGCTGGGCAAGGTGAGCAGACCTTGCAGGTGCTTCTTAGACTCTGCAGGAGGCAGAGAAAAGCACCTTGTTTAAGCGGCTGAAGCCGTGCTGCATGGACTTGTTATTTTGAGCTTTGTTCTGTTATTCCTTTTTGTGCCAGGAAAAGGCTGTAACTTTTGTTTCTTAACTGGTGTATGGACACTAAAATAAGCCACCAGTTTGTTTGAACCCGTGGACTGCATCACTGTGTGAACCTGTGCCTACCTCCAACGCGGCTCAGTGAGTACAAATCCCTACACTATCTATCTATCTATTTATCTATCTATCCATCTATCTATCCATCTATTTATTCATCTATCCATCTATCTATCCATCCATCATACATGGATAGATAGAAAGATAGATAGATACATATATGGATAGATAGATGGATAGATAGATATGAAATAGAGTATATAAGGATAGATAGATGATAGATAATCCTATGATATGATAGGTTTGATCGTGCATTTCCAATGTCTCTTACCACTGCTGCCATGATAGAGCATTTTCTACACTTTCTCGGTTCCCTCTTCCATTGCTGGAGGCTAACTTCTGCCGCATGAAATACAGTGGTGGCCAAAAGTATTGGCACCCCGGCAATTCTGTCAGATAATACTCAGTTTCTTCCTGAAAATGATTGCAATCACAAATTCTTTGGTATTATTATCTTCATTTAATTTGTCTTCAATGAAAAAACACAAATAGAATTGTCCTAAAGCCAAATTGGATATAATTCCACATCAAACCTAAAAAAGGGGATGGACAAAAGTATTGGCACTGTTTGAAAAATCATGTGATGCTTCTCTAATTCGTGTAATTAACAGCACCTGTAACTTACCTGTGGCACCTAACAGGTGTTGGCAATAACTAAATCACACTTGCAGCCAGTTAACATGGATTAAAGTTGACTCAACCTCTGTCCTGTGTCCTTGTGTGTACCACATTGAGCATGGAGAAAAGAAAGAAGACCAAAGAATTGTCTGAGGACTTGTGAAACCAAATTGTGAGGAAGCATGAGCAATCTGAAGGCTACAAGTCCGTCTCCAAAGACCTGAATGTTCCTGTGTCTTCCGTGCGCAGTGTCATCAAGAAATTTAAAGCCCATGGCACTGTGGCTAACCTCCCTACATGTGGACGGAAAAGAAAAATTGACGAGAGATTTCAACGCAAGATTGTGCGGATGGTGGATAAAGAACCTCGACTAACATCCAAACAAGTTCAAGCTGCCCTGCAGTCCAAGGCTACAACAGTGTCAACCCGTACTATCGGTCGGCGTCTGAATGAAAAGGGACTGTATGGTAGGATACCCAGGAAGACCCCACTTCTTACCCCGAGACATAAAAAAGCCAGGCTGGAGTTTGCCAAAACTTACCTGATAAAGCCTAGAACTGGAAGTGCATTGAGGTGAAGGTGAAGAGGTATTGGGAATCCTGCAGAAAATACCTGTGTGAATTGCGTGAAGAGGTATTGGGAATCCTGCAAGAAAAACCTGTGTGAATTGCGTGAAGAGGTATTGGGAATCCTGCAGAAAATACCTGTGTGAATTGCGTGAAGAGGTATTGGGAATCCTGCAGAAAATACCTGTGTGAATTGCGGTGAGTGCTGCATTGTGATCTGCTGAGTGCTTTTCTACCTGTTTAGATTTATTGGGCTTTTTAAAATCTATTTTCTCACTACAGTTTTAGTTTCTTAGTTTACTACCTGTGTATTTAAAGGTTAACTACATTGCACTAAAATCCTGAGGTGTAGATTTACTCACAAGAGGTTAATTAAGGGGAAGGGGTCATAATTAAGGGTTTATAAGGGGCAGCTGGTTGGGCATAAAGTCCTTTGGAAGTGCATTGAGGTGAAGGGTACATTGCTGGAAAAGGAAAAAAAACAAAAAAAAAACCACTTTAAATCTCTTAGTTTGCGAGTGTGAACGAGCTGCGTGTGTCCGGAGCGTAAGTGCGAACGAAAGTAAGTGTGTGACTTGTTTTTCAGTGACTTTGGATTCAGGGAGTTTGGAAGGGAGGACTTAGGACTGAATTGCTGACTGTATTTCATTCTTTCTTTACTTTACTTTTTACTTAATTAATCCACCTGACCTACTTAGCTGATTCCCCCGTCCATACTTGATACTTAATTGATCCCCCGTCCATACTTAACTGATCCCCTGCCAATATCTAATTGATACACTTGCACATCCCTAATTGATCCCCGTCCATACACCTATATATAAATAATTGTGTTTTGTACTTGTATATATATACTGACTGTATCCCCATATTTAGAATGACGTCCATGTTGGACGGAGCCGTGCAGTGTACATCTTGCGCAATGTATGCATTCCGTGAGCACCCACTCGAGGATCCATACTGCTGCGAGAGATGTGAGCATATCGTGCACTTGGAAGCCCAAATTCTGGATCTAAGTGCTCAGATAGCGGTACTGAGGAGCATCGACAACATAGAACGGAGTTTGCTGCTCACCGAGCAGACACTCAATGGGTCAATACTGGGGGTGGAGCATAGAGGGGAAGTGCAGGCTGAACAGGCAGGGAGCTGGATAACAGTAAGGAGGGATAGAGGGAAGAAGTATAGGAAGGCTGGTTCAGAACCGGCATTATTGGAGCATGACAGATCCTGTGACCGCCGGGGGAGTGTATCCTCCAGTAATGAGGGGGAGGGGGGAAGTGTAGGGCAGGCAAGACAGGTTCTGGTAGTGGGTGACTCTATTATTAGGGGGACAGACAGGGCAATCTGTCACAAAGACCGGGATCGCCGAACGGTGTGCTGCCTCCCTGGCGCTCGAGTCCGGCACATCGCGGATCGGGTTGACAGGTTACTGGGTGGGGCTGGCGAAGACCCAGCGGTCATGGTCCACATCGGCACCAATGACAAAGTGAGTGGTAGATGGAGGGTCCTTAAAAATGATTTCAGGGACCTAGGTAGGAAGCTTAGGGCAAGGACCTCCAAGGTAGTTTTCTCAGAAATACTACCAATCCCGCGAGCCACACAGGAGCGCCAACAGGAAGTTAGGGAGGTGAATAAGTGGCTAAAGAGTTGGTGCAAGGCAGAAGGGTTTGGGTTCATGGAGAACTGGGCCGACTTCGCGGTCGGATACAGGCTCTACCGTAGGGACGGGCTGCACCTCAATGGGGAGGGTGCAGCGGTGCTGGGGAAGAAGATAGCTAATAGGTTGGAGGAGTTTTTAAACTAGAGATGGGGGGGGGGACACCAAGGAAATAGGTGGGATGTGAGGCAAGCAAGGGGGAAGGGGAGAAGTGAATATAATGAGGGTGGAGAGGGGGGTGGGGATAGTACAGTTAGATCGTTAGAGAAGAATAGGATGCTAAATAAACCCAAAGTTTTATCTTGCATGCTGACCAACGCAAGAAGCCTGACCAATAAGGCGGATGAGCTGCGGGCGCTTATATGGGAGGAGAGGTATGACATCGTAGGTATAACAGAGACTTGGCTAGACGATAGCTACGACTGGGCGGTAAATTTATTAGATTATAGTTTACTTAGAAGGGACCGGAAACAGGGGAAAGGCGGAGGAGTCTGCTTATATGTAAAGTCATGTCTAAAACCCAGACTAAGGGAAGATATAGGAGAGGGAGAAGAGGGGGTCGAGTCCATGTGGGTAGAGATAGAGGGAACTAAAAATAATAATAAAATATTACTGGGGGTCTGCTATAAGCCACCCAATATAACAGAGGAGAATGAGAATCTGCTATTAGGACAAATAGACAAAGTAGCAAAACATAATGAAGTGATTGTAATGGGGGATTTCAACTACCCGGATATTGACTGGGAAACAGAAACCTGTAGATCTCAGAAAGGAAAAAGGTTCTTGACAAATATTAAGGATAATTATCTCTCCCAACTAGTGCAGGAACCAACGAGAGGGAAGGCCGTGTTGGACTTAATATTGACTAATAGGCCTGATAGAATAACTGAGGTACAGATAGGGGGGCACCTAGGTAATAGCGACCATAATATTATCGACTTCAAAATGCCCTTCAGTAGGGTTATCAATAAGGGAACAACAAAAACATTAAACTTTAGGAGGGCGAAGTTTGATCAGCTGAAAGAAAGCCTTCAACTTATTGACTGGGACAAAGTTCTTAATCAAAGGAATACGAATAGTAAATGGGAAACCTTCAAAAGAATTCTGAATACTCAGTGCGAGAGGTATATACCGTATGGGAATAAAAGGGCCAGAAATAAGAGGAAACCAATATGGTTGAAGAAGAACGTAAAAGGGGCGTTAAATAGCAAAAAAGAGGCATTCAATAGATTAAAACAGGAAAACAGTAAGGAGGCACTAATGTGTTACAAGGAAAAAACGAGAACCTGTAAAAAACAAATAAAAATAGCGAAGGAGGAAACAGAGAGACGTATTGCTAGGGAAAGTAGATCAAATCCCAAACTGTTCTTTACGTATATAAATAGTAAAAGGATTAAATCGGATAATATTGGACCAATAAAAAGTGAGGAAGGCAAAATCATAGAGAAAGATGAGGATAAAGCTAATCTATTAAATAATTTTTTTTTGACAACTTTCACAAAGGAAATCAAACTAACAGGAGAAATGAGAAGTGACAAGCTTAATCCTCCACTAAGTATGACAAATCTAACCCAAGCTGGGGTACAGAAACGCCTCAGTAACATTAAAATAAACAAATCACCAGAACCTGATGGCATACACCCACGGGTACTAAGGGAACTAAGTAATGTGATAGACAGACCGTTATATCTTATATTTAAGGACTCTGTTGAGACTGGGTCTGTGCCACTTGATTGGCGACAGGCGAATGTAGTGCCAATATTCAAAAAGGGAGCGAAAAGTGACGCCGGAAACTATCGGCCGGTGAGTCTGACGTCCGTTGTGGGCAAAATTTTTGAAAGCTTCATTAAAGAGGCAATTACGGAGCATCTTGATGCTAATAATCTTTTAATCCCGAACCAACATGGATTCATGAGGAATCGCTCCTGCCAAACAAACCTGATTGACTTCTACGAGGAGATTAGCTCTCGAGTAGATCAGGGGGAACCAGTGGATGTCGTGTATCTCGACTTCTCAAAAGCTTTCGATAGCGTGCCACATAATAGGTTGGTATACAAAATGAGAATGATGGGGCTGGGGGAAAATGTCTGCAAGTGGGTAGCTAACTGGCTAAGGGATAGAAGGCAGAGGGTGGTTATAAATGGAATATACTCAGATTGGGTAAGCGTCACTAGAGGGGTTCTTTACGGTAAGAGCAGTGAGAATATGGAATTCACAGAGTGAGGAGACGGTGATGTCAGATTCACTACACCAGTTCAAGCGGGGACTGGATGCATTTCTAGATACCAGGCAGATTTCAGCATATACTTAAAAATAAAATAAAATAGTAAGTTGATATAGGGATTTATTCTGACTGCTGGTTTCAGAGTCAGGAGGGAATTTTTCCTCAGGTGAAGATTGGCCAAATCATTTGGGGTTTTTGCCCTCCTCTGGATCAACTTTACCAATTACAGAACTAACAGGTCGAACTTGATGGACGCAAGTCTTTATTCGGCTTTACTAACTATGTTTACAAACTATGTTACTATGTTTTGGAAGAATGTTCTCTGGTCAGATGAGACAAAAGTCGAGCTTTTTGGGAAAAACCATCAACATAGAGTGTACAGGAAAAAAAAGAGGCATTCAAAGAAAAGAACATGGTCCCTACAGTCAAACATGGCGGAGGTTCCCTGATGTTTTGGGGTTGCTTTGCTGCCTCTGGCATTGGACTGCTTGACAATGTGCATGGCATTATGAAGTCTGAAGACTACCAACAAATTTTGCAGCATAATGTAGGGCCCAGTGTGAGAAAGCTGGGTCGCCCTTAGAGGTCATGGGTCTTCCAGCAGGACAATGACCCAAAACACACTTCCAAAAGCACTATAAAATGGTTTTAGAGAAAGCACTGGAGACTTCTAAGGTGGCCAGCAATGAGTCCAGACCTGAATCCCATAGAACACCTGTGGAGAGATCACAAAATGGCAGTTTGGAGAAGGCACCCTTCAAATATCAGGGACCTGGAGCAGTTTGCCAAAGAAGAATGGTCTACAATTCCAGCAGAGCATTGTAAGAAACTCATTGATGGTTACCGGAAGTGGCTGTTCGCAGTTATTTTGGCTAAAGGTTGTGCAACCAAGTATTAGGCTGAGGGTGCCAATACTTTTGTCTGGCCCATTTTTGGAGTTTTGTGTGAAATGATCAATGATTTGATTTTTGCTTCATTCTCTTTTGTGTTTTTTCCTTGCAAGCAAATTAAATGAAGATAATAATACCAAAGAATTTGTGATTGCAATCATTTTCAGGAAGAAACTGAGTATTATCTGATAGAATTGCAGGGGTGCCAATACTTTTGGCCACCACTGTAATAAGTGAGCTGTCATTTATTCATAAGACGTTCTATTCTTCAGAGCTGAGACTGTAAAATAAAAAGTGAAGAATAAAATATCTGATGACTGTTCTTTCACTGTGAGTAAGAAACAGATAATAAAATTAAAGGAAAAATAACTGAGGGGAGAACCCTGCAGGTTTATTGTCCTTCTATAGCTGTATGGTGGCAGGATGGTGACACTGCTGGAGTCCTGGTGAGGATCTGCATGATATTCATTTCTGTTGACTTTTTATTGCCAACATATTCTGCAGTGATGTACATATAGTCCCTGCCCACAATGCGGTACACATGAGGGACAATTTCATATTAAGCCAAGTAACCTATGATGTCAAGGTCTCATATTTACAAGGTGCTTATTGGCAATCTGAGCCGGCGAATGGCTCTGTGTCCGTATATTCGCTATATACTGCCCGCAATATCTTGTAGAAAGCTCACAGTGACTAAAATGTATAAATAGTTCTCTTTGGAGAATTTAATTAGATCCATTCATACCTTACCTTATAATGAGGACTTAAAGGGCTTTTATAACTAGGTAAAACAAGCTTAACGGGACTGTCCAGGACTTATATATTAATGACCGATTTTAGGATAAGTCATCAACAGGGTGGGACTGGGCTGGCGGGGTACCCTTCTGCAGAGGAGAGGGGGAGAAGAGAATGAAAAAATAAAAAAACCTGCGGTTTTAAGGGGCACGGGCCCTTTAAAAGCGCAGGCACAGTGTATGTGACGCGCCCCTGGGCCTGTGTCGCGCTGCGTTGCGCACGCGGGAGCTTACCCGGAGCCGGATCAGATGAGGGTAGTAGTCTTGTGGCGGTGACCCGGTCCGTGCCCAGGGAGTCAGACTAAGTGGCGGTAAATTAGCAGTGGATGTTGGATGACTACGCCACCCGTTGAATGCAGCTATGGAGCTGCCGCTGCAGGGCAGACTGCTGAGGCCGGTGGAAGGATGGTGCAGCGTGGATGGTATAACCCCCAACGGGAGGGGTATGGCCTCAGGGCAGCCGACGTGGATGATGGGGGTAGCAGGAACCACTCAGAGACGATGCGGTGTAGTTCAGGGTCTTTACTGGTGACAAAGATAGACCCTCCCGGAGTACTTGCTAGCAATCGGGGCCTGGTCAGTCCTTGAGCAGATGGGATCTCCCCTGGCCAGGCGGAGTTGTAGGCCTTCCCAACTAACTGTACTCTTCTGGCTACCTTGCTAGAGGCGGGTAAAAGTAGCCCACGTCCCTGATTGTACCGTGTGGTGCTCACCCGTATGGCCGGTGACTCGGGGCCTTCTAATGGCTTCCGCTCCACGATGGCGGTGCTGGTCCCACGCGTGTGACCGTGCCTTCGGGTTTCTGGGCCAGAGGACCTGCAATCCCCTGCCGGTCGGTTTCTGCTGCTGGGTAGGAGTTAGTCCCCACAGCCTCGGACTCCGGGTCCGGTAAGAAATCTTCTCAGTCAGGGCGAGCTCTGCAGCTGCCAGCCCCTGACTCGTAGTAGTACTGCTTCTGCTGTCTCTTCCTATGACTGTTTCTCGTCTCTACTCTCCTTGACTGCCTAACCCTGCCTCAGCCCCGGGTTTATATAGGGGAAGTCCTTCCCCTCCCAAGACTGGGCAGGAGGTGTGGCATGCACAGGATCCCTGACCAAAGGACCTCCCACCTGCTCTCAGACATAACATTACATTACTGTGGAAACCAGACCCCTGGGGTGCCACATTCCCCCCTAGTGAAATTTAGTACTCCGGGACTAAACATATTTTTGGAAAAACATAACAGAGTACAACCAAAACATTATAATAAAGAGACACATAACGATGGTCACGGCGTGTCCGCAACCGGGTGCAGTCTTTGAGGGAAAGCAAGGTGTCCATTTCACCAAAACAGGGAGACGTAACCAGGTAGGGGCCTGTCCTGCCCCGAGTCCTTAACAGTCTTTAGTCCATCCTGGGTTACGCTCCAACTAATTGTACAAGGATTCCCGGTAAATCCACCAAGGACTCCTAAAAATAACTAGAAACACAAAATTATACACAAGCAACTATAAACAGGTAAACATTATAAGATAGCTTAAACATTTAGATCCTCCAACGTGTGGGTAACTGGCCTCTAGTGGCCCTAGTGGACCTACGGAGCTGACTGTCTGGCCCTGAACTACAGGGTGTAGGAGCTGTCAAGGGTAAACTGGGCCGCTGTCTATGGGCCCTCTGGCTCACTAGGGGTATGGCAGGCTCACTATAAGCAGAGGGTTGATTTTCCGGGTCTGCTTGTGTAGAGTCTTCTGCCTCCTGGACCGGCTGTTCTTCCAGCTCTACCGGTTGCTCCGTAGGTACTTGGGATGATGGTTGGAGGAAGGTGAGTACGGGTACCACAACTGCACCATTGACTTGAGTCCAAGACCGAGGGAAGTCCCCGAGCACGGTACTAACCATATCTTCCCTTTCCTCTACGGGTCGATGGTCTTCTTGTTCCTCTTCAGGGTTCCTCAGTTGTTCGGGACACTTCTTCAGGTGGTCCCGGGATACAATGGCTGTGGTCTCCCCTCCGTCTTTACTGATGGTACAGACCTTCGGGTTCTCGTGGCTTGAGGGCAGTACGGTGTACGGGTCCTTCTCCCACTGGTCGTCCAACTTGTGGAGCCGTCTTTTCCTCTTCAAGACCTGCTCTCCGGGTACCAGGGGAACAGCGGGAGCATACTGGTTGTAAGTTTTCTCTTGCCTTTCCCTAGCCTGACAGAGACTTCGCTCCACGCTCTC
This sequence comes from Phyllobates terribilis, assembly GCF_046119375.1. NCBI lineage: Eukaryota > Metazoa > Chordata > Amphibia > Anura > Dendrobatidae > Phyllobates > Phyllobates terribilis. The sequence continues at coordinate 2,850,832 of NW_027362940.1, read as the reverse complement.
CTGTACTTTCCGGTACTGCTGTTGCCTCTCTGTGTCCCAGTCTGCTTCTGGTGAAGTGTCCTCAGGTGTCAGGACTCCCATTTCCAGGTCAACAGGTAACTTACCAGGTCTCGCCCTCATTAGGTAAGCCGGGGTACAGTTGGTGGAACCTACCGGGATGTGGTTGTATAGGTCCACCAGATCGGGCAACTTCTCAGGCCACAGACTGCGTTCTTCCAGGGGCAACGTTTTTAGAAGATCCATTACCACCTGGTTCATTTTTTCACAAAGTCCATTAGTTTGCGGATGGTAGGGTGTCGTATTTATCTTCCGGCAGCCATACAGATTGCAGAATTCCTGGAAGACCTCCGCTTCAAAGACAGGTCCCTGGTCCGTCAGCACTTGGTCCGGGTACCCGTGTGGACGGCAGAAGTGCTGCTGGAAGGCTCTAGCTGCTGTTTGAGCCGTTAAGTCCTTGACGGGGACGACAACCAAGAACCGGGAGTAATGATCCACGATGGTTAACGCGTAGACGTAGCCACTTCTGCTTGGGGTCAGTTTTACATGATCCAAGGCTACCAGTTCCAACGGTTGCCGGGTGACGATAGATTGCAGGGGAGTCTTCTGGCTGGCCCGGTCCTTCCTTCTCAGATTGCACGGGCCACAGTCCCTGCACCACTTCTCGATGGTTCCCCTCATGCCTACCCAGTGGAACCGCTCGCGCAGCAGGAACTCCAGCTTCTTCCACCCGAAGTGTCCAGCTCCGTCGTGGTATGCCTCCATCACCATGGCTGCGTCTCTTCGTGGCACCACTACTTGCCAGAGTAGTTCATGCGTCCGGGAGTTGACCATTCTGCGGCACAACTTCCCCTTGTAAAGGAACAGTCGACTCTTCTCCGCCCATAGTTGTTTGGCTTCCTCCGGAGCGTCTGGTTCAAGGCGAGCCTCCGGCCGAGTCAGCATCTCCTTCACCAGTCGGACGGCAGGGTCGCTGTCTTGCGTTTCCGCCCAGTTGTGGTGAGGTAAGGGGTTCAACGTAGCAGCCTGCTTACTCCTTACCCGGTGGGAATACTGGATAGTCCCATGACGGTGGAACGCAGGGAGTTCAATTTCTTCCAGTCCCTCCGGATCTTCTCCTTCGTCCGGCAGGTTGGGCATCCTGGACAGGGCGTCCACGTTAGTATTGGAGCGCCCTGCCCGGTATTTGATTGTGAACTCGTAGTTGGACAGACGGGCCATCCACCTCTGCTCCAGGGCACCGAGTCTTGCCGTGTCCAGGTGTGTCAACGGGTTGTTATCCGTGTACACGGTGAACCGGGAAGAAGCAAGGTAATGCTTAAAGCGCTCAGTGACTGCCCATACCACGGCCAGGAACTCTAGCTTAAATGAGCTATAATTCTCGGGGTTCCTTTCGGTGGGTCGCAGTTTTCGGCTGGCGTAGGCGAGTACTCGTTCTTTCCCCTGCTGGATCTGGGACAGTACGGCTCCTAGCCCGATGTTACTGGCGTCGGTGTAGAGGATGAAGGGCTGGCTATAATCCGGGTATGCCAAGATTTCATCCCCCGTGAGGGCCATCTTCAGCTGGCGGAAGGACTCTTCTTCTAGCTCCTCCCATTTGAAGGGCGGCTTCTGGTTCTTGGCCTTCCGGGACTGGCCTATCAGGAGGTCCTGCATAGGCGCTGCCTTTTTGGTGAAACCGGGAATAAACCTTCGGTAGTAGCCTACCAACCCGAGGAACTGCCGCACTTCTTTTACGCTGGAGGGGCTTGGCCATCCCTTAATTGCGGTGATCTTATCAGGGTCGGGAGCCACTCCGTCAGCGCTCACCACGTGTCCCAGGTACTGCACCTTTGGTTTCAGGAGGTGACACTTGGAGGGTTTCACCTTTAGGCCGTAACTCGCCAGAGCTTCGAACACCTCCGCCAGGTGTTTCAGGTGGTCCTCATAAGTCTTGGAGTATACGATGACATCGTCCAGGTACAACAGGACCGTCTCGAAGTTTCTGTGGCCCAGACAGCACTCCATTAATCGTTGGAAGGTTCCTGGGGCGTTGCAGAGTCCGAACGGCATGCAGGTGAACTCGCTAAGTCCCATCGGGGTGGTGAATGCGGTCTTCTCCCGGTCCGCCTCTGCTACAGGAACCTGCCAGTACCCGCTAGTGAGATCCAAGGTAGAGAAGAAGTTAGCAGATCTTAAAGCAGCCAATGACTCCTCTATCCTTGGTAAGGGGTACGCATCCTTGTGTGTGATACGGTTGATTTTCCGGTAATCTACACACATCCTCATGGTGTTGTCTTTCTTTTTGACTAAAACTAGTGGGGCTGCCCAGGGGCTACAGCTATCCCGGATTACCCCAGCCTCCTTCATGTCTCTAAGCATCCCCTTGGCGTGTTGGTAATGTGCAGGGGGTACGGGTCGATACCTCTCTTTTATGGGAGGATGATCTCCCGTGGGGATGCGGTGTTCTACCCCCTTGACTCGCCCGAAGTCTAACGGGTGTTTACTAAACACTCTCTCATACTCTTGAACCACCCGGTAGACTCCCTGTTTCTGGTGGGAGGGAGTGGCGTCAGTTCCCAAGTGTAGTTGCTGACACCAATCCTCCATTACTTTCTTAGAGCCGTTACCTTCCTCCGGGTGAGATGGAGGCAAGGGTTCCACAGACTGTATAGAGTTTTGGTTGATGGTATATAATTTGGCTAGCGTGGCATACCGGGGCAGGTACACTTCCCTCTCCCCGATATTGATTATGCGAACGGGCACCCTCCCATGGCGTACATTGACCACCCCCCGTGCTGTCAAAATGGTGGGCCTACTGTCTGAGTAAACTGGTTCTACCATTGCCTGGTAATCTCTACCTCTCAGACCAATAGCTGCCCGGCACCAAATCATCATTTCACTTTTTGGGGGCATGGCAATAGGGAAAGGGTCACACATTCTTACGCTACCAATCTCACCGCCGGAGAGTTCCACCTGTTGCCGTCGCATCAGTGCCCGGATCTCTTTCTGGAGCACTCGCTGCTCGCCGGAGCTGGCGTTCTTGGCAACCTGCTGTAGAAGGAAAATCACCTCTGCAAGACAATTTTCAATTACATTAGTTCCTAGAGTTATTTTTGGGTGGCTCTCATGTTTGTCAATGTCTACAATGATCAGTCCCTGTGCTGCCAGTTCGACTCTACCGATTTTGATGGTCACCTCTTTAAATCCGATCTGTGGCACGGGCTGGCCATTGCTGGCGATGATACTCAAGTCGTCGTCAGGGTAGCGGGTAATATCCGAGTCATTCCAGTACTGCTTAAAGAGCACGTACGGGATGGTGGTGACCTGTGACCCGGTGTCCAGTAGGGCACTCATGGGAATGCCATCCAGTACCACAGGCAAGACTGGATGTCCTCCCACATATCTGTCGCACCAGTTCGATGGGCCTGGTGATCTTTTTCCTGGGGGTTGGCCCTCTACCCCAGGTTGTGCCCGTTTAAAGAACAGTACCTTGCCATATGTCCGGGTTGATTGCAGTGGCGGCAGATGGGTCGTCCGTCCTCGCTGTATCGGTCACTGGGTCTTCCTCTGGCCGGTGGGGTCCTCCTTGGTCGACGCCACGGGATGTCCTCCGGTCCGGATGCCAGCTGGATCTTCCCTGGAGTGGAAGCCTGTAAAGACTGCACAGTTCGGGTTAGCGCAGCAACGCTCTTAGCTAGCTCTTGGACCTGATGGTGTAGGTCTGGAGCCGGGTCATTGTCCAAAGCCTGTGCATCAGCTCCCACAGGCCCTGCCGACAAGGGCGCCGCCTCCTGGTGGTAAGTGATAGCAGGGCGCCTGTGGGTCACAACGCCACCCGGTGCCGGTTCTCGGAGCACCCGGATGGCTCTGTCCTTGAACTGTGCAAAGCCCAGATGGGGATCCTGTAAAGCCATTGCCCGCAACTGGGTTCGGTGGGTATTACAATATAGTCCCTCTATAAACTGTTCGGTCAACAGCCTGTCCTCATCTCCCACTCCATCAGGGTCGGTCTGCTTAATGGCCCTCAGGGCCTCTTGTAGGTTTAGTGCATAGTCCCTTATACTCTCATGCGCTCGCTGCTTGCACCCGTAGAATCTAAGCTTAATCTCGGCTGAGGTGCGGGTATCAAAGGTGTCCTTCAGCCGGGTTAGTATCCCTGCGACAGTCTTCCTCCCAGGTGGCCAAGATTTTACTTCCCTTTTGGCTGCCCCGGTTAGTTGGGCCACCAGGATGCTCACTTTTTGCTCTTCTGTGAGGGGGTACACCTGGAAGAGGCTATCCAGCTTCTCTCTAAAGTCATGCAGGGTATGCGACTCCCCTGAGTACTGGGGTAGCCAAGCTGCTCCCGGGATATAGGGCATGGTGAAGGGCATAACTGCAGCAGCGGTAGCGCTGGCGGGGGTTGAGGCAGTGAAGCTCTCCTCCGTATCCGACATCTTCCTCCCCCCTAGTGGACCATGGCCTACCTTGCGATGATCCTCTTCCGTAGGCCGCGGCTCCGCAGTGGATCGTCAGGGTTGAGGACCTTCCGTCGCGCTCCTGTGACGTCGGCGTCTGCTGGGCTCCTTCCAGGACCTTACGCAACGTCCGGACGTGAGGCGGGGCTTCAGTTCTCGCGCGCTTTCGGAGTCCACGCCCCTCTTCTTCCCGCGCGGCGTCCTCAAGATGGCGTCCAATGGCGGGAAAACTCCACGGATGGCGGGAAGAAGGCTGAAGATGGCGCCGGATGGCGGGAATCTTCACCGATGGCGGGAAGAAGGCTGAAGATGGCGCCGGATGGCGGGAAACTTCACCGATGGCGGGAAGAAGGCTGAAGATGGCGCCGGATGGCGGGAATCTTCACCACAGGTGAGTTTGAAAAGTCTCTTTTTCAGGCACGCAGTACCCGGTGGTTGCGGGCACGAAATCCTGCCGACTACGCCAAAAGTTGACGCGCCCCTGGGCCTGTGTCGCGCTGCGTTGCGCACGCGGGAGCTTACCCGGAGCCGGATCAGATGAGGGTAGTAGTCTTGTGGCGGTGACCCGGTCCGTGCCCAGGGAGTCAGACTAAGTGGCGGTAAATTAGCAGTGGATGTTGGATGACTACGCCACCCGTTGAATGCAGCTATGGAGCTGCCGCTGCAGGGCAGACCGCTGAGGCCGGTGGAAGGATGGTGCAGCGTGGATGGTATAACCCCCAACGGGAGGGGTATGGCCTCAGGGCAGCCGACGTGGATGATGGGGGTAGCAGGAACCACTCAGAGACGATGCGGTGTAGTTCAGGGTCTTTACTGGTGACAAAGATAGACCCTCCCGGAGTACTTGCTAGCAATCGGGGCCTGGTCAGTCCTTGAGCAGATGGGATCTCCCCTGGCCAGGCGGAGTTGTAGGCCTTCCCAACTAACTGTACTCTTCTGGCTACCTTGCTAGAGGCGGGTAAAAGTAGCCCACGTCCCTGAGTGTACCATGTGGTGCTCACCCGTATGACCGGTGACTGGGGGCCTTCTAATGGCTTCCGCTCCACGATGGCGGTGCTGGTCCCACGCGTGTGACCGTGCCTTCGGGTTTCTGGGCCAGAGGACCTGCAATCCCCTGCCGGTCGGTTTCTGCTGCTGGGTAGGAGTTAGTCCCCACAGCCTCGGACTCCGGGTCCGGTAAGAAATCTTCTCAGTCAGGGCGAGCTCTGCAGCTGCCAGCCCCTGACTCGTAGTAGTATTGCTTCTGCTGTCTCTTCCTATGACTGTTTCTCGTCTCTACTCTCCTTGACTGCCTAACCCTACCTCAGCCCCGGGTTTATATAGGGAAAGTCCTTCCCCTCCCAAGACTGGGCAGGAGGTGTGGCATGCACAGGATCCCTGACCAAAGGACCTCCCACCTGCTCTCAGACATAACATTACATTACTGTGGAAACCAGACCCCTGGGGTGCCACATATGCAGGGACGCGCGCACGCGGCGTTCATTACCTGAACCGCCGCGACACACGTCCCAGTGAAGCAGCTGAAGCTGCGCGTCTCCCTTCCCCGGCCGGCGTATGACGTCACCGGAGAAGGAGGACACCGCACGGGAGAGCAGGAAGGTAAGAGGTGTCTGTGTGTGTGTCTGTGTGTATATGAGTGGATGCAGAATGGGATGGGCCCCTGGCTGGACACACAAGGGGGGGCCCGGCTAGACACACAAGGGGGGACCCTGGCTGGACACACAAGGGGGGGCCCGGATGGACACACAAGGGGGGCCTTGCTGGACACACAAGGGGGAGCCCTGGCTGGACACACAAGGGGAAGCCCTGGCTGGACACACAAGGGGGAGCCCTGACTGGACACACAAGGGGGAGCCCTGACTGGACACACAAGAGGGAACCCTGGCTGGACACACAAGGGGGAGCCCTGGCTGGACACACAAGGGGAAGCCCTGGTTGGACACACAAGGGGGAGCCCTGACTTGACACACAAGGGGGAGCCCTGGCTGGACACACAAGGGGGGAGCTGGATGGACACACAAGGGGGAACCCTGGCTGGACCCACAAGGGGGAGCCCTGGCTGGACACACAAGGGGAAGCCCTGACTGGACACACAAGAGGGAACCCTGGCTGGACACACAAGGGGGAACCCTGGCTGGACACACAAGGGGGGACACTGGCTGGACACACAAGGGTGAGAGCCTGGCTGGACACACAAAGGGGAACCCTGGCTGGACACACAAGGGGGGGAGCCTGGCTGGACACATAAGGGGGAGCCTGGCTGGACACATGGGAAAGGGTGGGCAGGATGGCTATATGGTGGGGCAGGCTGGACACATGGAGGCCAGGATGGATATGTGAGGGGGATGGATATATGGGGGGGCCGGATATATGGGGGGCGGGGCAGGCTGGACACATGATGGCCAGGATGGATATGTGGGGGGCAGGCTGGACACATGGGGGGCTAGGATAGATATGTGGAGGGGCAGGCTCGATACACATGGGCTAGGATAAATATATGGAGGGGCCACGCTGGACATATGGGGGCCAGTATGGATATATGGGGGGGTGTAAGGATGGATATATGCAGGGGGGAAGGGCAGGATGGATATATGAGGGGGCAGGCTGGACACATGGAGGTCAGGATGGATATATGGGGGGCAGGCTGGAAACATGGAGGCCAGGATGGATATATTGTGGGGGGCAGGCTGGACACATGGAGGCCAGGAAGGATATGTAGGGGGGGCATGCTGGACAAATGGAGGCCAGGATGGATATATGGGGGGCAGGCTTGACACATGGGGCTTTAGGACAGATATATGGGAGGGGGCAGGCTGGACACATGGAGGCCAGGACAGATATATGGGGGGGCAGGCTGGAAACATGGAGGCCAGGATGGATATGTGGGGGGGCAGCCTGGACACATGGAGGCCAGGATGGATATATGGGGGGAACAGGAGGGCCACATGGGGGACTAGGATGGGTATATGGGAGGGGGCAGGCTCGATACACGTGGGCTAGGATAAATATATGGAGGGGTCACACTGGACATATGGGGGCCAGAAGGGATATATGGGGGGTGTCAGGATGGATATATGCAGGGAAGGGGGGGCCAGGATGGATATATGGGGGTGCCAGGCTGAACAAGGGACTTAATTACTGTTTGGGGCCAGATTGAGGAACATACTTTATTAGTTTATGGTGGCCAGTGAGGAACATTATTATTTTAGAGTCCAATTAGAGACATTATTACTTCTGTAATATAATTTACTTTTTAGGAAATTGTTTTCCATGGGATAGGACAAAAGCGGGCTCCTGTTACTGTGCAGGGCGGCACTATATCGCTTTTTTTCTTCAACTGGTGTAGTGTAGAAGTCGGGGGGGTGGAGTGGGAATATTCCCTAGAAGAGATCAGTTATTGATAACTGTGTGTTATTTTCTGCAGAGATGATTCCTGGCTGGAAGAAGTGATGGCCGTCTGTGCCAGATGAAGAAGAAAAGCGAAGATGAAGGACTTCACCTAGAGACGTCACTGGTGAGTCAGTGTATTACATGTGACTCGCCCCCTGGGCCGTGGGGCACTCGGATCCGGGCAATAGGGAGACGATGGGGGTAGTAGTGGTGACCCGGTTCCGTGGCTCAGGGTGGTCAGGCCAATGGTAGTCTGCTATGTTCTGCTGATAATGTCCGACTACGCCACCCGTGGATTGCGGTTATTAGGAACCGCCGCTGCATGCAGACCGCTGGGGCTGATGAGGTGTGCAGCTAGGGTAGTGTGACTCTCCACGGGAAGAGTGCGGCCCCAGGGCAGTATAATGGATGTTGGGAGTGATGGTAGTGGGAGTCCCAGTGCTGATAGTGCTGGAGGAGCAAGGAGCACACAGACAACAGGTTGCAGTCCAGGGTCTTTACTAAACAGGTAAACTGACCCACAAACAGTCCCGGCTAGGAGGGGACCTGGATGTCTGAGAGCAACGGGGAAATTGGCCCTGGTCAGGGTGAGGGTGTAGGCCTACCGTGCTTTCTGCGCTCCTTCTGGCTATCTCCTCCTGATAGGGTAACAGCCCACGTTTCCGAGCTTTCCGTGTTTTCTCGCCTGTATGGCCTGCGACGTGGGTTCCTTTCTGCTCCCAGCCTTGTATGGCTTTACTGGTCCCTTCTGTTGTGGCAGGGCCTCCAGGCTTCTTAGGCCAAGGAATATACAGTCCCTTGCGGACTGGTTCTCTGCTGGGGGATGTGGAATCCTTCCAGCCTCAGACACCAAAGTCTGGTAGATTAAGTCTGTTATCTGCCAAGACAGGCTTGCTTCGCCTCTTGTCTCTGGCTTGTGGCTCTCCTCCTGCCACACTTCCTCTTAGGTGCAGTGCAACTGTCTGTCCCTGCTCTGCTGAGACACGTCTCAGTCCTGAGACAGGTCATCTGGGTTCTCTCTAACCCTGCCCCCAGCACCAGCTTTTATAGGGGCAGCCTGCTCCCCCTACTGGCCTGAGACAGGAGGCATTGCATGCTAATGTTCCCCTGACTAGAGAACCTCCCCCCTGCTCTCAGACACAGCTTTAATTACACTTGTGGCATCCAGGCCAGGGTGACACATTCCCCCCTAGTGAAATTTAGTACTCCGGGACTAAACAGTAAACAAAGACAATATGCATAACAATAAAACATTAATAGACAGACGACGCACAAATTGAGTTCTTAAGGTCACAGTGTGGCCTGTGACCGGGTGTCCATATCACCAGCACAACGGGGAGCCTTAACCAGGTGGGGGTCTGTCCTACCCCAAGTCCTTCACAGTCTTAGTTCATTCCTGGGTTAGGCTCTGAACGCAGTCCATACAAGGTCCCGGTTATAAAAAGTCCATAACCTGTGAGTCCTTACGGTAGCTGCAAGAAACTGAAACAGAGTATTACCAAACATGCATGTAACTTTGCAAACAATTCAACATTTGGCAACAGGGTTATTTACAATTTTAGTACACTCTATATTCTCCAGCGAGCGGGTATCTGTCCCTTTGTGCTCCTGGTTGACCTACGTAGCCCACTGTCTGGTAGTGGACTGACTTGGCTTTCCCCACTAGCGTTAGGGGTGCAGCTACCAGCTGGGTGTACAGGTAGGGCAGGCAGCTGTCTGCGAGTCCTTTGGCTTACCACAGGCATGGCAGGCTCACTGTCAGCAGAGGGTTGACTCTCCTGGGCTGCTGGTACAGGCTCTTCTGCCTCTGGAACTGCTTGCTCCTCTTCACCTTCCGGCTCTGGTGTTGGTTGTTGCTGTGCCGGTTGCAGGAAATGCAGGACAGGTACCACTATGGCATCATTTATGCGAGTCCAGGACTGAGGAAACTCTCCGAGAATGGTGCTGATCATTTCTTCCTTGTCCTCTGCGGGTTCAAGGTCACTCTGATCCTCTTCTGCACTACGGAGTTGCTCGGGGCACCTTTTGAGATGGTCTCTGGAGACGACACTAGTGGTTTCTCCTCCGTCCTTGGTGATTACGCACACCTTTGGGTTGTCGTGGTCAGACTGCAGTACGGTGTAGGGTTCCCTTTCCCACTGGTCGTCCAACTTATGTAGCCTTCTTTTTCGCTTTAGGACTTGCTCACCAGGTTCTAGGGGACTAGCAGGGGCGTGTTGATTGAAGAGTCTTTCTTGCTTCTCTCTCACCTGGGCCAGGCTCTTCTCCACACTCTCCTGTACCTTCTTGTACTGCAGTTGCCTTTCCGTATCCCAGTCCGCATCCGGGGAGGTGTCCTCAGGTATTAGGACTCCTATCTCCAGGTCTACGGGCAGCTTTCCTGGTCTAGCTTGCATCAGGTAAGCCGGGGTGCAGTTTGTAGCATTCACCGGGATATTGTTGTATAGGTCTATCAGGTCCGGCAGTTTTTCTGGCCACAGGCTGCGTTCCTCCAGGGGCAACGTCTTCAGGAGATCAATGACTATATTGTTCATCTTCTCACACATCCCGTTGGTTTGGGGGTGGTAAGGCGTTGTACGAATCTTCTTACAGCCATAGAGGTTGCAGAACTCCTGGAAGATTTCAGCCTCGAACGCTGGACCCTGGTCTGTCAGGACCTGTTCCGGATACCCGTGTGGACGGCAGAAATATTGCTGGAAGGCTCTGGCCGCTGTTTGGGCTGTCAAGTCCTTTACCGGGACCACCACTAGAAAACGGGAATAGTGGTCCACGATTGTCAGGGCATAGATGTATCCTGACCGGCTGGGAGCCAATTTGACATGGTCCAGAGCTACCAGCTCAAGAGGCTGCGTGGTGATGATGGGCCTCAAGGGTGTCTTCTGGCTGGCACGGTCCTTCCTCCTTAGGTGACAAGGGCCACAGTCTCTGCACCATTTTTCTACAGCTCCTCTCATGCCGACCCAAAAGAATCTTCCTCTTAGTAGGAACTCCAGTTTCTTCCAACCGAAGTGTCCCGCTCTGTCATGGTAAGCCCCCAGGACCATAGCTGCATCCCTCCTTGGGACCACGACTTGCCAGGTCAGCTCGTGCGTCCGGTGGTTGACAATCCTTCTGCACAACTTGCCTTCGTAGAGGAACAGCTTGCTCTTCTCCTTCCATAGCTGCTTGGCTTCCTCTGGGGCATCTGGATCTAAGCGGGCGTCTTCCCGGGTCAGCAGATCTTTCACCAGGCGGACTGCAGGGTCACTATCTTGGGTCTCGGCCCAGCTGTGGTGAGGTAGGGGATTCATCATCACAGTTGTTAGATCCTCCTCCTTCGCGCGGTGAGAGTGTTGAGCGGCTCCATACCGGTGAAACGCGGGGAGTTCTACCTCCTCCAGCTCTTCTGGGTCTTCGTCACCTTCAGGTAAGTGAGGCATCCTTGATAGGGCGTCCGCGTTGGAGTTGGTTTTGCCTGCCCGGTACTTGATCACGAAGTCATAGTTGGAGAGACGGGCCATCCACCGCTGTTCCAGGGCACCCAGTCTTGCATTGTCCAGGTGTGTCAACGGGTTGTTGTCCGTGTACACGGTGAACTTTGCGGAGGCCAGGTAATGCTTGAAGCGTTCCGTCACGGCCCACACCACCGCCAAGAATTCTAGCTTGAAGGAGCTGTAATTCTCCGGGTTCCTCTCGGTGGGCCTCAGCTTCCGGCTGGCGTATGCGATCACCCGTTCTCTGCCCTGTTGGTTTTGGGACAATACGGCTCCCAGTCCCACATTACTGGCATCTGTGTGGAGAATGAAAGGCTGGCCATAATCAGGGTAGGCCAGGATCTCATCCCCTGTGAGGGCCATCTTTAGCTGGCGGAAGGACTCCTCTTCCGGTTTATCCCACTTGAAGGGCGGCTTTTGCCTCCTGGACTTAGACTGTCCGATCAGGAGGTCCTGCATAGGAGCTGCCATCTTGGTGAACCCGGGGATGAATCTTCGGTAGTAGCCTACCAACCCGAGAAACTGTCTCACCTCTTTGATGTTCGAGGGGCTTGGCCAGCTCTTGATTGCCGTGACCTTGTCAGGGTCGGGGGCCACTCCTTCCGCGCTTACCACGTGCCCTAGGTACTGGACCTTTGGTTTCAGCAGGTGACACTTCGATGGTTTCACCTTCAGGCCATAGCCTGCCAGGGCTTCGAACACCTCGGCCAGGTGCTTCAGATGGTCCTCGTAGGTCTTCGAATAGACGATCACGTCGTCCAGGTAAAGGAGGACCGTCTCGAAGTTTCGGTGCCCTAGACAGCATTCCATCAGCCGCTGGAAGGTCCCTGGTGCGTTGCAGAGCCCGAAAGGCATGCAGTTGAATTCGCTCAGTCCCATCGGTGTGGTGAAGGCGGTCTTCTCCTTGTCAGCCTCTGCCACAGGAACCTGCCAGTACCCGCTAGTAAGGTCCAAAGTAGAAAAGAAGTTAGCTGATTTTAGTGCGGCTAAAGACTCCTCTATTCTAGGCAGCGGATATGCGTCTTTGTGAGTGATACGGTTGATTTGTCTATAGTCGACGCACATTCTCATGGTGCCGTCTTTCTTTTTGACCAGAACCAAGGGGGCTGCCCAGGGGCTACAGCTGTCTCTAATTACCCCAGCTTCTTTCATCTCTCTTAGCATGCCCCTTGCGTTCTGATAATGTGCAGGGGGTACAGGTCTGTGCCTCTCTTTTATCGGTGGGTGGCTCCCTGTGGGGATGTGGTGTTCTATCCCCTTTACTCTGCCGAAGTCTAGCGGGTGCTTACTAAAGACTCTCTCGTACTCCTGTACCACCCGGTAGACTCCTTGTTTTTGGTGCAGGGGAGTGGAGTCAGCACCCACGTGGAGTTTCTGGCACCAGTCCTCCTTTTGTTTCTGGGAGCCATTACCCTCCGCCTGAGGAGATGGAGGCAAGGGTTCCACGGCCCTGATAGCTTTGTGTTCGACCACAAACAGCTTGGCGAGTGTAGCGTACCTGGGTAAGTGTACCTCCCTCTCCCCAATGTTGAGGATGCGGACGGGCACCCTCCCATGACGGACATCAACCACCCCCCGGGCTGTCAAAATGGTGGGCCTGCTGTCTGAGTACACGGGTTCTACCATGGCTTGGTAGTCTCTACCTCTCAACCCGATTGCAGTCCGACACCAGATCATCATTTCACTTTTGGGAGGCATGGAAATGGGGAATGGGTCACTCAGTCTTACGCTACCGATCTCACCACCAGACAGTTCTACCTGCTGCCGTCTCATCAGGGCCTTTATCTCCTTGTTGAGAACTCTCTGTTGGCTGGAACTAGCATTCACCGCCACCTGTTGTAAGATTACAATTACCTCTGAAAGACAATTTTCAATTACATTAGTACCCACAGTTATTTTAGGGTGACTTTCACGACGGTCAATGTCCACAATAATCACTCCCTGTGCCGGTAGTTCAACTTTACCAATCTTAATGGTCATCTCCTTGAACCCCATCTGCGGCACGGGTAAGCCATTACTGGCGATGATGCTCAAGTTACCGTCTGGATACCGTGTGATATCAGCATCAGTCCAATACTGCTTAAAAAGTACATAAGGGATAGTGGTTACTTGTGACCCAGTATCCAGCAAGGCGCTCATGGGGATACCGTCCAGCACCACGGGTAAAACCGGGCGCCCCCCAACGTACTTATTACGCCAATTGTAAGGGCCTGGTGATCTTATGCCTGGGGGTTGGCCCTCTGCCCCAGGTTGGACCCGTTTAAATTACAGTACCTGGAAATGTGTCCGGGCTGGTTGCATCGACGGCAAATGGGCTGTCCATCCTCTGCGTAGCGGTCTGTGGGCCTCCCTCGGAACGACGGGATCCTCCTCTGTCGACGCCATGGGACATCCTCCGGACTTGAAGCCAGCTCGATGGGTCTTGACGGGTCCACTTGCAATGCCTGGACGGTCCTGGTCAACGCCGCGACGCTCCTGGTCAGCTCCTGGACTTGTTGGTGCAGATCTTTCGACGGGGCTTGGTTCAGGGCCTGTGCATCAGTCTCCACAGAGTCCATAGAGGAGGGCGCCGCCTCCTGGTGGTAAGTGATAGCAGGGCGCCGGGGGTTTATAGCGCCACTGGTTGCAGATTCACGGAGCACCCTTATGGCCCTGTCCTTAAATTGGGCAAAGGTCAGGTCGAGGTTCTGAAAGAACATGAGGCGCAGTTGGGCCCTGTGGGCGCTAGACAGCAGACCTTCTATGAATTGTTCTGTTAGCAGCTTATCCGTTTCCTGCACACTGCCAGGGTCAGTTTGTTGAATAGCCCTCAAGGCTTCCTGCAGATTTAGGGCATAGTCTCTGATGCTGTCCTGTGCCCGCTGCTTACATCCATATAACCTCATTTTAATCTCAGCGGAGGTACGTGTGTCAAAGGTACCCCGCAGCCGGGCCAGAATACCCTTCACAGTCCTTTTCTCCTCAGTGGGAAATGATTTTACCTCCCGCTGGGCTGCGCCAGTTAACTGCCCTGTTAATATGCTGACCTTCTGTTCCTCTGTCAGGGGGTAAACGTGGAACAAACTGTATAGCCTTTCCTTGAAGTCAGTTAGGGCATGGGGCTCCCCTGAGTATTTGGGCAGCTAGGCCGCTCCAGGGATGTAGGGCAAGGAAAAGGGCATCACCGCTGCTGCAGTTACGTTGGTGGTAGTGGGCGCCTCTGTGTCCGTCATCTTCCTCCTCCCCTAGTTACGCGTGGCCTACCTTCCGACGATCCTCTTCTGTAGGCCGCGGCTCCGCTGCTGCTGCTATGGACGAGGACCTGGCGTCGCGTCCTGATGACGTCAGCGTCGCTCTCTCTCCCTTCCAGGACCTTGCGCAGCGTCGGTGCGTGGGGCGGAGCTTCGGATCTCGCGCGGTTTTGACGTCCACGCCCCTCTTCTTCCCGCGCGGCGTCCTGAAGATGGCGTCCGATGGCGGGAAGCAGCTGCGGATGGCGGGAAGGCGGCAGAAGATGGCGGGAAACGGTCCAAGATGGCGTCCGATGGCGGGAATCGGCTCCGGATGGCGGGAAAAGACTCCGGACGCCGGGAAGCTTTGCCACAGGTAAGTTACAAAAGTCTTTTTCAGGCACGCAGTACCCGGTGGTTGCGGGCACGAAATCCTGCCGACTACGCCAAAGCTGACTCGCCCCCTGGGCCATGCGGCACTCGGATCCGGGCAATAGGGAGACGATGGGGGTAGTAGTGGCGACCCGGTTCCGTGGCTCAGGGTGGTCAGGCCAATGGTAGTCTGCTATGTTCTGCTGATAATGTTCGACTACGCCACCCATGGATTGCGGTTATTAGGAACCGCCGCTGCATGCAGACCGCTGGGGCTGATGAGGTGTGCAGCTAGGGTAGTGTGACTCTCCACGGGAAGAGTGCGGCCCCAGGGCAGTATAATGGATGTTGGGAGTGATGGTAGTGGGAGTCCCAGTGCTGATAGTGCTGGAGGAGCAAGGAGCACACAGACAACAGGTTGCAGTCTAGGGTCTTTACTAAACAGGTAAACTGACCCACAAACAGTCCCGGCTAGGAGGGGACCTGGATGTCTGAGAGCAACGGGGAAATTGGCCCTGGTCAGGGTGAGGGTGTAGGCCTACCGTGCTTTCTGCGCTCCTTCTGGCTATCTCCTCCTGATAGGGTAACAGCCCACGTTTCCGAGCTTTCCATGTTTTCTCGCCTGTATGGCCTGCGACATGGGTTCCTTTCTCCTCCCAGCCTTGTATGGCTTTACTGGTCCCTTCTGTTGTGGCAGGGCCTCCAGGCTTCTTAGGCCAAGGAATATACAGTCCCTTGCGGACTGGTTCTCTGCTGGGGGATGTGGAATCCTTCCAGCCTCAGACACCAAACTCTGGTAGATTAAGTCTGTTATCTGCCAAGACAGGCTCTCTTCGCCTCTTGTCTCTGGCTTGTGGCTCTCCTCCTGCCACACTTCCTCTTAGGTGCAGTGCAACTGTCTGTCCCTGCTCTGCTGAGACACGTCTCAGTCCTGAGACAGGTCATCTGGGTTCTCTCTAACCCTGACCTCAGCACCAGCTTTTATAGGGGCAGCCTGCTCCCCCTACTGGCCTGAGACAGGAAGCATTGCATGCTAATGTTCCCCTGACTAGAGAACCTCCCCCCTGCTCTCAGACACAGCTTTAATTACACTTGTGGCATCCAGGCCAGGGTGACACACATGTACACTTACACTACACACGTTGTCAAAACTGTTGGTACCCCTCGTTTAATGAAAGAAAAACCCACAATGGTCACAGAAATAACTTGAATCTGACAAAAGTAATAATAAATTAAAAATCTATGAAAATGAACAAATGAAAGTCAGACATTGCTTTTCTGCTTCCACAGAATAAAAATAAATAAATAAACTGATGAAACAGGCCTGGACAGAAATGATGGTTCTTCTTAACTTTATATTTTGCTGAACAACCTTTTGAGGCAATCACTGCAATCAAACGACTCCTGTAACTGTCAATGAGACTTCTGCACCTCTCCACAGGTATTTTGGCCACTCCTCATGAGCAAACTGCTCCAGTTGTCTCATGGTTGAAGGTTGCCTTTTCCAGACGGCATGTTTCAGCTCTTTCCAAAGATGCTCAATAGGATTTAGGTCAGGGCTCATAGAAGCCACTTCAGAATAGTCCAATGTTTTCCTCTTAGCCATTGTTGGGTGTTTTTAGCTGTGTGTTTTGGGTCATAATACTGTTGCAAGACCCATGACCTGCGACTGAGACCACGCTTTCTGACACTGGGCAGCACATTTCTCTCTAGAATCCCTTGATAGTCTTGAGATTTCATTGTACCCTGCACAGATTCAAGACACCCTGTGCCAGATGCGGCAGACCAGCCCCAAAACATAAAAGAGACTCCTCCATGTTTCACAGTAGGGACAGTGTTCTTATCTTGATATGCTTCATTTTTCCATCTGTGAACATAGATCTGATGTGCCTTGCCAAAAACTTCCATTTTTGTCTCATCTGTCCATAGGGCATTCTCCTAAAAGCTTTGTGACTTGTGAACATGTAGTTTGGCAAATTCCAGTCTGGCTTTTTTATGATTTTTTTTCAACAATGGTGTACTCCTTGGTCGTCTCCCATGAAGTCCACTTTAGATCAAACAACGACGGATGGTGCGATCTGACACTGATGTTCCTTGAGCTTGAAGTTCACCTTTAATCTCTTTAGAAGTTTTCCTGGGCTCTTTTGTTACCATTCATATTATTCGTCTCTTTGATTTGTTATCAATTTTCCTCCTGCGGCCACGTCCAGGGAGGTTGGCTACAGTCCCATGGATCTTAAATTTCTGAATAATATGTGCAACTGTAGTTACAGGAACATCAAGCTGCTTGGAGATGGTCTTATAACCTTTACCTTTAACATGCTTGTCTATAATTTTCTTTCTAATCTCCTGAGACAACTCTTTCCTTTGCTTCCTTTGGTCCATGTTGAGTGTGGTACACACCATGTCACCAAACAGCACAGTGAGTATCTGTAGCCCTATATACAGGCCCACTGACTGATTACAAGATTGTCGACACCTGTGATGCTAATTAGTGGACACAACTTGATGTAACATGTCCCTTTTGTCACATTATTTTCAGGGGTACCATCATTTCTGTCCAGGCCTATTTCAAGAGTTTAATTTTTTTTTAAATTCTGTGGAAGCAGGGTTGAAAAGCAATGTCTGTCTTTCATTTGTTCATTTTCATCGATTTTTAATTTATTATTACTTTTGTCAGATTCAAGTTTTTTCTGTGACCATTGTGAGTTTTTCTTTCATTAAACGAGGGGTACCAACAATTTTGACCACGTGTGTATATAGTATATACAGAGCTCCTGTGTATGTCACAGGTGATCACTGTATTACCTATACACTATATACAGAGCTCCTGTCTATAATGTCACTGGTGATCACTGTGTTACCTGTACACTGACACTATATACAGAGCTCCTGTGTATAATGTTCCTGGTGGTAATAACAGTGTTGTTAGTATTGTGGTTTTGTATTCATGATCAGTATTGTAGTATTTGGTCACCTTGGGGTGGTAATATATGGTCTGGTCATAGTTTGGCCATATTTGTTCCTTGTATGTGGTATTATTCGGTCACTATGTAGTGGTAATGTGTGATCTAGTCAAGGTGTGGCGATATTTGTCCCTTTTGTATGTGGTATTATTGGTGTTGATATAGTGGACTGTGTTGTGTATGGCGGTCATTTTATTCTCGCTGATCTTAACTAGGAAAAGATTTTTTTCCATTAGGCCACAGCCCCACCATCAGTATTTGGTCAGTATTTTTCTCAGGAGTGGCTGCCGAAACCAGGAATGGTTGATTAATGCAGAATTGGTGACTTGTTTCTATTATACCTTTTCTCTGATTGTTCATCACCTGTTTTGGCTCCCACTCCTGAGAAAAAATACTGACTGGACACTGACCGAATACTGATAGTAGGGCCGTGGCCTTAGCGATTAAATACTTGGACCAGAGCAGCAGAGATGCACTTACAGGGGTTCTCCGGTGAAAACAAGTAATCACCTCTCCACAGGATCATTGATAATATTGATTGGTGGGGGTCTGACTGCTTGCACACACCGGCAGAATGTGGAGCTTTTCTCCCCATTAGACTGGAGCGGCATGTGAGATGCGACCACTGATCCATTCATTCTCTCAGTGGCTGTGAGCGCTGCTCTTTTTTGCAAGTCTCTAAGAGAATGAATAGAGCTGCGGTCAGACGTCCCACCTGCCGCAGCATTTTAAAATAGGGATAAGTGTTCTGTCAGGGATAAAACTTCCCCATTCTTCCGATAGGTGCGTTTTCCAATGTTCGGACACAAATGCTCAATAAGTGATCACCTATCCTGTAGAGCCCATGGATCGTTGATAACTTGTTTTAACTAGTGTTGAGCGAGTATGTTCTGTCCGAGTATGCTCGGGCCGAGCGCCGAGTATTTACAGCTGCTCGGTGATATGGTTGAATCGCTCCCGTGTGCATGATTTGCAACTGTTTGACAGCTTTAACCCCTTAACGACATGTCACGTATTAGTACGCGCATGTCGTTATCCTCCGGTTCAGTGAGGGCTCCGGCGCTGAGCCCGCACTGAACCAAGCACATGTCAGCTGATTATTACAGCTGACATGTGCCCGCAACAGGCGCGGGTGGAATCGCGATCCACCAGCGGCTGTTAACATATTAAATGCCGCTGTCAATCTCCGACAGCGGCATTTAATGCGCGCTTCCTGGAAGCGCGTCACTTACCCCGCCCATCGGCGACCCCGTCACATGATCGCGGGTCGGCGATGTGTGGTCATGACAACCCTGGGTCTGCAGCAGACACCAGTGGTTGTAATGATCCTGTCGCTATGAGCGCCATCTAGTGGTCGGCGCTCATAGGACAGGACCATTTCTGCTGCATACAGGGGAACTGCTGGTCCCCTGTATGTAGCAGAGGCGATCGGACAGTTGCTGCTTCAAGTCTCCTATGGAGACTACAGAAGCAAGCAAAAAGTGAAAAAAAAAAGTTTTAAAAAATATGAAAAAAAATAAAAAAATGTAAAAGTTTAAATCACCCCCTAAAATCATAAAATAAACCCCACATACACATATTTGGCATTGACGCGTTCAGAATCGCCTGATCTATCAATATAAAAATAGAATTAATGCGATCGGTAAATGGCGTAATGAGAAAAAAATTCTAAACGCCAGAATTACGTTTTTTGGTCACCGTAAAATTGCAATAAAATGCAATAACGGGCGATCAAAACATCGGATCTACCCCAAAATAGCATCTATAAAAACTTCAGCTCGGTTCACAAAAAATAAGCCCTCACCCTGCCCCAGATCCCGAAAAATGGAGACGCTACGGGTCTCGGAAAATGGCACCATTTTTTTTTTTTTTACCAAACTTTGGAATTTTTTTTCATCACTTAAATAAAAAAGAACCTATACATGTTTGGTGTCTACGAACTCGTAATGACCTGGAGAATAATAATGGCAGGTCAGTTTTAGCATTCAGTGAACGTGGTAAAAAAAATTAAAAAAAAACCTCAGTGGTATTGCACTTTTTTTGCAATTTCACGGCGCTTGGAATTTTTTTCCCGTTTTCCCGTACACGGCATGGTAAAACTAGTAATGGCGTTAAAAAGTACAACTCGTCCCGCAAAAAATAAGCCCTAACATGGCCATATTGACTAAAAAATAAAAACGCTATGGCTCTGGGAACAAGTGGAGCAAAAAGCGAAAATGCAAAAACGGAAAATGCTCCGCGGCTTAAGGGGTTAATACATGTGAGGAATGTCTATTTCTTACACATTCCTCACATGCAGGGTCGGACTGGGGTGTCTGGGGCCCACAGGGAGAACTGACTCTAGGGGCCCACCTACAGCCATATGCAAATATCTGTTTTCCGCTATCCCTGTTATAGTGGAGCATTGACTGGCGGCTCCTGCACATCTACTGTGCACCACTATAACTGGGATGTGCAATTACGGTAGTTTGCATTAAAGGGCTTCTTTGGTTAAAACAAGTTATCACCGATCCATGGGATCCACAGGATCGGTGATCACTTATTGATCGTTTGGGTCCGAACATTGGAAAAGGCGCCTATCAGAAGAATGGGGAAGTTTCATCCCTGACAGGACACTTATCCCCATTTTAAAATGCAGCTTCCAAAAAAGAGCAGCGCTCACAGTCACTGAGGGAATGACTGGATGAGTGGTCGCATCTCACATGCCGCTCCAGTCTAATGGGGAGAAAAGCTCCACATTCTGCCGATTGTGTCCCAGCAGTCAGACCCCCACCAATCAATATTATCAATGATCCTGTGGAGAGGTGATTACTTGTTTTCACCGGAGAACCCCTGTAAGTGCATCTCTGCCGCTCTGGTCCAAGTATTTAATCTCTAAGGCTGCGGCCCTACTATCAGTATTTGGTCAGTATTCAGTCAGTATTTTTTCTCAGGAGTGGGAGCCAAAACCAGGTGAGGAACAATCAGAGAAAAGGTATAATAGAAACAAGTCACCAATTCTGTATTTATCACCCACTCCTGGTTTTGGCAGCTACTCCTGAGAAAAAATACTGACCGAATACTGATGGTGGGGCTGTGGCCTAATGGAAAAAAATCTTTTCCTAGTTAATATCAGCAAGAACAAAATGACTGCCATACACAACACAGTCCACTATATCAACACCAATAATACCACATACAAAAGAGACAAATATCGCCACACCATGACTAGATCACATATTACCACCACATAGTGACCGAATAATACTACATACAAGGAACAAATACGGCCACACCATGACCAGACCACATATTACCACCCGAAAGTGACCAAATACTACAATACTGATCATGAATACAAACCACAATACTAACAACACTGTTATTACCACCAGTGACATTATACACAGGAGCTCTGTATATAGTGTCAGTGTACAGGTAATACAGGGATCACCAGTGACATTATACACAGGAGCTCTGTATATAGTGTCAGTGTACAGGTAATACAGGGATCACCAGTGACATTATACACAGGAGCTCTGTATATAGTGTACAGTGTACAGGCAATACAGTGACCACCAGTGACATTATACACTGGAGCTCAGTATATAGTGTCAGTGTACAGGTAATACAGGGTTCACCAGTGACATTATACACAGGAGCTCTGTATAGAGTGTCAGTGTACAGGTAATACAGTGATCACCAGTGACATTATACACTGGAGCTCTGTATTTAGTGTACAGGTATTACAGTGGTCACCAGTGACATTATACACAGGAGCTCTGTATATAGTGTACAGGTAATACAGTGGTCACCAGTGACATTATACACAGGAGCTCTGTATATATTGCACAGGTAATACAGTGGTCACAAGTGACATTATACACAGAAGCTCTGTATATAGTGTATACATAATATAGTGATCACCAGTGACATACACAGGAGTTCTGTATATACTATATACACACACGTGGTCAGAATTGTTGGTACCCCTCGTTTAATGAAAGAAAAACCCACAATGGTCACAGAAATAACTTGAATCTGACAAAAGTAATAATAAATTAAAAATCTATGAAAATGAACAAATGAAAGTCAGACATTGCTTTTCTGCTTCCACTGAATTAAAAAAAAAAATTAAACTCATGAAATCGGCCTGGACAGAAATGATGGTACCCCTGAAAATAATGTGACAAAAGGGACATGTTAAATAAAGTTGTGTCCACTAATTAGCATCACAGGTGTCTACAATCTTGTAATCAGTCAGTGGGCCTGTATATAGGGCTACAGATACTCACTGTGCTATATATAGGGCTGCAGATACTCACTGTGCCTGTATATAGGGCTACAGATACTCACTGTGCCTGTATATAGGGTTACAGATACTCACTGTGCCTGTATATAGGGTTACAGATACTCACTGTGCCTGTATATAGGGTTACAGATATTCACTGTGCCTGTATATAGGGTTACAGATACTCACTGTGCTTGTATATAGGGTTACAGATACTCACTGTGCCTGTATATAGGGTTACAGATATTCACTGTGCCTGTATATAGGGTTACAGATACTCACTGTGCCTGTATATAGGGTTACAGATACTCACTGTGCCTGTATATAGGGTTACAGATATTCACTGTGCCTGTATATAGGGTTACAGATACTCACTGTGCTTGTATATAGGGTTACAGATACTCACTGTGCCTGTATATAGGGTTACAGATATTCACTGTGCCTGTATATAGGGTTACAGATACTCACTGTGCTTGTATATAGGGCTACAGATACTCACTGTGCTTGTATATAGGGCTACAGATACTCACTGTGTTGTTTGGTGACATGGTGTGTACCACACTCAACATGGACCAGAAGAAGCAAAGGAAAGAGCTGTCTCAGGAGATTAGAAAGAAAATTATAGAAAAGCATGTTAAAAGGTAAAGGTTATAAGACCATCTCCAAGCAGCTTGATGTTTCTGTGACTACAGGTGCACATATTATTCAGAAATTTCAGATCCATGGGACTGTAGCCAACCTCCCTGGACGTGGCTGCAGGAGGAAAATTGATGACAAATCAAAGAGACGGATAATATGAATGGTAACAAAAGAGCCCAGAATAACTTCTAAAGAGATTAAAGGTGAACTTCAAGCTCAAGGAACATCAGTGTCAGATCGTACTATCCACCGTTGTTTGATCCAAAGTGAACTTCATGTAAGACGACCAAGGAGAACACCATTGTAGAAAAAAAAAATAGTAAAAAGGCCAGACTGGAATTTGCCAAACTACATGTTGACAAGCCACAAATCTTCTGGGAGAATGTACTATGGACAGATGAGACAAAAATTGAAGTTTTTGGCAAGGCACATCAGCTCTATGTTCACAGATGGAAAAATATCAAGAAAAGAACACTGTCCCTACTGTGAAACATGGTGGAGGCTCTGTTATGTTCTGGGGCTGCTTTGCTGCACCTGGCACAGGGTGTCTTGAATCTGTGCAGGGTACAATGAAATCTCAAGACTATCAAGGGATTCTAGAGAGAAATGTGCTGCCCAGTGTCAGAAAGCTTGGTCTCAGTCGCAGGTCTAGCAACAGGATAATGACCCAAAACACACACAGCTAAAAACACCCAAGAATGGCTAAGAGGAAAACATTGGACTATTCTGAAGTGGCTTGTATGAGCCCTGAACTAAATCCTATGGAGCATCTTTGGAAAGAGCTGAAACATTCTGGAAAAGGCAACCTTCAAACACGAGACAACTGGAGCAGTTTGCTCATGAGGAGTCGGCCAAAATACCTGTCGAGAGGCGCAGAAGTCTCATTGACAGTTACAGGAATCGTTTGATTGCAGTGATTGCCTCAAAAGGTTCAACAAAATATTAAGTTAAGAAGAAGAACCATCATTTCTGTCCAGGCCGATTTCATGAGGTTAATTTTTTTTTAAATTCTGTGGAAGCAGAAAATCAATGTCTGACCTTCATCTCTTCATTTTCAAAAATTTGTAATTTATCAGATTGAAGTTATTTCTGTGACCATTGTGGGTTTTTCTTTCATTAAACGAGGGGTACCAACAATTTTGACCACGTGTGTAGTGTAAGTGTACATGTAATACACTGACTCACCAGTGATGTCTCTAGGTGAAGTCCTTCATCTTCGCTTTTCTTCTTCATCTGGCACAGACGGCCATCACTTCTTCCAGCCAGGAATCATCTCTGCAGAAAATAACACACAGTTATTAATAACTGATCTCTTCTAGAGAATATTCCCACTTTCCCTCCCCCGACCTCTACACTACACCAGTTGAAGAAAAAAAGCAACATAGTGCCGTCCTGCACAGTAACAGGACCCCTCTTTTGTCCCATCCCATGGAAAACAATTTCCTAAAAAGTAAATTATATTACAGAAGTAATAATGTAATAATAATTGGAATCTAAAGTAATAATGTTCCCCACTGGTCACCATAAACTAATAAAGTATGTTCCTCAATCTGGCTCCCAAACAGTAATTAAGTCCCTTGTCTAGCCAGGCACCCCCATATGTCCCTTCTGGCCACCATTTGTCTAGTGTGACCCCTCCATATATTTATCCTAGCACATGTGTATCGAGCCTGCCCCCTCCCATATACCCATCCTAGCCCCCCCATGTGCCAGTCTGCCCCCCCACATATCCATCCTTGCTTCCATGTTTCCAGCCTGCGCCCCCATATGTCCCCCCCATATATCCTCCATGTGTCCAGCCTGCCCTCTACATATTCATCCTGGCCTCCATGTGTCCAGCCTCTCCCCTCATATATCCATACTGCCCTTACCCCCTGCATATATCCATCCTGACACCCCCCATATATCCAGCGTGCCCCTCCATATATTTACGCTAGCCCATGTGTATCGAGCCCGCCCCCCCCACATATTCATCCTAGCACCCCATGTGTCCAGCCTGTCCCCCCCCATATATCCATCCTGGCCTCCATGTGTTCAGCCTGCCCCCCCTCCCCCATATATCCATCCTGGCCTCCATAAGTCCAGCTTGCCCCCCCCCATATATCCATCCTGGCCTCCATATATCCATCTTGCCCCCCCATATATCCATCCTGCCCCCCCATATATCCATCCTGCCCCCCATACATCCATTCTGGCCTCTATGTGTCCAGCCTGCCCCCCATATACCCATCCTGCCCACCCCCCTTTGCCTGGGTCCACCTTGGTTCCCCCTTGTGTGTCCTGCCAGGGCTCCCCCTTGTGTGTCCAGCCAGGGCTCCTCTCCCTTGCGTGTCCAGCCAGGGCTCCCCCCTTGCATGTCCAGCCAAGGCTCCCCCCCTTGCGTGTCCAGCCAGGGCCCCCCCCCTTGCGTATCCAGCCAGGGTTCCCCCCTCGTGTGTCCAGCTGGGCCCCCCCTCGTGTGTCCGTCCAGCTGGGCCCCCCCTCGTGTGTCCGTCCAGCTGGGCCCCCCCTCGTGTGTCCGTCCAGCTGGGCACCCCCTCGTGTGTCCGTCCAGCTGGGCCCCCCCTCGTGTGTCCGTCCAGCTGGGCCCCCCCTCGTGTGTCTGTCCAGCTGGGCCCCCCCTCGTGTGTCTGTCCAGCTGGGCCCCCCCTCGTGTGTCTGTCCAGCTGGGTCCCCCCTCGTGTGTCTGTCCAGCTGGGCCCCCCCTTGTGTGTCTGTCCAGCTGGGCCCCCCCCTTGTGTGTCTGTCCAACTTGGCCCCCCCTTGTGTGTCTGTCCAGCTTGGCCCCCCCTTGTGTGTCTGTCCAGCTGGGCCCCCCCTCGTGTGTCCGTCCAGCTGGGCCCCCCCTCGTGTGTCCGTCCAGCTGGGCCCCCCCTCGTGTGTCTGTCCAGCTGGGCCCCCCCTCGTGTGTCTGTCCAGCTGGGCCCCCCCTCGTGTGTCTGTCCAGCTGGGTCCCCCCTCGTGTGTCTGTCCAGCTGGGCCCCCCCTTGTGTGTCTGTCCAGCTGGGCCCCCCCCTTGTGTGTCTGTCCAACTTGGCCCCCCCTTGTGTGTCTGTCCAGCTTGGCCCCCCCTTGTGTGTCTGTCCAGCTGGGCCTCCCTTGTGTGTCTGTCCAGCTGGGCCCCCCTTGTGTGTCTGTCCAGCTGGGCCCCCCTTGTGTGTCTGTCCAGCTGGGCCCCCCCTTGTGTGTCTGTCCAGCTGGGCCCCCCCTTGTGTGTCTGTCCAGCTGGGCCCCCCCTTGTGTGTCTGTCCAGCTGGGCCCCCCCTTGTGTGTCTGTCCAGCTGGGCCCCCCCTTGTGTGTCTGTCCAGCTGGGCCCCCCCTTGTGTGTCTCTCCAGCTGGGCCCCACCTTGTGTGTCTGTCCAGCTGGGCCCCCCCTTGTGTGTCTGTCCAGCTGGGCCCCCCCTTGTGTGTCTGTCCAGCTGGGCCCACCCCTTGTGTGTCTGTCCAGCTTGGCCCCCCCTTGTGTGTCTGTCCAGCTGGGCCCCCCCTTGTGTGTCTGTCCAGCTGGGCCCCCCCCTTGTGTGTCTGTCCAGCTGGGCCCCCCCTTGTGTGTCTGTCCAACTTGGCCCCCCCTTGTGTGTCTGTCCAGCTGGGCCCCCCCCTTGTGTGTCTGTCCAGCTGGGCCCCCCCTTGTGTGTCTGTCCAGCTGGGCCCCCCTTGTGTGTCTGTCCAGCTGGGCCCCCCCTTGTGTGTCTGTCCAGCTGGGCCCCCACTTGTGTGTCTGTCCAGCTGGGCCCCCCCTCGTGTGTCTGTCCAGCTGGGCCCCCCCTTGTGTGTCTGTCCAGCTGGGCCCCCCCTTGTGTGTCTGTCCAGCTGGGCCCCCCCTTGTGTGTCTGTCCAGCTGGGCCCCCCCTTGTGTGTCTGTCCAGCTGGGCCCCCCCTTGTGTGTCTGTCCAGCTGGGCCCACCCCTTGTGTGTCTGTCCAGCTTGGCCCCCCTTTGTGTGTCTGTCCAGCTGGGCCCCCCCCTTGTGTGTCTGTCCAGCTGGGCCCCCCCTTGTGTGTCTGTCCAACTTGGCCCCCCCTTGTGTGTCTGTCCAGCTGGGCCCCCCCCTTGTGTGTCTGTCCAACTTGGCCCCCCCCTTGTGTGTCTGTCCAGCTGGGCCCCCCCTTGTGTGTCTGTCCAGCTGGGCCCCCCCCTTGTGTGTCTGTCCAACTTGGTCCCCCCTTGTGTGTCTGTCCAACTTGGTCCCCCCTTGTGTGTCTGTCCAGCTGGGCCCCCCCTTGTGTGTCTGTCCAGCTGGGCCCCCCCCCTTGTGGGTCTGTCCAGCTGGGCCCCCCCTTGTGTGTCCTGCTGGCCCCCGCCTTGTGTGTCCAGACCATTACACACACACACACACACACACACACACACCTCTTACCTTCCTGCGATCCCGTGCGGTGTCCTCCTTCTCCTGAGTTGCGCGCCTCCTTCACAGCAGGCGCATGACGATGACGTCATACGCCGGCCGGCGAAGGGAGACACGCAGCTTCAGCTGCTTCACAGGGACGTGCGCCGCGGTGGTTCAGGTAATGAACGCTGCGTGCGCGCGTCCCTGCATACACTATGCCTGCGCTTTTAAAGGGCCCGTGCCCCTTAAAACCGCAGGATTTTTTTTTGTTCTCTTCTCCCCCCTCTACTCTGCAGCAGGGGGCGGGGCCCACCGGGAAATTTCCCGGTATCCCGCCAGCCCAGACCGACCCTGCTCACATGTATTAAAACCGTCAAACAGTCGCAAATCATGCACACGGGAGCGATTCAACCATATCACCGAGGAGCTATAAATACTCGGAGCTCGGCCCGAGCATACTCGCCGAAAGGGTTAACAGAACATACTCGCTCAACACTAGTTTTAACCAAAGAAGCTCTTTAATGCAAACATGTCCATCCCAGTTAGAGTGTCGCCCAGTAGATGTGCAGGAGCCGCCAGTCAATGCTCCACTATAACAGGGAGAGCGGATAACAGATATTTGCATCTTGCTGTAGGTGGGCCCCTAGAGTTAATTTCCCCTGTGGGCCCCAGACACCGCAGTCCGACCCTGGTCATCAATATCAGATCAGTGAGGTTCCAACACACGGCCCCCTCACCAATAAGACAGCAGCTGGAAATACTCAGCGTAGAGAGCCCAAACAGCACAGCTCTGTACACTGTGTAGTGGCCGATCTTGGTACTGCAGCTCCTATTGAAATGATTGTGATCTGAGCTGTAGTACCTGAAACCAGCCATTGCACAGTGTGCGGAGCTGTGCTATTCCAGCTCTTAACACTGTGTACATCATCTTGCAGAAGTAGCTGATGTCTGGGGATTTCAGGTGTCAGACCCCCACTAATCACTGTATGAGTTCTGCTCTACTCCTTTATTAAAGGGGTGGTCTTGTGTTCCTCTCATCAGAAGCTGAAGATTTACAGTTCTGGCCGGTGGCTTGGCTGAGCCGCTTGTCTGAATTGTGCCCTCTTGCATTCTGCGGGCAGAGGCGGCTTTGCCTCTGCAGAATGGGACAGGCACAGGGGCACTGAAGTCCACCAGTCTGCAAGTGAGCGCTTCTTGCCAAGGAGACCAGCCACTTCTCAGGTGGTCAGTAACCATAGCAATGAGCTGTACACTGCAGAATTAAAAATCTTTTCCTTCTTGAGAACAGAGAAGATTTTGAATAAGAAGGAAATTGCAAAGTTTCTTGTTTTTACAAGCTCTTTGCAATCTTAGCCTTTTAATACATTCATTTTATTTAGTTATATATTTATTTTACTCTCTTATATAGCGCCGTTAGATTTTGTAGCACCTTACAGACATTATCATCACTGTCCCCATTGGGGCTCACAATATGAATTCCCTATCAGTATGTCTTTGGAGTGTGGGAGGAAACCGGAGAACCCGGAGGAAACCCACACAAACACGGGGAGAACATACAAACTCCTTGCAGATGTTGTCCTTGCTATTATATGAACCCAGCCCCACAGCGTTAATCATTGACCCACCATGTTGCCCACATTCCTCGGCTTTTTTAAGATTTTCTGCAATGAATAAGAACACTGAAGAAAATCTAGATTGATCAACATTTAATATCACAAATGCAGTTGCTGCAAAACTTGTCCATAGTCCTGTTCCCAGCTGAAAATTGGATAGAATTGTATCTTGTGTAGACAATGCTCTGTGAGCTAAATAGCCGGGATCCACTGCTACAAGGCAGGAAACAGACAGATTCTGCTGATGGGTTCTGCTCCCAGAGCATTATTCAGCCTGGACATCTCAGCTCAGAGCAAAACCAGCTATAAGGCTGTGTGCACACCTAGCAGATTTGATGCAGATTTACATGCGTTTTTTCTGCTAGAGAGAAGCGTTTTCACATGCATTTTTTCAAGCAATTTTCCAAGCGATTTTGAGCATCACTTGGAAAAGTGCTTGATAAGTTGATCACACAATATAAATCCATGCAACCGAAATGGATCTATAATGTGTGAACAACTTAGATGCTTTAAATGCAGCATCTATAGTAAAAAAAAGAAAACGTTAATAAATAAAAAAAAACAACGGTATATTCACCTCTCCGGCGGCCCCCGGTCTGCTCTCCGGTCTCCTCCGGTCTGCTCCCGGCCGCGTCTTCTCTCTTCAGCGTCCCGCAGTGTACGGTCAGGACCTGCGGTGACGTCATTTAGTCAGCTGATGGCCACGCGACCATCACCTGATGCCGACGTCAGCGGTCATGCGACCATCACCTGACTAAATGACGTCAGCGCAGGTCCTGACAGTATAGACAGCAGACCGGAGGAGACCGGAGAGCAGACCGGGGGCCGCCGGAGAGGTGAATATACAGGTTTTGTTTGTTTTTAACTTTTTTATTTCTTTTTTTCACCGCGTGGTAGCCGGGATGAAGAGGAGTTGTAGTCTCGTCTTCCTCCCAGATACCACACGCATCGCGAATAAGCTTCAGCGTAATCGCAGTAGAAATGGTCATGCTGCGTTTTGCAAAGTAATGCGAATTCGGCGCGCAAATTAGCGCATCATGTGCACAGCACATCCGAATTCACATGGCTTTGCATGGCAGACTGTTTTACAAGCATTTTCGCGGCCGTAAAAACGCCGCAAAAACGCTACAAAAACGCTACGTGGGCACATAGCCTAAGGCTGTGTGCCCACGACGCGTATTTTAAGCGTTTCCGCATGGCAAAAACGCTGCAGAAACGCTTAAAGACGCATGGTAGAAGGTCTGCCATGTTCCCCAATGATAGTCCGCATGTGCTGTGCACATGCTGCGGAAATTTCCGCTGCGGATTATCATTGCGGAAAAAAACGCAGCACTACCAATTATTTTGCGGAAGCGCAGCGTTTTCCTGGCCATTGACTTGCATTGGAACGCATGGATTCCGCTTCACTAGATAAGCACATGCGGAATACATGCGTTCAATGTGCGGATGGTACCCGCGTGTGGAGGATGGGAGACTCTCCTCCGGACCCGGGTACCATAGAACCTGTCAAAATAAAGAATAAAATAAAAAATAAATGTTATATTTACCTTCTGACGGCCCCCGCTGCGCTCGTCCTCCCATGTCGGCAGCTCGCGATGGACTGAAGGACCAGCGCTGACGTCATAGTCATGTGACGGCAGGTCCTTCAGTGTACCGCGATCTGCCGGCAGCCAGGACGGAGCGAAGCGAGACTGCGGGGGCCATCGGAAGGTAAGTATAGATTTATTTTTTTATTTTTAACCAGTCGTTGGGGTCACACTATATAAATCCATGCCGTTTTCATGGATTTCTATAGTGTGACCAAGTTGACAAGCACTTTCCAAGTGATGCTAAAATCGCTTGTAAAGCGCTTGTCAACCCGCATGCGGAAATGCATGTGAAGAACGCTCCACTTCTGCATGTCCCTGGCAGGAAAAACGCATGTACAATCCGCATATACAATCCGCATGTACAATCCGCGTGTACAATCCGCATATACAATCCGCATGTACAATCCGCATGTACAATCCGCGTGTACAATCCGCGTGTACAATCCGCATATACAATCCGCATGTACAATCCGCGTGTACAATCCGCATATACAATCCGCATGTACAATCCGCGTGTACAATCCGCATATACAATCCGCATGTACAATCCGCGTGTACATTCCGCGTGTACAATCCGCGTGTACAATCCGCATGTACAATCCGCGTGTACAATCCGCATGTACAATCCGCATGTACAATCCGCATGCGTTTTTTCTGCCAGCGAGATGCAGAAACGCTCAGGAAAAATCCGGAGCTTTTGTGCATCGTGGGCACATAGCCTAAGTCTCTGCATTTGTCTGCTTACACATCAGTACATTTCTGAACACATTCAGCAAAAATTGCAGTACATTTGTTAAAATTGGGCATATAGCATACTATAGGTGCTTCTCACAAAATTAGAATATCATCAAAAAGTTAATTTATTTCAGTTCTTCAATACAAATAGTAAAACTCATATTATATAGAGTCATTACAGACAGAGTGATCTATTTCAAGTGTTTATTTCTGTTAATGTTATTATCTCAGTAAATTAGAATACTTTATAACACCAGCTTGAAAAATGTTTTTAAAATCTGAAATGTTGTCCTACTGAAATGTATGTTCAGTAAATGCCCTCAATACTTGGCCAGGCTCCTTTTGCATCAATTACTGCATCAATGCGGCAATGTGGCATGGAGGCGATCAGCCTGTGACACTGCTGAGGTGTTATGGAAGCCCAGGTGGCTTTGATAGAAGCCTTCAGCTCGTCTGCATTGTTGGGTCTGGTGTCTCTCATCTTTCTCTTGACAATACCCCATAGATTCTCTATAATAGATTCTCTATGGGGTTAAGGTCAGGTGAGTTTGCTGCCAATCAAGCACAGTGATACTGTTGTGTAAACCAGGTATTGGTACTTTTGGCAGTGTGGACAGGGGCCAAGTCCTGCTGGAAAATGACATTTCCATCTCCAAAAAGCTTGTGGGCAGAGGGAAGCATGAAGGGCTCTACAATGTCCTGGTAGACGGGTGCGCTGACTTTGGTCTTGATAAAACACAGTGGACCTACACCAGCAGATGACATGGCTCCCCAAACCATCACCGATTGTGGAAACTTCACACGAGACCTCAAGCAGCTTGGATTGTGGCCTCTCCACTCTTCCTCCAGACTCTGGGACCTTGATTTCCAACTTAAATGCAAAATTTACTTTCATCGGAAAACAACACCTTGGACCACTGAGCAACAGTCCAGGTGTTTTTCTCCTTGGCCCAGGTAAGATGCTTCTGGCGTTGTCTATTGGTGATGAGTGGCTCGACACAAGGAATGTGACACTTGTAGCCCATGTCCTGGATACGTCTGTGTGTGGTGGCTCTTGAAGCAATGACTCCAGCAGCAGTCCACTCCTTGTGAATCTTCCCCAAATGTTTGAATGGCCTTTCCTTAACAATCTTTTCAAGGCTGCGGTTATCCCGGTTGCTTGTGCACCTCTTCCTACCACACTTTTTCTTTCCACTCAACTTTCCATAAATATGCTTGGATACAGCACTCTGTTAACAGCCAGCTTCTTTAGCAATGACCTTTTGTGGTTTACACTCCTTGTGGAGTGTGTCAATGACTGCCTTCTGGACATCTGTCAAGTCATCAGTCTTCCCCATGATTGTGGAGCCTACTGAAACAGACAAAGGGACCTTTTTAAATGTGTAAGAAGCCTTTGCAGGTGTTTTTTGTTAATTATTCTAATTTACTGAGATAATGACTTTGTGTTTTCATTGGCTGTAAGCCATCATTATCAACATTAACAGAAATAAACACTTGAAATAGATCACTCTGTAATGACTCTGTATAATATATGAGTTTCACTTTTTGGATTGAAGAACTGAAATAAATAAACTTTTTGATGATATTCTAATTTTGTGAGAAGCACCTGTATGTTTGATGCATCTCATTAGCTAAGCTCAACCTCTTCCTTGCTTCACCTCAATTTGAGCCATAAATTGTGATATTTCATTTTGGTGCATTTTATGACTCCTTTTTGTCACACTTTTCTCATAACTATTTTTTTTATAACTGAGGGAAAATAACAAAATCTTATTTGTTGTACTCAAGTTTTCACAGAAACATCTGATAAAGTGTTGACTTATTTTTCTGAGTTAAACTCTTCCTTTTGGCCCTCTATATATTTGAGTTTGACAGCCCTGATGTAGATGGATGATGATGTGGCAAGAAGGGGCAGAGGGGCAGAGCCTCCTGGCTCTCAGCTTCGCTCTCCACTGCTCACAGGAGACAGCAGTTACTTCACAAATGTAACTGATAGAAAAGATGTCACGTAAGAGGGGGTCAGGGGAGCGATGTGCTGCAGGAAGAGGAGGATTAGGCAGGGAGCGCTGTGCTGCAGGAAGAGGAGGATTAGGCAAGGGAGTGATGTAATGCAGGAGGGGGAGGCTTAGGCAGGGAAGCGATGTGCTGCAGGAAGAGGTGGCTTATGCAGGGGAGTGATGTAATGCAATAGGAGAGGATTAGTCAGGGAGCGATGTGCTGCAGGAAGTGCAGGATTTGGCAGTGGGCGATGTGGTGCAAGAGGGGATTTGGCAGTGGGTGATGTGGTGCAGGAAGGGGGAGATTTAGAAAGGGCACAATGTGCTGCAAGGAGGGGAGGATTAGACGGGAGCAATGTGCCGCAAGAGGGGGAGGTTTAGACAGGGGAGTGATGTGCTGCAGGAGTGGGAGAATTAAGCGGTGAGAAACATGCTGCAGGACGGGGAGGGTTAGGCAGGGGAGCAATGTGCTGCAGGTGGAAGGAGAATCTGTGACTACAGCCCAGTGTTTAAGGTTTATTGGAGCCTGTCTTTTATATATTTTATTGTTTTTTTTTCTGACAAAACTGCATAACATCTGACATGAAGTCCGCTTACCAGTCACTGTCCCTGTAGATTGTTACTGTCCAGGTTCACCGCGGTCTCTTTTTGTTTTTAGTGCCAATCTGACAGCAGTGAAGGTTCCGCTGATAATGGCGGTCGGGTTCCGAATAGAATGTTCATGTCTGTTCTCATTGTAGTAACATCACGGAATATGCTAATTTCTTCTGACCACACCCGATGACTGAATAAAGGCGCCTCACCCACTTGTCTATGTCATCACTTTGTGGTGTCACAATGATCTAAGGGGATAAAAAAACGCTCCTGGCAGCTTTACAGTCATTCGTCCCTTCGTGTTAAAGGAGCAGGATGATAGAGCCGCACCATGCCAGCCAGAAGAAAAGAAAGTGGAGCCCTTCAAGATGATGAAGCAAGAAAGCAGACTGTGGAAGGCCATCCAGGACCAAGAGCATCATGAGGGCCTGGTAACGTATACTACACAACTGTTCTGTATATGCTCATGCCATGTACACCTATGGTGGCCGATTCATCAAGGCTGGTGGATTTCTATACCAGCATTCATGAAGCGCCTATTGGAGGAACGTGCACCAAATTCATTAAAAAGACTAAACCTCTTAATGAACTTGACTCATCCTTAAAGGGGTTGTTCCCTTTCAATAAATGAATGTCCCTAGCTGCAGGTCATTTAATTAAAAAAAAGAGGTTCCACCATCTCAGAGCTGCAGCAGCTCAGTGCGCTCAGCTGGGCAGTCCGTCTGATTACATTTGTTGGCTGCGGCAGTATTGAGGTGATGTCAGTGCCATACACAATCCCAGGAATGGGTCAGGACAGCACAGTTTGATTCTTTATACCTGCAGCCAGGGTCATTCATTTATTGAAATATCCCCTTAAAGCTGACGTACTACACCTCAAGAAATGTACTCCAGTCAAAAGATGGAGTCAATTTCAGTCCTATTTTACACCACTTTTCCAGCCTAATTTGTAATAAGTTTTCAGGTAAAGCTAAGCCACAAGCGGTCCAGATAAGCTCTGTTCACTATTTAAGAAGTTAAAAGAGTGGGTGTAAAAAGGTCAGAGTATTTAAATGTAAGTTGTGCAGGAATTTACTGAGATTCAAATAGTTGTGCAACACATTTCCGGTGAAAACTGCTTGATGAAAAATGTTCCTTGAATAATATAACATTTCAGGTTAGTGGTAATAGATTTTATTATGGGACGTTGATCCAGGGAACTACTCTGATTGCCATATGTGGAGTCGGGAAGGAATTTTTCCCCTAAAATGGGGCAATTAGCATCTGCCTCATGGGGTTTTTGCCTTCCTCTGGATCAACACATTAGCTTTTAGGTTGAACTTGATGGACTTGTGTCTTTCAACCTTAAAACTATGAAACTGTCCCTGTATTGAGGTTCAAGGGTGAAGCCCAGGGTTCATTTGGAACCATCAGAAATGGTGTGTTTTGCGCCCAGTCTGTCCAAGGAAGCCTGTTTGAGCCAACGGCCTCAGAAATATCCTAACATTTCAGAAAGTAGCAATAGTTAGGGTGGCTGAACCATTCTAGCCTTAAGTTTGCCCCTCCAGTTAGCATCTACTATGTAGATGCAATCAAGGCCATGTAATAAGTCTTTATCGCTGTACAGGGCTGTAAGAGTGAAGGCCAGAGTTCCTTTGGAACCTGTAGGATAGACTGGCTTTTGCCAAGTCTTTCCAAAGAAGCTTTTTTGAGCCATAGGCCTCAGACAGGTTCTAACAAGAAAGTGGCATTAGATAGGTTTTTCTTTAGTTAGGATTGATTCAACTACTCAAGCCTCAAGCGCACTCCTCCGGCCAGCAGCTACTCTGTAGATGCAACCCTGGGCCTATGGTAAGTATCTATCCCTGTACAGGGGTGTAATGGTAAAAACCTGGGTTCCCTTGGGATCTGCAGAATGGAGTAGCTTGCGCCAAGTCTGTCCGAGGAAGTCTGTTTGAGCCAACAGCCTTAAACAGATCCCAGTATTTAGGGAAAAAAAAAGCTTCAGTTAGAGTTGAATCAACCACTATAGCCTCAAGCTCGCTCCTCCGGCCAGCAGCTACTCTGTAGATGCAGCCCTGGGCCTATGGTAAGTATCTATCCATGTACAGACGTGTAA
Organism: Phyllobates terribilis; assembly: GCF_046119375.1. NCBI lineage: Eukaryota > Metazoa > Chordata > Amphibia > Anura > Dendrobatidae > Phyllobates > Phyllobates terribilis. The sequence goes on along the minus strand of NW_027362940.1, from coordinate 2,815,120 downwards.
TGGTAAAGGCCAGGGTTCCCTTGGGATCTGCAGAATGGAGTAGCTTGCGCCAAGTCTGTCCGAGAAAGCCTTTTTGAGCTGATGGATTTAAACAAATTTCAACATTTAGGAAAAAAGCATTAATCTATTTCAGTTAGAGTTAATTCAATTACTCTAGCATAAAGATCCTAATTCACTTTGTCTAAAGGAAGTTAGTTGGCAAATTTTTATTGTGTGAGCAATGAGGTTATGGAACTCTCTACCACATTAACTTGAAATACTTAATTTTCTAAAAAAAATTCAAGGAGGGCATATGTGTGCCTTTCTTGAATAATATAAAATTGCAGGTTATCCGTACTAGATTTTGTTATGGGACGTTGATCCAGGGAACTAGTCTGATTGCCATATGTGGAGTCGGGAAGGAATTTTTCCTCTAATATGGGGCAATTAGCATCTGCCTCATGGGGTTTTTGCCTTCCTCTGGATCAACACATTAGCTTTTAGGTTGAACTTGATGGACTTGTGTCTTTCAACCTTAAAACTATGAAACTGTCCATGTATTGAGGTTCAAGGGTGAAGCCCAGGGTTCATTTGGAAACATCAGAAATGGTGTGTTTTGCGCCCAGTCTGTCCAAGGAAGCCTGTTTGAGCCAACGGCCTCAGAAATATCCTAACATTTAAGAAAGTAGCAATAGTTAGGGTTGGCTGAACAATTTTAGCCTTAAGTTTGCCCCTCCAGTCAGTATCTACTATGTAGATGCAATCAAGGCCCTGCAATAAGTCTTTATCGCTGTACAGAGCTGAAAGAGTGAAGGCCAGAGTTCCTTTGGAACCTGTAGGATAGACTGGCTTTTGCCAAGTCTTTCCAAAGAAGCTTTTTTGAGCCATAGGCCTCAGACAGGTCCTAACAAGAAAGTGGCATTAGATAGGTTTTTCTTTAGTTAGGATTGATTCAACTACTCAAGCCTCAAGCGCACTCCTCCGGCCAGCAGCTACTCTGTAGATGCAACCCTGGGCCTATGGTAAGTATCTATCCCTGTACAGGGGTGTAATGGTAAAAAACAGGGTTCCCTTGGGATCTGCAGAATGGAGTAGCTTGCGCCAAGTCTGTCCAAGGAAGTCTGTTTGAGCCAACAGCCTTAAACAGATCCCAGTATTTAGGAAAAAAAAGCTTTAGTTAGAGTTGAATCAACCACTATAGCCTCAAGCTCGCTCCTCCGGCCAGCAGCTACTCTGTAGATGCAGCCCTGGGCCTATGGTAAGTATCTATCCCTGTACAGGGGTGTAATGGTAAAGGCCAGGGTTCCCTTGGGATCTGCAGAATGGAGTAGCTTGCGCCAAGTCTGTCCGAGAAAGCCTTTTTGAGCTGATGGATTTAAACAAATTTCAACATTTAGGAAAAAAGCATTAATCTATTTCAGTTAGAGTTAATTCAATTACTCTAGCATAAAGATCCTAATTCACTTTGTCTAAAGGAAGTTAGTTGGCAAATTTTTATTGTGTGAGCAATGAGGTTATGAAACTCTCTACCACATGAAATTGAAATACTTAATTTTCTAAAAAAAATTCAAGGAGGGCATGTGTGTGCCTTTCTTAAATGATATAAAATTGCAGGTTATCCGTACTAGATTTTGTTATGGGACGTTGATCCAGGGAACTAGTCTGATTGCCATATGTGGAGTCGGGAAGGAATTTTTCCCCTAATATGGGGCAATTAGCATCTGCCTCATGGGGTTTTTGCCTTCCTCTGGATCAACACATTAGCTTTTAGGTTGAACTTGACAGACTTGTGTCTTTCAACCTTAAAACTATGAAACAGTCCCTGTATAGAGGTTCAAGGGTGAAGCCCAGGGTTCATTTGGAAATATCAGAAATGGTGTGTTTTGCGCCAAGTCTGTCCAAGGAAGCCTGTTTGAGCCAATGGCCTCAGAAATATCCTAACATTTAAGAAAGTAGCAATAGTTAGGGTTGGCTGAACCATTCTAACTTTAAGTTTGCCCCTCCAGTCAGCATCTACTATGTAGATGCAATCAAGGCCCTGTAATAAGTCTTTATCACTGTACAGGGCTTTAAGAGTGAAGGCCAGAGTTCCTTTGGAACCTGTAGGATAGACTGGCTTTTGCCAAGTCTTTCCAAAGAAGCTTTTTTGAGCCATAGGCCTCAGACAGGTCCTAACAAGAAAGTGTCATTAGATAGGTTTTCCTTTAGTTAGGATTGATTCAACTACTCAAGCCTCAAGCGCACTCCTCCGGCCAGCAGCTACTCTGTAGATGCAACCCTGGGCCTATGGTAAGTATCTATCCCTGTACAGGTGTGTAATGGTAAAAACCAGGGTTCCCTTGGGATCTGCAGAATGGAGTAGCTTGCGCCAAGTCTGTCCGAGGAAGTCTGTTTGAGCCAACAGCCTTAAACAGATCCCAGTATTTAGGAAAAAAAAGCTTTAGTTAGAGTTGAATCAACCACTATAGCCTCAAGCTCGCTCCTCCGGCCAGCAGCTACTCTGTAGATGCAGCCCTGGGCCTATGGTAAGTATCTATCCCTGTACAGGGGTGTAATGGTAAAGGCCAGGGTTCCCTTGGGATCTGCAGAATGGAGTAGCTTGCGCCAAGTCTGTCCGAGAAAGCCTTTTTGAGCTGATGGATTTAAACAAATTTCAACATTTAGGAAAAAAGCATTAATCTATTTCAGTTAGAGTTAATTCAATTACTCTAGCATAAAGATCCTAATTCACTTTGTCTAAAGGAAGTTAGTTGGCAAATTTTTATTGTGTGAGCAATGAGGTTATGAAACTCTCTACCACATGAAATTGAAATACTTAATTTTCTAAAAAAAATTCAAGGAGGGCATGTGTGTGCCTTTCTTGAATAATATAAAATTGCAGGTTATCCGTACTAGATTTTGTTATGGGACGTTGATCCAGGGAACTAGTCTGATTGCCATATGTGGAGTCGGGAAGGAATTTTTCCCCTAATATGGGGCAATTAGCATCTGCCTCATGGGGTTTTTGCCTTCCTCTGGATCAACACATTAGCTTTTAGGTTGAACTTGATGGACTTGTGTCTTTCAACCTTAAAACTATGAAACGGTCCCTGTATAGAGGTTCAAGGGTGAAGCCCAGGGTTCATTTGGAAACATCAGAAATGGTGTGTTTTGCGCCCAGTCTGTCCAAGGAAGCCTGTTTGAGCCAACGGCCTCAGAAATATCTTAACATTTAAGAAAGTAACAATAGTTAGGGTTGGCTGAACCATTCTAGCCTTAAGTTTGCCCCTCCAGTCAGCATCTACTATGTAGATGCAATCAAGGCCCTGTAATAAGTCTTTATCACTGTACAGGGCTTTAAGAGTGAAGGCCAGAGTTCCTTTGGAACCTGTAGGATAGACTGGCTTTTGCCAAGTCTTTCCAAAGAAGCTTTTTTGAGCCATAGGCCTCAGACAGGTCCTAACAAGAAAGTGGCATTAGATAGGTTTTTCTTTAGTTAGGATTGATTCAACTACTCAAGCCTCAAGCGCACTCCTCCGGCCAGCAGCTACTCTGTAGATGCAACCCTGGGCCTATGGTAAGTATTTATCCCTGTACAGGTGTGTAATGGTAAAAACCAGGGTTCCCTTGGGATCTGCAGAATGGAGTAGCTTGCGCCAAGTCTGTCCGAGGAAGTCTGTTTGAGCCAACAGCCTTAAACAGATCCCAGTATTTAGGAAAAAAAAGCTTTAGTTAGAGTTGAATCAACCACTATAGCCTCAAGCTCGCTCCTCCGGCCAGCAGCTACTCTGTAGATGCAGCCCTGGGCCTATGGTAAGTATCTATCCCTGTACAGGGGTGTAATGGTAAAGGCCAGGGTTCCCTTGGGATCTGCAGAATGGAGTAGCTTGCGCCAAGTCTGTCCGAGAAAGCCTTTTTGAGCTGATGGATTTAAACAAATTTCAACATTTAGGAAAAAAGCATTAATCTATTTCAGTTAGAGTTAATTCAATTACTCTAGCATAAAGATCCTAATTCACTTTGTCTAAAGGAAGTTAGTTGGCAAATTTTTATTGTGTGAGCAATGAGGTTATGAAACTCTCTACCACATGAAATTGAAATACTTAATTTTCTAAAAAAAATTCAAGGAGGGCATGTGTGTGCCTTTCTTGAATAATATAAAATTGCAGGTTATCCGTACTAGATTTTGTTATGGGACGTTGATCCAGGGAACTAGTCTGATTGCCATATGTGGAGTCGGGAAGGAATTTTTCCCCTAATATGGGGCAATTAGCATCTGCCTCATGGGGTTTTTGCCTTCCTCTGGATCAACACATTAGCTTTTAGGTTGAACTTGATGGACTTGTGTCTTTCAACCTTAAAACTATGAAACGGTCCCTGTATAGAGGTTCAGGGGTGAAGCCCAGGGTTCATTTGGAAACATCAGAAATGGTGTGTTTTGCGCCAAGTCTGTCCAAGGAAGCCTGTTTGAGCCAACGGCCTCAGAAATATCCTAACATTTAAGAAAGTATCAATAGTTAGGGTTGGCTGAACCATTCTAACCTTAAGTTTGCCCCTCCAGTCAGCATCTACTATGTAGATGCAATCAAGGCCCTGTAATAAGTCTTTATCACTGTACAGGGATGTAAGAGTGAAGGTCAGAGTTCCTTTGGAACCTGTAGGATAGACTGGCTTTTGCCAAGTTTTTCCACAGAAGCTTTTTTGAGCCATAGGCCTCAGACAGGTCCTAACAAGAAAGTGTCATTAGATAGGTTTTTCTTTAGTTAGGATTGACTCAACTACTCAAGCCTCAAGCGCACTCCTCCGGCCAGCAGCTACTCTGTAGATGCAACCCTGGGCCTATGGTAAGTATCTATCCCTGTACAGGGGTGTAATGGTAAAAACCAGGGTTCCCTTGGGATCTGCAGAATGGAGTAGCTTGCGCCAAGTCTGTCCAAGGAAGTCTGTTTGAGCCAACAGCCTTAAACAGATCCCAGTATTTAGGAAAAAAAAGCTTTAGTTAGAGTTGAATCAACCACTATAGCCTCAAGCTCGCTCCTCCGGCCAGCAGCTACTCTGTAGATGCAACCCTGGGCCTATGGTAAGTATCTATCCCTGTACAGGGGTGTAATGGTAAAGGCCAGGGTTCCCTTGGGATCTGCAGAATGGAGTAGCTTGCGCCAAGTCTGTCCGAGAAAGCCTTTTTGAGCTGATGGATTTAAACAAATTTCAACATTTAGGAAAAAAGCATTAATCTATTTCAGTTAGAGTTAATTCAATTACTCTAGCATAAAGCTCCTAATTTACTTTGTCTAAAGGAAGTTAGTTGGCAAATTTTTATTGTGTGAGCAATGAGGTTATGAAACTCTCTACCACATGAAATTGAAATACTTAATTTTCTAAAAAAAATTCAAGGAGGGCATGTGTGTGCCTTTCTTGAATAATATAAAATTGCAGGTTATCCGTACTAGATTTTGTTATGGGACGTTGATCCAGGGAACTACTCTGATTGCCATATGTGGAGTCGGGAAGGAATTTTTCCCCTAATATGGGGTAATTAGCATCTGCCTCATGGGGTTTTTGCCTTCCTCTGGATCAACACATTAGCTTTTAGGTTGAACTTGATGGACTTGTGTCTTTCAACCTTAAAACTATGAAACGGTTCCTGTATAGAGGTTCAAGGGTGAAGCCCAGGGTTCATTTGGAAACATCAGAAATGGTGTGTTTTGCGCCCAGTCTGTCCAAGGAAGCCTGTTTGAGCCAACAGCCTCAGAAATATCTTAACATTTAAGAAAGTAGCAATAGTTAGGGTTGGCTGAACCATTCTAGCCTTAAGTTTGCCCCTCCAGTCAGCATCTACTATGTAGATGCAATCAAGGCCCTGTAATAAGTCTTTATCGCTGTACAGGGCTGTAAGAGTGAAGGCCAGAGTTCCTTTGGAACCTGTAGGATAGACTGGCTTTTGCCAAGTCTTTCCAAAGAAGCTTTTTTGAGCCATAGGCCTCAGACAGGTCCTAACAAGAAAGTGGCATTAGATAGGTTTTTCTTTAGTTAGGATTGATTCAACTACTCAAGCCTCAAGCGCACTCCTCCGGCCAGCAGCTACTCTGTAGATGCAACCCTGGGCCTATGGTAAGTATCTATCCCTGCACAGGGGTGTAATGGTAAAAACCAGGGTTCCCTTGGGATCTGCAGAATGGAGTAGCTTGCGCCAAGTCTGTCCGAGGAAGTCTGTTTGAGCCAACAGCCTTAAACAGATCCCAGTATTTAGGAAAAAAAAGCTTTAGTTAGAGTTGAATCAACCACTATAGCCTCAAGCTCGCTCCTCCGGCCAGCAGCTACTCTGTAGATGCAGCCCTGGGACTATGGTAAGTATCTATCCCTGTACAGGGGTGTAATGGTAAAGGCCAGGGTTCCCTTGGGATCTGCAGAATGGAGTAGCTTGCGCCAAGTCTGTCCGAGAAAGCCTTTTTGAGCTGATGGATTTAAACAAATTTCAACATTTAGGAAAAAAGCATTAATCTATTTCAGTTAGAGTTAATTCAATTACTCTAGCATAAAGATCCTAATTCACTTTGTCTAAAGGAAGTTAGTTGGCAAATTTTTATTGTGTGAGCAATGAGGTTATGAAACTCTCTACCACATGAAATGAAATACTTAATTTTCTAAAAAAAATTCAAGGAGGGCATGTGTGTGCCTTTCTTAAATAATATAAAATTGCAGGTTATCCGTACTAGATTTTGTTATGGGACGTTGATCCAGGGAACTAGTCTGATTGCCATATGTGGAGTCGGGAAGGAATTTTTCCCCTAATATGGGGCAATTAGCATCTGCCTCATGGGGTTTTTGCCTTCCTCTGGATCAACACATTAGCTTTTAGGTTGAACTTGACAGACTTGTGTCTTTCAACCTTAAAACTATGAAACGGTCCCTGTATAAAGGTTCAAGGGTGAAGTCCAGGGTTCATTTGGAAACATCAGAAATGGTGTGTTTTGCGCCAAGTCTGTCCAAGGAAGCCTGTTTGAGCTAATGGCCTCAGAAATATCCTAACATTTAAAAAAGTAGCAATAGTTAGGGTTGGCTGAACCATTCTAACTTTAAGTTTGCCCCTCCAGTCAGCATCTACTATGTAGATGCAATCAAGGCCCTGTAATAAGTCTTTATCACTGTACAGGGCTGTAAGAGTGAAGGACAGAGTTCCTTTGGAACCTGTAGGATAGACTGGCTTTTGCCAAGTCTTTCCAAAGAAGCTTTTTTGAGCCATAGGCCTCAGACAGGTCCTAACAAGAAAGTGGCATTAGATAGGTTTTTCTTTAGTTAGGATTGATTCAACTACTCAAGCCTCAAGCGCACTCCTCCGGCCAGCAGCTACTGTGTAGATGCAACCCTGGGCCTATGGTAAGTATCTATCCCTGTACAGGTGTGTAATGGTAAAAACCAGGGTTCCCTTGGGATCTGCAGAATGGAGTAGCTTGCGCCAAGTCTGTCCGAGGAAGTCTGTTTGAGCCAACAGCCTTAAACAGATCCCAGTATTTAGGAAAAAAAAGCTTTAGTTAGAGTTGAATCAACCACTATAGCCTCAAGCTCGCTCCTCCGGCCAGCAGCTACTCTGTAGATGCAGCCCTGGGCCTATGGTAAGTATCTATCCCTGTACAGGGGTGTAATGGTAAAGGCCAGGGTTCCCTTGGGATCTGCAGAATGGAGTAGCTTGCGCCAAGTCTGTCCGAGAAAGCCTTTTTGAGCTGATGGATTTAAACAAATTTCAACATTTAGGAAAAAAGCATTAATCTATTTCAGTTAGAGTTAGTTCAATTACTCTAGCATAAAGAACCTAATTCACTTTGTCTAAAGGAAGTTAGTTGGCAAATTTTTATTGTGTGAGCAATGAGGTTATGAAACTCTCTACCACATGAAATTGAAATACTTAATTTTCTAAAAAAAAATTCAAGGAGGGCATGTGTGTGCCTTTCTTGAATAATATAAAATTGCAGGTGATCCGTACTAGATTTTGTTATGGGACGTTGATCCAGGGAACTAGTCTGATTGCCATATGTGGAGTCGGGAAGGAATTTTTCCCCTAATATGGGGCAATTAGCATCTGCCTCATGGGGTTTTTGCCTTCTTCTGGATCAACACATTAGCTTTTAGGTTGAACTTGATGGACTTGTGTCTTTCAACCTTAAAACTATGAAACGGTCCCTGTATAGAGGTTCAAGGGTGAAGCCCAGGGTTCATTTGGAAACATCAGAAATGGTGTGTTTTGCGCCAAGTCTGTCCAAGGAAGCCTGTTTGAGCCAACGGCCTCAGAAATATCCTAACATTTAAGAAAGTAGCAATAGTTAGGGTTGGCTGAACCATTCTAACCTTAAGTTTGCCCCTCCAGTCAGCATCTACTATGTAGATGCAATCAAGGCCCTGTAATAAGTCTTTATCACTGTACAGGGCTGTAAGAGTGAAGGTCAGAGTTCCTTTGGAACCTGTAGGATAGACTGGCTTTTGCCAAGTTTTTCCAAAGAAGCTTTTTTGAGCCATAGGCCTCAGACAGGTCCTAACAAGAAAGTGTCATTAGATAGGTTTTTCTTTAGTTAGGATTGACTCAACTACTCAAGCCTCAAGCGCACTCCTCCGGCCAGCAGCTACTCTGTAGATGCAACCCTGGGCCTATGGTAAGTATCTATCCCTGTACAGGGGTGTAATGGTAAAAACCAGGGTTCCCTTGGGATCTGCAGAATGGAGTAGCTTGCGCCAAGTCTGTCCGAGGAAGTCTGTTTGAGCCAACAGCCTTAAACAGATCCCAGTATTTAGGGAAAAAAAGCTTTAGTTAGAGTTGAATCAACCACTATAGCCTCAAGCTCGCTCCTCCGGCCAGCAGCTACTCTGTAGATGCAACCCTGGGCCTATGGTAAGTATCTATCCCTGTACAGGGGTGTAATGGTAAAGGCCAGGGTTCCCTTGGGATCTGCAGAATGGAGTAGCTTGCGCCAAGTCTGTCCGAGGAAGTCTTTTTGAGCCAATGGCCTTAGACAGAACCCATCATTTAGTAATAAAAAAGCTTTAGTTAGAGTTATAGCCTCAAGCTCGCTCCTCTGGCCAGCAGCTACTCTGTAGATGCAACCCTGAGCATGTGGTAAGTCTCCATTCCTGTAAAGGGGTGTAATGGTAAAGATCAGGGTTCCTTTTGACCTGCTTATGCCAAGTCTGTCAAAGGAAGCCTTTTTGAGCTGATGGCTCTAAACAGATCCTAATGTTTAGGAAAAAAGCTTATGTGTATTTCAGTTAGATTAAAAGTAAAGCCAACAAAAGAGAATTTAACTTTCCCCAAAAAATCAATTATTAATATAGCATTTACCTGCCCAGATCTCAGAACTAATGCACTATTAGGATGTAGCAATCCCATATAATTTTGTGTGCAGTTTTAATACTATGTAATCACCCCCCTCCATTAATTGGTAATATGTGAGTGGTTGTCGCATCAGTATTTTGCACCTGTATTGCTGTCATCGTTATTATATGGTATGATTAGTACTGAGACCTAGGCAGGTAAACACTGTTGCCCTTTTTTCCTGTGTTAATTCTTGAATTTTGGTGGGAATTTAAATTTGTCTTTGCTTTTAATGTTAGTGTAGGGACTCGCAAGTATGAGGACCCTTGACGCGGGTTGCGAGCTTGTGTATTTTGGCCAAAATATTTACTAATACCTCATATATATCATATATATTTTTTGCACATTATTTTTATTCAGGGTGCAGCCAGACCCATCAATGTTGGCCTTGTAAACTAGGGTGTCTGTCTTCATGGGGTGTACTTAAAAAGTGCTGGGCAGCCCGCCTAATCTAATAGTTTGGGCTTCACTAATAGGCTGTAAGCCAGACATTGTGCACTACCTATGTGTGACCAGTGCCCTATACAAGGCTTATTTGTGTGCAGTTTTAATACTAAGCAATCACCCCCTCCATGAATTGGTAGGTTGTGAGTGGTTGTCTCATCAATATTTTGCACCTGTGTTGCTGACTTCTTCATTATATGGGTTTGCTGCATCCTTGTAATTATTGTTGCTGTATTTGCTGTGTTAATTCTTGAATTTTGGTGGGAACTTTAATTCCTTGTTTTTGTGACTTTGCTTTTAATGTTAGTGTAGGGACTCGTAAGTATGAGGACCCTTGAGCAGGTTGCGAGCTTGTATATTTTGGCCAAAATATCGACCAATACCTCATATATATCATATATATTTTTTACATGCTATTTTTATTCAGGGTGCAGCCAAGCCCATCTACAGGTGCATCTCACAAAATTAGAATATCACCATAAAAGTTAATTTATTTCAGTTCTTCAATACAAAACGTGAAACTCATATATTATATAGAGCCATTACACACAGAGTGATCTATTTCACGTGTTTATTTCTGTTAATGTTGATGATTATGGCTTACAGCCAATGAAAACTCAAAAGTCATTATTTCAATTAATTAGAATACCTTATAACAACAGCTTGAAAAATGTTTTCAAAATCCAAAATGTTATCCTACTGAAATGTATGTTCAATAAATGCCCTCAATACTTGGTCGGGGATCCTTTTACATCAATTACTGCATCAATGCGGCAATATGGCATGGAGGGATCAGCCTGTGGCACTGCTGAGGGGTTATGGAAGCCCAGGTGGCTTTGATAGAAGCCTTCAGCTCGTCTGCATTGTTGGGTCTGGTGTCTCTCATTTTCCTCTTGACAATACCCCATAGATTCTTTATGGGGTTAAGGTCAGGTGAGTTTGCTGCCAATCAAGCACAGTGATACTGTTGTTTTAAACCAGGTATTAGTACTTTTGTCAGTGTGGACAGGGGCCAAGTCCTGCTGGAGAATGAAATTTCCATCTCCAAAAAGCTTGGCGTAGCTAAGGTTTTGTTTCAGGGGGCCGAAACTTCTGAGTGGGCCTCTAACCAGGTAACCCTGATTCCAACTATAGCGGCGCACCCAGATAGTTGATGTAGGAAAACCTCAGCAGATGACCGCGCTGTTACTAAAAATAATCTCTATACAAAGACCAGCACTGATATTACCGCCATATGGTGACATATATTGATAGATGCCAGTCCTGCAGAACATATAAGAGATCACAGCTCAGTTATATATAGTACCTTACAGCTGACGTTCTTTCTGATTAAATTGTTCACTTTTCCCGTCTTTTCCATCTGGCCCAGACCGACACGACAACTTCTCCAGCCAGGACTCAGAGTCTCAGGTATGCAGAGATCACAACAAAGACACATTTGACTCCTTACATTTCAGGCACTGACCACATCTATCCCCAACCTGCACAAACTTCTCATCCTGCTGATACCCCAATACTGAGCCTCTGCTGCAAAATGTGTCCCTATTACTGCACCTACTGTGTGCCCTCTAGATGGTAAAACAAACCTCTAAAATAAAGTAATGCCGTGTGCAAGTGTCCTAGAAAACAGTGCCCGCATTGTGCCCCCTAGAAAGTAATAGTGCCCCTTCGACAGTCACGATAACCTGAGTTCCCCTATAACAATAAGTGCCCACCTAAGATTTAATAATGTCCTGAGTCTCCCCCCATGTAGAGCTCCGCTCTAACCAGTATGATGTTCTCCTATTCACGATATAATTCCCCCTCACTGTATAGTACCCCCACAAAGTATACTGACCCCTTAGTAGCCCCCAAGCTGATGGCTCCAACACTGTATGATGGCCTCCACACTATACAAAGACCCCACATTATCTCCCACACTGTATGATGGCCCCCACGCTGTTCAAAGAACCCACATTATCTCCCACACTGTATAAATAGCCTACATATAGTATAATGCGCCAGATAGTCCTCAATATAGTATAATGCACTCCCCATAGTCCTTCGTATAGTATAATGCGCCCCTATAGGCAGAGTCTGTAGTAAAATGCTCCCCCCATTGACAGAGTCTGTAGTATAAAGCTCCCCCCCATAGGCAGAGTCTGTAGTATAATGCTCCCCCCCTCCTCATAGGCAGAGTCTGTGGTATAATGCCCCCCCATAGGCAGAGTCTGCAGTATAATGCCCCCCCCATAGGCAGAGTCTGTAGTATAATGCTCCCCTCTCCTCATAGGCAGAGTCTGTAGTATAATGCCCCCCCCTCCTCATAGGCAGAATCTGTAGTATAATGCCCCCCCCCATCTCATAGGCAGAGTCTGTAGTGTAATGTGCCCCCCCTCCTCATAGGCAGAGTCTGTGGTATAATGCCCCCCCATCTCATAGGCAGCGTCTGTAGTATAATGCCCCACTTATAGGCAGAGTCTGTAGTAAAATGCACCCCCCATAGGCAGAGTCTGTAGTATAATGCTCCCCCTCTTATAGGCAGAGTCTGTAGTACAATGTCCCCCCCATAGGCAGAGTCTGTAGTATAATGCTCCCCCCCTCCTCATAGGCAGAGTCTGTAGTATAATGCCCCCCCATAGGCAGAGTCTGCAGTATAATGCCCACCCATAGGCAGAGTCTGTAGTATAATGCTCCCCCCTCCTCATAGTCAGAGTCTGTAGTATAATCCCCCCCCTCCTCATAGGCAGAATCTGTAGTATAATGCCCCCCCATCTCATAGGCAGAGTCTGTAGTATAATGTGCCCCCCCTCCTCATAGGCAGAGTCTGTGATATAATGCCCCCCCCCATCTCATAGGCAGCGTCTGTAGTATAATGCCCCACCTATAGGCAGAGTCTGTAGTAAAATGCACCCCCCATAGGCAGAGTCTGTAGTATAATGCTCCCCCTCTTATAGGCAGAGTCTGTAGTACAATGTCCCCCCATAGGCAGAGTCTGTAGTCTACTGCTCTCCCCTGCTCATAAACAGAGTCTGTAGTATAATGCCCCCCATAGGCAGAGTCTGTAGTAGAATGCCCCCCCATAGACAGAGGCTTTAGTATAATGCTCCCCCCCTCCCCATAGACAGTCTGTAGTATAATGCCCCCCCTCCCCATAGGCAGAGTCTTTAGTATAATGCCCCCCCTCTCTGTGGGCAGAGTCTTTAAGATAATGCTCCCCCATAGGCAGAGTCTGTAGTATAATGCACCTCCCCCTTCCCATAGGCAGAGTCTGTAATATAATGCCGCCCCCCACCCGGCAAAAAATAAATAAACAGTACTCATCTCTCCTCCTGGTTCCCTCGCTGCTCAGAGCATCCAGCACGCACACATCTTCAGCACAGCGGGCTGGGCGCCAAGTGATGATGTCAGAGACGTCAGTCACAGAAGGGACTAATGGGAGAGAGATCCGCGCTCCCTCTCTCATCAGTAAACTTGCGGCGGTGGCGGGCAGTGGGGCCCGATGCTGGCACCAGGGGCATGCTAGATACAGTTACACTGGCGTAACCCTGGATGGGCCCCCTAAGAGCGAGGGGCCCGGGGCCACCGCCCCCTTTGCCCCCCTGGTAGCTTGATACTGTGGCAGAGGGAAGCATGAAGTGCTCTAAAATTTCCTGGTAGACGGCTGCGCTGACTTTTGTGTTGAAAAAACACAGTGGACCTACACCAGCAGATGACACGGCTCCCCAAACCATCACTGATTGTGGAAACTTCACACTAGACCTCAAGCAGCTTGGTTTGTGGCCTCTCCACTCTTCTTCCAGACTCTGGATCCTTGATTTCAAATGAAAATTGGAACTCTGGACATCTGTCAAGCCAGCAGTCTTCATCATGATTGTCATGATTGTGGAGCCTACTAAAACAGACTAAGGGACCTTTTTAAATGCTTAGGAAGTCTTTGCAGGTGTTTTTTGTTAATTATTTTAATTTACTGAGTTAATGACTTTTGTGTTTTCATTGGCTATAAGCCATAATCATCAACATTAACAGAAATAAACACTTGAAATAGATCACTGTGTTTGTAATGACTCTATATAATATATGAGGTTCACTTTTTGCATTGAAGAACTGAAATAAATTAACTTTTTGATGATATTCTAATTTTGTGAGATGCACCTATATGTTATGGCCTTGTAAATTAGAGTGTTTATCTTCATGGGGTGCACTTAAATAGTGCTGGGCAGCCCGTGTTCTTGCCTCAGCAGCGAATTTAGCTATCCAGGGAATCTAGTCACTTTATGTGTATATCAGTTCTGACATTATGTTGCTTGCATTTGAATCCTGTCTCTTTTTTATTGTTTGATAACTGCACTGTCTGCTAGTGATTTAATGTATTTGCTCTAGTTTCAATTTGCAATGCATTATGGGAAAGTTCCAAGAGCATTGTGAGACAGTTCTTGTTGCATTGTGGTCCTGTTCTTGTCACAGTTTGGGCAGCGACCATTATTTCCTCTTCTCTTCTGATGGAGAAGTTCCCTTATCACTCATCTTGTAAAGTGGCACAGAGCGGTAGTCGTGACTGAACGTCGGTCTGATTTCGCTCTGGCACTTTACAGACAATGGGTGTCCCAGTCCCAGTGTGCTCTAGGGTGTGGGGTGCAGCACACTCTCTTGTAGGCCGCAGGCCTCCACTGCCTTCAGGCTTCTGTCCTCAGAAGCCGCCGCACACAATTTAGGGGACACGAAGTTCTTTGTAACAGTCAAACATATACTTGACAGTTCAAGTTCATCAGGTGGGTACAGATGGGATAAGGCACAGCAATTCACATTATCCTCCTTCTTAGCATAACTCCTCTTCAGCCCTGTTGCTAGCTCATCCTGTATTTCTCGTCCACCTCTGCAGTGCACCCGGGACTGGCCTTCAACTTCCATCTATGCAGGTCCCTGTCCATCTTCCTTTGTACTTCAGAGCACACAAAGTGTCCGGCAGCTCCTATGCCAGACCTTAGGCTCTGGACGTGACTGGAGCGACTGCTCTGGATCCCAGTAATGCCTCCCACTGCCTGGAACATTGAGTACTATATACAGTGGGTACGGAAAGCATTCAGACCCCTTTACATCTTTCACTCTTTGTTTCATTGCAGCCATTTGGTAAATTCTAAAAAGTTCATTTTTTTTCTCATTAAAGTACACTGTGCACCCCATCTTGACTGAAAAAAAACAGAAATGTAGAAATTTTTGCAAATTTATTAAAAAAGGAAAACTGAAATATCACATGGTCATAAGTATTCAGACCCTTTGCTCATATTTAAGTCACATGCTGTCCATTTCTTGTGATCCTCCTTGAGATGGTTCTACTCTTTCATTGGAGTCCAGCTGTGTTTAATTAAACTGATAGGACTTGATTTGGAAAGGCACACACCTGTCTATATAAGACCTCACAGCTCACAGTGCATGTCAGACCAAATGAGAATCATGAGCTCAAAGGAACTGCCTGTTACGATGTTAGCAGATACCCTGAAGTCCAATGGCGTGGGCCAAAAGCAGAGACTGAGACAAGAGTAGTGTGAAAGTCTATTTTAAACTCAAGTGCAAAAGGTCACAGCAAACAGTTTATGAAGGTAAGTTCATTCCAAACAATACTTCTTAGAACCTAATCTGTAAGGCACGGCCTTCATTACTATTAGGGTATGCAAAAGTTAACCATAGTTCAAGTTTACTTAGGTACAGTAATATGCAAACAGAAATAAGGATAGTAAGCAGACGTAGGCATTCCTCAGTTGATTGTGGACTCACGTAGTGCAGAAGAGAAGACAAACTGGAATATGGATCTGGATATTGAAGAATGCAGGAGGTGCAGCGGAGGAAACAGCGATGTCTTAAGCAGAGCTGGAGCCGGGTATTTAAACACAGAGCAAGATGGTGACTATACCAGAGGTGTAGAGATCCAGGAGAAGTTTTCTTCAGGAAGACAAAAGTTCAGAGATCCCAGCGTGAGTGAACAACAGCCAGCGGTTCCTTTCAGCAGAAGTCCCCTTAGCAGAGGATTCAGGCAGCAATCCTTTCAGCGGATGACTAGGAGTAAACACAAAGTCAGCAAGACTCTATTCAGAGGGCTAGCACAGGTGAGTAGAAAGCTAAAAGCACACAATACTCAGGCAAGGCATGATTGCAACACATGCAGTTTAAGTAGGTCCACAGGCAGGAAACACATGACCCCAGTGAGGCAATGGAAGCCATCTTGGCTAAGGGAAAAACTACTGGCAAAGTAAAATTAAACCTGGCATCCTGACACTGCCAAAGGAGCTTAGAGACAGAATTGTGGCAAGGCACAGATCTGGCCAAGTTTACAAAAGAATTTCTGCATTAGTCAAGGGTCCTAAGAACACAGTGGCCTCCATAATCCTTAAGTGGAAAAAGTTTGGGACCACCAGAAGTCTTCCTAGACCTGGCCGTCCAGCTCAACTGAGCAATCGTGGGAGAAGAGCCTTGGTGAGAGAGGTAAAGATGAACCCCAAGATCACTGTGGCTGAGCTCCAAAGATGCAGTAGGGAGATGGGAGAAAGTTGCATAAAGTCAACTATCACTGCAGCCCTCCACAAGTCGAGCCTTTATGGCAGAGTGGCCCAACGGAAGCCTCTCCTCAGTGCAAGACATATGAAAGCCTGCACAGAGTTTGCTTAAAAACACATGAAGGACTCCCAGTCTATGAGAAATAAGATTCTTTGGTCTGATGAGACTAAGATAGAACTTTTTGGTGATAATTCTAAGGGGTATGTGTGGAGAAAACCAGGCACTGCTCATCACCTGCCCAATACAATCCCAACAGTGAAACATGGTGGTGGCAGCATCATGGGGGTGTTTTTCAGCTGCAGGGACAGGACGACTGGTTGGAATTGAAAGAAACATGAATGTGGCCAAGTACACAGATATCCTGGATGAAAACCTCTTCCAGAGTGCTCTGGACCTCAGACTTGGCCGAAGGTTCACCTTCCAACAAGACAATGAGCCTATGCACACAGTTAAAATAACAAAGGAGTGGCTTCAGAACAAATCTGTGACCATTCTAGACTGGCCTAGCCAGAGCCCTGACCTAAACCCAATTGAACATCTCTGGAGAGACCTGAAAATGGCTGTCCACCAACGTTCACCATCCAACCTGACAGAACTGGAGAGGATCTGCAAGGAAGAATGGCAGAGGAACCCCAAATCCAGGTGTGAAAAACTTGTTGCATCATTCCCAAGAAGACTCATGGATGCACTAGCTCAAAAGGGGGCTTCTACTCAATACTGGTCATTTGGTCTGACATGCACTGTGAGCTGTGAGGTCTTATATAGACAGGTGTGTGCCTTTCCAAATCAAGTCCTATCAGTTTAATTAAACACAGCTGGACTCCAATGAAAGAGTAGAACCATCTCAAGGAGGATCACAAGGAAATGGACAGCATGTGACTTAAATATGAGCAAAGGGTCTGAATACTTATGACCATGTGATATTTCAGTTTTCCTTTTTTAATAAATTTGCAAAAATTTCTACATTTCTGTTTTTTTCAGTCAAGATGGGGTGCAGAGTGGACTTTAATGAGAAAAAAATGAACTTTTTAGAATTTACCAAATGGCTGCAATGAAACAAAGAGTGAAAAATTTAAAGGGGTCTGAATGCTTTCCGTACCCACTGTACTTCAATAAAACTCACCCTATAGATACCCTAGCCTGAACCTGCATGTCAATGGAGATGGGCATCCTACATATAGATGACAATGGCACCCTTGCTGAACGGCAGCTGCCCCTAGACCCTAAAAGTCCCTTATTCGTACTTACATAGACCAAAGATCTGACAGTCTACCAGAAACTGGTACAGATATCACATCAAACAATCAATCCTCAGTGTGTACTAAATGATTAAAGTGACAACAGTGAATAAAGTGACAATGTGCAAATTTATAAAAACACCCAAGAACGTTCCTAATATCTTTGGACCTCCAAGCCAAAGGATACATTCGGGCATCCAAACAAAGGCTACAATCAGCCCTGTTCAACACCCTAGATGCTGATTACCTGCCTTATAGTGGAGGGTGACACCCTAGTTAATGTTGACACTGTGGCGCCCCGCTCCACGGCGGCTATCCCTGGATAACCCTAGCCAGCCCTGGAATTAATCACCCATAGAGGTATCAATGACATAAATGATCACAAGACTAAACAATGAAAGGAACTTATCTTGATAAAGTGCAATACTGATGCGGATCATCTTTATGCCGCATGTCCCGATTTTAAAGAGATTTAATAAAATTTGTATTTTAGGGTTTATGTTATACTTATGTCTTATGGTATCCTAAGCTTATCTTATGCTATACTCACATTATGCATTAACACTTCACATGCTGATACATCACCATTATACATTACATAAGACACATATCACTTTTAGATATAAAACCGCAAGACAGTATTCACATGACGTGTTTGTTGTCTTCAGGGGCAGGAACAGGGTAAGACAGTCCACATCCCTACAGTTTTGTATCTTGGGCTCTGTGCACACAGCCTGCTCCAAGCTTAGCCGGTAAGAGCCCTATCTATGTGGTACAATACTGGGGTTCATCGTATGTTTTCCGCATCTACTGTATGGAGGTTTCTCTACTATCAATAAAGAGAAGGTTTTTCGCAGCCTTATTCTTAAGAAGACAGGGGGTTTAGCTCCATGTCACACTACACACCGTGGTAAGGTGTATGAGGGGAGCATAGCCTGCCTAATCTAATAGTATGGGCGTCACTAATAGGCTGTAAACCAGACACTGTGCGTGACCAGCGCCAAAATATTTACCAGAACCTCATATATAGATTTTGCATGTTATTTTTATTCAGCGTTCAGACAAGCCCATCAATGCTGGATTTGTAAACTAGGGGGTCTGTCCTCATGGGGTGCACTTAGATAGTGCTTTGCAGCCTGCCTAATCTAACAGTATGAGGGTCACTAATAGGCTGTAAGCCCTATATTGAGCACTATCTGTGTTAGGCGTCAGGTGTTTTCTGGATCTGAAATGGGTTCAGAATCATCAGTGGATTCTGTGGTCTCCCATTCCGGTCCAGATGCTGCTCAGCATCATCGTCAGTCCCAACGCCTAGCTGGTGCACGAGATGTACAAGCTGACTCTTGGGTCTTTGTTCCTAGCAACATGAAGGATAGGTTGCGGAGGGAAACAGGGCTGTTACAGCCTAAGTCCAGGATACACTGCACTGAGCATGCCCGTGACATGGCGGACCGTGATTAGTGGTTTGGGAGTCAGCTGATCCGGTGACCTGGCACCGCCTGATTGGTCGCGGGTGACGTCACCAATAATGTGACGATGGGCAGGGCTTAATATTTAATATTTAAATAGCACGCCCACAAACATGGCGGCGCACTCTGATCATTGAGCTGAGTTGGTGTTATTGTGTGGACGCTTGGTCGTTTCGGCTCCACGTGTGCTTTTGCTGTTATAGCTTCTGACAGGCAGGTTTAGCAGGGGATAGACAGCCTTAGATGGAGGGAGGCAGGTAGCTTCGTCTGACACTCTGGCTCCAACAAGGGGGTCGCTATACACCCCGAGCAGACTGCGGACTCCGTATTCCCGGCACCGCCTGTTAGCCACGTGGAGAAATACTCCTCAGTCCGGTAGCAAGCCGGCTGGGAGCACGTATAAGCCGGCGTGAATCACACACGCATCCGAGCGCCTGCTGCGTAGCCTCTGTGCAGTTAACAGGGCTACGGCTCCATTATTTGTCGCACATCTCTCGTGCAGTTAACGGAGCGAATCCCTATTCCCGTTCCGGTGTGCAGTAACACGGGGGGGATTGTTATTTCAGTTGGTTGTTTTACCTTCTTACCCGGAAGGTGTTCGTCCGCAGTCCTCCAGGCTGCATCACGGACCCCGGGTTCGTTTGCTTTCCATTATTTAATAAAGTTGTTTGCAACCATTCCCCTAACAATCTGTGTGTGACCAGTGACCTATACAAGCCATTTTTTGTGTGCAGTTTTAATACTAAGCAATGACCCCCTCCAAGAATTGGTAGGTTATGAGTTGGTTGTCTCATCAGTATTTTGCACCTGTGCTGCCCCTGCCTTTATTATATGGTTTGCTTCATCCTGATTAGTGCATTCGTTTTGAGACCTGGGCTGGAGAATAAATACTGTTCCTCTTTTTTGCTGTGTTAATAATTTTTTTCAGTTTTAATTCAACTACTCTAGCATCAAGCTCCTAATTCGCTTTGTCTAAAGGAAGTTAGATGGCAATGTTTTATTGTGTGAGGTATGGAACTCTCTACCACATGACCTTGTAATACTTAATTCTCTAAAAAAAAGTTCAAGGAGGTCCTGTGTGACTTTCTTGAATAACATTACAGGTTATTCATACTAGATTTTGTTATGGGACGTTGATCCAAGCAACTAGTCTGATTGCCATATGTGGAGTCGGGAAGGAATTTTTCCCCTAATTTTGGGCAAGCAGCATCTGCCTCATGGGTTTTTTTGACTTCCTCTGGATCAACACATAAGCTTTTCACAGGTCTCTATATATAGTGTGATGGCTCCCACAGCTCTTTATATACAGTACTAGATGGTGGCCCGATTCTAACGCATCGGGTATTCTAGAATCTGTATGCGGCCGACCAGGCGCAATCAACAGAGTGGTGTTTAAATGTGGCGCCAAAATCGCTGATTGGTCGCGGCCGCCGGCCACGACCAATCAGCAGAGCGGTGTTTAAATTTGGCGCCAGTATCGCTGATTGGTCGCGGCGCCAATATCGCTGATTCCGACCAATCAGCGAATCGTATTACTGAGGACCGGGCAGCGACGCTACCTGTGCGGGTACTTCCGCTGCAAGGAACCGGGAGATGGCCGGCTGCTCACAGCCAAAGTATCCCGACTGGCGGCGCCGCTCCCCGGTCCTCGCTTCACACTTGCCGTCGGGAGATCAGCGGCCCTAGCCATTGATCTCCCGACGGTAGCCGCATGGAGGTCAGCGGCGCCGCCGGTCGCGGTACTTCTGCTGCGAGCAGCCGGGAGATGAGCGGCTAGCGCCGGTCATCTCCCGGCTGCATCGCCGCTGACCTCCATGCGGCAGATGAGCTGCTAACGGCCGCCATCTTTTTCTGAAATCCCGCGTCGCTGATTGGCCGCGGCTGGACCAATCAGCGACGCAGGATTTCCTGGACAGAAGGACAGACAGACAGACGGGATAAGACGATTATATACAGTACAGACCAAAAGTTTGGACACACCTTCTCATTTCAAGATTTTTCTGTATTTTCATGACTATGAAAATTGTACATTCACACTGAAGGCATCAAAACTATGAATTAACACATGTGGAATTATATACTTAACAAAAAAGTGTGAAACAACTGAAAATATGTCTTATATTCTAGGTTCTTCAAAGTAGCCACCTTTTGCTTTGATGACTGCTTTGCACACTCTTGGCATTCTCTTGATGAGCTTCAAGAGGTAGTCAATGGAAATGGTCTTCCAACAATCTTGAAGGAGTTCCCAGAGATGCTTAGCACTTGTTGGCCCTTTTGCCTTCACTCTGCGGTCCAGCTCACCCCAAATCATCTCGATTGGGTTCAGGTCTGGTGACTGTGGAGGCCAGGTCATCTGGCGTAGCACCCCATCATTCTCCTTCTTGGTCAAATAGCCCTTACACAGCCTGGAGGTGTGTTTGGGGTCATTGTCCTATTGAAAAATAAATGATGGTCCAACTAAACGCAAACCGGATGGAATAGCATGCCGCTGCAAGATGCTGTTGTAGCCATGCTGGTTCAGTATGCCTTCAATTTTGAATAAATCCCCAACAGTGTCACCAGCAAAGCACCCCCACACCATCACACCTCCTCCTCCATGCTTCTCGGTGGGAACCAGACATGTAGAGTCCATCCGTTCACCTTTTCTGCATCGCACAAAGACACGGTGGTTGGAACCAAAGATCTCAAATTTAGACTCATCAGACCAAAGCACAGATTTCCACTGGTCTAATGTCCATTCCTTGTGTTCTTTAGCCCAAATAAGTCTCTTCTGCTTGTTGCCTGTCCTTAGCAGTGGTTTCCTAGCAGCTATTTTACCATGAAGGCCTGCTGCACAAAGTCTCCTCTTAACAGTTGTTGAAGAGATGTGTCTGCTGCTAGAACTCTGTGTGGCATTGACCTGGTCTCTAATCTGAGCTGCTGTTAACCTGCGATTTCTGAGGCTGGTGACTCGGATAAACTTATCCTCAGAAGCAGAGGTGACTCTTGGTCTTCCTTTCCTGGGGCAGTCCTCATGTGAGCCAGTTTCTTGCAGCGCTTGATGGTTTTTGCATCTGCACTTGGGGACACTTTCAAAGTTTTACCAATTTTTTGCATTGACTGACCTTCATTTCTTAAAGTAATGATGGCCACTCATTTTTCTTTACTTAGCTGCTTTTTTCTTGCCATAATACAAATTCTAACAGTCTATTTAGTAGGACTATCAGCTGTGTATCCACCAGACTTCTGCACAACACAGCTGATGATCCGAACCCCATTTATAAGGCAAGAACTCCCACTTATTAAACCTGACAGGGCACACCTGTGAAGTGAAAACCATTTCCGGTGACTACCTCTTGAAGCTCATCAAGAGAATGCCAAGAGTGTGCAAAGCAGTCATCAAAGCAAAAGGTGGCTACTTTGAAGAACCTAGAATAGAAGACATATTTTCAGTTGTTTCACACTTTTTTTGTTAAGTATATAATTCCACATGTGTTAATTTATAGTTTTGATGCCTTCAGTGTGAATGTACAATTTTCATAGTCATGAAAATACAGAAAAATCTTTAAATGAGAAGGTGTGTCCAAACTTTTGGTCTGTACTGTATATTAGATGATGACCCCACAGACCCTTTACACAGCATTATGTTTCCACAGCTCCTTGTATACAGTATGATTCCCTCATTGTTCCCTAAATACAGTATGATGTGCTCACAGCTCCATATACACCGTATGATGTCCCCACACATGCAGATACACAATATGATACCTATACACAATATGATGCCCCTACATCTCCCTATACACAATATGATGCCCCTACATCTCCCTCCATCTGAACAAGTCTCTCCAGCTTCAGAAAGATTATGGACGCATCACATTTTTTTTTACGGACAGGGAAAAAAGTGCCCTATTTTTATGGACTGTCCAAGAATTTCTGGACAGTTGGCTACCCTGCTATTAGTTCCACTGGGGTGGCAGCCTAGGTGGATGCTGGAAGCACAACCGTCTCTCCCTAAGATTCGGAGAGGGAAGGCCACCGATTCCTGACCCTTGCTGTGGCCTTTTCGTTGAGAGGGATGGTTTATTGAGGGCCCATATATACACACAGTCATGGCCGGAAGTGTTTAGCAACCTTGAGATTGTTCCAGAAAGTGAAGTATTTCTCCCAGAAAATTATTACAATTACACATGTTTTGTTATACATTTGTTATAATATTTATTTCCTTTGTGTGTATTGAAACAGCACAAAAAAATGGGAAAAAAAGGCAAATTGGACATAATTTCACACAAAACTCCAAAAATGGGCCGGACAAAATTGTTGGCACTTTTCCAAAATTGTGGAAAAACAACTTTGCTTCAAGCATGTGATGCTCGTTAAAACTCACCTGTGGCAAGTAACAGTCGTGGGTAATATGAAAGTCATACCTGAGACCAGATAAAAAGTGGAGAAGATAGATAGATATGAGATTGATAGATAGATAGATATGAGATAGATAGATGGATATGTGGCACCCCAGGGTCTGGTTACCACTGTAATAGAAATATTATGTCTGAGAGCAAGTGGGAGGTTTCCTGGTTCGGAGCCCTTAAACATGCAACACCTCCTGTCCCAGACCAGATAGGGGAGGAACCTGCCCTATATAAACTGGATCTGGGGCGGGGTTAGTGAAGTCAGAGGCGGAGTTAGTTCCAGACACAGGGAAAGTAACAGCGAGGAGCTCTGTAGGAGCAGGAGCTGAAGACCAGGGACTTGAGCTAAGCGGAGTTCGTCCTGGCAGAAGACTCTGAGAACCGGACACAGGAGTCCGAGGTTGCGGGGACTTATATATACCCAGCAGCAGAAACCCGCCGGCAGGGGATTTCAAGTCCTCTGGCCATAGAAGCCCGGAGGCTCAGTCACGAGCAAGGGACCAGCACTGCAATCGAGGAGCGGGGGCTATCAGAAGGCCCCAAGTCACCAGCCATACAGGTGAGCACCACACGGAACACTCAGGGACGTGGGCTACTTCCACTCGCTTACAGCAAGGTAGCCAGGAAGAGTGCAGATAGTCAGGGAGGCCTACAACTCCACCTGGCCAGGGGAACTCCAGTTTGCTCACAGACTGACCAGGCCTCTTATGCTAGCCAGTACTCCCGGGAGGGTCTGCCTTATCACCATCAGTAAAGACCCTGAACTGCACTGCAAAGCCTCTGAGTCATTCCTGCTGCGCTCGTGCACCATCACTCCTATCATCCACACTCACTAGCCTGAGGCTATACTCCTCCCGTGGGGAGTTATACTACACTCTGCTGCCCTCACAACATCAGCCTCAGAGGTCTGCTCAGGTCTGCTCAGCAGCGGCCGTTCTTATTGACCGCAATCCACGGGTGGCGTAGTCGGACATTGCATTATACTGATACAGAGACTGCCACAATATTGGTCTGGCCACCCTGAGCCACGGGACCGGGTCGCCACTACTACTCCCAGCATTGCCCTGAAGTCCGGTCCCGGGTGCCCCATGGCCCAGGGGGCGCGTCATATAGATAATAGATAGATGATAGATTGTCCTATGATATGAGATAGAGGTCGTTATAGACAGGTTTATACACTCTCTCCCGAAGTCGGTAAAATCCTGGGTTGCCCAGGGAGATCCCTATAATGCTGATGACTTGGTGGGGTTGGTGGAAAGATACCAGGCGGTTGAGAGTCCGTTGGGAAAACAAGGGGTCGTAGCCTCTCAATACTGGGGTTCCCAAAAGGTGGCGGACACCCAAAAGAAGCAAGCTAGCGCCACACCTGGGGGGCATCCTAGAGTTCAGGAGGGGTCTGAGTTGCTGCCCAAGGTCCCACCCCATAATATAGTGTGTTGGAGATGTCATACCCCTGGCCATATTGCCTCCCGGTGTCCCATAACCTCTGAACCAATGGACTGTAACATGTGCCGGCGTTGCTCTTATTTTGCCTACCCCGCCTGCAGCGCGGTTCGTCAACATGGCGAGGGCCCTCAGGCATGCTCAGTGTCAGTTAACGGGGCACAAGTCTCTGGACTATTGGTCTCAGGAAGTTTGGTGACCCTGATAAGGGCCACACTCCCTCATCGGCTGGTTTCTGGGAAGGTGGTGGATGTCCGGTGTATCCATGGGGACGCTAAGAACTATCCTGTGGCCCAGGTGGATGTAAACACAGACTGTGGCACCACATCTCATGAAGTGGCGGTCGTTAAGGACCTATTGCATCCCATAATAATTGGACGTTACTTTGCATTATTCTGGGAAATGTGGGGGAAAGCGGGGACACCTGGTTGCTTGGACGACAGCCAGATCGCCCCTAAGGAAACTTACCCGCAGAACATAGTAGATGAGTTTCCCATGTGTGTGCTGGTGGGCAATGAGGATGAAGTAGCATCCCCTGAGTCCAATATCCCTGAGCTGGAGGTGTCCGAGGGAAACTTTGGAACTGCCCAACTCAGGGATTTAACTCTGAAAGGGGCCTTTGAAAATGTTACTGTGTTAAATGGGGTGCCTCAGGAACCGGGGGCTGACACTCGGTTCCCTCATTTTGCTGTGAATGGGGATTTGCTGTACAGAATAACCAAGCCAAGGGGTGAGGTAATAGAACAGTTGCTGGTGCCAGGGCCCTATAGACGCAGGGTGTTAGACATGGCTCATTCTCATGTGTTGGGTGGTCACCTGGGTGCAGACAAGATTCAAGAACGGATCCTCCAAAGATTCTACTGGCCAGGTTGCTATAGAGAAATATAGAGTTATTGTCGTTCCTGCCCCACATGCCAGATAACCTCCCCAGTGGCCCACTTCCGCAGTCCCCTAGTGCCACTACCAGTCATCGAGGTTCCATTCGAACGCATAGCAATGGATCTAGTGGGGCCTCTGGTCAAGTCCGCCCAAGGGCATCAGTATATCCTGGTGGTATTAGATTATGCTACATGGTATCTGGAGGCCGTACCACTACGAAACTCCTCCACCAGGTGTATAGCCCGGGAGTTAGTCCACATGTTTTTAAGAACCGGGTTGCCTAACGAGATCCTAACAGACCAAGGAACTCCATTTATGTCGAAGGTCATGAGGGAATTGTGCAAGACACTGCAGATTGCACAACTGAGAACCTCCGTGTACTCTCCCCAGACGGACGGACTGGTAGAGAGGTTTAACAAAACCTTGAAAGCAATGTTGAGGAAAGCAGTGGAAAAGGATGGCCGAGACTGGGACTATATGTTGTTCGCCATGAGGGAAGTTCCCAAAGCTTCCACAGGTTTCTCCCCGTTTGAACCACTCTATGGACGACACCCTCAGGACTCCTGGAGGTGGAGAAAGAGTCCTGGGAAGCTGAGACCACTCCCTATAGGAGAGTGGTGGAGCACGTTGCCCAGATGCAAGAGAGGATTGCCCATGTGATGCCCATTGTGAGGGAGCACCTCCTCAAGGCACAAGAGGCACAGTCCAGGGTGTATAATAGGTCGGCCAGGGTGAGATCGTTCAACCCAGGAGATCGAGTGCTTGTGCTAGTCCCACAGTGGAGAGCAAGTTCATGGCCAAGTGGCAGGGCCCCTATGAGGTGGTAGAGAAAGTGGGGGAAGTCAACTTTAAGATCCACCAACCAGGGAAGAGGAAGCCCTACCAAATTTACCATGTTAACTTGATTAAGCCATGGCAAGATAGAGAGCCTGCGGAAGCTCCCTGTTTAGTGGCTGAGGCTGAGGCCGATGTGAAAGAGGTCAAGGTGGCAGAGTCACTGTCACATGCCCAAAAGCAACAGTGCAAAGAGTTGTTACAGCGAAATAAAGACATGTTTTCGGAGTTGCCAGGACTCACTCAGGTCATAGAGCATGAGGTTCTCACAGAGCCTCATGTTCGCGTCAATCTAAAACCATACCGGATCCCCGAAGCCCGCAGAGAGGTGATCTCTAAAGAAGTAAGGCGGATGCTAAACCTGGGAGTCATTGAAGAGTCCAAAAGTCGATGGTCCAGTCCTATAGTCTTAGTGCCGAAACCAGATGGGGAATGGCGGTTTTGCAACGACTATAGGAAGCTGAAGGAGGTCTCAAAGTTCGACGCCTACCCAATGCCTAGGGTAGATGAGCTTATCGAAAGGCTAGGACCCGCTCGGTACATCACCACTCTGGACTTCACCAAAGGATATTGGCAAATTCCCCTGTCCAAAGAGGCTAAGGAGAAGACAGCCTTCTCGACGCCAATACGTCAGGATGCCGTTTGGGTTGAAGGGAGCTCCGGCCACCTTCCAGAGAGCCATGGACCGGATCTTAGCACCCCACAAACAGTATGCAGCGGCCTACCTAGATGCTATCGTCATATTTAGCCAGGACTGGGAAAGTCATCTGGACAAAGTTCAAGCCATACTTGATGCCCTAAGGAAGGCGGGCTTTACTATCAACCCGAAGAAATGTGCCATGGGGATGGAGGAAGCCAAGTACCTAGGGTACGTGGTTGGTAGAGGGGAAATAAAACCACAAATAAATAAGGTCGAGGCGATCTTGAACTGGCCACAGCCCCTCTCGAAGAAGCAGGTCAGGGCGTTTCTAGGCATTGTGGGCTACTATCGAAGATTTGTCCCTAACTTTGCCCTGATAGCAGCCCCACTGATGGATCTTCTGAAAGGGATGAAGTCAGCTATGGCCAAGTGGTCCCCGGAAGCAGAAGCGACCTGCCAGGAATTGAAACTGGTCCTCTGTAAACAACCAGTCTTGGTGGCACCCAGCTTCTCCAAGGAGTTTGTGGTCCAGATGGATGCATCGGATGTCGGGCTGGGAGCACTCTTGTCCCAGGAGATTAACGGAGAAGAACACCCTGTAAAATACCTCAGTCTGAAGCTCTCCGCTTGTGAGAAGGACTACTCCATTGTAGAAAAAGAATGTTTGGCCATTAAGTGGGCGTTAGACACTCTGAGGTATTACCTATTAGGTAGAAGGTTCAGGGTAGTGTCAGACCATGCCCCATTGAGGTGGATGCGAGAAAAGAAGGGAAACAATGCCAGAGTGACTAGGTGGTTCCTGGCTCTACAAGATTTTAGTTTCCGGGTAGAGCATAGGCCTGGGAAACAACATGGGAATGCCGCTGCCTTGTCAAGGATTTATTGTATGGTGACAGAAGGTGCCAAGCCCTACGGCTTTGGACAGAGGGGGGGTGTATGTAAGGTTGCTGCCGGACAGATCGTGGACGGGAGGTATGTGTCCTCGAAGTGCCATGCTTCGGTGATGTAGGATCCGGAGAAGCAGGCTCCAGCACACATAGTGCTGAGAGGAATTTAATGGGTCCGGATTACAGGGCCGGGTTTTATGAGCAGCTGAAAGAGCTGGGGGGAACAGCTGCTCACTTACCTCCAGTCCAGGTCTTGGAAGGCTAATTTAAGACAGCTGCGCCTGTCTCTGTCTGTCTGTGTTTGCTGGGCAAGGTGAGCAGACCTTGCAGGTGCTTCTTAGACTCTGCAGGAGGCAGAGAAAAGCACCTTGTTTAAACGGCTGAAGCCGTGCTGCATGGACTTGTTATTTTGAGCTTTGTTCTGTTATTCCTTTTTGTGCCAGGAAAAGGCTGTAACTTTTGTTTCTTAACTGGTGTATGGACACTAAAATAAGCCACCAGTTTGTTTGAACCCGTGGACTGCTTCACTGTGTGAACCTGTGCCTACCTCCAAATCCCTACACTATCTATCTATCTATTTATCTATCTATCCATCTATCTATCCATCTATTTATTCATCTATCCATCTATCTATCCATCCATCATACATGGATAGATAGAAAGATAGATAGATACATATATGGATAGATAGATGGATAGATAGATATGAAATAGAGTATATAAGGATAGATAGATGATAGATAATCCTATGATATGATAGGTTTGATCGTGCATTTCCAATGTCTCTTACCACTGCTGCCATGATAGAGCATTTTCTACACTTTCTCGGTTCCCTCTTCCATTGCTGGAGGCTAACTTCTGCCGCATGAAATACAGTGGTGGCCAAAAGTATTGGCACCCCGGCAATTCTGTCAGATAATACTCAGTTTCTTCCTGAAAATGATTGCAATCACAAATTCTTTGGTATTATTATCTTCATTTAATTTGTCTTCAATGAAAAAACACAAATAGAATTGTCCTAAAGCCAAATTGGATATAATTCCACATCAAACCTAAAAAAGGGGATGGACAAAAGTATTGGCACTGTTTGAAAAATCATGTGATGCTTCTCTAATTCGTGTAATTAACAGCACCTGTAACTTACCTGTGGCACCTAACAGGTGTTGGCAATAACTAAATCACACTTGCAGCCAGTTAACATGGATTAAAGTTGACTCAACCTCTGTCCTGTGTCCTTGTGTATACCACATTGAGCATGGAGAAAAGAAAGAAGACCAAAGAATTGTCTGAGGACTTGTGAAACCAAATTGTGAGGAAGCATGAGCAATCTGAAGGCTACAAGTCCGTCTCCAAAGACCTGAATGTTCCTGTGTCTTCCGTGCGCAGTGTCATCAAGAAATTTAAAGCCCATGGCACTGTGGCTAACCTCCCTACATGTGGACGGAAAAGAAAAATTGACGAGAGATTTCAACGCAAGATTGTGCGGATGGTGGATAAAGAACCTCGACTAACATCCAAACAAGTTCAAGCTGCCCTGCAGTCCGAGGCTACAACAGTGTCAACCCGTACTATCCGTCGGCGTCTGAATGAAAAGGGACTGTATGGTAGGATACCCAGGAAGACCCCACTTCTTACCCCGAGACATAAAAAAGCCAGGCTGGAGTTTGCCAAAACTTACCTGATAAAGCCTAGAACTGGAAGTGCATTGAGGTGAAGGTGAAGAGGTATTGGGAATCCTGCAGAAAATACCTGTGTGAATTGCGTGAAGAGGTATTGGGAATCCTGCAAAAAATACCTGTGTGAATTGCGTGAAGAGGTATTGGGAATCCTGCAGAAAATACCTGTGTGAATTGCGTGAAGAGGTATTGGGAATCCTGCAGAAAATACCTGTGTGAATTGCGGTGAGTGCTGCATTGTGATCTGCTGAGTGCTTTTCTACCTGTTTAGATTTATTGGGCTTTTTAAAATCTATTTTCTCACTACAGTTTTAGTTTCTTAGTTTACTACCTGTGTATTTAAAGGTTAACTACATTGCACTAAAATCCTGAGGTGTAGATTTACTCACAAGGGGTTAATTAAGGGGAAGGGGTCATAATTAAGGGTTTATAAGGGGCAGCTGGTTGGGCATAAAGTCCTTTGGAAGTGCATTGAGGTGAAGGGTACATTGCTGGAAAAGGAAAAAAAAAAAAAAAAAAACACTTTAAATCTCTTAGTTTGCGAGTGTGAACGAGCTGTGTGTGTCCGGAGCGTAAGTGCGAACGAAAGTAAGTGTGTGACTTGTTTTTCAGTGACTTTGGATTCAGGGAGTTTGGAAGGGAGGACTTAGGACTGAATTGCTGACTGTATTTCATTCTTTCTTTACTTTACTTTTTACTTAATTAATCCACCTGACCTACTTAGCTGATTCCCCCGTCCATACTTGATACTTAATTGATCCCCCGTCCATACTTAACTGATCCCCTGCCAATATCTAATTGATACACTTGCACATCCCTAATTGATCCCCGTCCATACACCTATATATAAATAATTGTGTTTTGTACTTGTATATATATACTGACTGTATCCCCATATTTAGAATGACGTCCATGTTGGACGGAGCCGTGCAGTGTACATCTTGCGCAATGTATGCATTCCGTGAGCACCCACTCGAGGATCCATACTGCTGCGAGAGATGTGAGCATATCGTGCACTTGGAAGCCCAAATTCTGGATCTAAGTGCTCAGATAGCGGTACTGAGGAGCATCGACAACATAGAACGGAGTTTGCTGCTCACCGAGCAGACACTCAATGGGTCAATACTGGGGGTGGAGCATAGAGGGGAAGTGCAGGCTGAACAGGCAGGGAGCTGGATAACAGTAAGGAGGGATAGAGGGAAGAAGTATAGGAAGGCTGGTTCAGAACCGGCATTATTGGAGCATGACAGATCCTCTGACCGCCGGGGGAGTGTATCCTCCAGTAATGAGGGGGAGGGGGGAAGTGTAGGGCAGGCAAGACAGGTTCTGGTAGTGGGTGACTCTATTATTAGGGGGACAGACAGGGCAATCTGTCACAAAGACCGGGATCGCCGAACGGTGTGCTGCCTCCCTGGCGCTCGAGTCCGGCACATCGCGGATCGGGTTGACAGGTTACTGGGTGGGGCTGGCGAAGACCCAGCGGTCATGGTCCACATCGGCACCAATAACAAAATGAGTGGTAGATGGAGGGTCCTTAAAAATGATTTCGGGGACATAGGTAGGAAGCTTAGGGCAAGGACCTCCAAGGTAGTTTTCTCAGAAATACTACCAATCCCGCGAGCCACACAGGAGCGCCAACAGGAAGTTAGGGAGGTGAATAAGTGGCTAAAGAGTTGGTGCAAGGCAGAAGGGTTTGGGTTCATGGAGAACTGGGCCGACTTCGCGGTCGGATACAGGCTCTACCGTAGGGACGGGCTGCACCTCAATGGGGAGGGTGCAGCGGTGCTGGGGAAGAAGATAGCTAATAGGTTGGAGGAGTTTTTAAACTAGAGACAGGGGGGGGGGGAAACCAAGGAAATAGGTGGGATGTGAGGCAAGCAAGGGGGAAGGGGAGAAGTGAATATAATGAGGGTGGAGAGGGGGGTGGGGATAGTACAGTTAGATCGTTAGAGAAGAATAGGATGCTAAATAAACCCAAAGTTTTATCTTGCATGCTGACCAATGCAAGAAGCCTGACCAATAAGGCGGATGAGCTGCGGGCGCTTATATGGGAGGAGAGGTATGACATCGTAGGTATAACAGAGACTTGGCTAGACGATAGCTACGACTGGGCGGTAAATTTATTAGATTATAGTTTATTTAGAAGGGACCGGAAACAGGGGAAAGGCGGAGGAGTCTGCTTATATGTAAAGTCATGTCTAAAACCCAGACTAAGGGAAGATATAGGAGAGGGAGAAGAGGGGGTCGAGTCCATGTGGGTAGAGATAGAGGGAACTAAAAATAATAATAAAATATTACTGGGGGTCTGCTATAAGCCACCCAATATAACAGAGGAGAATGAGAATCTGCTATTAGGACAAATAGACAAAGTAGCAAAACATAATGAAGTGATTGTAATGGGGGATTTCAACTACCCGGATATTGACTGGGAAACAGAAACCTGTAGATCTCATAAAGGAAAAAGGTTCTTGACAAATATTAAGGATAATTATCTCTCCCAACTAGTGCAGGAACCAACGAGAGGGAAGGCCGTGTTGGACTTAATATTGACTAATAGGCCTGATAGAATAACTGAGGTACAGATAGGGGGGCACCTAGGTAATAGCGACCATAATATTATCGACTTCAAAATGCCCTTCAGTAGGGTTATCAATAAGGGAACAACAAAAACATTAAACTTTAGGAGAGCGAAGTTTGATCAGCTGAAAGAAAGCCTTCAACTTATTGACTGGGACAAAGTTCTTAATCAAAGGAATACGAATAGTAAATGGGAAACCTTCAAAAGAATTCTGAATACTCAGTGCGAGAGGTATATACCGTATGGGAATAAAAGGGCCAGAAATAAGAGGAAACCAATATGGTTGAACAAGAACGTAAAAGGGGCGTTAAATAGCAAAAAAGAGGCATTCAAGAGATTAAAACAGGAAAACAGTAAGGAGGCACTAATGTGTTACAAGGAAAAAACGAGAACCTGTAAAAAACAAATAAAAATAGCGAAGGAGGAAACAGAGAGACGTATTGCTAGGGAAAGTAGATCAAATCCCAAACTGTTCTTTACGTATATAAATAGTAAAAGGATTAAATCGGATAATATTGGACCAATAAAAAGTGAGGAAGGCAAAATCATAGAGAAAGATGAGGATAAAGCTAATCTATTAAATAATTTTTTTTCGACAACTTTCACAAAGGAAATCAAACTAACAGGAGAAATGAGAAGTGACAAGCTTAATCCTCCACTAAGTATGACAAATCTAACCCAAGCTGGGGTACAGAAACGCCTCAGTAACATTAAAATAAACAAATCACCAGAACCTGATGGCGTACACCCACGGGTACTAAGGGAACTAAGTAATGTGATAGACAGACCGTTATATCTTATATTTAAGGACTCTGTTGAGACTGGGTCTGTGCCACTTGATTGGCGACAGGCGAATGTAGTGCCAATATTCAAAAAGGGAGCGAAAAGTGACGCCGGAAACTATCGGCCGGTGAGTCTGACGTCCGTTGTGGGCAAAATTTTTGAAAGCTTCATTAAAGAGGCAATTACGGAGCATCTTGATGCTAATAATCTTTTAATCCCGAACCAACATGGATTCATGAGGAATCGCTCCTGCCAAACAAACCTGATTGACTTCTACGAGGAGATTAGCTCTCGAGTAGATCAGGGGGAACCAGTGGATGTCGTGTATCTCGACTTCTCAAAAGCTTTCGATAGCGTGCCACATAATAGGTTGGTATACAAAATGAGAATGATGGGGCTGGGGGAAAATGTCTGCAAGTGGGTAGCTAACTGGCTAAGGGATAGAAGGCAGAGGGTGGTTATAAATGGAATATACTCAGATTGGGTAAGCGTCACTAGAGGGGTTCTTTACGGTAAGAGCAGTGAGAATATGGAATTCACAGAGTGAGGAGACGGTGATGTCAGATTCACTACACCAGTTCAAGCGGGGACTGGATGCATTTCTAGATACCAGGCAGATTTCAGCATATACTTAAAAATAAAATAAAATAGTAAGTTGATACAGGGATTTATTTTGACTGCTGGTTTCAGAGTCAGGAGGGAATTTTTCCTCAGGTGAAGATTGGCCAAATCATTTGGGGTTTTTGCCCTCCTCTGGATCAACTTTACCAATTACAGAACTAACAGGTCGAACTTGATGGACGCAAGTCTTTATTCGGCTTTACTAACTATGTTTACAAACTATGTTACTATGTTTTGGAAGAATGTTCTCTGGTCAGATGAGACAAAAGTCGAGCTTTTTGGGAAAAACCATCAACATAGAGTGTACAGGAAAAAAAAAGAGGCATTCAAAGAAAAGAACATGGTCCCTACAGTCAAACATGGCGGAGGTTCCCTGATGTTTTGGGGTTGCTTTGCTGCCTCTGGCACTGGACTGCTTGACAGTGTGCATGGCATTATGAAGTCTGAAGACTACCAACAAATTTTGCAGCATAATGTAGGGCCCAGTGTGAGAAAGCTGGGTCGCCCTTAGAGGTCATGGGTCTTCCAGCAGGACAATGACCCAAAACACACTTCCAAAAGCACTATAAAATGGTTTTAGAGAAAGCACTGGAGACTTCTAAGGTGGCCAGCAATGAGTCCAGACCTGAATCCCATAGAACACCTGTGGAGAGATCACAAAATGGCAGTTTGGAGAAGGCACCCTTGAAATATCAGGGACCTGGAGCAGTTTGCCAAAGAAGAATGGTCTACAATTCCAGCAGAGCATTGTAAGAAACTCATTGATGGTTACCGGAAGTGGCTGTTCGCAGTTATTTTGGCTAAAGGTTGTGCAACCAAGTATTAGGCTGAGGGTGCCAATACTTTTGTCTGGCCCATTTTTGGAGTTTTGTGTGAAATGATCAATGATTTGATTTTTGCTTCATTCTCTTTTGTGTTTTTTCCTTGCAAGCAAATTAAATGAAGATAATAATACCAAAGAATTTGTGATTGCAATCATTTTCAGGAAGAAACTGAGTATTATCTGATAGAATTGCAGGGGTGCCAATACTTTTGGCCACCACTGTAATAAGTGAGCTGTCATTTATTCATAAGACGTTCTATTCTTCAGAGCTGAGACTGTAAAATAAAAAGTGAAGAATAAAATATCTGATGACTGTTCTTTCACTGTGAGTAAGAAACAGATAATAAAATTAAAGGAAAAATAACTGAGGGGAGAACCCTGCAGGTTTATTGTCCTTCTATAGCTGTATGGTGGCAGGATGGTGACACTGCTGGAGTCCTGGTGAGGATCTGCATGATATTCATTTCTGTTGACTTTTTATTGCCAACATATTCTGCAGTGATGTACATATAGTCCCTGCCCACAATGCGGTACACATGAGGGACAATTTCATATTAAGCCAAGTAACCTATGATGTCAAGGTCTCATATTTACAAGGTGCTTATTGGCAATCTGAGCCGGCGAATGGCTCTGTGTCCGTATATTCGCTATATACTGCCCGCAATATCTTGTAGAAAGCTCACAGTGACTAAAATGTATAAATAGTTCTCTTTGGAGAATTTAATTAGATCCATTCATACCTTAACTTATAATGAGGACTTAAAGGGCTTTTATAACTAGGTAAAACAAGCTTAACGGGACTGTTCAGGACTTATATATTAATGACCGATTTTAGGATAAGTCATCAACAGGGTGGGACTGGGCTGGCGGGGTACCCTTCTGCAGAGGAGAGGGGGAGAAGAGAATGAAAAAATAAAAAAACCTGCGGTTTTAAGGGGCACGGGCCCTTTAAAAGCGCAGGCACAGTGTATGCAGGGACGCGCGCACGCGGCGTTCATTACCTGAACCGCCGCGACACACGTCCCAGTGAAGCAGCTGAAGCTGCGCGTCTCCCTTCCCCGGCCGGCGTATGACGTCACCGGAGAAGGAGGACACCGCACGGGAGAGCAGGAAGGTAAGAGGTGTCTGTGTGTGTGTCTGTGTGTATATGAGTGGATGCAGAATGGGATGGGCCCCTGGCTGGACACACAAGGGGGGGCCCGGCTAGACACACAAGGGGGGACCCTGGCTGGACACACAAGGGGGGGCCCGGATGGACACACAAGGGGGGCCTTGCTGGACACACAAGGGGGAGCCCTGGCTGGACACACAAGGGGAAGCCCTGGCTGGACACACAAGGGGGAGCCCTGACTGGACACACAAGGGGGAGCCCTGACTGGACACACAAGAGGGAGTCCTGGCTGGACACACAAGGGGGAGTCCTGGCTGGACACACAAGGGGGAGCCCTGGCTGGACACACAAGGGGGAGCCCTGACTGGACACACAAGGGGGAGCCCTGGCTGGACACACAAGGGGGGAGCTGGATGGACACACAAGGGGGAACCCTGGCTGGACCCACAAGGGGGAGCCCTGGCTGGACACACAAGGGGAAGCCCTGACTGGACACACAAGAGGGAACCCTGGCTGGACACACAAGGGGGAACCCTGGCTGGACACACAAGGGGGAACACTGGCTGGACACACAAGGGTGAGAGCCTGGCTGGACACACAAGGGGGAACCCTGCCTGGACACACAAGGGGGGGAGCCTGGCTGGACACATAAGGGGGAGCCTGGCTGGACCCATGGGAAAGGGTGGGCAGGATGGCTATATGGTGGGGCAGGCTGGACACATGGAGGCCAGGATGGATATGTGAGGGGGATGGATATATGGGGGGGCCGGATATATGGGGGGCGGGGCAGGCTGGACACATGATGGCCAGGATGGATATGTGGGGGGCAGGCTGGACACATGGGGGGCTAGGATAGATATGTGGAGGGGCAGGCTCGATACACGTGGGCTAGGATAAATATATGGAGGGGCCACGCTGGACATATGGGGGCCAGTATGGATATATGGGGGGGTGTCAGGATGGATATATGCAGGGGGGAAGGGCAGGATGGATATATGAGGGGGCAGGCTGGACACATGGAGGCCAGGATGGATATATGGGGGGCAGGCTGGAAACATGGAGGCCAGGATGGATATATTGTGGGGGGCAGGCTGGACACATGGAGGCCAGGAAGGATATGTAGGGGGGGCATTCTGGACACATGGAGGCCAGGATAGATATATGGGGGGCAGGCTTGACACATGGGGCTTTAGGAAAGATATATGGGAGGGGGCAGGTTGGACACATGGAGGCCAGGACAGATATATGGGGGGGGCAGACTGGAAACATGGAGGCCAGGATGGATATGTGGGGGAGCAGGCTGGACACATGGAGGCCAGGATGGATATATGGGGGGAACAGGAGGGCCACATGGGGGACTAGGATGGGTATATGGGAGGGGGCAGGCTCGATACACGTGGGCTAGGATAAATATATGGAGGGGTCACACTGGACATATGGGGGCCAGAAGGGATATATGGGGGGTGTCAGGATGGATATATGCAGGGAAGGGGGGGCCAGGATGGATATATGGGGGTGCCAGGCTGAACAAGGGACTTAATTACTGTTTGGGGCCAGATTGAGGAACATACTTTATTAGTTTATGGTGGCCAGTGAGGAACATTATTATTTTAGAGTCCAATTAGAGACATTATTACTTCTGTAATATAATTTACTTTTTAGGAAATTGTTTTCCATGGGATAGGACAAAAGCGGGCTCCTGTTACTGTGCAGGGCGGCACTATATCGCTTTTTTTCTTCAACTGGTGTAGTGTAGAAGTCGGGGGGTGGAGTGGGAATATTCCCTAGAAGAGATCAGTTATTGATAACTGTGTGTTATTTTCTGCAGAGATGATTCCTGGCTGGAAGAAGTGATGGCCGTCTGTGCCAGATGAAGAAGAAAAGCGAAGATGAAGGACTTCACCTAGAGACGTCACTGGTGAGTCAGTGTATTACATGTGACTCGCCCCCTGGGCCGTGGGGCACTCGGATCCGGGCAATAGGGAGACGATGGGGGTAGTAGTGGCGACCCGGTTCCGTGGCTCAGGGTGGTCAGGCCAATGGTAGTCTGCTATGTTCTGCTGATAATGTCCGACTACGCCACCCGTGGATTGCGGTTATTAGGAACCGCCGCTGCATGCAGACCGCTGGGGCTGATGAGGTGTGCAGCTAGGGTAGTGTGACTCTCCACGGGAAGAGTGCGGCCCCAGGGCAGTATAATGGATGTTGGGAGTGATGGTAGTGGGAGTCCCAGTGCTGATAGTGCTGGAGGAGCAAGGAGCACACAGACAACAGGTTGCAGTCCAGGGTCTTTACTAAACAGGTAAACTGACCCACAAACAGTCCCGGCTAGGAGGGGACCTGGATGTCTGAGAGCAACGGGGAAATTGGCCCTGGTCAGGGTGAGGGTGTAGGCCTACCGTGCTTTCTGCGCTCCTTCTGACTATCTCCTCCTGATAGGGTAACAGCCCACGTTTCCGAGCTTTCCGTGTTTTCTCGCCTGTATGGCCTGCGACGTGGGTTCCTTTCTGCTCCCAGCCTTGTATGGCTTTACTGGTCCCTTCTGTTGTGGCAGGGCCTCCAGGCTTCTTAGGCCAAGGAATATACAGTCCCTTGCGGACTGGTTCTCTGCTGGGGGGTGTGGAATCCTTCCAGCCTCAGACACCAAAGTCTGGTAGATTAAGTCTATTATCTGCCAAGACAGGCTTGCTTCGCCTCTTGTCTCTGGCTTGTGGCTCTCCTCCTGCCACACTTCCTCTTAGGTGCAGTGCAACTGTCTTTCCCTGCTCTGCTGAGACACGTCTCAGTCCTGAGACAGGTCATCTGGGTTCTCTCTAACCCTGCCCCCAGCACCAGCTTTTATAGGGGCAGCCTGCTCCCCCTACTGGCCTGAGACAGGAGGCATTGCATGCTAATGTTCCCCTGACTAGAGAACCTCCCCCCTGCTCTCAGACACAGCTTTAATTACACTTGTGGCATCCAGGCCAGGGTGACACATTCCCCCCTAGTGAAATTTAGTACTCCGGGACTAAACAGTAAACAAAGACAATATGCATAACAATAAAACATTAATAGACAGACGACGCACAAATTGAGTTCTTAAGGTCACAGTGTGGCCTGTGACCGGGTGTCCATATCACCAGCACAACGGGGAGCCTTAACCAGGTGGGGGTCTGTCCTACCCCAAGTCCTTCACAGTCTTAGTTCATTCCTGGGTTAGGCTCGGAACGCAGTCCATACAAGGTCCCGGTTATAAAAAGTCCATAACCTGTGAGTCCTTACGGTAGCTGCAAGAAACTGAAACAGAGTATTACCAAACATGCATGTAACTTTGCAAACAATTCAACATTTGGCAACAGGGTTATTTACAATTTTAGTACACTCTATATTCTCCAGCGAGCGGGTATCTGTCCCTTTGTGCTCCTGGTTGACCTACGTAGCCCACTATCTGGTGGTGGACTGACTTGGCTTTCCCCACTAGCGTTAGGGGTGCAGCTACCAGCTGGGTGTACAGGTAGGGCAGGCAGCTGTCTGCGGGTCCTTTGGCTTACCGCAGGCATGGCAGGCTCACTGTCAGCAGAGGGTTGACTCTCCTGGGCTGCTGGTACAGGCTCTTCTGCCTCTGGAACTGCTTGCTCCTCTTCACCTTCCGGCTCTGGTGTTGGTTGTTGCTGTGCCGGTTGCAGGAAATGCAGGACAGGTACCACTATGGCATCATTTATGCGAGTCCAGGACTGAGGAAACTCTCCGAGAACGGTGCTGATCATTTCTTCCTTGTCCTCTGCGGGTTCAAGGTCACTCTGATCCTCTTCTGCACTACGGAGTTGCTCGGGGCACCTTTTGAGATGGTCTCTGGAGACGACACTAGTGGTTTCTCCTCCGTCCTTGGTGATTACGCACACCTTTGGGTTGTCGTGGTCAGACTGCAGTACGGTGTAGGGTTCCCTTTCCCACTGGTCGTCCAACTTATGTAGCCTTCTTTTTCGCTTTAGGACTTGCTCACCAGGTTCTAGGGGACTAGCAGGGGCGTGTTGATTGAAGAGTCTTTCTTGCTTCTCTCTCACCTGGGCCAGGCTTTTCTCCACACTCTCCTGTACCTTCTTGTACTGCAGTTGCCTTTCCGTATCCCAGTCCGCATCCGGGGAGGTGTCCTCAGGTATTAGGACTCCCATCTCCAGGTCTACGGGCAGCTTTCCTGGTCTAGCTCGCATCAGGTAAGCCGGGGTGCAGTTTGTAGCATTCACCGGGATATTGTTGTATAGGTCTATCAGGTCCGGCAGTTTTTCTGGCCACAGGCTGCGTTCCTCCAGGGGCAACGTCTTCAGGAGATCAATGACTATATTGTTCATCTTCTCACACATCCCGTTGGTTTGGGGGTGGTAAGGCGTTGTACGAATCTTCTTACAGCCATAGAGGTTGCAGAACTCCTGGAAGATTTCAGCCTCGAACGCTGGACCCTGGTCTGTCAGGACCTGTTCCGGATACCCGTGTGGATGGCAGAAATATTGCTGGAAGGCTCTGGCCGCTGTTTGGGCTGTCAAGTCCTTTACCGGGACCACCACTAGAAAACGGGAATAGTGGTCCACGATTGTCAGGGCATAGATGTATCCTGACCGGCTGGGAGCCAATTTGACATGGTCCAGAGCTACCAGCTCAAGAGGCTGCGTGGTGATGATGGGCCTCAAGGGTGTCTTCTGGCTGGCACGGTCCTTCCTCCTTAGGTGACAAGGGCCACAGTCTCTGCACCATTTTTCTACAGCTCCTCTCATGCCGACCCAAAAGAATCTTCCTCTTAGTAGGAACTCCAGTTTCTTCCAACCGAAGTGTCCCGCTCTGTCATGGTAAGCCCCCAGGACCATAGCTGCATCCCTCCTTGGGACCACGACTTGCCAGGTCAGCTCGTGCGTCCGGTGGTTGACAATCCTTCTGCACAACTTGCCTTCGTAGAGGAACAGCTTGCTCTTCTCCTTCCATAGCTGCTTGGCTTCCTCTGGGGCATCTGGATCTAAGCGGGCGTCTTCCCGGGTCAGCAGATCTTTCACCAGGCGGACTGCAGGGTCACTATCTTGGGTCTCGGCCCAGCTGTGGTGAGGTAGGGGATTCATCATCACAGTTGTTAGATCCTCCTCCTTCACGCGGTGAGAGTGTTGAGCGGCTCCATACCGGTGAAACGCGGGGAGTTCTACCTCCTCCAGCTCTTCTGGGTCTTCGTCACCTTCAGGTAAGTGAGGCATCCTTGATAGGGCGTCCGCGTTGGAGTTGGTTTTGCCTGCCCGGTACTTGATCACGAAGTCATAGTTGGAGAGACGGGCCATCCACCGCTGTTCCAGGGCACCCAGTCTTGCATTGTCCAGGTGTGTCAACGGGTTGTTGTCCGTGTACACGGTGAACTTTGCGGAGGCCAGGTAATGCTTGAAGCGTTCCGTCACGGCCCACACCACCGCCAAGAATTCTAGCTTGAAGGAGCTGTAATTCTCCGGGTTCCTCTCGGTGGGCCTCAGCTTCCGGTTGGCGTATGCGATCACCCGTTCTCTGCCCTGTTGGTTTTGGGACAATACGGCTCCCAGTCCCACATTACTGGCATCTGTGTGGAGAATGAAAGGCTGGCCATAATCAGGGTAGGCCAGGATCTCATCCCCTGTGAGGGCCATCTTTAGCTGGCGGAAGGACTCCTCTTCCGGTTTATCCCACTTGAAGGGCGGCTTTTGCCTCCTGGACTTAGACTGTCCGATCAGGAGGTCCTGCATAGGAGCTGCCATCTTGGTGAACCCGGGGATGAATCTTCGGTAGTAGCCTACCAACCCGAGAAACTGTCTCACCTCTTTGATGTTCGAGGGGCTTGGCCAGCTCTTGATTGCCGTGACCTTGTCAGGGTCGGGGGCCACTCCTTCCGCGCTTACCACGTGCCCTAGGTACTGGACCTTTGGTTTCAGCAGGTGACACTTCGATGGTTTCACCTTCAGGCCATAGCCTGCCAGGGCTTCGAACACCTCGGCCAGGTGCTTCAGATGGTCCTCGTAGGTCTTCGAATAGACGATCACGTCGTCCAGGTAAAGGAGGACCGTCTCGAAGTTTCGGTGCCCTAGACAGCATTCCATCAGCCGCTGGAAGGTCCCTGGTGCGTTGCAGAGCCCGAAAGGCATGCAGTTGAATTCGCTCAGTCCCATCGGGGTGGTGAAGGCGGTCTTCTCCTTGTCAGCCTCTGCCACAGGAACCTGCCAGTACCCGCTAGTAAGGTCCAAAGTAGAAAAGAAGTTAGCTGATTTTAGTGCGGCTAAAGACTACTCTATTCTAGGCAGCGGATATGCGTCTTTGTGAGTGATACGGTTGATTTGTCTATAGTCGACGCACATTCTCATGGTGCCGTCTTTCTTTTTGACCAGAACCAAGGGGGCTGCCCAGGGGCTACAGCTGTCTCTAATAACCCCAGCTTCTTTCATCTCTCTTAGCATGCCCCTTGCGTTCTGATAATGTGCAGGGGGTACAGGTCTGTGCCTCTCTTTTATCGGTGGGTGGCTCCCTGTGGGGATGTGGTGTTCTATCCCCTTTACTCTGCCGAAGTCTAGCGGGTGCTTACTAAAGACTCTCTCGTACTCCTGTACCACCCGGTAGACTCCTTGTTTTTGGTGCAGGGGAGTGGAGTCAGCACCCACGTGGAGTTTCTGGCACCAGTCCTCCTTTTGTTTCTGGGAGCCATTACCCTCCGCCTGAGGAGATGGAGGCAAGGGTTCCACGGCCCTGATAGCTTTGTGTTCGACCACAAACAGCTTGGCGAGTGTAGCGTACCTGGGTAAGTGTACCTCCCTCTCCCCAATGTTGAGGATGCGGACGGGCACCCTCCCATGACGGACATCAACCACCCCCCGGGCTGTCAAAATGGTGGGCCTGCTGTCTGAGTACACGGGTTCTACCATGGCTTGGTAGTCTCTACCTCTCAACCCGATTGCAGTCCGACACCAGATCATCATTTCACTTTTGGGAGGCATGGAAATGGGGAATGGGTCACTCAGTCTTACGCTACCAATCTCACCACCAGACAGTTCTACCTGCTGCCGTCTCATCAGGGTCTTTATCTCCTTGTTGAGAACTCTCTGTTGGCTGGAACTAGCATTCACCGCCACCTGTTGTAAGATTACAATTACCTCTGAAAGACAATTTTCAATTACATTAGTACCCACAGTTATTTTAGGGTGACTTTCACGACGGTCAATGTCCACAATAATCACTCCCTGTGCCGGTAGTTCAACTTTACCAATCTTAATGGTCATCTCCTTGAACCCCATCTGCGGCACGGGTAAGCCATTACTAGCGATGATGCTCAAGTTACCGTCTGGATACCGTGTGATATCAACATCAGTCCAATACTGCTTAAAAAGTACATAAGGGATAGTGGTTACTTGTGACCCAGTATCCAGCAAGGCGCTCATGGGGATACCGTCCAGCACCACGGGTAAAACCGGGCGCCCCCCAACGTACTTATTACGCCAATTGTAAGGGCCTGGTGATCTTATGCCTGGGGGTTGGCCCTCTGCCCCAGGTTAGACCCGTTTAAATTACAGTACCTGGAAATGTGTCCGGGCTGGTTGCATCGACGGCAAATGGGCTGTCCATCCTCTGCGTAGCGGTCTGTGGGCCTCCCTCGGAACGACGGGATCCTCCTCTGTCGACGCCATGGGACATCCTCCGGACTTGAAGCCAGCTCGATGGGTCTTGACGGGTCCACTTGCAACGCCTGGACGGTCCTGGTCAACGCCGCAACGCTCCTGGTCAGCTCCTGGACTTGTTGGTGCAGATCTTTCGACGGGGCTTGGTTCAGGGCCTGTGCATCAGCCTCCACGGAGTCCATAGAGGAGGGCGCCGCCTCCTGGTGGTAAGTGATAGCAGGGCGCCGGGGGTTTATAGCGCCACTGGTTGCAGATTCACAGAGCACCCTTATGGCCCTGTCCTTAAATTGGGCAAAGGTCAGGTCGAGGTTCTGAAAGAACATGAGGCGCAGTTGGGCCCTGTGGGCGCTAGACAGCAGACCTTCTATGAATTGTTCTGTTAGCAGCTTATCCGTTTCCTGCACACTGCCAGGGTCAGTTTGTTGAATAGCCCTCAAGGCTTCCTGCAGATTTAGGGCATAGTCTCTGATGCTGTCCTGTGCCCGCTGCTTACATCCATAGAACCTCATTTTAATCTCAGCGGAGGTACGTGTGTCAAAGGTACCCCGCAGCCGGGCCAGAATACCCTTCACAGTCCTTTTCTCCTCAGTGGGCCATGATTTTACCTCCCGCTGGGCTGCGCCAGTTAACTGCCCTGTTAATATGCTGACCTTCTGTTCCTCTGTCAGGGGGTAAACGTGGAACAAACTGTATAGCCTTTCCTTGAAGTCAGTTAGGGCATGGGGCTCCCCTGAGTATTTGGGCAGCCAGGCCGCTCCAGGGATGTAGGGCAAGGAAAAGGGCATCACCGCTGCTGCAGTTGCGTTGGTGGTAGTGGGCGCCTCTGTGTCCGTCATCTTCCTCCCCCCCTAGTTACGCGTGGCCTACCTTCCGACGATCCTCTTCTGTAGGCCGCGGCTCCGCTGCTGCTGCTATGGACGAGGACCTGGCGTCGCGTCCTGATGACGTCAGCGTCGCTCTCTCTCCCTTCCAGGACCTTGCGCAGCGTCGGTGCGTGGGGCGGAGCTTCGGATCTCGCGCGGTTTGACGTCCACGCCCCTCTTCTTCCCGCGCGGCGTCCTGAAGATGGCGTCCGATGGCGGGAAGCAGCTGCGGATGGCGGGAAGGCGGCAGAAGATGGCGGGAAACGGTCCAAGATGGCGTCCGATGGCGGGAATCGGCTCCGGATGGCGGGAAAAGACTCCGGACGGCGGGAAACTTTGCCACAGGTAAGTTACAAAAGTCTTTTTCAGGCACGCAGTACCCGGTGGTTGCGG
This sequence comes from Phyllobates terribilis, assembly GCF_046119375.1. Taxonomy (NCBI): domain Eukaryota; kingdom Metazoa; phylum Chordata; class Amphibia; order Anura; family Dendrobatidae; genus Phyllobates; species Phyllobates terribilis. Next base: position 2,770,554 of record NW_027362940.1, on the reverse strand, counting down.
GCACGAAATCCTGCCGACTACGCCAAAGCTGACTCGCCCCCTGGGCCGTGCGGCACTCGGATCCGGGCAATAGGGAGACGATGGGGGTAGTAGTGGCGACCCGGTTCCATGGCTCAGGGTGGTCAGGCCAATGGTAGTCTGCTATGTTCTGCTGATAATGTCCGACTACGCCACCCATGGATTGCGGTTATTAGGAACCGCCGCTGCCTGCAGACCGCTGGGACTGATGAGGTGTGCAGCTAGGGTAGTGTGACTCTCAACGGGAAGAGTGCGGCCCCAGGGCAGTATAATGGATGTTGGGAGTGATGGTAGTGGGAGTCCCAGTGCTGATAGTGCTGGAGGAGCAAGGAGCACACAGACAACAGGTTGCAGTCTAGGGTCTTTACTAAACAGGTAAACTGACCCACAAACAGTCCCGGCTAGGAGGGGACCTGGATGTCTGAGAGCAACGGGGAAATTGGCCCTGGTCAGGGTGAGGGTGTAGGCCTACCGTGCTTTCTGCGCTCCTTCTGGCTATCTCCTCCTGATAGGGTAACAGCCCACGTTTCCGAGCTTTCCATGTTTTCTCGCCTGTATGGCCTGCGACGTGGGTTCCTTTCTGCTCCCAGCCTTGTATGGCTTTACTGGTCCCTTCTGTTGTGGCAGGGCCTCCAGGCTTCTTAGGCCAAGGAATATACAGTCCCTTGCGGACTGGTTCTCTGCTGGGGGATGTGGAATCCTTCCAGCCTCAGACACCAAACTCTGGTAGATTAAGTCTGTTATCTGCCAAGACAGGCTCTCTTCGCCTCTTGTCTCTGGCTTGTGGCTCTCCTCCTGCCACACTTCCTCTTAGGTGCAGTGCAACTGTCTGTCCCTGCTCTGCTGAGACACGTCTCAGTCCTGAGACAGGTCATCTGGGTTCTCTCTAACCCTGACCTCAGCACCAGCTTTTATAGGGGCAGCCTGCTCCCCCTACTGGCCTGAGACAGGAAGCATTGCATGCTAATGTTCCCCTGACTAGAGAACCTCCCCCCTGCTCTCAGACACAGCTTTAATTACACTTGTGGCATCCAGGCCAGGGTGACACACATGTACACTTACACTACACACGTGGTCAAAACTGTTGGTACCCCTCGTTTAATGAAAGAAAAACCCACAATGGTCACAGAAATAACTTGAATCTGACAAAAGTAATAATAAATTAAAAATCTATGAAAATGAACAAATGAAAGTCAGACATTGCTTTTCTGCTTCCACAGAATAAAAAAAAATAAATAAACTGATGAAACAGGCCTGGACAGAAATGATGGTTCTTCTTAACTTTATATTTTGCTGAACAACCTTTTGAGGCAATCACTGCAATCAAACGACTCCTGTAACTGTCAATGAGACTTCTGCACCTCTCCACAGGTATTTTGGCCACTCCTCATGAGCAAACTGCTCCAGTTGTCTCATGCTTGAAGGTTGCCTTTTCCAGACGGCATGTTTCAGCTCTTTCCAAAGATGCTCAATAGGATTTAGGTCAGGGCTCATAGAAGCCACTTCAGAATAGTCCAATGTTTTCCTCTTAGCCATTGTTGGGTGTTTTTAGCTGTGTGTTTTGGGTCATAATACTGTTGCAAGACCCATGACCTGCGACTGAGACCACGCTTTCTGACACTGGGCAGCACATTTCTCTCTAGAATCCCTTGATAGTCTTGAGATTTCATTGTACCCTGCACAGATTCAAGACACCCTGTGCCAGATGCGGCAGACCAGCCCCAAAACATAAAAGAGACTCCTCCATGTTTCACAGTAGGGACAGTGTTCTTATCTTGATATGCTTCATTTTTCCATCTGTGAACATAGATCTGATGTGCCTTGCCAAAAACTTCCATTTTTGTCTCATCTGTCCATAGGGCATTCTCCTAAAAGCTTTGTGACTTGTGAACAATGTAGTTTGGCAAATTCCAGTCTGGCTTTTTTATGATTTTTTTTCAACAATGGTGTACTCCTTGGTCGTCTCCCATGAAGTCCACTTTAGATCAAACAACGACGGATGGTGCGATCTGACACTGATGTTCCTTGAGCTTGAAGTTCACCTTTAATCTCTTTAGAAGTTTTCCTGGGCTCTTTTGTTACCATTCATATTATTCGTCTCTTTGATTTGTTATCAATTTTCCTCCTGCGGCCACGTCCAGGGAGGTTGGCTACAGTCCCATGGATCTTAAATTTCTGAATAATATGTGCAACTGTAGTTACAGGAACATCAAGCTGCTTGGAGATGGTCTTATAACCTTTACCTTTAACATGCTTGTCTATAATTTTCTTTCTAATCTCCTGAGACAACTCTTTCCTTTGCTTCCTTTGGTCCATGTTGAGTGTGGTACACACCATGTCACCAAACAGCACAGTGAGTATCTGTAGCCCTATATACAGGCCCACTGACTGATTACAAGATTGTCGACACCTGTGATGCTAATTAGTGGACACAACTTGATTTAACATGTCCCTTTTGTCACATTATTTTCAGGGGTACCATCATTTCTGTCCAGGCCTATTTCAAGAGTTAAATTTTTTTTTAAATTCTGTGGAAGCAGGGTTGAAAAGCAATGTCTGTCTTTCATTTGTTCATTTTCATCGATTTTTAATTTATTATTACTTTTGTCAGATTCAAGTTTTTTCTGTGACCATTGTGGGTTTTTCTTTCATTAAACGAGGGGTACCAACAATTTTGACCACTGGTGATCACTGTATTACCTATACACTATATACAGAGCTCCTGTCTATAATGTCACTGGTGATCACTGTGTTACCTGTACACTGACACTATATACAGAGCTCCTGTGTATAATGTTGCTGGTGGTAATAACAGTGTTGTTAGTATTGTGGTTTTGTATTCATGATCAGTATTGTAGTATTTGGTCACCTTGGGGTGGTAATATATGGTCTGGTCATAGTTTGGCCATATTTGTTCCTTGTATGTGGTATTATTCGGTCACTATGTAGTGGTAATATGTGATCTAGTCAAGGTGTGGCGATATTTGTCCCTTTTGTATGTGGTATTATTGGTGTTGATATAGTGGACTGTGTTGTGTATGGCGGTCATTTTATTCTCGCTGATCTTAACTAGGAAAAGATTTTTTTCCATTAGGCCACAGCCCCACCATCAGTATTTGGTCAGTATTTTTCTCAGGAGTGGCTGCCGAAACCAGGAATGGTTGATTAATGCAGAATTGGTGACTTGTTTCTATTATACCTTTTCTCTGATTGTTCATCACCTGTTTTGGCTCCCACTCCTGAGAAAAAATACTGACTGGACACTGACCGAATACTGATAGTAGGGCCGTGGCCTTAGCGATTAAATACTTGGACCAGAGCGGCAGAGATGCACTTACAGGGGTTCTCCGGTGAAAACAAGTAATCACCTCTCCACAGGATCATTGATAATATTGATTGGTGGGGGTCTGACTGCTTGCACACACCGGCAGAATGTGGAGCTTTTCTCCCCATTAGACTGAAGCGGCATGTGAGATGCGACCACTGATCCATTCATTCTCTCAGTGGCTGTGAGCGCTGCTCTTTTTTGCAAGTCTCTAAGAGAATGAATAGAGCTGCGGTCAGACGTCCCACCTGCCGCAGCATTTTAAAATAGGGATAAGTGTTCTGTCAGGGATAAAACTTCCCCATTCTTCCGATAGGTGCGTTTTCCAATGTTCGGACACAAATGCTCAATAAGTGATCACCTATCCTGTAGAGCCCATGGATCGTTGATAACTTGTTTTAACTAGTGTTGAGCGAGTATGTTCTGTCCGAGTATGCTTGGGCCGAGCGCCGAGTATTTACAGCTGCTCGGTGATATGGTTGAATCGCTCCCGTGTGCATGATTTGCAACTGTTTGACAGCTTTAACCCCTTAACGACATGTCACGTATTAGTACGCGCATGTCGTTATCCTCCGGTTCAGTGAGGGCTCCGGCGCTGAGCCCGCACTGAACCAAGCACATGTCAGCTGATTATTACAGCTGACATGTGCCCGCAACAGGCGCAGGTGGAATCGCGATCCACCAGCGGCTGTTAACATATTAAATGCCGCTGTCAATCTCCGACAGCGGCATTTAATGCGCGCTTCCTGGAAGCGCGTCACTTACCCCGCCCATCGGCGACCCCGTCACATGATCGCGGGTCGGCGATGTGTGGTCATGACAACCCTGGGTCTGCAGCAGACACCAGTGGTTGTAATGATCCTGTCGCTATGAGCGCCATCTAGTGGTCGGCGCTCATAGGACAGGACCATTTCTGCTGCATACAGGGGAACTGCTGGTCCCCTTTATGTAGCAGAGGCGATCGGACAGTTGCTGCTTCAAGTCTCCTATGGAGACTACGGAAGCAAGCAAAAAGTGAAAAAAAAAAGTTTTAAAAAATATGAAAAAAAATAAAAAAATGTAAAAGTTTAAATCACCCCCTAAAATCATAAAATAAACCCCACATACACATATTTGGCATTGCCGCGTTCAGAATCGCCTGATCTATCAATATAAAAATAGAATTAATGCGATCGGTAAATGGCGTAATGAGAAAAAAATTCTAAACGCCAGAATTACGTTTTTTGGTCACCGTAAAATTGCAATAAAATGCAATAACGGGCGATCAAAACATCGGATCTACCCCAAAATAGCATCTATAAAAACTTCAGCTCGGTTCACAAAAAATAAGCCCTCACCCTGCCCCAGATCCCGAAAAATGGAGACGCTACGGGTCTCGGAAAATGGCACCATTTTTTTTTTTTTTACCAAACTTTGGAATTTTTTTTCATCACTTAAATAAAAAAGAACCTATACATGTTTGGTGTCTACGAACTCGTAATGACCTGGAGAATAATAATGGCAGGTCAGTTTTAGCATTCAGTGAACGTGGTAAAAAAAATAAAAAAAAACCTCAGTGGTATTGCACTTTTTTTGCAATTTCACGGCGCTTGGAATTTTTTTCCCGTTTTCCCGTACACGGCATGGTAAAACTAGTAATGGCGTTAAAAAGTACAACTCGTCCCGCAAAAAATAAGCCCTAACATGGCCATATTGACCAAAAAATAAAAACGCTATGGCTCTGGGAACAAGTGGAGCAAAAAGCGAAAATGCAAAAACGGAAAATGCTCCGCGGCTTAAGGGGTTAATACATGTGAGGAATGTCTATTTCTTACACATTCCTCACATGTATTAAAACCGTCAAACAGTCGCAAATCATGCACACGGGAGCGATTCAACCATATCACCGAACAGCTATAAATACTCGGAGCTCGGCCCGAGCATACTCGCCGAAAGGGTTAACAGAACATACTCGTTCAACACTAGTTTTAACCAAAGAAGCCCTTTAATGCAAACATGTCCATCCCAGTTAGAGTGTCGCCCAGTAGATGTGCAGGAGCCGCCAGTCAATGCTCCACTATAACAGCGAGAGCGGATAACAGATATTTGCATCTTGCTGTAGGTGGGCCCCTAGAGTTAATTTCCCCTGTGGGCCCCAGACACCGCAGTCCGACCCTGGTCATCAATATCAGATCAGTGAGGTTCCAACACACGGCCCCCTCACCAATAAGACAGCAGCTGGAAATACTCAGCGTAGAGACCAAACAGCACAGCTCTGTACACTGTGTAGTGGCCGATCTTGGTACTGCAGCTCCTATTGAAATGATTGTGATCTGAGCTGTAGTACCCGAAACCAGCCATTGCACAGTGTGCGGAGCTGTGCTATTCCAGCTCTTAACACTGTGTACATCATCTTGCAGAAGTAGCTGATGTCTGGGGATTTCAGGTGTCAGACCCCCACTAATCACTGTATGAGTTCTGCTCTACTCCTTTATTAAAGGGGTGGTCTTGTGTTCCTCTCATCAGAAGCTGAAGATTTACAGTTCTGGCCGGTGACTTGGCTGAGCCGCTTGTCTGAATTGTGCCCTCTTGCATTCTGCGGGCAGAGGCGGCTTTGCCTCTGCAGAATGGGACAGGCACAGGGGCACTGAAGTCCACCAGTCTGCAAGTGAGCGCTTCTTGCCAAGGAGACCAGCCACTTCTCAGGTGGTCAGTAACCATAGCAATGAGCTGTACACTGCAGAATTAAAAATCTTTTTCTTCTTGAGAACAGAGAAGATTTTGAATAAGAAGGAAATTGCAAAGTTTCTTGTTTTTACAAGCTCTTTGCAATCTTAGCCTTTTAATACATTCATTTTATTTAGTTATATATTTATTTTACTCTCTTATATAGCGCCGTTAGATTTTGTAGCACCTTACAGACATTATCATCACTGTCCCCATTGGGGCTCACAATATGAATTCCCTATCAGTATGTCTTTGGAGTGTGGGAGGAAACCGGAGAACCCGGAGGAAACCCACACAAACACGGGGAGAACATACAAACTCCTTGCAGATGTTGTCCTTGCTATTATATGAACCCAGCCCCACAGCGTTAATCATTGACCCACCATGTTGCCCACATTCCTCGGCTTTTTTAAGATTTTCTGCAATGAATAAGAACACTGAAGAAAATCTAGATTGATCAACATTTCCTATCACAAATGCAGTTGCTGCAAAACTTGTCCATAGTCCTGTTCCCAGCTGAAAATTGGATACAATTGTATCTTGTGTAGACAATGCTCTGTGAGCTAAATAGCCGGGATCCACTGCTACAAGGCAGGAAACAGACAGATTCTGCTGATGGGTTCTGCTCCCAGAGCATTATTCAGCCTGGACATCTCAGCTCAGAGCAAAACCAGCTATAAGGCTGTGTGCACACCTAGCAGATTTGATGCAGATTTACATGCGTTTTTTTTGCCAGAGAGAAGCGTTTTCACATGCATTTTTTCAAGCAATTTTCCAAGCGATTTTGAGCATCACTTGGAAAAGTGCTTGACAAGTTGATCACACAATATAAATCCATGCAACCGACATGGATCTATAATGTGTGAACAACTTAGATGCTTTAAATGCAGCATCTATAGTAAAAAAAAGAAAACGTTAATAAATAAAAAAAAACAACGGTATATTCACCTCTCCGGCGGCCCCCGGTCTGCTCTCCGGTCTCCTCCGGTCTGCTCCCGGCCGCGTCTTCTCTCTTCAGCGTCCCGCAGTGTACGGTCAGGACCTGCGGTGACGTCATTTAGTCAGCTGATGGCCACGCGACCATCACCTGATGCCGACGTCAGCGGTCATGCGACCATCACCTGACTAAATGACGTCAGCGCAGGTCCTGACAGTACAGACAGCAGACCGGAGGAGACCGGAGAGCAGACCGGGGGCCGCCGGAGAGGTGAATATACAGGTTTTGTTTGTTTTTAACTTTTTTATTTCTTTTTTTCACCGCGTGGTAGCCGGGATGAAGAGGAGTTGTAGTCTCGTCTTCCTCCCAGATACCACACGCATCGCGAATAAGCTTCAGCGTAATCGCAGTAGAAATGGTCATGCTGCGTTTTGCAAAGTAATGCGAATTCGGCGCGCAAATTAGCGCATCATGTGCACAGCACATCCGAATTCACATGGCTTTGCATGGCAGACTGTTTTACAAGCGTTTTCGTGGCCGTAAAAACGCCGCAAAAACGCTACAAAAACGCTACGTGGGCACATAGCCTAAGGCTGTGTGCCCACGACGCGTATTTTAAGCGTTTCCGCATGGCAAAAACGCTGCAGAAACGCTTAAAGACGCATGTTAGAAGGTCGGCCATGTTCCCCAATGATAGTCCGCATGTGCTGTGCACATGCTGCGGAAATTTCCGCTGCGGATTATCATTGCGGAAAAAAACGCAGCACTACCAATTATTTTGCGGAAGCGCAGCGTTTTCCTGGCCATTGACTTGCATTGGAACACATGGATTCCGCTTCACTAGATAAGCACATGCGGAATACATGCGTTCAATGTGCGGATGGTACCCGGGTGAGGAGGATGGGAGACTCTCCTCCGGACCCGGGTACCATAGAACCTGTCAAAATAAAGAATAAAATAAAAAATAAATGTTATATTTACCTTCTGACGGCCCCCGCTGCGCTCGTCCTCCCATGTCGGCAGCTCGAGATGGACTGAAGGACCTGCGCTGACGTCATAGTCATGTGACGGCAGGTCCTTCAGTGTACCGCGATCTGCCGGCAGCCAGGACGGAGCGAAGCGAGACTGCGGGGGCCATCGGAAGGTAAGTATAGATTTATTTTTTTATTTTTAACCAGTCGTTGGGGTCACACTATATAAATCCATGCCGTTTTCATGGATTTCTATAGTGTGACCAAGTTGACAAGCACTTTCCAAGTGATGCTAAAATCGCTTGTAAAGCGCTTGTCAACCCGCATGCGGAAATGCATGTGAAGAACGCTCCACTTCTGCATGTCTCTGGCAGGAAAAACGCATGTACAATCCGCATATACAATCCGCATGTACAATCCGCGTGTACAATCCGCATGTACAATCCGCATGTACAATCCGCGTGTACAATCCGCGTGTACAATCCGCATATACAATCCGCATGTACAATCCGCATATACAATCCGCATGTACAATCCGCATGTACAATCCGCATATACAATCCGCATGTACAATCCGCGTGTACAATCCGCATATACAATCCGCATGTACAATCCGCATGTACAATCCGCATGTACAATCCGCGTGTACAATCCGCATGTATAATCCGCATGTACAATCCGCATGTACAATCCGCATGTACAATCCGCGTGTACAATCCGCATATACAATCCGCATGTACAATCCGCATGTACAATCCGCGTGTACAATCCGCGTGTACAATCCGCGTGTACAATCCGCATATACAATCCGCATGTACAATCCGCGTGTACAATCCGCATATACAATCCGCATGTACAATCCGCGTGTACAATCCGCATATACAATCCGCGTGTACAATCCGCGTGTACAATCCGCGTGTACAATCCGCGTGTACAATCCGCATGTACAATCCGCATGTACAATCCGCATATACAATCCGCATGTACAATCCGCGTGTACAATCCGCATGTACAATCCGCATGTACAATCCGCATATACAATCCGCATGTACAATCCGCGTGTACAATCCGCGTGTACAATCCGCATGTACAATCCGCATGTACAATCCGCATATACAATCCGCATGTACAATCCGCGTGTACAATCCGCATATACAATCCGCGTGTACAATCCGCATGTACAATCCGCGTGTACAATCCGCGTGTACAATCCGCATGTACAATCCGCATGTACAATCCGCATGTACAATCCGCATGTACAATCCGCATGCGTTTTTTCTGCCAGCGAGATGCAGAAACGCTCAGGAAAAATCCGGAGCATTTCTGCATCGTGGGCACATAGCCTAAGTCTCTGCATTTGTCTGCTTACACATCAGTACATTTCTGAACACATTCAGCAAAAATTGCAGTACATTTGTTAAAATTGGGCATATAGCATACTATAGGTGCTTCTCACAAAATTAGAATATCATCAAAAAGTTAATTTATTTCAGTTCTTCAATACAAATAGTAAAACTCATATTATATAGAGTCATTACAGACAGAGTGATCTATTTCAAGTGTTTATTTCTGTTAATGCTATTATCTCAGTAAATTAGAATACTTTATAACACCAGCTTGAAAAATGTTTTTAAAATCTGAAATGTTGTCCTACTGAAATGTATGTTCAGTAAATGCCCTCAATACTTGGTCGGGGCTCCTTTTGCATCAATTACTGCATCAATGCGGCAATGTGGCATGGAGGCGATCAGCCTGTGACACTGCTGAGGGGTTATGGAAGCCCAGGTGGCTTTGATAGAAGCCTTCAGCTCGTCTGCATTGTTGGGTCTGGTGTCTCTCATCTTTCTCTTGACAATACCCCATAGATTCTCTATAATAGATTCTCTATGGGGTTAAGGTCAGGTGAGTTTGCTGCCAATCAAGCACAGTGATACTGTTGTGTAAACCAGGTATTGGTACTTTTGGCAGTGTGGACAGGGGCCAAGTCCTGCTGGAAAATGACATTTCCATCTCCATAAAGCTTGTCGGCAGAGGGAAGCATGAAGTGCTCTACAATGTCCTGGTAGACGGGTGCGCTGACTTTGGTCTTGATAAAACACAGTGGACCTACACCAGCAGATGACATGGCTCCCCAAACCATCACCGATTGTGGAAACTTCACACGAGACCTCAAGCAGCTTGGATTGTGGCCTCTCCACTCTTCCTCCAGACTCTGGGACCTTGATTTCCAAATTAAATGCAACATTTACTTTCATCGGAAAACAACACCTTGGACCACTGAGCAACAGTCCAGGTGTTTTTCTCCTTGGCCCAGGTAAGATGCTTCTGGCGTTGTCTATTGGTGATGAGTGGCTCGACACAAGGAATGTGACACTTGTAGCCCATGTCTTGGATACGTCTGTGTGTGGTGGCTCTTGAAGCAATGACTCCAGCAGCAGTCCACTCCTTGTGAATCTTCCCCAAATGTTTGAATGGCCTTTCCTTAACAATCTTTTCAAGGCTGCGGTTATCCCGGTTGCTTGTGCACCTCTTCCTACCACACTTTTTCTTTCCACTCAACTTTCCATAAATATGCTTGGATACAGCACTCTGTTAACAGCCAGCTTCTTTAGCAATGACCTTTTGTGGTTTACACTCCTTGTGGAGTGTGTCAATGACTGCCTTCTGGACATCTGTCAAGTCAGCAGTCTTCCCCATGATTGTGGAGCCTACTGAAACAGACAAAGGGACCTTTTTAAATGCGTAAGAAGCCTTTGCAGGTGTTTTTTGTTAATTATTCTAATTTACTGAGATAATGACTTTTGTGTTTTCATTGGCTGTAAGCCATCATTATCAACATTAACAGAAATAAACACTTGAAATAGATCACTCTGTAATGACTCTGTATAATATATGAGTTTCACTTTTTGGATTGAAGAACTGAAATAAATAAACTTTTTGATGATATTCTAATTTTGTGAGAAGCACCTATATGTTTGATGCATCTCATTAGCTAAGCTCAACCTCTTCCTTGCTTCACCTCAATTTGAGCCATAAATTGTGATATTTCATTTTGGTGCATTTTATGACTCCTTTTTGTCACACTTTTCTCATAACTATTTTTTTTATAACTGAGGGAAAATAACAAAATCTTATTTGTTGTACTCAAGTTTTCACAGAAACATCTGATAAAGTGTTGACTTATTTTTCTGAGTTAAACTCTTCCTTTTGGCCCTCTATATATTTGAGTTTGACAGCCCTGATGTAGATGGATGATGATGTGGCAAGAAGGGGCAGAGGGGCAGAGCCTCCTGGCTCTCAGCTTCGCTCTCCACTGCTCACAGGAGACAGCAGTTACTTCACAAATGTAACTGATAGAAAAGATGTCACGTAAGAGGGGGTCAGGGGAGCGATGTGCTGCAGGAAGAGGAGGATTAGGCAGGGAGCGCTGTGCTGCAGGAAGAGGAGGATTAGGCAGGGGAGTGATGTAAGGCAGGAGGGGGAGGCTTAGGCAGGGAAGCGATGTGCTGCAGGAAGAGGAGGATTAGGCAGGGAGCGCTGTGCTGCAGGAAGGGGAGGGGATTAGGCAGGGGTGCAATGTGCTGCAGAAAGGTGAGGGGATTAGGCAGGGGTGCGATGTGCTGCAGGAAGGGGAAGGGATTAGGCAGGGGTGCAATGTGCTGCAGGAGGGGGAGGCTTAGGCAGGGGAGCGATGTGCTGCAAGAAAAGGAGGAGTAGGCAGGGGACTGATGAAATGCAGGAGAGAGAGGATTAGGCAGGGTAGCAATGTGATGCAGGAGGAGGATTAAGCAGTTAGAGATGTGCTGCAGAAATAACCAGTATATAGATGAGTGGAGCGATGTACTGCAGCACGGTGCTGAGAGGAGTGATATACTGCAGTCAGTGGCTGTATAGGCAGACAGCGAAATGTTGCTGGAGGGGATTAGACAGGAGAGCGATGTGCTGCATGAGGAGAAGGCTTAGGCAGGAGAGAGATGAGCTGCAGGAGGTGGAGGATTAGGCAGTGAGCGATGTGCTGCAGGAGGGGGAGGATTAGGCAGGTGAGCGATGTGCCGCAGGAGAGGGAGGATTAGGCAGGGAGCGATATGCTGCAGGAGGTGGAGGATTTGGCAGTTGCCGATGTGGTGCAAGAGGGAATTTGGCAGTGGGCGATGTGGTGCAGGAAGGGGGAGATTTAGAAAGGGCACAATGTGCTGCAAGGAGGGGAGGATTAGACTGGAGCAATGTGCCGCAAGAGGGGGAGGTTTAGACAGGGGAGTGATGTGCTGCAGGAGTGGGAGAATTAAGCGGTGAGAAACATGCTGCAGGACGGGGAGGGTTAGGCAGGGGAGCAATGTGCTGCAGGTGGAAGGAGAATCTGTGACTACAGCCCAGTGTTTAAGGTTTATTGGAGCCTGTCTTTTATATATTTTATTGTTTTTTTTTCTGACAAAACTGCATAACATCTGACATGAAGTCCGCTTAGCAGTCACTGTCCCTGTAGATTGTTACTGTCCAGGTTCACCGCGGTCTCTTTTTGTTTTTAGTGCCAATCTGACAGCAGTGAAGGTTCCGCTGATAATGGCGGTCGGGTTCCGAATAGAATGTTCATGTCTGTTCTCATTGTAGTAACATCACGGAATATGCTAATTTCTTCTGACCACACCCGATGACTGAATAAAGGCGCCTCACCCACTTGTCTATGTCATCACTTTGTGGTGTCACAATGATCTAAGGGGATAAAAAAAACGCTCCTGGCAGCTTTACAGTCGTCCCTTCGTGTTAAAGGAGCAGGATGATGGAGCCGCACCATGCCAGCCAGAAGAAAAGAAAGTGGAGCCCTTCAAGATGATGAAGCAAGAAAGCAGACTGTGGAAGGCCATCCAGGACCAAGAGCATCATGAGGGCCTGGTAACGTATACTACACAACTGTTCTGTATATGCTCATGCCATGTAAACCTATGGTGGCCGATTCATCAAGGCTGGTGGATTTCTATACCAGCATTCATGAAGCGCCTATTGGAGGAACGTGCACCAAATTCATTAAAAAGACTAAACCTCTTAATGAACTTGACTCATCCTTAAAGGGGTTGTTCCCTTTCAATAAATGAATGTCCCTAGCTGCAGGTCATTTAATTAAAAAAAAGAGGTTCCACCATCTCAGAGCTGCAGCAGCTCAGTGCGCTCAGCTGGGCAGTCCGTCTGATTACATTTGTTGGCTGCGGCAGTATTGAGGTGATGTCAGTGCCATACACAATCCCAGGAATGGGTCAGGACAGCACAGTTTGATTCTTTATACCTGCAGCCAGGGTCATTCATTTATTGAAATATCCCCTTAAAGCTGACGTACTACACCTCAAGAAATGTACTCCAGTCAAAAGATGGAGTCAATTTCAGTCCTAATTTACACCACTTTTCCAGCCTAATTTGTAATAAGTTTTCAGGTAAAGCTAAGCCACAAGCGGTCCAGATAAGCTCTGTTCACTATTTAAGAAGTTAAAAGAGTGGGTGTAAAAAGGTCAGAGTATTTAAATGTAAGTTGCGCAGGAATTTACTGAGATTCAAACAGTTGTGCAACACATTTCCGGTGAAAACTGCTTGATGAAAAATGTTCCTTGAATAATATAACATTTCAGGTTAGTGGTAATAGATTTTGTTATGTTACGTTGATCCAGGGAACTAGTCTGATTGCCATATGTGGAGTCGGGAAGGAATTTTTCCCCTAATATGGGGCAATTAGCATCTGCCTCATGGGGTTTTTGCCTTCCTCTGGATCAACACATTAGCTTTTAGGTTGAACTTGATGGACTTGTGTCTTTCAACCTTAAAACTATGAAACTGTCCCTGTATTGAGGTTCAAGGGTGAAGCCCAGGGTTCATTTGGAACCATCAGAAATGGTGTGTTTTGCGCCCAGTCTGTCCAAGAAAGCCTGTTTGAGCCAATGGCCTCAGAAATATCCTAACATTTAAGAAAGTAGCAATAGTTAGGGTGGGTGATCCATTCTAGCCTTAAGTTCGCCCCTCCAGTCAGCATCTACTATGTAGATGCAATCCAAGGCCCTGTAATAAGTCTTTATCACTGTACAGGGCTGTAAGAGTGAAGGCCAGAGTTCCTTTGGAACCTGTAGGATAGACTGGCTTTTGCCAAGTCTTTCCAAAGAAGCTTTTTTGAGCCATAGGTCTTAGACAGGTCCTAACAAGAAAGTGGCATTACATAGGTTTTTCTTTAGTTAGGATTGATTCAACTACTCAAGCCTGAAGCGCACTCCTCCGGCCAGCAGCTACTCTGTAGATGCAACCCTGGGCCTATGGTAACTATCTATCCCAGTGCAGGGGTGTAATGGTAAAAACCAGGGTTCCCTTGGGATCTGCACAATGGAGTAGCTTGCGCCAAGTCTGTCCGAGGAAGTCTGTTTGAGCGAACAGCCTTAAACAGATCCCAGTATTTAGGAAAAAAAAAAGCTTTAGTTAGAGTTGAATCAACCACTATAGCCTCAAGCTCGCTCCTCCGGCCAGCAGCTACTCTGTAGATGCAGCCCTGGGCCTATGGTAAGTATCTATCCCTGTACAGGGGTGTAATGGTAAAGGCCAGGGTTCCCTTGGGATCTGCAGAATGGAGTAGCTTGCGCCAAGTCTGTCCGAGAAAGCCTTTTTGAGCTGATGGATTTAAACAAATTTCAACATTTAGGAAAAAAGCATTAATCTATTTCAGTTAGAGTTAATTCAATTACTCTGGCATAAAGATCTTAATTCACTTTGTCTAAAGGAAGTTAGTTGGCAAATTTTTATTGTGTGAACAATGAGGTTATGAAACTGTCTACCACATGAACTTGAAATACTTAATTTTCTAAAAAAAATTCAAGGAGGGCATGTGTGTGCCTTTCTTGAATAATATAAAATTGCAGGTTATTCGTACTAGATTTTGATATGGGACATTGATCCAGGGAACTAGTCTGATTGCCATATGTGAAGTCGGGAAGGAATTTTTCCCCTAATATGGGGCAATTAGCATCTGCCTCATGGGTTTTTTCCTTCCTCTGGATCAACACATTAGCTTTTAGGTTGAACTTGATGGACTTGTGTCTTTCAACCTTAAAACTATGAAACTGTCCCTGTATTGAGGTTCAAGGGTGAAGCCCAGGGTTCATTTGGAACCATCAGAAATGGTGTGTTTTGCGCCCAGTCTGTCCGAGGAAGCCTGTTTGAGCCAACGGCCTCAGAAATATCCTAACATTTAAGAAAGTAGCAATAGTTAGGGTTGGCTGAACTATTCTAGCCTTAAGTTTGCCCCTCCAGTCAGCATCTACTATGTAGATGCAATCAAGGCCCTGTAATAAGTCTTTATCGCTGTACAGGGCTGTAAGAGTGAAGGCCAGAGTTCCTTTGGAACCTGTAGGATAGACTGGCTTTTGCCAAGCCTTTCCAAAGAAGCTTTTTTGAGCCATAGGCCTCAGACAGGTCCTAACAAGAAAGTGTTATTAGATAGGTTTTTCTTTAGTTAGGCTTGATTCACCTACTCAAGCCTCAAGCGCACTCCTCTGGCCAGCAGCTACTCTGTAGATGCAACCCTGGGCCTATGGTAAGTATCTATCCCTGTACAGGGGTGTAATGGTAAAAACCAGGGTTCCCTTGGGATCTGCAGAATGGAGTAGCTTGCGCCAAGTCTGTCCGAGGAAGTCTGTTTGAGCCAACAGCCTTAAACAGATCCCAGTATTTAGGAAAAAAAAAGCTTTAGTTAGAGTTGAATCAACCACTATAGCCTCAAGCTCGCTCCTCCGGCCAGCAGCTACTCTGTAGATGCAGCCCTGGGCCTATGGTAAGTATCTATCCCTGTACAGGGGTGTAATGGTAAAGGCCAGGGTTCCCTTGGGATCTGCAGAATGGAGTAGCTTGCGCCAAGTCTGTCCGAGAAAGCCTTTTTGAGCTGATGGATTTAAACAAATTTCAACATTTAGGAAAAAAGCATTCATTTATTTCAGTTAGAGTTAGTTCAATTACTGTAGCATAAAGATCCTCATTCACTTTGTCTACAGGAAGTTAGTTGGCAAATTTTTATTGTGTGAGCAATGAGGTTATGGAACTCTCTACCACATGAACTTGAAATACTTAATTTTCTAAAAAAAATTCAAGGAGGGCATGTGTGTGCCTTTCTTGAATAATATAGAATTGCAGGTTATTCGTACTAGATTTTGTTATGGGACATTGATCCAGGGAACTAGTCTGATTGCCATATGTGGAGTCGGGAAGGAATTTTTCCCCTAATATGGGGCAATTAGCATCTGCCTCATGGGATTTTTGCCTTCCTCTGGATCAACACATTAGCTTTTAGGTTGAACTTGATGGAATTGTGTTTTTCAACCTTAAAACTATGAAACTGTCCCTGTATTGAGGTTCAAGGGTGAAGCCCGGGTTTCATTTGGAACCATCAGAAATGGTGTGTTTTGCGCCCAGTCTGTCCGAGGAAGCCTGTTTGAGCCAACGGCCTCAGAAATATCTTAACATTTAAGAAAGTAGCCATAGTTAGGGTTGGCTGAACCATTCTAGCCTTAAGTTTGCCCCTCCAGTCAGCATCTACTATGTAGATGCAATCAAGGCCCTGTAATAAGTCTTTATCGCTGTACAGGGCTGTAAGAGTGAAGGCCAGAGTTCCTTTGGAACCTGTAGGATAGACTGGCTTTTGCCAAGCCTTTCCAAAGAAGCTTTTTTGAGCCATAGGCCTCAGACAGGTCCTAACAACAAAGTGTCATTAGATAGGTTTTTCTTTAGTTAGGCTTGATTCAACTACTCAAGCCTGAAGCGCACTCCTCCGGCCAGCAGATACTCTGTAGATGCAACCCTAGGCCTATGGTAAGTATCTATCCCTGTACAGGGGTGTAATGGTAAAAACCAGGGTTCCCTTGGGATCTGCAGAATGCAGTAGCTTGCGCCAAGTCTGTCCGAGGAAGTCTGTTTGAGCCAACAGCCTTAAACAGATCCCAGTATTTAGGAAAAAAAAAGCTTTAGTTAGAGTTGAATCAACCACTATAGCCTCAAGCTCGCTCCTCCGGCCAGCAGCTACTCTTTAGATGCAGCCCTGGGCCTATGGTAAGTATCTATCCCTATACAGGGGTGTAATGGTAAAGGCCAGGGTTCCCTTGGGATCTGCAGAATGGAGTAGCTTGCGCCAAGTCTGTCCGAGAAAGCCTTTTTGAGCTGATGGATTTAAACAAATTTCAACATTTAGGAAAAAAGCATTAATCTATTTCAGTTAGAGTTAATTCAATTACTCTAGCATAAAGATTCTAATTCACTTTGTCTAAGGGTATGTGCACACGATGCAGAAATGAAGCAGAAAATTTCTGCATCATTTCTGCATCTCCCTGGCAGAAAAAACGCATGCAGATTGTGCATGCGTTTTTCCTGCAGAATACATGCGGATCCACATGCGGATTCACATGCATTTCCGCATGCAGATTGACAAGCGCTTTCCAGGCGATTTTAGCATCACCTGGAAAGTGCTTGACAACTAGGTCACACTATATAAATCCATGCAAACAGCATGGATTTATATAGCGTGACCCGAGAGAGTGTATATACTTACCTCCGATGGCCCGCGCTGTCCTGCTTTACACTCCGTTCTCCCGGCTGCCGGCAACTTTGAATTGAAAGACCTGCCGACGTCAGCGTCACGTGACCCGTCACATGACTCTGACGTCAGCGGAGGTCCTTCAACTCACTGCAAGTGCCGGGAACCAAGCAGGAGCGCTGCGCGGGCCGACAGATGGTAAGTATATATATATTTTTTATTTTATTCTTGTTTTACAGCTTTTTTAATGGTACCTGGGTGTGGAGGAGACTCTCCTCTTCTCCACACTCGGGTACCATCCGCACATTAGAACGCGCCAATTACGCAAGTACAGATGCTGTCTTGCGGAATTGGCGCGTTCTAATGCAAGTCAATGGCGGCGAAAACGCTGCGTTTATGCAAAATTAATTGACATGCTGCGGATTTTTGAGCGCAGCGTTTACGCTGCGGAAAAATCCGCATCATGGGCACAGCACATGCGGATTTCAATTGGGGAACATTGCTGCCCTTCTACCATGCGTTTTTCATGCGTTTCCGCGGCGTTTACGCAACTGCAAAAACGCCGCGGAAACGCATTAAATATGCATCGTGTGAACTCAGCCTAAAGGAAGTTAGTTGGCAAATTTTTATTGTGTGAGCAATGAGGTTATGAAACTGTCTACCACATGAACTTGAAATACTTAATTTTCTAAAACAAAATTCAAGGAGGGCATGTGTGTGCCTTTCTTGAATAATATAAAATTGCAGGTTATCCGTACTAGATTTTGTTATGGGATGTTGATCCAGGGAACTAGTCTGATTGCCATATGTGGAGTCGGGAAGGAATTTTTCCCCTAATATGGGGCAATTAGCATCTGCCTCATGGGGTTTTTGCCTTCCTCTGGATCAACACATTAGCTTTTAGGTTGAACTTGATGGACTTGTGTCTTTCAACCTTAAAACTATGAAACTGTCCATGTATTGAGGTTCAAGGGTGAAGCCCAGGGTTCATTTGGAACCATCAGAAATGGTGTGTTTTGCGCCCAGTCTGTCCAAGGAAACCTGTTTGAGCCAACGGCCTCAGAAATATCTTAACATTTAAGAAAGTAGCAATAGTTAGGGTTGGCTGAACCATTCTAGCCTTAAGTTTGCCCCTCCAGTCAGCATCTACTATGTAGATGCATTCAAGGCCATGTAATAAGTCTTTATCGCTGTACAGGGCTGTAAGAGTGAAGGCCAGAGTTCCTTTGGAACCTGTAGGATAGACTGGCTTTTGCCAAGTCTTTCCAAATAAGCTTTTTTGAGCCATAGGCCTCAGACAGGTCCTAACAACAAAGTGTCATTAGATAGGATTATCTTTAGTTAGGATTGATTCAACTACTCAAGCCTCAAGCGCACTCCTCCGGCCAGCAGCTACTCTGTAGATGCAACCCTGGGCCTATGGTAAGTATCTATCCCTGTACAGGGGTGTAATGGTAAAAACCAGGGTTCCCTTGGGATCTG
Source organism: Phyllobates terribilis (assembly GCF_046119375.1). Classification (NCBI taxonomy): domain Eukaryota; kingdom Metazoa; phylum Chordata; class Amphibia; order Anura; family Dendrobatidae; genus Phyllobates; species Phyllobates terribilis. The sequence goes on along the minus strand of NW_027362940.1, from coordinate 2,751,571 downwards.
CAGAATGGAGTAGCTTGCGCCAAGTCTGTCCGAGGAAGTCTGTTTGAGCCAACAGCCTTAAACAGATCCCAGTATTTAAGGAAAAAAGAGCTTTAGTTAGAGTTGAATCAACCACTATAGCCTCAAGCTCGCTCCTCCGGCCAGCAGCTACTCTGTAGATGCAGCCCTGGGCCTATGGTAAGTATCTATCCCTATACAGGGGTGTAATGGTAAAGGCCAGGGTTCCCTTGGGATCTGCAGAATGGAGTAGCTTGCGCCAAGTCTGTCCGAGGAAGCCTTTTTGAGCCAATGGCCTTAGACAGAACCCATCATTTAGTAATAAAAAAGCTTTACTTAGAGTTATAGCCTCAAGCTCGCTCCTCTGGCAAGCAGCTACTCTGTAGATGCAACCATGAGCATGTGGTAAGTCTCCATTCCTGTACAGGGGTGTAATGGTAAAGGTCAGGGTTCCTTTTGACCTGCTTATGCCAAGTCTGTCCGAGGAAGCCGTTTTGAGCTGATGGCTCTACACAGATCCTAATGTTTAGGAAAAAAGCTTTTGTTTATTTCAGTTAGATTAAAAGTAAAGCCAACAAAAGAGAATTTAACTTTCCTCAAAAAATCAATTATTAATATAGCATTTACCTGCCCAGATCTCAGAACTAATGCACTATTAGGATGTAGCAATCCCATATAATTTTTGGGTAAAGTTTTAATACTATGCAATCACCCCCCTCCATTAATTGGTAATATGTGAGTGGTTGTCGCATCAGTATTTTGCACCTGTATTGCTGTCATCGTTATTATATGGTATGATTAGTACTGAGACCTAGGCAGGTAAACACTGTTGCCCTTTTTTTGCTGTGATAATTCTTGAATTTTGGTGGGAATTTAAATTTGTCTTTGCTTTTAATGTTAGTGTAGGGACTCGCAAGCATGAGGACCCTTGACGCGGGTTGCGAGCTTGTGTATTTTGGCCAAAATATTTACTAATACCTCATATATATCATATATATTTTTTGCACGTTATTTTTATTCAGGGTGCAGCCAGACCCATCAATGTTGGCCTTGTAAACTAGGGTGTCTGTCTTCATGGGGTGCACTTAAAAAGTGCTGGGCAGCCAGCCTAATCTAATAGTTTGGGCTTCACTAATAGGCTGTAAGCCAGACATTGTGCACTACCTGTGTGTGACCAGTGCCCTATACAAGGCTTATTTGTGTGCAGTTTTAATACTAAGCAATCACCCCCTCCATGAATTGGTAGGTTGTGAGTGGTTGTCTCATCAATATTTTGCACCTGTGTTGCTGACTTCTTCATTATATGGGTTTGCTGCATCCTTGTAATTATTGTTGCTGTATTTGCTGTGTTAATTCTTGAATTTTGGTGGGAACTTTAATTCCTTGTTTTTGTGACTTTGCTTTTAATGTTAGTGTAGGGACTCGCAAGTATGAGGACCCTTGAGCAGGTTGCGAGCTTGTATATTTTGGCCAAAATATCGACCAATACCTCATATATATCATATATATTTTTTACATGCTATTTTTATTCAGGGTGCAGCCAAGCCCATCTACAGGTGCATCTCACAAAATTAGAATATCACCAGAAAAGTTAATTTAATTCAGTTCTTCAATACAAAAAGTGAAACTCATATATTATATAGAGCCATTACACACAGAGTGATCTATTTCACGTGTTTATTTCTGTTAATATTGATGATTATGGCTTACAGCCAATGAAAACTCAAAAGTCATTATTTCAATTAATTAGAATACCTTATAACAACAGCTTGAAAAATGTTTTCAAAATCCAAAATGTTATCCTACTGAAATGTATGTTCAATAAATGCCCTCAATACTTGGTCGGGAATCCTTTTACATCAATTACTGCATCAATGCGGCAATGCGGCATGGAGGGATCAGCCTGTGGCACTGCTGAGGGGTTATGGAAGCCCAGGTGGCTTTGATAGAAGCCTTCAGCTCGTCTGCATTGTTGGGTCTGGTGTCTCTCATTTTCCTCTTGACAATACCCCATAGATTCTTTATGGGGTTAAGGTCAGGCGAGTTTGCTGCAAATCAAGCACAGTGATACTGTTGTGTGTAAACCAGGTATTAGTACTTTTGTCAGTGTGGACAGGGGCCAAGTCCTGCTGGAAAATGACATTTCCATCTCCAAAAAGCTTGGCGTAGCTAAGGTTTTGGTTCAGGGGGCCGAAACTTCTGAGTGGGCCTCTAACCAGGTAACCCTGATTACAACTATAGTGGCGCACCCAGATAGTTGATGTAGGAAAACCTCAGCAGATGACCGCGCTGTTACTAAAAATAATCTCTATACAAAGTCCAGCACTGATATTACCGCCATATGGTGACATATATTGATAGATGCCAGTCCTGCAGAACATATAAGAGATCACAGCTCAGTTATATATAGTACCTTACAGCTGACGTTCTTTCTGATTAAATTGATCACTTTTCCCGTCTTTTCCATCTGGCCCAGACCGACACGACAACTTCTCCAGCCAGGGCTCAGAGTCTCAGGTATGCAGAGATCACAACAAAGACACATTTGACTCCTTACATTTCAGGCACTGACCACATCTATCCCCAACCTGCACAAACTTCTCATCCTGCTGATACCCCAATACTGAGCCTCTGCTGCAAAATGTGTCCCTATTACTGCACCTACTGTGTGCCCTCTAGATGGTAAAACAAACCTCTAAAATAAAGTAATGCCGTGTGCAAGTGTCCTAGAAAACAGTGCCCACATTGTGCACCCTACAAAGTAATAGTGCCCCTTCGACAGTCACGATAACCTGAGTTCCCCTATAACAATAAGTGCCCACCTAAGATTTAATAATGTCCTGAGTCTCCCCCCCATGTAGAGCTCCGCTCTAACCAGTATGATGTTCTCCTATTCACGATATAATTCCCCCTCACTGTATAGTACCCCCACAAAGTATACTGACCCCTTAGTAGCCCCCAAGCTGATGGCTCCAACACTGTATGATGGCCTCCACACCATACAAAGATCCCACATTATCTCCCACACTGTATGATGGCCCCCACACTGTTCAAAGAACCCACATTATCTCCCACACTGTATAAATAGCCTACATATAGTATAATGCACCAGATAGTCCTCAATATAGTATAATGCACTCCCCATAGTCCTTCATATAGTATAATGCACCCCCATAGGCAGAGTCTGTAGTATAATGCCCCCCATAGTATAATGCACCAGATAGTCCTCAATATAGTATAATGCACTCCCCATAGTCCTTCGTATAGTATAATGCGCCCCTATAGGCAGAGTCTGTAGTAAAATGCTCCCCCCATTGACAGAGTCTGTAGTATAAAGCTCCCCCCCATAGGCAGAGTCTGTAGTATAATGCTCCACCCATCATCATAGGCAGAGTCTGTGGTATAATGCCCCCCCATAGGCAGAGTCTGCAGTATAATGCCCCCCCCATAGGCAGAGTCTGTAGTATAATGCTCCCCCCTCCTCATAGGCAGAGTCTGTAGTATAATGCCCCCCCCTTCCTCATAGGCAGAATCTGTAGTATAATGCCCCCCCATCTCATAGGCAGAGTCTGTGGTATAATGCCCCCCCATCTCATAGGCAGCGTCTGTAGTATAATGCCCCACCTATAGGCAGAGTCTGTAGTAAAATGCACCCCCCATAGGCAGAGTATGTAGTATAATGCTCCCCCTCTTATAGGCAGAGTCTGTAGTACAATGTCCCCCCCATAGGCAGAGTCTGTAGTATAATGCCCTCCCCTGCTCATAAACAGAGTCTGTAGTATAATGCCCCCCATAGGCAGAGTCTGTAGTATAATGCACCTCCCCCTTCCCATAGGCAGAGTCTGTAATATAATGCCGCCCCCCACCCGGCAAAAAATAAATAAACGGTACTCACCTCTCCTCCTGGTTCCCTCGCTGCTCAGAGCACCCAGCCCGCACACATCTTCAGCACAGCGGGCCGGGCGCCAAGTGATGATGCCAGAGACGTCAGTCACAGAAGGGACTAATGGGAGAGAGATCCGCCCTCCCTCTCTCATCAGTAAACTTGCGGCGGTGACGGGCGGTGGGGCCCGATGCTGGCACCAGGGGCATACCAGATACAGTTACACTGGCGTAGCCCTGGATGGGCCCCCTAAGAGCGAGGGGCCCGGGGCCACCGCCCCTTTGCCGCCCTGGTAGCTATGATACTGTGGCGGAGGGAAGCATGAAATGCTCTAAAATTTCCTGGTAGACGGCTGCGCTGACTTTGGTGTTGAAAAAACACAGTGGACCTACACCAGCACATGACATGGCTCCCCAAACCATCACTGATTGTGGAAACTTCACACTAGACCTCAAGCAGCTTGGATCGTGGCCTCTCCACTCTTCTTCCAGACTCTGGGACCTTGATTTCAAATGAAAATTGGAACTCTGGGACCTTGTGGAGTGTGTCAATGACTGCCTTCTGGACATCTGTCAAGTCAGCAGTCTTCACCATGATTGTGGAGCCTACTGAAACAGACTAAGGGACCTTTTTAAATGCTTAGGAAGTCTTTGCAGGTGTTTTTTGTTAATTATTTTAATTTACTGAGTTAATGACTTTTGTGTTTTCATTGGCTGTAAGCCATAATCATCGACATTAACAGAAATAAACACTTGAAATAGATCACTGTGTTTGCAATGACTCTATATAATATATGAGGTTCACTTTTTGCATTGAAGAACTGAAATAAATTAACTTTTTGATGATATTCTAATTTTGTGAGATGCACCTATATGTTATGGCCTTGTAAATTAGAGTGTCTATCTTCATGGGTTGCACTTAAATAGTGCTGGGCAGCCCATGTTCTGGCCTCAGCAGCGAATTTAGCTATCCAGGGAATCTAGTCACTTAATGTGTATATCAGTTCTGACATTATGTTGCTTGCATTTGAATCCTGTCTATTTTTTATTGTTTGATAACTGCACTGTCTGCTAGTGATTTAATGTATTTGCTCTCGGGCACTCGGAGCCGGGCAATAGGGAGAAGATGGGGGTAGTGGTGGCAACCCGGTCCGTGGCTCAGGGTGGTCAGGCCAGTGGCAGTCCTTTATAAGTTTTAAGTAATGTCCGACTACGCCACCCGTGGATTGCGGTCAGTGCTAACCGCCGCTGCAGTGCAGACCTCTGGGGCAGATGTAAATGTGCAGCTCCGAATAGTACAACTCCCCACGGGAAGAGTAGGGCCCCAGGGTAGTGTATGATGGATGATGGAGGAGATGATTCCAACCGCATTAGCCAGGAAACGGAGGCCTCTTAAACAGTTCAGGGTCTTTATTAGAACAGGTAAAACGACCCAGAAACAGGCCCGGCTAGGAGGGGGCCTGGATGTCTGAGAGCAAGTGGGAAGCTGGCCCTGGTCAGAGTGAGGGTGTCGGCCTACCGTGCTCTCTGTGCTCCTTCTGGCTATTTCCCTTCTGGTAATGTAACAGCCCACATTTCTGAGCTCACCGTGTCCTCTCGCCCTTATGGCTTGCAACTTGGGTCCCTTGCTACTCCCGGCCTGGTACGGCTCTGCTGGTCCCTTCTGCTGTGGCGGAGCCTCCGGGCTTCTTAGGCCAAGGAACATACAGTCCCCTGCGGACTGGTTATCTGCTGTAGGATGTGGAATCCTCACAGCCTCAGACACCAAAGTCTGGAAGATTAGTTTCTTTATCTGCCAGGACAGACTCACTTCGCCTTTTGTCGCTGGCTCATGGCTCTCCTACTGCCACACGTCCTCTTAGGCTGCAACACAACTGTCTGTCCCTGCTCTGGGACACCTCTCAATCCAGAGACAGGTTGTCCAGTTCTCTCTAACCCTGCCCCCAGTTCCAGCTTTTATAGGGGCAGCCTGCTCCCCCTACTGGCCTGTGACAGGAGGTATTGCATGCTAATGGCCCTTGACTAGAGGACCTCCCCCTTGCTCTCAGACACAGCTTTATTATACATTTGTGTTATCCAGGCCAGGGTGACACATTCCCCCCTAGTAAAATTTTGTACTCCGGGACTAAACAATAAACAAAGATCATATGCATGACCATAAAACATTATCAGGCAAGTGACGCACAGATTGAGTTCTTAAGGTCACAGTGTGGTCTGTGACCGGGTGTCCATTTTCACCAACACAACGGGGAGCCTTAACCAGGTGGGGGTCTGTCCTAGCCCCAAGTCCTTTACAGTCTTAGTTCATTCCTTGGTCAGGCTCCGAACGCAGTCCATACAAAGTCCCGGTTATTAAAAGTCCATAACCTTTGAGTCCGTACGGTAACTGTAAGAAACTGAAATACACAATTACTAATCATGCATGTAAATTTGCAAACATTTCAACACTTGGCAACAGGGTTATTTACAGTTTTAGTGCACCCTATATTCTCCAGCGAGCGGGTATCTGCCCCTTTGTGCTTCTGGTTGACCTGCGTAACCCACTGTCTGGTGGTGGACCAACCTGGTTTTCTTCACTAGCGTTAGGGGTAGAGCTACCAGCTTGGTGTACAGGTAGGGCAGGCAGCTGTCTACGGGTCCTTTGGCTCATCGCAGGCATGGCAGGCTCACTGTCAGCAGAGGGTTGATTCTCCTGGGCTGCTGGTACAGGCTCTTCTGCCTCTGGAACTGCTTGCTCTTCTTCACCTTCCGGCTCTGGTGTAGGTTGTTGCTGAGCCGGTTGCAGGAAATGCAGGACGGGTACCACTATGGCATCGTTTATTCGAGTCCAGGACTGAGGGAACTCTCAGAGAACGGTGCTGATCATTTCTTCCTTGTCCTCTGCGGGTTCAAGGTCACTTTGATCCTCTTCTGCACTACGGAGTTGTTCGGGGCACCTTTTTAGGTGGTCTCTGGAGACGGTACTAGTGGTTTCTCCTCCATCCTTGGTGATCACGCACACCTTCGAGTTGTCATGATCAGACTGCAGTACGGTGTAGGGTTCCCTTTCCCACTGGTCGTCCATCTTATGTAGCCTTCTCTTTCGCTTCAGGACCTGCTCACCAGGTTCTAGGGGACCAGCAGGGGCGTGTTGGTTGAAGAGTCTTTCTTGCCTTTCTCTCACCTGGGCCAGGCTCTTCTCCACACTCTCCTGTACATTCTTGTACTGCAGTCGCCTCTCCGAATCCCAGTCCGCATCCAGGGAGGTGTCCTCAGGTGTTAGGACTCCCATCTCCAGATCTAGGGGCAGCTTACCTGGTCTGGCTCGCATCAGGTAAGCCGGGGTGCAGTTTGTAGCGTTCACCGGGATATGGTTGTATAAGTCTATCAGGTCCGGCAGTTTTTCTGGCCACAGGCTGCATTCCTCCAGGGGCAACGTCTTCAGGAGATCAATGACTATATTGTTCATTTAATCACACATCCCATTGGTTTGTGGGCGGTAAGGCGTTGTCCGAATCTTCTTACAGCCATAGAGGTTGCAGAACTCTTGCAAGATTTCAGCTCCGAACGCTGGACCCTGGTCCGTCAGGACCTGTTCCGGATACCCGTGTGGACGGCAGAAGTATTGCTGGAAGGCTCTGGCCGCCGTTTGGGCTGTCAAGTCTTTTACCGGGACCACCACTAGAAAACGGGAATAGTGGTCCACGATTGTCAGGGCGTAGATGTATCCTGACCGGCTTGGAGCCAATTTGACGTGGTCCAGAGCTACCAGCTCAAGAGGCTGCTGGGTGACGATGGGCTTCAAGGGTGTCTTCTGGCTGGTGCGGTCTTTTCTCCTTAAGTTACAAGGGCCACAGTCCCTGCACCACTTCTCTACAGCCCCTCTCATGCCGACCCAAAAGAGCCGTCCTCTTAGCAGGAACTCCAGTTTCTTCCAACCGAAGTGCCCCGCTCTGTCATGGTAAGCCCGCAGGACCATAGCTGCATCCCGCCTTGGGACCACGACTTGCCAGGTCAGCTCTTGTGTCCGGTGGTTGACAAGTCTTCTGTACAGCTTGCCTTCATAGAGGAACAGCTTGCTCTTCTCTTTCCATAGCTGCTTGGCTTCCTCTGGAGCATCCGGATCTAAGCGGGCATCTTCCTGGGTCAGCAGATCTTTCACCAGGCGGATTGCAGGGTCACTATCTTGGGTCTCGGCCCAGCTGTGGTGAGGTAGGGGATTGATCATAACGGTTGTTAAATCTTCCTCCTTCACGCGGTGGGAGTATTGAGCGGCCCCATACCGGTGAAACGCGGGGAGTTCTACCTCCTCCAGCTCTTCTGGGTCTTCGTCACCTTCAGGTAAGTGAGGCATTCTCGATAGGGCATCAGCGTTGGCATTGGTTTTGCCTGCCCGGTACTTGATCACGAAGTCATAATTGGAGAGACGGGCCATCCACCGCTGTTCCAGGGCACCAAGTCTTGCACTGTCTAGGTGTGTTAACGGGTTGTTGTCCGTGTACACAGTGAACTTTGCGGAGGTCAGGTAATGCTTGAAGCGTTCCGTTAGGGCCCACACCACCGCCAAGAATTCTAGCTTGAAGGAGCTGTAATTCTCCGGGTTCCTCTCGGTGGGCCTCAGCTTCCGACTGGCGTACGCGATCACTCTTTCTCTGCCCTGTTGGTTTTGTGACAGTACGGCTCCCAGTCCCACATTACTGGCGTCTGTGTGGAGAATAAAAGGCTGGCCATAATCAGGGTAGGCCAGGATCTCATCCCCTGTGAGGGCCATCTTCAACTGACGGAAGGACTCCTCTTCCGGTTTATCCCACTTGAAGGGTGGCTTTTGGCTTCTGGACTTAGACTGTCCTATCAGGAAGTCCTGCATAGGAGCTGCCATCTTAGTGAACCCGGGGATGAACCTTCGGTAGTAGCCTACCAACCAGAGGAATTGCCTCACTTCCTTGATGTTCGAAGGGCTTGGCCAGCTCTTGATTGCCGTGACCTTCTCAGGGTCGGGGGCTACTCCTTCCGCACTTACCACGTGCCCTAGGTACTGGACCTTCGGTTTCAACAGGTGACACTTTGATGGTTTCACCTTCAGGCCATAGCCTGCCAGGGCTTCGAACACCTCGGCCAGGTGCTTTAGATGGTGCTCGTAAGTCTTCGAATAGACGATCACGTCGTCCAGGTAAAGGAGGACAGTCTCGAAGTTTCGGTGCCCTAGACAGCATTCCATCAGCCTCTGGAAGGTCCCTGGTGCGTTCCAGAGCCCGAAGGGCATACAGTTGAACTCGCTCAGTCCCATCGGGGTGGTGAAGGCGGTCTTCTCCTTGTCAGCCTCTGCCACAGGAACCTGCCAGTACCCGCTAGTAAGGTCCAAAGTAGAAAAGAAGTTAGCTGATTTTAGTGCGGCTAAAGACTCTTCTATTCTAGGCAGCGGATATGCGTCTTTGTGGGTGATACGGTTGATTTGTCTATAGTCCACGCACATTCTCATGGTGCCGTCTTTCTTTTTTACCAGAACCAGGGGGGCTGCCCAGGGGCTACAGCTATCTCTAATGTCCCCAGCTTCTTTCATTTCCCGCAGCATACCTTTGGCGTTCTGATAATGTGCAGGGGGTACAGGCCTGTGTCTCTCTTTTATTGGTGGGTGGCTCCCTGTGGGGATGTGGTGTTCTATCCCTTTTACTCTGCCGAAGTCTAGCGGGTGCTTACTAAAGGCTCTCTCGTACTCCTGTACCACCCGGTAGACTCCTTGTTTTTGGTGCAGGGGAGTGGAGTCAGCACCCACATGGAGTTTCTGGCACCAGTCCTCCTTTTGTTTCTGGGAGCCATTACTCTCCGCCTGTGGAGAGGGAGGCAAAGGTTCCACGGCCCTGATAGCTTTGTGCTCAACAGCAAACAGTTTGGCAAGTGTAGCGTACCTGGGTAAGTGTACCTCCCTCTCCCCAATGTTGAGAATGTGAACGGGCACCCTCCCATGACGGACATCAACCACCCCCCAGGCTGTCAAAATGGTGGGCCTGCTGTCTGAGTACACGGGTTCTACCATGGCTTGGTAGTCTCTACCTCTCAACCCGATTGCAGTCCGACACCAGATCATCATTTCACTTTTGGGAGGCATGGAAATGGGGAATGGGTCACTCAGTCTTACGCTACCGATCTCACCACCAGACAGTTCTACCTGCTGCCGTCTCATCAGGGCTTTTATCTCCTTGTTGAGGACTCTCTGTTGGCTGGAACTAGCATTCACTGCCACCTGTTGTAGAATTACAATTACCTCTGAAAGACAATTTTCAATCACGTTAGTACCCACAGTTATTTTAGGGTGACTTTCACGACGGTCAATGTCCACAATAATCACTCCCTGTGCCGGTAGTTCAACTTTACCAATTTTAATGGTCATTTCCTTGAACCCCATCTGCGGCACGGGCAAGCCATTACTGGCGATGATGCTCAAGTCACTGTCTGGGTACCGTGTTATATCAGCATCAGTCCAATACTGCTTAAAAAGTACATAAGGGATAGTAGTTACTTGCGACCCGGTATCCAGCAAGGCGCTCATGGGGATACCGTTCAGCACCACGGGTAAAACCGGGCGCCCCCCCCAACGTACTTATCACGCCAATTATAAGGGCCTGGTGATCTTATGCCTGGGGGTTGGCTCTCTGCCCCAGGTTGGACCCGTTTAAATTACAGTACCTGGAAATGTGTCCGGGCTGGTTGCATCGACGGCAAATGGGCTGTCCATCCTCTGCGTAGCGATCTGTGGGCCTCCCTCGGAACGACGGGGTCCTCCTCTGTCGACGCCACGGGACATTCTCCGGACTTGAAGCCAACTCGATGGGTCTTGACGGGTCCACTTGTAACGCCTGGACGGTCCTGGTCAATGCCGCAACGCTCCTGGTCAGCTCCTGGACTTGGTGATGCAGATCTTTCGACGGGGCTTGGTTCAGGGCCTGTGCATCGTCCCCCACAGAGGAGGGCGCCGCCTTCTGGTGGTAGGTGAGAGCAGGGCGCCGGGGGTTTATAGCGCCACTTGTTGCGGGTTCACGGAGCACCCTTATGGCCCTGTCCTTGAATTGGGCAAAGGTCAGATCAGGGTTCTGAAAGAACATGAGGCGCAGCTGGGTCCTGTGGGCGCTAGACAGCAGACCTTCTATGAACTGTTCTGTTAGTAGCTTATCCGTATCCTGCACGCTGCCAGGGTCAGCTTGTTTGATCGCTCTCAAGGCTTCCTGCAAATTTAGGGCATAGTCTCTGATGCTGTCCTGTGCCCGCTGCTTACATCCGTAGAACCGCATTTTAATTTCAGCGGAGGTACGTGTATCAAAGGTACCCCGCAGCCGGGCCAGAATGTCCTTTACGGTCCTTTTCTCCTCAGCGGGCCATTACTTTACCTCCCGCTGGGCTGTGCCAGTTAACTGCCCTGTCAGTATGCTAATCTTCTGTTCCTCTGTCAGGGGGTAAACTTGGAACAAACTGTACAGCCTTTCCTTAAAGTCAGTTAGGGCATGGGGCTCCCCTGAATACTTAGGCAACCAGGCCCTCCATTGACGTAGGGCAGGGAAAATGGCATCACCGCTGCTGCAGCTGTGCTGGTGGTAGTGGGCGCCTCAGTGTCCGACATCTTCCTCCCCCCTAGTTAAGCGTGGTCTACCTTCTGACGATCCTCTTCTGTAGGCCGCGACTCCGCTGGTGCTGCTCCGGACGAGGACCTGCGTCGCGTCCTGATGACGTCAGCGTCGCTCTCTCTCCCTTCCAGGACCTTACGCAGCGTCGGTGCGTGGGGCGGAGATTCGGGTCTCGCGCGGTTTGGACGTCCACGCCCCTCCTCTTCCCGCGCAGCGTCCTGAAGATGGCATCCGTTGGCGGGAAAACGGCTGAAGATGGCGGGAACCAACGGAAGATGGCGGGAGACGGTTGAAAATGGCGGGAAACGGCTCCGGGTGGTGGAAAAACTCTTCTTCAGGTACGTGTACAGTCTTTTTCAGGCACGCAATACCCGTTTGTGGCGGGTTGGTTACAATCCTGCCGACTACGCCAAAGCTGACTCACCCCCTGGGCCGTGGGACACTCGGAGCCGGGCAATAGGGAGACGATGGGGGTAGTGGTGGCAACCCGGTCCGTGGCTTAGGGTGGTCAGGCCAGTGGCAGTCCTTTATAAGTTTTAAGTAATGTCCGACTACGCCACCCGTGGATTGCGGTCAGTGCTAACCGCCGCTGCAGTGCAGACCTCTGGGGCAGATGTAAATGTGCAGCTCCGAATAGTACAACTCCCCACGGGAAGAGTAGGGCCCCAGGGCAGTGTATGATGGATGATGGAGGGGATGATTCCAACCGCGTTAGCCAGGAAACGGAGGCCTCTTAAACAGTTCAGGGTCTTTATTAGAACAGGTAAAACGACCTAGAAACAGGCCCGGCTAGGAGGGGGCCTGGATGTCTGAGAGCAAGTGGGAAGCTGGCCCTGGTCAAGATGAGGGTGTCGGCCTACCGTGCTCTCTGTGCTCCTTCTGGCTATTTCCCTTCTGGTAATGTAACAGCCCACGTTCCTGAGCTCACCGTGTCCTCTCGCCCGTATGGCTTGCAACTTGGGTCCCTTGCTACTCCCGGCCTGGTACGGCTCTGTTGGTCCCTTCTGCTATGGCGGAGCCTCCGGGCTTCTTAGGCCAAGGAACATACAGTCCCCTGCGGACTGGTTATCTGCTGTAGGATGTGGAATCCTCACAGCCTCAGACACCAAAGTCTGGAAGATTAGTTTCTTTATCTGCCAGGACAGACTCACTTCGCCTTTTGTCGCTGGCTCGTGGCTCTCCTACTGCCACACGTCCTCTTAGGCTGCAACACAACTGTCTGTCCCGGCTCTGGGACACCTCTCAATCCAGAGACAGGTTGTCCAGTTCTCTCTAACCCTGCCCCCAGTTCCAGCTTTTATAGGGGCAGCCTGCTCCCCCTACTGGCCTGTGACAGGAGGTATTGCATGCTAATGGCCCTTGACTAGAGGACCTCCCCTTTGCTCTCAGACACAGCTTTATTATACATTTGTGGCATCCAGGCCAGGGTGACACACATTGTGGTCCTGTTCTTGTCACAGTTTGGGCAGCGACCATTATTTCCTCTTCTCTTCTGATCGAGAAGTTCCCTTATCACTCATCTTGTAAAGTGGCACAGAGCGGTAGTCGTGACTGAACGTCTGTCTGATTTCGCTCTGGCACTTTACAGACAATGGGTGTCCCAGTCCCAGTGTGGTCTAGGGTGTGGGGTGCAGCACATTCTCTTGTAGGCCGCAGGCCTCCACTGCCTTCAGGCTTCTTTCCTCAGAAGCCGCCGCACACAATTTAGGGGACACAAAGTTCTTTGTAACAGTCAAACATATACTTGACAGTTCTAGTTCATCAGGTGGGTACAGACAGGATAAGGCACAGCAATTCACATTATCCTCCTTCTTAGCATAACTCCTCTTCAGCCCTGTTGCTAGCTCATCCTGTATTTCTCGTCCACCTCTGCAGTGCACCCGGGACTGGCCTTCAACTTCCATCTATGCAGGTCCCTGTCCATCTTCCTTTGTACTTCAGAGTACACAAAGTATCCGGCAGCTCCTATACCAGACCTTAGGCTCTGGACGTGACTGGAGCGATTGCTCTGGATCCCAGTAATGCCTCCCACTGCCTGGAACAAGTGACACATGCTGCCCCTAGCAGCCCACCGCACCTGAACTTCACCTTCACTATGCACTTCACTAACTCTCACTGAACTCACACTATTCTGACTCCATGACTAAGCTGCAAGCATAGGGCGCTGTGAGACACCGTTTCTAGGCTGTCTCTTTACCGTACTCACACATAGTGATGTCTTCAGATAGTTTAACTCGACTGCAAGAAGCACATTGTTGAAGATTCAGAAGAAGATTTATTTTCTAGCAGAATACTCGATGATGTGCAAATGTACAGCAGGTAAAAAGACTTTTTTAGAAACGGGCTGGAAGCACATAAGCTTCTAACATGGCTGAAAATGGTGAATGAGGAAGAAGAATGGAGAAGAAGGGAGGGGTTACTGACATCACAGCTACATCTGAGAGAGACAGGGAGAGACAAAGGACAAACTTATAAGAAAGGAAAACCTAACTGCATAGCAACAAAACAGCAACTTAATGATAGTGCAATATGGTCTGTAAGATTCCCAAATCATGGGACATGGCGCACACTATCAGGAAATGCCCCTCTTTTTATTAACACTAGTGCCCATCCACTGCACTAGTTCTATCAATAACTATTTCCTATCTCATATACTAAACCTATTATCCTCATCCTATGTGTTATGCAATTCAAAAATTCTATAAACAAATTAGGAAATCCCAGAATTATAATAGAAACCCTAAAATACAAATGTTATTAAATCTCATTAAAAGCGGGACATATATCACCTTAAGTGAAAACAAATTAGTCACACCCCTAACGATAGACCCTTATTCAGACTGCCGGAAGAAGCACTTCTCAATCAGAGGCAGGCCACACCCATTGAGTACTATATACAGTGGGTACGGAAAGTATTCAGACCCCTTTACATTTTTCACTCCTTGTTTCATTGCAGCCATTTGGTAAATTCTAAAAAGTTCATTTTTTTTTCTCACTAAAGTACACTCTGCACCCCATCTTGACTGAAAAAAAACAGAAATGTAGAAATTTTTGCAAATTTATTAAAAAAGGAAAACTGAAATATCACATGGTCATAAGTATTCAGACCCTTTGCTCATATTTAAGTCACATGCTGTCCATTTCCTTGTGATCCTCCTTGAGATGGTTCTACTCTTTCATTGGAGTCCAGCTGTGTTTAATTAAACTGATAGGACTTGATTTGGAAAGGCACACACCTGTCTATATAAGACCTCACAGCTCACAGTGCATGTCAGACCAAATGAGAATCATGAGCTCAAAGGAACTGCCTGTTACGATGTTAGTAGATACCCTGAAGTCCAATGGCGAAAAAAGCAGAGACTGAGACAAGAGTAGTGTGAAAGTCTATTTTAAACTCAAGTGCAAAAGATCACAGCAAACAGTTTATGAAGGTAAGTTCATTCCAAACAACACTTCTTAGAACCTAATCTGTAAGGCACGGCCTTCATTACTATTAGGGTATGTAAACGTTAACGATAGTCCAAGTTTACTTAGGTACAGTAATATGCAAACAGAAATAAGGATAGTAAGCAGACGTAGGCATTCCTCAGTTGATTGTGGACTCACGTAGTGCAGAAGAGAAGACAAACTGGAATATGGATCTGGATATTGAAGAATGCAGGAGGTGCAGCGGAGGAAACAGCGATGTCTTAAACCAGAATGAGGGAAATTATGCCAGAATAGGGACAATATGCCAGAGAGGAGCCCATGATGGGGGAAAATGTTATAGCATGAGGTCTGACCCAATTCCCAACTCCATTTGCTGAAATGCAGCCCCAAACTTACAGGACCCTTCACCGTGGTTATGCATCACTATTGACCACAGACACTCATTATTGTTCTGCTCTCCAGCCCTTCAGTGAACAAACTCCCTACAGTAACAACCACATTTTTCATATTTTGGCTCAACCGCGCACAACTTGCCAATCCCCCCCCCTCCTTCCCCGTTTTCTCTGTTTTAATGCAGTGACTCAGCGTCACTTGGCCTTGTTTTGATGTGGAAGATATGGCTTTTTCACCATAATTCTGCTATGAAGACCACTTCTGGCCAGTCTTCTCTGAACAGTAGATGAGTGAAGCTGAGTCCCACTGGTTGCTGCCAGTTCTGAGCTGATGGCACTGCTGGACATCTTCCGCTTTTGAAGGAAAGTAACCATAATGTGTCATACATCTGCTGCACTAAGTTTCCTTGGCCGACCACTGCATCTATTGACCTCAACCTTGCACATTTTCTTGTGCTTCTTCACTAGTGCTTGAATGACACATCTTGAACCCTCAATCTGCTTTGAAATTTGTGCCTTAGAGACCTTGCTGATGTAGTATAACTTCCTTGTGTATTCTTGCTCAGTCTTGCCATGGTGTATGACCAGACACCTGACTGCATTATTACAAAATCCCTGACTTTGCGCAGGTGTACCTAGAAGAATTGACGCTGTTTTAAAGTGAAAAGTTGGTCACACCAAATATTGATTGGATCTAGATTTTTCGTTTGTTCATTCACTTGTATTTTGTTAATTGATTAAATAGATCATTAACATTTCTATTTTTGAAGCGTTCTTACTTTACAGCATTTTTTCTACACATTTCTAAAAATTATTTTTATGTGTCTTTTATTTGCTCATTAATAATCTGATATACCTTTTGGTATTTTGTGTATAGTTGTTTTTTTGCTGTTGG
This sequence comes from Phyllobates terribilis, assembly GCF_046119375.1. NCBI lineage: Eukaryota > Metazoa > Chordata > Amphibia > Anura > Dendrobatidae > Phyllobates > Phyllobates terribilis. The sequence continues at coordinate 2,735,381 of NW_027362940.1, read as the reverse complement.
GGTAAATTGTAGGATATTGATTTCAGAGGGGTTTCCTGATCCTTTGATTGTAGGAATGAGTGGTATATATGTGCTAATAAATTAGGACAAACGTAGGAAATTTAGGAAAAAAATTGGACATATCGGCAGTAATAACATGCTGATTGTGATGTCATGAAGATGACTTGAATTTCCACCATTAAGAGAACAGCATTGCTGGTCATTTATATTAAGTAAATTGGATATTCATTCTTCTTGATTGTGATGTCATGAAGATGACTTGAATTTCAACCAATCAGAGATCAGCATGTTTCAGGTCACCCAGATAGAACAGTCCATGAAACATGAGTCACGGCCACTGTGAGGTCATAATGCTGATTAGAATTTCCACCAATCAGAAAA